>NC_138081.1:49586400-50786400 GCF_964212035.1 Myotis nattereri
TCTGTATGTATGTGTATATATATATATATATATATATATATATATATATATATATATATGATTTATTCTATATAATAAAAGGGTAATATGCAAATAGACCAAACGGCAGAACAACTGAACAACCAATCAAAGCGTATTATGCTAATGACATGCTAAGGCTGCTCAACCGCTTGCTATGACATGCACTGACCACCAGAGGGCAGACAGTTAACTGGTGGACCAGTCGCTATGACATGCACTGACCACCAGGGGGCAGATGCTCTGAGCGGTAGGTTAGCTTGCTGCTGGGGTCTGGCCGATTGAGTGAGCTGGGCCAGACATGCCATGGAGCCCTCCTGCAGTCCCTCCCCTGCCTGATCGTGCACTGGAGGGGTCCCTCAGCCTGGCCTACACTTGGACTACACCCTCTTGCAATCTGGGACTCCTTGGGGAATGTTGGAGAGCCAGTTTCAGCCCGATCCCTGCAGGCCATCCAGAGGGACCCCACCCATGCACAAATTCGTGCACCAGGCCTCTAGTATATATATGTATGTATATATATATATATATATATATATATATATATATATATATTAATTACAATATGGACCATGGACCATTTCACATCTACCAAATGCACAATTTTAAAATATTGAAAATAACAGCTCAGAAACGTTTCTTCTTTGTCATCACTGGTATGGATTCACACAATTATTGCAATCCAGTATTTCATCACTAGGTATACACCCAAAGGAAACTCCCAAGTGCACTGGAAAACAAGTGTAAGAATGTTTAAAGCAGCAATGAATTGTAGCAACAAATACCTAGAGACAGGATAACGGAATGGAACATCCATCAGAATAAATCTCCAAAGCAGGATGTTGAGTGAATAAAGCAAGGCCCACAAGAGTATAACAGTATGATTCCATGAATAAAATATCCAAAACATGAAAAACTAAACCTATCATGGTTAGAAATCCATATACATTATATACATCTGGTAAACCATGAAAAACATCAAGGGAATAGACAGTCTGAAATATAATGCCTTATTCACTTCCATGTGGCTAAATAACAGGAGGATTGTTGATGTTTTCTTTCTTACCAGGAACGACTAGAAGCTGCTTCTTAACTTTGTTATTTTAATCTGTACATATAAGTTAGCCATACTCTGGTGCAAAGGGTACGATTTTATAATACACTAGAGGCCCGGTGCACGAATTCATGCATGGGGGGGGCCCTCAGCCCTACTTGCACCCTCTCCAATCTGGGAGCCCTTAGGGGTTGTCCTACTGACGGCTTAGGCCCACTCCCCGTGGTTCTCTGCTCTCTGTGTGGCCTGCCTGCTCCACATCACAGCGATGGGCAAGCAGGCCCTGCTGGGTGCTGTCTGCAGGCGTGTTTGCCTGCTCGTGGGTCACCGTGGAGACGGCCAAGTAGGCCCTGCTGTCTGCTGTCAATCTGTGCTGCTCACCCTGGAGTCGCCAGTCTGGCCCTGCCTGGCTCCCCAGGCCCTGCAGCAGCCACAGCCGCTGCAGGTTCAGTCCTGCCTCCCTCTCTGGCCCTTGAAGCAGCCTTCGGGACTGCTGACCAGGCCCTCCCCCAGCACAGGCACGCGGAGGACCCTGCCGCGCCACCACCGACACTGCATGCGCAACCTCCTCCTGTCCAGTAAACCCCTTACTGCATCCTGGTTAATTAGCATATTTCTCTATTATATATATATAGATAGTTATACAATATTTTTAATACAGACCATGTTTCTACAAAAGGTTATGGCTAAAGTTTTCATGTTCAAATGAATAAAGGTTCATTACAAATATCACAATTTAACAACCAGATATTCATTTTAAAATATTTACTTTTATTGATTTCAAAGAGGAAGGGAGAGAGAGAGAGAGAGAGAGAGAGAGAGAGAGAGAGAGAGAGAAATAGAAACATCAATGATGAGAGAGAATCATTGATTGGCTGCTTCCTGAATGTCCCTCACTGGGGATCGAGCCCACAACCTGGGGATGTGCCCTGACTGGGAATCGTGACCTCCTGGTTCATAGGTCAACACTCAACCACTGAGCCATGTTGCTAGATACTCATTTTAAACCCTCCATTACAACTCTGTACCACCCTATCCACACATATGTGGTCACTAACAATTTTTTTGATAGCTGAAAACTTTGATGTGGCATTCAATCTCCGGATTTTACATAGGGTAGGCTAAAATAGAAGTAAAACAAATACCACCACATACTATTTGTAATTCTTTTGTTTTTCAGAGTCACATTGGAAAATGTGCTGTATCCATTAACCTTTTTGCAAAGAGCAGAAGGTAAGCTAGTTAACATTTGACAGCTTTGCAGAGTCTATCAACTCCATGAAAAATCACTGCTACCTCTATTTTCTGTCAGGTGCACAGTTTCTTACAAGGAGAGCCATTACTATCACTGTGTTTTACCTCTCCAATCCCTCCTGTTCTGTCAGTAAATGTAAATTGAGAGAGATCTTGACTTATTACCATATGCATTTTAATTTTCTCACTCAGTAACCTCATATTGATCAGTAGCTTGCTAATGGTTTATTTTGTGCACAATAAATGCATTTTGCAGTTCTGGTAAATAGCACGATAGTCCAGCGTTAACTATCTTGACTAAACACTGAGCAAGGAAAGGGTAATGGAAACAACACATTCCTCTTTGGCCTTGGAAATTATTTAGCATGTTCGCATAACCACGGAATGATTAAAAATGATGATGGTATCATGAAATATTTGTGTAAGGAACAACAAAGATGCGGCTGCAGTAATAATAATATGGTAGCAGAGTCTCAAAGGGAAAAAGGTGAGAACAGTTTTCAGCCTAGAGTGTAATCAATCAGTAAGTGGTTGTCCTCTCTGGCATGTAATTAATAGCCTGGGATTTCATTCAGTAATTGGCTATTACATAAGACTTCCCCATTTGCTGAGTTCCCAGAGCTCACTGTCAGTCCTGTACAAATGCAGGCCATAGGACATACAGCCTTTCCAAATTCCTTTTAAAGATGCCCATACATATTTTATATAATTCTCAGCACTTGTATCAGTTGGGATGATCTCAACTTCAGGTAACAGCCTTAATTAGCATATATATATATATATATATATATATATATATATATATATATATATACATACAAACAAGTCCTCATTTGAGTTTCCCAGGTTAGTTAACGCTGTAGTTGTACTGTACCAATGAAGAAGGCTTTCCCTACCTGTTAACCCTGCCATTCTCAGTCTCTTGAAAGTTGTTCTCAGGCTTGGCTCCTTGTAGTTGTTAGTAACCCACCTACCATGGTCTCAGATAATAATTCCCAAACAATTGAAAGATAGAAGGTGGTAAATTCATTAAGATTTTTTGCCTGCTTTACTGAGATATAAATTATACATAACTTTGTGTAAATTTAAGGTGTACAATGTAATAGTTTGATATATGTATATATTGTGAAATGATTACTACAATAAGGGTAGTTAACACATCTCTCACCTCACACAGTTACGATATTTTTTGGTGTGGTGTGAGTTTTGAAAATCTTCTCTCCCAGCAATTTGCAAGTATACAATAGAGTATTATTCATTGTAATAACCCTGATGTATGTTCTATTCTCAGAAATTACTCATCTTTATAACTGAAAGTTTATACCCTTGGACCACCTCCTCCTCCTAAGCTCCTCCACCCCGGAAACCACCAACCTGCTCGTTGTTTCTATGAGCTTCGTTTTTAAATATTCCATTTATAAGATTATTCAGGGATTCCTTTATCTGTCTGACTTCTTTAATGTAGCATATGCCTTCCAGTTCCATCCATGCTGTTGCAAATAGCAGGATTTTCTTCCTTTTTAATGGCTGAGTAATAGTCTAGTGTGTGTGTGTGTGTGTGTGTGTGTGTGTGTGTGTGTGTGTGAGATTTCCATATATTTGTTATTGTACCTAACACTGCAATCAACATGAGAGTGCAAATATCTCTTCCAGATCATGATGCCATTTCTGCAAATACACACCCAGAAGTGGAATTACTGGATCATATAATATTTCTGTTTTTAATATTTTAAGGACCCTCCTTTGTATTTTCCATAGTGTCTCTGCCACTTTACATTCCCACCAGCAGGGCACAAGGGTTCTCTTTTCCCTACATTCTCAAACAACACTTCTAAAGGTGTTAAGTGACAGCTCATTGTAGTTCTGATTTGCCTTTCCCTGCAGATAAGAGATGCTGAGCATCTTTGCATGTGCCTGTTGGTCATTTAAATAGGTTCTTTGGGAATCACAATGTCTATTCAGGTCCTTTGCCCATTTTTAAATTGGATTATTTTTATTTACTATTAAGTTGTATGAGTTCCTTGTATATTGTGGATATTAACCCCTCACAAGATACATGGTTTGCTAATATTTTTTCCCATTTGTAGGTTGCCTCTTTGTTTTGTGGATCACTTTTAGTTTGTCGTAGTCCTTATTTTTGCTCTTGTTGCTTGTGATGTTGGTGTCATATTCATAATTGAATGGCCAAAATCAATGTCAAGTTACTTATTACCTATTTTTTTCTTTCAGGAGTTCTATGATTTCAGGTTTTACACTTAAGTCTTTAACTTATTTCAAGTTAATGTTTATGGAAAAAATAGTGTGAGGAATGAGTACACTTTTGTATCTGAATAACCAGTTTTCCCAACACCATTTATTGGAGGGACTGTCTTTTCTTCATTGAGTATTCTTGGCTCCTTTGTCAAAGATTAGCTGATTATATATGCATGACTTTATATCTGGGCTCTAAATTCTGTTCCAGTGGTATGTGTCTGTTTTTATACCAGTATCATAATGTTTTGATTTCTATACCTTTGTAATATAGTTTGAAATAAGAACATCTAGTATCTCCAACTTTATTATTTTTTCTTAGTATTGCTTTGGCTATTTAGGGTCTTTTCTAGTTCCATATAAATTTTAGAATGATCTTGTTCTATTTCTATAAAAATGCTATTGGAATATAGACAGGGTTTGCATTGAATCTATAGATGGCTTTGACTAGTATGGACATTTAACAAGGTTAATTCTCCCACATAAAATGCATATATTTTCACTTAGTTGTCTTTAATTTCTTTCATCAGTTTTGTAGAGTGTCCAATGTACAGATCTTTCTTCTCCTTGGTTAAATTTATTCCTAAGTATTTTATTCTTTTTATGCTATTTTAAATGGTATTGCTTTATTTCTTTTTCAGATAATTTTATTGTTAATACAAAGAAACAATACTGATTTTCGTATGTTCATTTGGTGTCCTGTAAGTTTACTGAATTTTTTTTATTAATTCTAACAGCTTTTTGGTTGAGTCTTTAGAATTGTCTATATATAAAATCATATTATCTGCAAATAGAGACAGTTGTACTTCTTCCTTCCTGATTGAGATGCCTTTTATTGTTCTTTCTTTTCTAAGTGCCCTGGCTAGGACTTCCTGTAGAATAGAAGTGGTCCTGTAGAATAGGAGTGTGTACCCTTGTCTTGGTCCTGATCTTAAAGGAAAAATCTCTCAACATTTCACTGTTGAGTACAATGCTAGCTGTGTTTCCAGGTTAGATGGTGCTGCTGGCTTGACTCGCTTGGTGTTCCGGCAGGGCAGCAGGCAGAACTTTGCAGCTGGACAAGGCCTCTGTCGGTGCTCTGTGATAGGTGAAGGCAAAGACTAAGGACAGAGCTGCAGGTTGCGCTCTGCTGCCTGGTGGTGAGGTCGCTGGCTGGGCTCTTTAGTTGGACAGGGCCTCTAGCTGTATTTTACGGTTGAGTAAGGATAAGAATGCTCTGTGTTTCTGTGTGGTCATTGTCAAAGCTCCTTTGTTGGCAGGGGCAAAAGTCTATACTTTGCCATTGGGCAGAACTGCTGGCTGTGCTACTTGGCCAACCAGGCCTCAGGCTGCATTCAGCAATCTGTCAAAAATGTAGGTTGGGCTCTGCAAGTAAGTAAAAGCACGGGCTGGGTTGTAAGGTTGTCCAGGATCACCATTCAGGCTCCTTGGTTTTGCAGGGCCAGAGGCTACACTTAACAGGTCAGCAGTACTGCTGAGACGTGAGGGTCCCACCAACTCAGGTGTTCCCTGCCCAACCATGCCTGTAGGATGGGTCTGCAATTCCTGGTCAGTAAGACTAGAGGCTCTACATAGCACTTGTATAGGGCTGTGAATTTGCTTCATTGCCTGGGTAGGCCCATAAAACTAGCTTTATGGTCAGTGAATCTCATTGGTTAGGGACCTCAATTAGGTACACTGGCCACTGAGTTCTCAGGTCAGATGCAGCCACCAGCTTGGCTCTGTGGGTGGGCATTGCTACTGGCTAAAATCTCTGCTCAGGCACCATTGCAAGTGTCACTGTAGGATACACTCTGAAGCTGCCCAGGTTCTGTTCCTAGGCTTCCTGGTCAGACAGAAAGTTGGAGGATCTACTCAGCATTTGGACAAGATGTCAGATTTTCTTCATTGTGCAGGCTGGGCAATAGAATGTGCTTCATGGCCAGTACAGCTTGTTGGCTGGGAACCCTGGCCAAGCAGAACTGACAACTGAGTTCTCTGGCTAGAAGAGACTACCAGCTCAGCTCAACAGATTGGTAGAACCTCTGGCGAGGATCTCTGTTCAGGGGCTGCTGCAAGAAAAAATGCAATCTGACAAGATCTGAGTGCCAGTTTTTATAAGCTCTGTCCTACTTCTTTGTCTCAGTATGATCCACAGTGGTCAAATCCCAGTGATCTCTGTGAGGCAAGACCTAAGTGGGAAACATTTTTCAGTGACGGAGGAGCTGGATGTTCATTTTCCCACTGGAGAAACCATAGGCCCCAGGGTGCTCTCTCCATGTAGGAATGTGCCAACCTGGAGGATGGGCAATCTATCATAATGTCGCCACTCTTCATACCCTTCTAATGTGGTCCTTCTCAGTCTCTGTGGTCCAGAAGATTGCTCAGCCTCACCCTCACATTCTAGGAGTTTCTTAATGGTGTCATGTCTGTGGACTGTCAATATTGGTCTCCTTGTGAGGGGGGCCAAAGTTCAGACCAACCAATATTGACATCTCAATGATGTCATTCCCTCTAGATTCATTCTTTGTGTATCTTTTTTTCGAACAAAAATCTTTTTGTTGTTGTTGTTTTGTTCCCCCCTCTAGCATCAGACTCTCTCTAATTTCTCATGATTCAGAATTGGGTAACACTCATTCCTACACCTGTCATCAACAATATCAATGGATTGACTTATACTAAGATTTACTACCTGGCTTGCTGTCAGCTGAAAAGCAGAATGAGCTAATATAGGAATAAACTCAGTATTCTGGGCAGTTGGCTATTAAGTTGGCAACCAAGATTCTGCTATAAAAGTGGAAAGGGCTGTATAAAATCCCAAATCATCTCTGCTCATTTGACTAGCATATCAATTTTTTCTCAATGATTTACAAGAAAGAAATCATTATAATTTTTAAACAATTTCCCCAAATCTCTAAGTCCTTTAGTAAAAATTATTTTTTCTTCTTACATCTCCTTTTTTAGATTTAAGCAGGAGAGTGTTTTAAATTATAAATTATTTGTAAAAGGTCTAACCAAATGCAAAAAAGCCAATACTAGACACTTTACAGTATTTCTTGAGGAAGGTATTTAGACTTGATTAAAATAAGAACGTAGAGCAGAGGGCAACAATTTGTGTGTGTGTATTTTTAAATCAGCATTTTGTGCAAAAAGAATTCAAAAGGAAATTTAGGGAGAGAGATTGAAAAGACATTTTACTTTTACCTATTCATTATATTTCCCTCGCACGCTCTTAAATGGAAATGTATGTATACTATAATTTACATTGGGACTTGAGGATAGATAAAATGTGTGACAAAGAACTCACTAAGTTCCTAGAACTAATTCTCTGCATTTGCAAGCAGTTTTCAGAAGCTTGGTGAGTCTCTCAGTGGCTTAAAATGTGTAAAAAGGAAAATAAATATGGGAAAAAGAAACATTCATAGAGTACTTACTGCAAGTCTGGTGTGGGACTAGGGATTTTTATATACTTTTTAAGTGTTCCCTGGATAACAGAATTGAAAAAATACAGATGATCACTGCCATGTTTTATTTGGAGACGTTGTTGTTGATCAGAGAAATGATGTGATTGCCCTATTGCTCACTGTGTATGTGTGTGTGTGAGAGAGAGAGGGGGAGAGAGAGAGAGAGAGAGAGAGAGAGAGAGAGAGAGAGAGAGAGAGAGAGAGAGAGTTGGTAATCAAACAAATATGTCTCTGACCACACAGCTCATACCTGTCTCAGGACAGTCCCAGCCATGTGCCTTCATCTGCAAGATTCCAAAAAATGTGTAGGAAAATATATGAAACAAGTAACGAAATTTAGATAAACTCCACTTTAGCTATACAAAAATTGCTTCAATTACTGCATTAAATAATGAAAATAATGGTGAAGTGGAATATTTTGTGTTTTGCCAAAGAAGTCTTCAAATTCATATGCTCCTTAATTGCTGTAAATCAAGAGTATGAGAGAAATTGTATTTCTTTAATATTAAAATTCAATGTGGACATGTTCAGCTTTTAGAACATAGACATTTTTATGTCTAGAGTTATATAACATAAACTCTTGGAATATACACTTTTGATGTGTATTTCAAATAAGAAAACTGAAAATGTAGGAATGGTTACCTTCTAAGATAGACTGTGGAGAATAAAGTGATGAGGAGGGTTGTCAGGGGAGGGAAGTGATGGTGGTGGTGATGGAAAAAAACACCTTGAAGGGAGGCTGTATCAGGCACTATTCCCACATGTTTCACATCGCAGCTTAGTGTGCCAGGCGCAGGCCACTCACCGCATGACAGAGGGAAGTGTGAATCTGAGCACCACTGAAAGGGGGATTTTCCCCAGTGTCTCAGCATTACCAAACCACTACACAGCAAAATTCCCTTATTCAAAAAACTGTATCTTATTTTTCAGGTTTACAGTTTGTCAGATATATATATATATATATATATATATATATATATTGCATAAAAAATGTAAATATTAAAAACAATTTTGAAGATGATATGTAGACTATTAAAGTGTAATATAAATACATGAATAAGGGTTCAGTTCATTTTCCTACACAATTTTATTGCCTACATTTGCTGATTTCATCAGTTGTGGAAAATATAATGACAAAAAAACTGATATTTAAAGCTATTACATGCGTGTGAAACAAATTTAAACATATACAGTTAAAGTCAGGAATCCAAATAGAAGTTAGCTAAAAAAAAAAAGAGAAGGTATTTATAACAATACCATATTTAAACAACAACAACAACAACAACACTAGGACATTAGGCACTTAAAGCATTTCTTCACTAGTTTTAAGTTCTAAGAGACAAATGTAGACAATAGAGATCATTTTCTTGGCATATAATTAATTAAACTGGTCAAACTGAAAACTTTCTAATTGAGGAAACTGCTGCTACGGTGAGAGAGATCAGGGAGGTATCCTCCATGTCAAAGGAGATCACATCATTAGCAGTGCATTTTACCTCTCTTTGTGGTCCTTCACTTCAAAGTTGTCGCATATAGAGAAATGTTATATAGAGGATAATGGTAGAAAAAGTCCTTTCTGGGTTTCATTATTTTTATCTGAAAGGTCTTTCATTAATTTATCTCAGTGGGAAAGACATCACCTCTTGTGAGGCAATTCCTCTGTACCATTCCCATGGCCCCCAGCACTTTCACCTTGGTTTGATGTATTTGTGTGCATATTGCTTCTAGAATGTAAATTTGACTGGGGTTAGGATCCTTGTCTGTTTGTTTCATTCAAGAAACAATAATTGATCTTGTGACAAATATTGTAGGACCCTAAAGATGAATAAGACAGACCACTTGTGCTCTAATTAAGTAGAAAGATAAGAAAGCCAATAATGACGACTATATCTGGAGAGATATGGATAAGAGTGGAATTCAAAAAGTATAAATTCAGTCATATCAGAAATCTGACAGGAAAATGCAAAGCAGACAGTTGGCAATTTTATTCAAGGGTTGGAGAAAATTTCACTGAGGCAGTGGAATTTAGGATGAGGCTCAAAGATAGGCATCCAAGGAGGAAAAGAATTTTGAAATAAACAGCATTGATCAAAGTGCTACACTATGACAACTGTGGCATGTCTAGAGAGCTGGAAGAAATCCAGTAAGTTTATAGTGTAGGGTGTGCAGTGCTAGAAAGTTTGCATTTTATTCTGAATCCATTGAGGAATTTTTAGCTGTGACAAAATTAGATTTTGTTGATCAGAGGATAAGATCAATCATGTGGTCCTGAGGTAACTGTATAATATGTGAGGTCAATCAGACTGAATTAGGGAATTTTTGGTTGTAAGTAACACAAAATTTAACCTAAGTTCATTTATAGCTTAAGGATGGTTAATTATCTCATAGACAATGGGATTTTGGTATGGGTTCAGTCAGGGCTCCATTTCTCTCTGAGTCCTCATTGACTTCCTTCTGGAGCTGACTTTTCCACAGGCTGGCTTCTCTTAAGGTACAGGATGGCTGCCCTTAGTAACTGGGATTACATACTTACTTTTTACACATTTGAGGAGAAGGTGTTTTTTTTATAATGATTAAATGATTCTGAGTTTCAGTTTTCGTAACCCAACTTTGACTTTGCAGCATGAAGGAAGTGATCATGCATACTGTTTTTTGTCCATCAAAGCCAATGCCTAGAGCTGGTAGTCACGTTGACCCTAACCATACTGGGAGGTTACACAATGGAGGAGGCTTGGTTTCCAAAGGAAATTATGAATGTTTAAAAAAAAAACAAAAAAAAACAAACAGAGAAGATCAGGAGGAATGGCTGCTGGGTGGGCAATGAACAAATATATATAAAAATATACTGTTATCATTGAGAGGCAAGAAATGACAGAAACTTGAATTTATATATTCAAAGTAGAATTGGGAGCAGTGGAAAGTTTTGAAAGTGTTAACTGATTGACTCTGACAGGTGTGGAAAAAGGAGAAATGAAAAATGACTTCTAGTTTTGTGGTTTGGGTAAATGGAAACTTGGTCATGGCATAAATGAAGGTAAGAAAAATAGAACAAAATTAAGTTTAGAAAAATGAGAAAAGAAAAAGGTAAGATTATGAGCTGTTTGAAATTTATTGAGTTTAAGGTACTTGTCCAAATTGACAAAATTAATTTAATGGATGGAGGTGAATTTCTACATACAGGTCTTGACTAAGACAAAGATATAGATGAAAGTAGAGATTAATGGTAATTTAAATAAAGGTAATGAATGAGAGTAACAGGGATAGTTTTGTTGAGTGAAAGATAAAGGAGCCAAATAAAGAGACCTGATAATGCTGAAATTAAGAGATTAATTGAATAAGAGTAAAAAGTAGCATTGTAGACTAAGAAAGAAGTACTCGTATGTATAAAGCAGAACCAGAAGATTGTATGGGATTTTAATGCAATGGGAGTGAGAATATTAGGAAGAAGAGAGTGGTCATCTATATATTACTTAAGTTTATGTAATTTTATGCATTTTAAAAAGCATGTCTAAGGGCAGAAGTAAGCTCTTTTAGACAGAATGTTAAGGAAAGGCCTCTCCGAGGAGGTGATGATTAACCCGAGACTTAATTTTAAAAAATTAAGGAAACATTCAAATTTTGGCAGACAATTTTTTCAGGTATTCAGAATAGCAATTGAAATGAACTTAAAATGGGTAAAGAATGGCCAGAAGGCCAACATGGCTGGAGATACTTCTAGAAAGATAGACACAGATCAGAGAAAGAAGAGACTTATAGACCATGGAATTTAGACAGGAGACTTTACTGCAAGTGCAATGGGAGGTTGTTGAAAGGTATTGGGCAGAAAATAATCACCTGATATACATTTTCAAAAGAATTTTCTGGTTCTTACCTGAAAGAAAGTTTACAGGAGGAGGAAGATGAATGATGATCAGTTGGCCATCTATCAGAGAAGTCCAGGTGAGGAAGAAGGTGGTATGACCTCCTAGGATGTTTGTGGTAAAGAGGTGAAAAGTTTTCCTATCCTGGATGTGGCGGAGTTTAAAGAACTTGCTAACATGGAATGGAGAGAAAGGGAGTTGTCAAAGTGACTTCAACGTATGGGTCTAGCTGTGAACACTGAAACAAGAGCTAATTGGAAGAAGATGGGATGAATATTTCTCCTTTGGTGCAGATGTACCTTTTATGATCTGTAAACATTTAAGTGGAACTATTGGGTAGATTAGTGTGAAGGCGAGAGGAGGGTTTGGGACTAGAGATATAGGGGTCCTGAATGCAGTCAGGCAGTTAGAAAACAAACAAACAAACAAACAACAAACAAACAAAAACCACCACAAAACGCACAGGCTGAAGTCAGCAGAATCCATATTTAGAGTTTGGAAAGAAAGGTCTCAAAAAGAAGCTTGAGAAAAGTCTTATTTGTAGTAGTAGAGAAAACTTGAGGATGTATTGTCCCAGTGGACAAGTGAAGACAGTGATTCACGAAAACAGGGAGCATATTCTGTTTTAAATGCTTCCAAGAGCTCCAAAACAAGAAGGACTGGAAAATAATGATTCCATGTGAAGAATCCTGTGAGAAAATTTCATTATGTTGTTGGGAATAATATGTTGGAGAAGATTATAAAAGAATTGGAATTAAGGGATTGGAGGTAGCGGATACAGAAATCTTTCTTTTTTGATAACATTTTCTAAAAATGAGAGGATAAAAATGGCAGATATAGTTCAATAAGGCCAAGGAGTGTTTGTTTTTGTTTTTATGTTTGTTGTCTTAGTAGCAGAGCATGCTTGCTGGCAATGGCAATTTTCTTGTGGAGAAAAATAAATTGATGATACAACTTCAAAGTGTTTGAGTGCACCATAAAGGGATGTCAGCCACAAGTGGAGGTGTTGGCTTATTTGTTGGTTTAGTTGTTGGGACTATTAATATAAAAACACTCAAACCTGTAAAGAATTTTTGTGAGTTTATTTGAGTCAAACTGTGACAATTTCCAGGAAGCAGAATCTCAACAGATTGAGATAATGCTCTGGAGAATGGTGGTTTTTCACCTTGTTTTATACAGTACAATCAAAGGAGGGGATGTAGGTGAGTTACATGAAATCCATTGGTGATAGATAAGGGAGGAGGGAAAAGGCAAAACAGGGAAACCTCTGGGATAAAAAGTAAAATGATAGACACATATTCTTTTACTTAGGTGGGTACAGGATAGTTAACAGTCAACAATTAACATGGCAACAATGAAAATGAAAGAATTTATGGTCTCTGTCCTGGTGCCCACACACATTTGGTTGTGTCCCGAGGGACCCGGAAAAAGTGAAGTTAAGTTACAAGTTACTCTGACATTTCATACCTATGTTATCTTAGATGAAAAAAGACAATAGGCCCAGTTAAGGTAAAGATTGACCTTGTCAGGGAAGATACTGGCCTAGGATATGCCTACCCACCATAAGTGCTTTTAGTTAAAGTTTTAATTTCAGACCATCTTTAGTGGTTACTTTAGGTCTTTGAGTTTGCAAGACTGCCATGCAGGCCTTCCCTGAGCTTGTCAGGTTAGCATGTGGCCCCTTTCATCCACAGGAGTATTCATCCATTTGTGGAGGAAGAAGAACAACACATGTACATAAGCTGAAATAAATTGATAGGTTTATTAATGGGAAGATGATTGAATTATATTCTGATTGCTTCTTTTTTATTAGGGAAGCAAAAATTAAGTTATTATTTGAGAGTAAGGAATTTATTTGGAAAGTATTAAATTTGGTTATCAGTTGGAAATAATGGCAATGAAGCTTCTATTGAAGCTTACAACTGGCCAAAATTACTGTTAAAGATATACTTAGATAAGATGGCAAGACGAAAGTTAGCAATATGACTGAAGTAGGAAAAATTAAAATTCACTGGAATAGTTAACAACAAGGTCCAAGTTAGTTCTCTTTATTAATGTACTCCTTGCTCTCTGTTTATGTTTCCCATATCTGTATGTTTCCCCCACTTCTTTAAATACTCCTCTCCTGCCGAAACCGGTTTGGCTCAGTGGATAGAGTGTCAGCCTGCGGACTGAAGGGTCCCAGGTTCGATTCCAGTCAAGGGCATGTACCTGGGTTGCGGGCACATCCCCAGTGGGAGATGTGCAGGAGGCAGCTGGTCGATGTTTCTCTCTCATCGATGTTTCTAGCTCTCTATCTCTCTCCCTTCCTCTCTGTAAAAAATCAATAAAATATATTTAATAAATAAATAAATAAATAAATAAATAAATAATCCTCTCCAGCAGAACATTAGCAGAAGAATATGAAACCATAAAGATTAAAACTTTATTTTCATGAGAAATTTCTAGAGAAATGTTTGTCTGGAGAGATGACTCCCAGAGAATATTGTACTCTAGACTTATTTGCAGATACAATCTATTCATGTTAATTTTGTCCCTTTCAAAAATGAGAAATCAAAAGTTGTTTGTATTCAGTTATAGATTGTCAATAACAAAAAGGAAACAGTAGCAAAGACTGCCCTGTGATTAAATCATCTAATTGTGAAAAGCCCTGTTACTTTATTGTAAGCACACCTTGTTCACTACACAATGCCTCTTGATGAAGTCCTCTGGGAAATAGTAGTTTTAGAAATTGCTCATGCAGATTCTGTAGATTTGTACAACAATTTGACTCTTACATTACCTTTGAAGATGAAGCATTTAGTTCAATGGAAGAAAAATTAAAATCTAAGGCTTTTGGCGAATAGAAAAAAATGACAGTATCCTTGATCTTGGTTCAACACAAGATGATTGCTGCTCAGACTTCTAAGACACATTTGCATGTCCTGAATAAATGTCTCAGAAAGGCAAATGATACATTATTATGCATGTGATTCTTACATTCTAAGGGGAGGGATATATGTTAATGTACTTCCAAGGTTATTTAATGGATACTGATTTGATGGAAAGGACTTTACCACTGCCATTTAGTTTAGCAGGAGCAGGGAAATTAAAGCTAATGAGTATTCAGATCCTCCATGAAGGGCAAGAAAAAGAGCTCTTGTCTGCTGAGGGGCTTTTCGATAGTGAGAAATAACAATGAATAGCTGCTCACAAGAGAGTGTCTCCAATTTCCAACTCATACTTGAATGAACATGAAGGTAGTGCACATAGCCTAGGACATTCTCAGTAAAATTTTAGATGTGAATAATAAATGGCTACTCTTTTGTCAGTCAATATTTCTTTTATACATTTACATGCAAGGCTTTTTTACATGTATTTTTTCTTTCTATGGCCATTAAGTTTTATTTGTAGGCATTTTCTGCTGCAGGCAGGAAAAAAAGGAATAAAGAATGAACAGAAAAATGACTGCCTTCACCTAACAATATCAACAATCACACTCAATGGTCTGAACATCCCAGAGAAGAGGCACAGATTGTTAGTTGGATTTATTTATTTTTTAAATTTATTTTTATTGTTGAATGTAGTATAGATGCCCCCCTTTTTTTCTTTAAAGTAATACCTAGCTATCTGTTGCTTATAAGAAATTACTTTAAATATAAAGACATAAGTAAGTGAAAACTAAAGGCATCAAAAATGTTATACTATGCTAGCACTAATCTAAAGAAAGTGGGAGTGGATATATTAATGCAGCCAAAGTAGATTACAAAGAAAATAATAAGTATTGTGCTTCCATAACTGTAAAGGAGTCAAGAAGGCAGGACAATTCTAAATAAGAGGATTGCATCTAATAAGAGAGTTTCAGAATACATTAAGGGAAAATTGATAGACCTACAAGGAGGAGGTAATTTCATGATTAAAGTCACAGATTTCAATACTCTCCTCTCAATAATTAATAGCTCAAGTAGACAGAAAATCAGGAAGGATCTAAATGGCATGAACAACACAAGCAATGAAATTAATTTGGTTGACAATTTTAGAATAATCTGTCCTCAAACAAAAACCGCACTGCACATTTTATTTTAAACTGCATAGAATATTTATCAAGATCAACTCTAAAACAAGTTTCAATAAATTTAAAGGATTTAAGTTACACAGAGTATGTTCTCACACAAGAATGGAACCAAGTTTGAAATTGATAACAAAAAGATATCTGGGTAATCCACAAATATTTGGAAACTAAATAACATACTTCCAAGTAACTTTAGATCAAACAGTAAATCAAAAGTAACATTAAAAGATTTTGAACTGAATGAAAATAAAGTCACAGTACATCAGTCTTTGTTGGATGCCACTAAAGCAGTACATTGAAAGAAATTTATAGCTTTAAATGACTTTATCCTATATAATAACGAGGTAATATGCAAATTGACCATCACACCCTCACACAAGATGGCCACCCCCAAGTGGTCACAAGATGGCAGGCACAAGATGGCTGGCAGGGAAGGCAATTGTGGGCAATCAGGTCAGCAGAGGAGGGCAGTTGGGAGGGACCAGGCCTGCAGGGGAGGGCAGTTTGGGGTGACCAGGCCTGCATGGAAGGGCAGTTAGGGACAACAATGCAGGCAGGGGAGGGCAATTGGGGGTGACCAGGACCGCAGGGGAAGGCAGTTGGGGGGTATCAGGCTGGTAGGGGAGTGGTTAAGGGGTAATCAGGCTGGCAGGCAGGTGAGCAGTTGGGAGCCAGCAGACCCGGATTGTGAGAGGAATGTCAGACTGCCTAAACTGGCAGTCAGACATCCCTCCAGGGGTCCAAGATTGGAGAAAGTGCAGGCTAGGCTGAGGGACACCCTCCCCACCCCAGGGCACGAATTTCATGCACCAGGCCTCTAGTTAGAAAATAAAAAAATCTTAAATAAATGACATGTATTTCTACCTTAAGAAACTAGGGAGGGTGTCTATAAAAGAGAAAATTTAATGCAATATAGATAAGAGGAAATAATAAAATCAGTGTGAAAATAATTAAAGTTAGAGAATAACAACAAAGATAAAACCAATAAAACCAAAAGTTGGGTCTTGGGGAAACTAAAAAACATTAATGAGAACTATCCTGATTGATCAGGGAAACAAAGAAGAAACAGATTACATAAGAAACAAGAAATATGATATCATGACAGAATAACAGATATTAAAATGTTAATAATGGAATATTTTGAACAAATATTTGTCAATAATTCAAACTTAGGTGAAATGAACAAATTCCTTGAAAGACTATGCTAGCAAAGCTCTCTCACCAATAAACAAGATATACTCAGGTTATTGAATTAAAAGGCTTCCAACAATAACAACTCCAGATCTAGATGGCTATATTAATGTATTTTACCAAACATGTAAGAAAGCAATAATACCCATTCTATATAACTTATAAAAATTGAAAAACAGCATCATTAGTCATTAAGGAAGGGACCAATTACAATCAAAATGAGATATCACTTGAAGTGAACTGATGTTTATCTCCCCAAATTTTATATGTTGAATTCCTAACCCCCAGGTGACAGTATTTGGAGGTGAGACTTTTGGAAAATAATTAGGTCATGAGGGTAGAGACCTCATGATGGGAATAGTGCCCTGATTAGAAGACATAAGACAGATATGATCTCTCTGTTATCTGGCCATCTGCAAACCAGGAAGAGAAACCTTTTCAGGAACCAAATTGTTTGGCATTTTGTCTAGAGACCTCCCAGCCTCCAAAACTGTGAGAAATACATATTTATTGTTTAATCCACCCAGTCCAAACTGACTGAGATACCACTACACACAAAGTAAAATGGATAAAATTAGAAGCACTGATCATACTAAGTGCTGGTGAGAAAGTGAAACTCTCATATTCTTTTGCTTGATATTTAAAATGACAGAATAACTTTGAAAAACCGTTTGGCAAAGTTTCTTTAAAAATGACCCCATACACTTACTACATGATTCAGACATTCCACTCCTAGATATTTAACACAAGAGAACTGAAAGCATATATCCATACAAAGACTTCCAAACAAATGCTCACGACAGTTATGTATTTGTAATAATCCAAAACTTGGGGGGGGGGGGGAGGAAGGGAAGCCCTTAAGTAGCTTAATGTATAAACAGTAGAGTATCCATATAGAATAATGTTCAACAATATAAATAAAAGAGATAGAAATGTACACAACCACATTATCATACTGAGTTAAAGAAGATAGACAAATAATATACTGTACTAGAGGCCTGGTGCATGAAATTCGTGCATGGAAGGGTCCCCTCAGCCAGCCTGCACCCTCTCCAATCCATGACCCCATGGGGGATGCCTGACTGCCAGTTTAGGCCCAATCCTAGTTCCTAACTGCTCACCTGCCTGCCTGCCTGATAGCCACTAAATGCCCCCCCTTCTGGCCTGGTCACCCCCAACTGCCCCACCCCTGATGGCCTGGTCACCAGTAACTGCCACCCGCCAGCCTAGTTACCCCTTACTTCCCCCCCTGCCAGCCTGGTTGCCCCCAACTTCCCTGACCTCTGCCAGCCTGGTCACCCCTCACTGCCCCCCTCTGCCAGCCTTGTCACCCCTCACTGTCTCCTCCTGCTGGCCTGGTCACCCTCAACTTCTCCCCTTGTGGGCCTGGTTGCCCCATGTAGCCTGCTGCTTGGTCATTTGGTCTCACCTCACTGACCCCCCTGCAGGCCTACCACCCCAAGCAGCTTGTTCGGTCATCCGTTCAGTTGCAATGGTTGCTTAGGCCTTTATATATATAGGTGATTCCACGAGACCACTCTGTCAAGAATGAGACAGGGTCTTTTAGCAATTTTGTGAAGGGTCCAGGACACCAATGCCCTCAAATATCCTGGTCTTTTGCTAACATGGCTCCAATTTTAGTGAATGCATAATGTGAATGCCAAAAGACAATTAGAAGAAGACTGTTTTATAGCCACCTAACCAGGACAACCAATGTCCTTGCTTTGGGGAGTGTCATCACAGCTCTCTTCCCTGTTTCAATTCAGCCAGTTCCATATTATCAAATCACTCCTAATAATATTATCTAATAATAGGATAAGGTTTGTCATAAATATTTATTAGAGCTTACTAAGTGTCAGGCACTGTCCTTAGTATTTACATAAATTATTTTATTTAATCCTCATTAGTTTTCAAGTGAATTTCAATAATTGTCTTTAAAGAAATCGTTTTACTTAAAGAAATTTTAAGAGCATGTCCAAGATCACAAATCTAGGTAGTGATTGAGTCCAGATAGGAGTCTGTGTGTCAAGACCCAAAGCCATTCTTCTGCACATTACACTACACATGTATTTCCATCTTATCATTCAATTCATTCCAAAATGAATCAGAGAATACCGTAGTGGGCCCTTATCTGTGCTTTGCTTTCTGTGACTTGTTACCTGAGGTCAACTGTGGTCTGATGATATTAAATAGAAAATTCCAGATATAAACAATTCATGAGTTTTAAATTGCATGCTGCTCTGAGTAATGTGATGAAATCTCATGTAGTCCTGCTCTATCCTGCCTGGAATGTGAGCCATCCTTTTGCCTAGCATATCCACACTGTATGTACTACTCAAATGTTAGTCACCTAGTAGCCATCTTGGCTATCAGATTGATTGATGAGTTATATCAGTGCTTATGTTCAAGTAACCCATATTTTACTTAATAAAAGACCCAAAGCACAGATGCAGTGATGCTAGCTATTAGGATATGCCAAAAAAAAAAAAAGCGCCATGAAATGCTTCCTTTAAGTGAGAAGATATGTATATATAAGAGAAAAAAAAACCACATAGTGTTTGGTTTTATCTGAAGTTTTAGGCATCCATGGGGCGGGGGGTCTTGGAAGTATTCTCTGAGGATAAGGGGAGGTTACTATATGTTGGAAAACATATAACAATATGGCTACTACCATAGCACCAACAACAAAAATTCTGGCTGGTGGTTCGGTATCATCTGTCCCTCTAGAAAAGTTTATCCAAAAATTACATTTTATTTTAACTACATAAGATGACAAAGAATATAAATGCTCTAATTATAATAGTTTGTCTCTTTCTCTTATTTTTATGCTCCCTTGCTTGTATTAGCATTGGTATGGTTATGCATTTGCCCCAGAAGCCAGGAGCCAACTGAATGCTCAAGCGTAGATTTAGCATTAAGCCTGCTTTCCCTCTATTATCACAAAAGAAGGGGCTCTGGCTGTGAAATGAATATCTAAATTCTTCTTAAGCACCAATCAGAAAAATAAAATAGAGTGAAAATCTTTCTTAAGTAAGGGATAATTTTGCTGTCTTTTTTCATTATATTTCTTAAGCCCACTTCCTTTTTATCTTTTTCATGACTACCACCATAAGTTTTAGTTCTTGTTGTCTGTTATATGAGTTATTTCACTACCTATTAATTGGTCTTTCATCTTTAGTCTTTTTTTAGTATTTTGTATGCATGACACCAAAACTTTTAAAACAGTTTACTTCAACACCTTCTCTCTCAAAACTTTCATGAGTTCTTATTATGTCCTCCTGGATGGTAAAGGGCATTTCACACTTATTTTTCTATTCAGACTGATAAAAAAATGCAGGAGCATTGTGATGTTTATTCTTGCACATATATTTTTAAATGAACACATTAATAAATAAATGAAAATAAAATATCATATAATGGAAACATCACATAATGAATGCATGTAATATTTAATTGTTCTTGTTCATTTTTCAAATAGTGTTATGACTAATTTGAGGGGCTCAATCCAATTAGTCCCACTGGATGTGATTTGAATTTGTTAAGTGTTTTCATGACATTTGGACACTGTCATGACCTGCAATTGTGAAAGCCCCATACTATGAGCACACTTGTGGAGCTTTTAAACTATGTCCACAAATCTTTGATATTATTTCCTTTTATTTTTAAAAAAATATATTTTTTTATTGATTTCAGAGAAGAAGGGAGAGGGGGAGATAGAAACAATGATGAGAGAGAATCATTGATCAGCTGTCTCCTGCAAGCCCCTTACTGGGGATTGAGCCCTCAACCCAAGCAGCTGCCCTTGACCGGAATCAAACTCCAGACTCTTCAATCCACAGGCTGATGCTCTGTTCACTGAGCCAAACCGGCTAGGGCAATATTAATTCTTTTTAAATGTGAAGCCTAATTCCTCTCCCCTTAGGAGTGGATTGGGTTTAGTGATTTGCCTCTATTCTAATGAGTAGAATATAGTGAAAGTGACCTCTTCTGTGACTTCCAAGAAGAGGGCTCTCTCTTGGTTCACTCCCTGGGAAAAGCCACCTGCCTCGTTATGAGGACACTCAAGCAGCCCTGTGCAAAGAAAGGACCCTGAGGTGGAAAACAGGTCTCGGGGCAACAGCCTATGAGGAATCCAGGGCACCTGGCAACACCCATGTGAGTGACCTTGGGAGCAGATTGTCCAGCCTTGGTCAAGCCTTCAAATGACTGCAATCCTGGGCGATACCTTCATGGCAACTTTATGAGAGTTCCTAAACCAGGGCCATCCAGCTAACACATAAAAGATAATGAGAAATAAATGTTTATTGTTTTAAGTAATTACATGTTCCAGTGATTTGTTGTATAACAAGCAATCACTAAAATAGAGCCTGGGGTAGATTTTATTTGAAATGAATGTGTAGGGGTATATAAGGAATATGATCAGAAATAGTCGATCTTGCACCCTCTCACTAATTCTTTTACATGTTAAAATTAATAGCTATTATGTTGGGAACATAGCAACATTTTTCATTGCATATTTGGGTTGCAAAATTAGAAAATTGCCTTGGAATCTGGATAATTAGTAAAACAGCTCAGAATTAAAACATTATCATTATCATTCTTAACAAATAATCTTAACAAATAATATTAAAAGTAAGCTATTTTCAAATAATACTATTTTATTCAATGACATTTGAGCATCACGTCACAGCTCTTAGGGACTCAGACAATATAGCACGCTCTATGCCACAGTATTTGGCTTGTAATAATTTTCTTCTTTCTTCCCTTTATTTTTATAAAATAATCTCTACAGTCAAAATTACCTATTCATTGTGCATTATATTTTTACAAAGAAGATATATATTTTGGTAGTGCATATGAACTTGTATACAATGGCTGTTGGATTAATATTACAATTGGTTTGCAAAGTATATATCTAAGTACATGTGCCACCCTTTTAAAAATAGAGCTTAAAATAGATATGGTACTTTATTTTATATTGTACTAGATAACAACAAAATAATTTCTAAGAATGTGGAAATATTTTTATAATTAGCACAATAACTTTGTAAAGAGTGAACATAGCCATAAAATAATATAGACTCTTTAGTCAAGATGCTATTTTATGTGTTTATTTATAGAAATAGATATTAATTGTGTTTCTGTATTTCAAATACTTCTTGCCATAATAATAAAACAAAACTAAGTTTTTACAAAGAATGCGAGTAAAACTATTTTTATATCTTTTTACAAAGCTCTTTAAATAGAACCATAATATTTTTCATTCTTACTTTAGACAATTGCATTTATTTACCCCCCTCTTACAGAAGTGTGAGTGTAACCAGTAAAATTCAAAAGAGAAAACTAATCCGCCTTATGGAGAGAGACAGCTTGTCATTCTCCACTCTCCATATCTACGCTGATTCGATTTTATCTGGTATGGCTCTTCCACTTACCCATAAACCGAGGCTTGCAATTTCTTTTTTAAACCTGTGAGGGAATTCTAAATATGTTTGCATGGCAAATAGGAAAACTGCAAATTGTATACAGCAAGAAAATGTTCAACTATGGCACATCTCCATTCTGTGTGCTGTAGGGTGACTATATATATATATGCTTGTTTTATTATTTTTAATTTGCATATCTTCCGTCTGTCCTTAAATTAGATGCAGGATCTTAATAATTTCACTTGAAACTCAAAGCCCAGATTTTGCTGTGTGAGGAAGTTTCTGAATAAGACATCAAGTTTCCAGCCATCAGAGGATAATTTATTGATACTTGTCAAAAGGAAGGATCAGTCTAACAGAAATCAAGACAAAAGGAATGCCTGATGAATTTTCTTTGAAGTGCCTTTTATAAAAGTCCTTGGTAATACATATTGATGAACTCCAAATTGTCTTGCCTGAAGGGAAAAGAAAGTAGACTGCTTTACACTATCTTATAAATATTCATCAAAAGAATAAGACTTATGTTTCCAGGCGTGAGGTGAATGATTACGGTTGTATGATTGCCTTGGAATCTGGATAATTAGTAAAACAGACCTTGACAGTTTGAGAATTTTAAACTTGGTATCTTGCTGTCAATTCATTTGGAGTCAGAGATAGAGCTTCTTAATCCAAAAGGAAGCAGTTTTAGGGGGTGATGAATTTATATTATCAAGTTCTAGCCATGCATTGCTTTTCCTGTTCGTTTGTTTAGCTAAAATTAAAGTCAAAAGAATTGTTTTTGTCTTATTTTAATTTTTACTTATTTACTTATTACTTGGAAATTTATTCTAATGAAACAGTACCACTCTTACTAAGGATGATTTGCTAGATCTGTGTTTTAATTAAAACCCAAACACTGTAGCGATAGAATGACTCTATCCAAAAGTCCAGAGAGAATAGTTTTGTTTATTTTTTGCATGTGATATTGTTGTCATTTTGCTTATCAGGACCCACTTTGGGTTGAGCAATTAACCGTGTGTTTCTTTTACTTATGGAGCCCACATGATTAAAGATCAAATTTGATTAAATGGATATGGAATTTTGGATGTTTGGAGGACAAGTATCATTTCCAACTGGTTGTAAATTTCTTCTGACCCTACTTCCATGAGCTATCCTCATTGGAGAAAAATATTCCAATTCAGGGAACTTTATCCTTTACTAGAGGCCTGGTGCACAAAAATTTGTGCACTCGCAGGGGTCCCTCAGCCCGGCCTGTGCCCTCTCGCAGTCTGGGGCCCCTCGGGGGATGTCCACCTGCTGGCTTAGGCCTGCTCCCCGGGGGTGCAGTCAGACATCCCTCTGGTAGTCTGGGAGCCCTCAGGGGATGTCCACTTGCCAGCGGGGAGCAGGTCTAAGCTGCAGTTGGACCTCCTTAGCACTGCTGAGGAGGCGGGAGAGGTTCCCTCCACCACCACTGTGCTGGCAGCTGGCAGCCTGGCTTGTGGCTGAGCAGAGCTCCCCCTGTGGGAGCGCACTGACCACTAGGGGGCAGCTCCTGCATTGAGCATCTGCCCCCTGGTGGTCAGTGTGTGTCATAGTGACCAGTCATTCCCAGTCTTTCTGCTGTTAGGGTCAATTTGCATTTTATCCTCTTATTATATAGGATAGTGTTTAGCACTCAGATACAATTAAGCAAATATAATAACTTCTTTGAAGTAAATAGTCGTTCATCTTATGTAACTGAAACAAATTATCTCTGTTGAATGAAAGACACATTCAACAAATGTTTGAAGAATGCTTGCTTCATCTGCAGCAGAAATAAGCACCTATGTTGCCATTATGGTCAGAAGACCACTCTGCATCCCACATCTATCAATTGATAACTCGATGTGGACTTCAAGGTAAGAAAGTGAAATTTGAATTGATATGTGTTCTGCAGTAGAATGAGATAGAGAGAAGCAAAAATAAAGAATAAGGGAATGACAGATGGAGTAAATTATCCTTCCAGAAAATGTTTACCTGTTTTTTTCAAAACCTTCCCCTTGCTCTAAGGGAGATTTTACTGCTTCAAAGACCTTGGCCAGAAACATACATATATTTTGAAATATTCTGAAGTGCTGAGCTGTGATAAATGTGGAGCATGACAATGATGGTGATGAGGGCATGGGTGATTTTGAAAAGGTAATTGGATAGTTTGGTAAGTAAATTTAATTTTTCAAAAGCAAAGGGATCATCTTGCACTCACTCTCTCGTTTGTGTTTCCCCCAATCTTGTACTTTGTATAGTGTGCTGTGTAATTCATCACATTCGGAATCTATGAAAAATAGTTTGAAAAAAAGACTTTCATAAGGCATATGGTGTCAGCAGTCTGGAACACTTAAATCGATCATACAGAACACCTAGACGAATTCAATAAGGAATAGAAACAAACTAAGAATAGCCCGTGCACTGAAGTGTCAGTATCTCTAAGGAAATCTATTATTTTTATTTTATTTCTGAGAAACTACCACTGAGAGACTTACCAAGTATCTGTGATATAATTTTTAGGTCATTTTTTCCAGGTCTCCAAGGAAAAAAATCCATTTAAAATACAAATGGAGGATTGCAGGAAAATGAGCAGGGCAGAAAAAGAGAACTGACAATAAAATATTTAAAACTTTGCTTTATTTACCACATTAACCTGAAACCATACAATGTCAAACCCTGCCTCAAAGTATGTAACCAATGGTGCATAAAAGTATTATAGTTGAAATATTTCAAATGCCTAGATGCAGAGAACCACAGAGAAAGACTACTCTCTAAAAATAGGAACTACTATTAATATTTGGCAAATATGGGGGAACACAACAGTCACTAAACCACAGCCCTGGTTGGCTTTCTGTTAGTCACTGTGTCTGCTCAGAGTGCAATGTCATAAGTGAGACAAAATGTACAGCTGTCTCCAAGAGGGCATATGATGCAAGGAAAGTGACTAGGGTTATTTTACTTTACAGAACTTTCCCTACTAGTAATTGAAGTGACTTACATTCTGCTCAGTGGTTCATTGACGAAAATAATGAGTTTTAATTGTATTCAGTGATGGCAGGGGTTGGGTGGGGGGGTGTCCTATGAGGCCTGCATCCATAAGAGGAAGGGATAGATGAGTATAAAGCACACACTCACACAAAATGTGCATACTCTCCAGGGTCAAATTAATTCTAATGAATACAAATGTAAATATAATGCACTGTCATTGGTTTATCAGAAAATAAAGGAATGACAGACACAACAAGCTTACATGGTAGTGACAAACAGGCATAGTTTATTTCATACTTGTTGAAGTAAAATTTGATGCAAATTTTGTAGCAAGTACAACAATCCCTAAGAGAAAAAAAGTGATCATACTCTTTGACCAAGAGAATCCACTACTAGACATTTATCAGAAGAAAGTTAATAGGAAATTGTGTCCATGTATATATGTAATAATGTTGATAAGCAATATTTAAATAGAAAAAATACTAGAAATAACTCAAATAATTAATAGTGGGAAACTAGTTAGGTACATTATGTTAAACAGAACAATTTTATAATGGTTAGCCATTAAGAAAATATTTAATAGATTATTTATATTTACATAAAAATCATATATTAAGTGAGAGGAGGATATTGATGTGTATTTTCACTTCTATCTATCAACTTATATAGATTATTTTATTAACTAAATTGTGTCCTCCCAAATATAAATGTTGAAGTGTTAACCCTTTATGTCTCAGAATGCAACAATATTTGGAGATAAGCCCTTTAAAGGGAGAATTTAGGTAAAATGAGGTCATATGAGGGGGTTCCAATCTAATATGAGTGGTGTGGTTTTTTTTTCATTTTGTGATTAAAAAATTATTTTTCAATTACAATTTATATTTAATAGAGTGTGATGATTACAGGGTGTAGGGATTGGGTGGAGGTGGATGAAGGTATATAGAGGGTATAAATGGTGATGGGAAAAATTGAAGCCTGGCTGGTTTAGTTCAGTGGTTGAGGTTCAACCTAAAAACCGGAAGTCTAAGATCAATTCCTGGTCAGGGCACATGCCCGGGTTGCAGGCTCGATCCCCAGTGGAGGCCAAGCGATGATTCTCTCTCATCATTAATGTTTCTATCTCTCAGTCCCTCCTCTTTCCTCTCTGAAATCAATAAAAATAATTTTTTAAAAAGTAAAAAATAAAGAAAAAACATTTAAAAATGTATTAGTTTGTATTAGTTTCAGGTGTACAGCATAATGGTTAGACTGGTGCTTTTATAAGAGGCGATTAGACACACACAGTATTGAGGGAAGACCATGTGAAGATATAGAGAGAAGAGGGCTGTGTTCATGCCAAGGAGAGCAACCTCAAATAAATCAAACCTCTGACACCTGCATCTGAGATGTCTAGCCTGAAAATTGTGAGAAAATAAATTTCTGTTGTATAAGCCACCCAACTTGTGTTACTTTATTATGACAGCCCTAAGAAATTAATGTAGATAGGTATTAGTCAAATGTTATTTTAATTCTTTTTTTAAAAATTGAATTTATTGGGGTGACATTGGTCAATAAAATCATATAGGTTTCAGGTATATAACTCCATAACACACCAAATATTAGTCAAATTTAAAAAATGGTAATCTCTAGATAATTTTTCTCTTGGTAATCTGTACTTTTTACATATTTTTAACATAAATATGTATCACATATAATTTAAAAATATATATATTAAAAAGGAAAAATGTCAGTATTTTAGTTGTGAAACACTAAGTATTTGGTAATCACTCCTTCTAAGAACTGCATTAAGAATTAAGGATAAAACACTAAATTTATCTGATTTACATGAAATCCTACCCAGAAACTAAACTTTGTAAGTTTTTTTGCTGTTATTTCTTGTTTTGGATGGAATCAGACAACATCTAAATTCACATAGTTTCAGTCATAGTAACCACATCAGAGCTGACTAGCTGGAAACAATTTGTTGCAAAGATCCTAAGTTCCTAGCCAATAGAAGCCTTATGTTACGTCACTTAAAAGAAGTTTTTTTTAATTATTATTTGACTTTATAGAGAGAGGAAGGAGAGAGAGAGAGAGATCGGAACATCAATGATAGAGAAACATCCATCAGATGCCTCCTGCGCCCCCCTTCCTGGGAATTGAGCCCACAAACCAGGCATGTGCCCTGGCTGGAAATCTAACCAGTGATCTCCGTGCATGAGATGGCTCCCAACCTACTGAGCCTCACTGGCTGGACTTACGGCACTTTCTTTTCCTCATAGTAGCTAGCAGAGTTCTAGACACGAAATAATCCTTCATAAATATTTTCTGACCGGCTTATTTAAGAAATGAGAATGACAATCTCATTTCAATCATTTACTTTGCTTCAGCACTTTACTAATTGATGTGTGTGTCCATTGTGAAAGGATATACCTAGAAATCTTCAGGCTGTTGATTTTAAATGCTACCCATCAAAACAGAATCAGGAATATGTCACTTTTCCCTCAAAAAAATAAATGAAACCCTGAGTATATTGAGCAGAGAATTTGCCCTGGAAATGTCAATATCAGATGGGTGACAGAGAATAGGACATGGGAGTGACAGTCAAACTGTATTTAGTATGGTCATTTATCAAAAGTTTGACTGTCTTGTGCATAATATATTTTAGATTCTATAGGAGAATTTAGAGTAATCTCATCTTCTGAATCCAGCACATTCTCTAAAATCCCCATATGCATGTTGAGATTTAAAGAATGTAGTTTTATCTATAAAGGAAAAATATTTAAATATGTTTCAAATAAAAATAAATCATAAGCCTCCAGGAAATGTATCATTAAAGGCTTAGGTAAAATATTTCAGAGAAGAAAAATAATCTCTTTTTGACATTTGGTTGTTTAGTTTATTATAAAATTCTTCATAACACTATATAATTGTTTATAACCTATCAGCTTTCAGTCTCAGACATTGTATAATTGTTTTGATTAATTATATATGACATGGTTTAAATTATATTTATATAAACTTTAAACTCTGTAAAAGTTAACTTCTAGAAAATAATGATGTCTGAATATGTGTGTGTGTGTGTGTGTGTGTGTGTGTGTCTGATCTATTATCTATATAAATGGAAGGAGGTATCATCTCCACAGGGTATCAGATGTCCCAATTTTGTTTTCAAACATTCTTTCAACACTTCAAGTGTCACTATGAGAAAAAAATAATTTGTGCTTTCTTCTGAGAAAATAAGTGTAGAGAAATTTAATTAAAAATATAAATGAGCCCTGGTCATTGTGGCTTTGTTGGTTGAGCATTATCCATGCACCGAGAGGTTACAAGTCTGATTCCTAGTGAAGGCACATGCTCAGGTTGTGGGCTCGATCCCCAGTGAGGGGCATACAGGAGGCAGCCAATTGATGTGTTTCTCTCTCTTTCTCTGTCCTTCTCCCTTTCTCTCTCACAAATCAATAAAAACACATTTAAAAATAAGTAAATAAAAATATAAGTCACATTAGAGGGAAAGTACATGAACATCAAAATCACATTTTTCTGACATGAGGACCATCAAGTTCCCCTGCATTTCTTTCTTATCTTTTGTTTATCAGTGATTTTGCCTGGCCAAATGGGCCAGCCACCCTGTGCTAACCAGCCTCACTCCTTCCTCTTCATGTCTCACAAGAACCACCTCTGACGTTCATGCCCCAGCTCATTCCCCTAACATCCACCTGCATGAATTTCAATCTTTCACCCTTGGCCTGGCTTAGTTTAAGCCACTCACAAAAACTACATTTTCCGAATTCACAAAAACTGAGATTTTGTATTAAAGGTGCTGCAAAAGATGTTATAAATATATTAAGAGGTTTTACAAGAAAGGCTTCAAAGTTTTGACTCCTTTAGTAGAATATAAAAAAAAAGCCTGCCTAGGTTTTAAACACCTTGTTCCACAAGTTTTAAGTACAGGTGCAGCTTAAGTAACTTCAGCCGCATGAATATTAAAACATATCAAAGATCATTTGAAAGAGCTGTTCTTTACATTTAATAAGCACTTACTGGTTTTGACAATCTTAGTGAAATTTTTAATATCAACTTTTGGTTTTAGTCTCTCTAAGTGAAAACAACCAACATCAACTAAAGGAAAAATTTTAAATGAAAAAAAAATAGTATTCAAAATTCAAAAAATATAAGAATTATACCCAGTTGAACTTCCAAATGCTGTTCTTAAAATTAATGCATTGTATTAAACTTTTTGAAGTTATTAAAGTATAAAACTACACTAACACTTTTGGGATACCCTGGATTTCAAAATTCTTCATTAAAAGATAGACTTCTGTAATTCCCTAAACCAAGGAAAATAGTAATATATTATACCTTCTCCACCTATTGTGTTTTACTCTCCTTTAGAAATTGCTGAAAATTACCTCGCAGGACAGTGTCCCTGGCTGCAGTCACCCAGAGACTGAATGCCACAGAGATCAAGGGAGCAGCCTCAGGTCACAGTGCCGGTTCATGAAGGGAAAGATTCCCTGGGCTGCCATTCCTTTCATTTCTTGCTACATAAAAAAAAATGAAGTTCACGAAGAACAGTGGACTTGGTATTTTCATTATGGTGCCCGTATGCCTAAGCTCCTTTGGCTAAAGTTGCCTAATCCATAACCCTTGCTCTGTAATGCAGCATCAGGCATCTCCTTTGCATAAAGCATGACTCCTGCTCAGACCGCGGTTAGGACCTGTCCCGAGGGCGCTACTGCCGTCGCCTGCAGGGGAGGCCCTGCTCCGGCCTCCGCTGCCACCTCACTGCCCACCGCGAAGGGAGGCGTGGGAGGCGGACTCCGGGAGCAGAAGAACCGGCTGTGATACTGTATTTGGCACTGAACACAGGATTACTGGTAAATGTTGCTTCACAAAGGAAAGGCTGTTCATCTTCCCCAGGAGGCTTTTGCATGCACGCTAAGATTTATTTCAGTCCTTTTTTAGTCCAAGTTATTTTTTGACTTTTGCGTTGGAACGCTTTCCCGATCTATCTGCTGTACTTGCTTTGGAAAAGCTACAGGGCCACGTCGGGTTCTCACAGAGGTTTCACCCGGTCCGTGACCTGTTCTCATGCGCTCATAAGCCTGTGCCTCGCCTCTCATGCGCTTATATCATTTCACATGCCAGGTACTTTGCCTCCTTTTGCCTATTTTGAGAGGAGAGACGGAAATAACCCTTACCTTTGAAAAAGAAAAAGTTGAATTTGTATATATCAGTAAGGATTTATAAAAACTATTCTAAAATATGTGTGAGAGCAGTAATGCTGATATATATATATATATACATATATATATATGACATAAATTTATATATATGTGACATAATTATATATATATGTATGTATATATATATACATACACACATGTATACATGCCTCATTTCACTATAAAATTGTTTATAACCTATTAGCTTTCAGTTCAGACATTGTATAATTGTTCAGGACATTGCATATATGTATATATGTGTGTATATATAAAAATAAAAGCTAATGTAAAAACATATAACTCACTGGTTTCAAACTTTTGCAGTAAATCACCTCAGGGTCCTTCAGAGGGTTAACTCAGAGGGGCACCATGGAATATAGGATATTTTAAATCAAGGGAAATATAGCAATATCAACATCTGTTAGACCTGGCACAAACTACTAGCTCCAGGTACATATTTTCCTCATTAGATTAAGGTACATTTGTTTCATTGACATCCCATCTTTATCACTGTAATTGCTGTGATAGAAGCAAATACAATTGAACTTGTGTCAGAAGGTGAAGGTGGTACTGCTCAATCTGATTTTGAGATCTGAGAAGTTGTTCAGTACTCAGTAAGCATATGCATTAGTGACTGCAAGTATATAAGAATAAAGTAAAAAATGTATCTAATCTATGTGTATTTTTCCCCAAAAGCTAAGTTGTTAGTAGGACATAAATACTTCCTAAATTGTTCAGATTTCATAACTTAATAGACATTAGTAGTAGGTATTTCTTTTGATCTAGAGAGGTACCCTGAAAAAATTACTTGGACACTAAGGGAGCTATAAACTGAGAAAGTTTGTATAACTTATAAACAAACTGGATTAATGGATTAATTTTTAATTGATCTTTGTATGAGAAAGATCTATCTGAGCAAGAAGTACTATAATTACATTAATAGTAAAACTAGTATTTATGTACTGAGTGCTTACTCTTTAAGATCTTATACTTAAAGGTTTGTATGAATAATCCAATTTATTTATCACAATAATCTCTTAAGGTAGGTTTTATTTTAATCTCAATTGAGATTTAGCTCAATTAACTTTCCTAGGAAGGTATGGCTAGCTGGTATATCAACCCAAGCATTAAACTATAGTACAAGTCTTAGCAATAAATATGGCCAACAGCTAATAATGTAAAAAAGAGCTCTCACTGGATATTTAGAAAAGTACACAAAAATTACAATAGAAAAATGAGCAAAATCCATGAATAGTTAATTCAGAAAAGAAATAATGTGGAAAAATAACTTACTAGTTATATAAAAATCCAAATTAAAACTATAATGATTTCACCATCAGATTGTAGGCTCCATAATAGCAGCAACCATACATAGTCACCTCTGTGTTTGTCACATATCAGGCATCAATCAGTATTTTTCAAATGTCTAAGACTGCACTATTTAAAGTTAAGGAATAATTATTTATTCAACATTTATTTAGTACTTACTATTTGCAATGTATTGTATCACCCAGGATCTAAGTTAATTAAACAATTATTTTATAATCTAACACAATAGACTAGATTATTATTTTATAGTTATTTTATTGAAGCATAATTAATTGGAAAGAGACAATACTCAATTGGTCTCCAGCTGGGGCATAGCTAAAAGAAACATTTTTTCCTTTCTCCAAAATAATCATATCATATTTTGTGCAAAGATTATTCAAAATTTATTTAGTACTTACTATTTGCAAGGCATTGTATCAGTCAGCAGCCAAGTTAATTAGATAATGATTTCATAGTCTAATGAAAGAGACTAGATTATTATTTTACAGCTATTTTAAATACTAGATTAGTATTTTATTGAAGCATAATTAACTAGACAGAGGCAGTACTCAGCTGGTCTCCAGCTCAAGGGAGAACTATAAAGAAAAAAATATTTTTCTTTCTTCAAAAATAGTTATTGCATATTTCCTGTAGGGATACTGAACCTTACTGGAAAGATAGGTAGAAGTTCAACCATTGAGCCACATCGGCTGGGCTCACCTTTTATTTAAATGGAATTTTTTTAGTGTTTAGAACTCAAATAGTCTTTGGAGAAATTTACAATTATGTGTTGATTGCATGCATTTTAAGTATATTGACTTAAATAGGAAGAAAATTTTTTAGAAGAGAAATGACAGATAAAGCTACTTTGAAAGACATTACTGAATAATTTGTGTAGTTTTCTAAAGCTTTCGCCTTCTTTTTCTCAAAATAATAACTTTCAATCAATAGAATCTATACTTTTTCACAATAGCAAAATTATATTAAAAACTATACATTGCCCTAACTGGTGTGGCTCAATGGATAGAGTGTCAGCCTTCGGACTGAAGGGTCCCAGGTTCGATTCTGGTCAAGGGCACATGCCCAGGTTGTGGTCTTGATCCTGAGTAGGGGGCATGCAGGAGGCAGCTGATCAATAATTCTCTCTCATCATTGATGTTTCCATCTCTCTCTCCCTCTCCCTTCCTCTCTGAAATTATATATATATATATATATATATATATATATATATATATATATATATAAACTATACATTTCTGTAGGTCTCTAATCTTGTAAATATGAAGAGAGTTAGAGATTGAATAAGAAATTATGTAGTGAATAGAAATTAGGCATTGTATTATCCAAAATATGGTCTGAAAATCATTTAACATCTATTTTCTTTTCATGGATATTATCAGTTATAGATAAAAATTAGAGTTAAATACTAGAACTTACCACTATCACTCATAAATGAACTTGTTCCTTTGTTAGATCTTAACATAATCCTAAATAAGTTTTCTCAAAAAAATTTAATATTATTGCAACAAGTTGTATTACTTCTTGGGTGTTTAAGTATGAGAATTCTTCATGACTCAAATAAATTATGTCCCCAAAGATGACTAATAATTCTGTCAGAGACTCTATTATAGCCTTAGGCCAGCCCATAAATGCCTCTTTAAGTCATGTTGTTAGAATAAAAGAATACTTTATAAAGAAAATAGCAGATAATTATAATACTATACTTAAAAAAGAAAAATAAATAAATGGCAAAATGTTAAGATGATAAATGTATTCTTATTAAGATTCCAAAAGAAACATTTTGCCAAATGTATAAGCTTGAGAAGGGGAATGACGTTTATGCTTTATTATTACTAAATTCATTTTTAAATCATGTGTGTGTGTTTTGTGATAGTTTGTGGAGCTTTTGCCTTGGGCTTTTGGAACACTTGCTCTGGGCAGAAGCTAGTTCCCATGTAAAATGTCCAATCACTCCGAGATTCACACAGTGTGAGGAAGCCCAAAGTAGCCAAGTGAATTCGTCATGTAGAAAAGGAAGGCGGAGACTAGAGAGGGTGGGGGATGGAGGAACAGAGAGAAATGGCCCATTTCCTGCTGTTTGAACCATCATAGCTGAAAAGTCAATTGCATGAGTGGTAAGTCCACTTGAATGTCTAGCCCAGTTGAGACTTCAAATAACTCCAGCCCTAACCACCATTTTCTGTAACTGCTTGAGAAGCACCAAGCAAGACCACCCAGCTGAACCCAGTCCACCCACAGACTATGAAAGGTAATAATACATTGTTGTTTTAAGCTACACAGTTTGTGGTTTTGTTGTTATAGTAAAAGATATAACACCAACACTAAATTGCTTTCACTGACTAAGATTAAAAGGGCACAGAGAAAGGAAAATATTTTCCCTATTGGCTATGTTAAAGTTCAAAGGAAAGGTGGCCGGTCAAGAGGTGATGATTTATTCCCTGGGTGATTTAATTGCTGTCTAGACAGTCTTAAGGAACCATTTTATGGATGTGATGTTGATAAACCAGTTTCCAAAATTTTAAAAATGTTTCTATTTTGATTTATAAACAGCACTTTCAAAACTTTTCAGTAAAGACCTAGAGACTCATAACAAAGGTATAATGTTATTATATTCTATGATATTCTCTATGTCAATGACAGGTCATAGATAACCATCCAGATATATTTGTTTATGTATGCAAATACATACCTTAATGTAGTCATCCTTCAACACAAACACAATCCTGCACCCAAGGGAGATTTTAATTCAGTTCATGAAATAGGAATCAGAAGATTCAATTCAGTCCAACCTCTTTTTAGAAGGGAACATGGCTTTATCTGAAAAAATGTGAGACTATTGCATGTTGTATTAGAACATAAAATTAAATTCAGCTATCTCAGAGGACAGGTTCAGATTTAATAAAAATAAATGTGACTGTTCATTCATTCAAAAAAACACACTCATTTTTCTACAGATGCTTCAGTAAAGAGAACACTAATCTAATTATAGTATTTAAAAAGAATAAATTGTCTTTGTGCTTGCTATAAAATAAACAGCACAGCTGCAGGGCCTGCCGAGCTTCACTTATTAAAGAAAAATACCTTTTGATGATTAACAAAAGCAGATTTGTTTGAAGCATGAATATGCTCACTGGAGTCTCCTGAATGGAAGGGATTTTAGGAAAGGGAGGATTTCAGTGAATCGAGGAAAATGTAAACCTAGATAATTAGAGTTAGATAACTTTTGCTCCCTTTTGATATATGCTATTGGCAGGGGTGAAGGATAAGGGGTGGAAAAGAATAAAAGATGAAAGAAAAATATAATATTGGTTTTCTAACAAACGATCTCTAATTATTTTTTGACATGGAACTTTTATATCAAAACCTTTTGGGTAAAATGGCTCAGTCATTGTAACAATTTAAAAAAGATACTGCCTACATGAGGCACTGGAGAGTTTGACTTTTAATCTGGGGTGAGGTTTAGCTACAGATCCTTGTGCAGGTAAATCTTACCTAGGCTCACTGCTAAGGGGTTATCAGGACAACATTCATGAGTTTCCTATAAACTAGACACTTGGCACAAACTATGCTTGGATATCATCCAAACTGGGCAAACTGGGCAGTTTATGAGTGCAAAGGGGGGACAATTAATAAATAATTAATAAATAATTATGCTGGGCCAATAGGGATCATCTTAATTTGTCACTGTCTCCTGGAAATATAGTTACTTTACATAGAGATAATGTTGGTAGTAATTTGTGGGGTCTCCCTGTGTCTAAAATGGTCTGACCAGTGTTCTCTTTTTACAGATAAGAACATAGAAGAGGATTAAATCCTTTGTTTGAAGCACAGTTCACCAGTGGCAGAATAGAACACAGTTTTCCCATTGCTTCCCAAAGCCACTGCAGCCAAAGATTCCCACTACTGGTCCACCTGACGTATTACCTAAAGGCTTTGACTTGGCAGACATTATAAAAGATCTTGCCCTAAATAGAAATGCTATCTCTGAGTGGTTATGTATTAAGCCAACAACACTAAATAACTCAGAATGCATTTATCATATTAGTAATTTATTTCCTTAGAGAGCAAGGAACAGAGTCCCAAAGAAATGAGTCAGAGGACAGACATTTTTTCGTGAGAGCATCAATGTAAAGGAAGTGCCCAAAAGCATTGGTAAGAGCCACTGTAGTAGCAGAGCAAACACAAAGATACCCCAAAAGCCATTTTTCCTTCTCATAAAGCTTACCAGATACCTAAGAATAACCTTCCTCTAACCACAAAAACAAAATTTCTACGGCAAAGTTTTTATTATTGTTGTTTACAACTATTTCTATTGGGTTTCTTGTCCTCATCTCACATAGACCATAACAAACCTCTCTACAAATATTTGCATTTCACTGCAGCATATTTGCAAGAGTGAATTAAAGAAACTAAAACAAAAAATCTGAAAAACAAGCACTACTTCTTTGGCTACCGTGCTAGGCTTGCTATGCTCTCATATATCCCTTAGTTATATTTAAGGGGGGAGCTCACTGTGGAAACATCTGTGGAAAGACAGAAGGGAGGTATGTACGTGGCTGGGCCTCACAGGTACCTGGAAAAGGTTATGCAGCTTTGTTTCACAGGGAGAACCAAAACTACATATCACCAGACCTTGTCCAGGAGGCCTGGTGGGCATGTCAGAAAAGTTCCAAACAGGGAGCTTCCAGTTGTCCTTTCCCTGTGGAGTCATGGACAGCATGGACTCTCCCAGAAACAAAGTGGACAACACATAGGCATTACTGCTAACCAGGGAAGTTCACCTGAGCCTTGAGTCCAGAGATTTTACTGGGGTCTGATCCTGTAGACATGGTTGACTGATCATGCAGCTGCCCTCCGTCTCCACCTGCTCTGGAAGTCTAGCTGATACCGGTGACCTAGGGTTCGCCACCATAAACCACACGGTTAGACTATTTGGGATGGACCAAGGCTTCTGGATAAACAGACACTTTTATGAGGCTCCAAAGGCTTAGCAATTGCCTTGCAGGAGCCTTCGGCAAGGGCTGACCTCTCTTTGGGCAAAGTTAAATTCTTTATTGCATACCTCTCTACAGACATTTCTGAGATCCCCCTTCAGGGCTCTGCATTGCTGGAGCTCGGCTCTCCCTGCTCCCCCACTCACCCACTCACCCACTCACTGCTTCTCCATATATTCATCTTCTGCTGCCCATACTAATTGGCAGACTTTCAGAAAGTCCACCTCAAATTTCTAAGGGAAAGAATTGGTTTAGTTTATGACCATAATGTGTGAGAGCTTAAAGATTTGTTAATGGCCCCTTCATGGGCTCCTGACTAACCCAACTAAGCCTCCTTTTGGCTTGTCCTTAGATCAAATCACAACTCTCATCCAATCAGCTGTGGCCAAGAGCAATGCAACCCTCATAAATAATTGTTTTTAATGCTGTCATTTGCATAAAACTTGCCATAAAATAACTTATTTGTTGGTGTCAGGTATGAAAGATCCAGTGTAAATAGCATCTGAATTTAAGATTAATAATAAAAGTAGTTTGATTTCCTAGGCCACATGAGAAAACATATCCTTTTGCTTTGTAGCCACAATATTGGCCATTTGGCTTTGAACCTTATATAAGTGATTCCCATATTTATCGCTGGAATCAAAACTATGCCAATTCAGGATCAATAATTCTTTTGTCACTCAGCAGGTATAATATTTAACTTTTAACAATGTTTTACAATGGAGAGAGATAAATCTTATGATCTATCATGAAATGTGATTTTATTTTATAATGATGAGAAATGGGTATCCTAGAGCTATAGACCGAATGGTATCACCTTAGAGTTCAGATATGAAGGCCCTAATCTCTAATGTGGCCATTTGGAGATAGGGTCTCTAAGGAGGTAGTAAAGTTTAAATGAGGTTAAATAAGAAGAGAGGTGGTGTCCTTCTAAGAAAAGGAAGAGACACAAGCAGCTTCTTTCTCTTCGCATACCATAGAGAAGGCCATGTGAGGATTCAGCAAGCAGGAGGCCACCTGTAAGCCAGGCACAGAGCTCTCACCAGAGACCAAACCTGTCAGAAACTCGATCTGAGACTTACTTAATACTCTTCAGCACTGTGAAAAATAAATGTCTAAGCCACCCAGTTTGTGGTATTTTGTTGTGGAAGCCTGAACAGACTAATACACTTCAAGTTATGACTAAATAAATAACTGAATAAATGACTATATTAATAGCATTATTGAATATGAAATGAGTAAATAACTCAATAAATTAAAATAAGAATTCAAGCATATTTTACTCTCAGAAAAATCATTTTCACTCTTCAATATAACTCAGAATTTCCCAGTGAAGGACTTAGAATTTAGGAAGACTTTGATTTGGCTTAGGTCTATAAAATTTATATGACTTTGTGTCATTGATATATTAAGATTTTTTATCTTTTGTATAGACAACTGGGAATCTTTCATTTGCCATGCATTATGAATGAAACTGAAGTCAGATGAAGATCAAATATCAGTGAAGCAGCAGAAAGCATTAGTGAGCAAGAACAATTCATCATGTGAGCATCTGTCCCACATTCTGATTTCAAGAGGTTTGGCAAGTCTATAAAAATACCATGGGTATATCTTCTTTTATATTTTTACTGCCAGATATATTAATTTTTAATTGCATTTAACTGAGGCATTAGTGATCATCAGTTAGACAAATCCAAGATCTTAATGGGTATATATACCACAGTCTTCTTTTTCATGTTTAAAGGTAACATCAAATTTATACCACCTGGTTTAGGAATTCATTTATTTATTTTTCATACTCTATGGGTACTGTAATACCTCATAAAATTTCATATTAGCTAAAGTCTCCTGCGAGGAAAATAATATGGTGGTTAAATTTATTTGAATTTCTTTACTGCAGATATTTAGCTTTGCATTTTTTGTGTCACTATATACATTTTCATGCATTTTATAAAACTTCCTCGCTAACAGGAATGAATTGAAGTGGGGAAGTCAGATCATGATCTGTTATTTTTAACAAGATTTGCATATAGTTACAGAAAATAGAAGTGACTTAGAATTATTTTAGGGGTGTCTGGACAAGTGTTCTGATATGAGAAACATACCAAGGCATTATAATTACATGGCCAAACATCTGCATCCTGCGTTTCCTCATGGCTTCCTGGACCAGAACTTGGGTTCTAGGAGGGAAGATGTCACTGTTCAGAGGTCAGGAGAGATGATTAAACTTATTTAATCTTCTTGCTTTTGGATCTTAAGATTTATAAAAGCAGAGACTTTTGTCTATTTTGTTCACTGGTTCATTCCCAGAGCCTGTGTTTGCTCCACACATATCATAATTATTCAAGAAATATTTGTTGACTCGTTGACTGGAAGGAAATGAAACCAAATGCCATTCATACTGCTCTGAGAAGGAAAAAGAAAAGAAATAAACTAAATTGTTGAGATGTCCTCCTCTCTAAGCCAACTGTCTTCTCTGTGGGAAAGATCCCTGAGAAAAAGCTGAGAGATATGTGGGACATATATGACAACTTACCAAACTTTGGCATGGTTTGAAGTATTGATAGTGATGCCATGGATTAATTGACATATAAACTGATGGGTATAAATAATTAGTTTTTAAATAATAAAAGTCATAGTTAAAAGCAATTTGATAGGGAACCAGAAATGACATGTGTAGAGTCACTTCCAACTAAAATCTTTTGGAAATCAAGATCAAGCATCACTTAAGTGATGGTGGAAATCCAAGTAAAAATGTGGTTCCATTTACCCATTGCTTTCTCAGAAATATAGTCATTGTATACATTCAGTTGTAATGTTATAAAATGTCAGGAAAATAATAAGAATTGCACTAGCATAAATACTAAACATATTAATGTGACAATTCTAAGAAAGAAAATATAATGCTTTGATTGTTGTTCAATATACATTGAGCTTCATTCTATTCTTTGCATAGGCAAGTGGGCTGGCTACCCTCCTTCTTATAGGGGATAAATAGACACTCTGAGATGGGACAACCAATGGAATTATCCTAGAGAATATACAATCTTTTCTACTTGCCAAATTTACAAAGTTCTGTCTCCAAATATTTTATGTTCAGGGGTGGAAAAAATAGGTTAATAATAATAATATATAATACAATAATTAATTAAAAGTAATAATACAAGAGTAAACTCTGTTTCCTGTACTCACAAGTATAGACTTACTTTTGCCAACCCCTGTACTTTATGTTGCTGGTAGCTAGTACCTCCTTGTTGAGTTAAATTGATTTCATACATATATGTGAACTCTTGGGATAATTGAAGGAGCCAGATCACTTCATTTTATTAGTATTTACCTCGTTAATTTACTTTCTTTTTCATCATCTTAACTCTTTTTTGACCCAGAACAAATTTATTTCTAGGAATTTTAACATAATTGATGTTTACTGGCTATGTTGAAATTTAAAAAAAAATATATTTTGTTTGCCTATATCTGCCCAGGCAGATGGAGATGGAAGTCATATACATATATGGTTATGCTACAACTTTCATCATATATATGTATGTATTCTTTTAATCAGTTTATTTTGCCCTCAAATACCAACTATCCTATTTACTGATTGCAATCAATTATAACTAAATGTTTAAAAACTGAATTCTGATTCAGACCAAAGCTTTCTCAGTAAATATTAATGATTTGATGTTAATTATTATTAATGTAACTGTGTATTGAGAGCTTAATATATACTGCCATTTGATGAAATCAATGATTAGTTTTAAGTAGCTTGATGTTTCAGCAACTACTAAAATAACTTCAAATGAAAGGGAACACATTTTGTGTCACATTTTATTCCATTAGGGACTACTTATTTTTAAGCTTCTGGAAAGACAAGTAAGAGTTAGAAGAAACAGGTGGGAAGGTTTTTTAATCAGAAGAGAGTGTTCAAGCACAAGAATGCATTTCATATTTAGTTAGCCACAAACTGCTGAGTCAGAATACACAGGAAAGTGAGAGGATGGCACAATAAGAAACTAGAGATATAGATGAGGCAGAGCTAAGGAACTGGGCTTTATCTTCTGAGGAAAGAATTTATGCTGGGGGAGTACAATCGTATTTGAATATTACAAAGATCACTCTGAGAACATGTAGGTGGTGTATTATTGATGCAGGGACATGAACTGCATAGGTAATTATGATTGAACAATTTTTAGTCCAGTCAGGAGATAAATAGTACAAGAGAAGATAGATAACAAAAAACAGATTTGAGAGTCATTTAGGGGACAGACTGACAAAGACTCCCATGTTTCAGGCTGGGGATATCAGTAATAATCAATATTTATCAAAATTGGGCATTTAATGAGAAGGAAGAGTAAACATAGGGAAATGAGGGTGAGAAAATGAGAAGTTCAAAGCCATGTGAAGTTTGTGGTACAAAGGGAAAACTCAGGTGCAGTTGTTCAGGTAAAGAGTCAATTTGATAGATAGTAGATGAAAGTCTAGCCTAGAAATATTGGGAAACAATGCAAATGAGAAATAAAGACAGCATGAACAAAAGCAACAGCAGGGTGAACAGTGAAAATGGGATGGAATTGAAAGGAATATTGAAGTTAGATTCGGTAAGACTGGTGCTAAATTGATTTAACATTAGAAAAATCCATTGCTCTTTCCAAGCACCAGAGCCAGTGCTGTTAAAGGTATGTCATTCTGTAGGTACAACTTCTAACCTTTAAGCATAACTTTAAAATACAGTTCTATAGAAATGTTTTTTACATTAGCTTATTAAATGTAAATTGTAGGTCAAGGTACATGTTACCCATTTTTAGTATCCAAAGCAACTAGTACTATGTATTTGGCCAATACATGTTTGCTGAACAACTCAAGAGAACTTCAGCATTTCATGGATACATTAAAAAAAAAAAGTTTGAAAAATGAACTGTAAATAAATACCCAGAAAAGTAGAAGGAAGAGTAGGAGACAGAAAGGCAAAGTTATCAAGAGAGGAAAGAATTTAAATAGAGAGTGGTCAAAAACATTACAAGTCCCAGGTTAGTTAAGTAAGATAGAAGCCACTGGCTGCATTCTAAAACTTTTAACTATTTCAATTTGGCATGAACTCATGATATCATTTAAAGGGTTGAATAACCTTTAGGAAAGGGACTATGACTGTATCTAGAGCAATACATTTATTGATTTATGATGTCTCAATTTGTTTCAAATTCTAACCTGTTAAACCTTTTAAATAACAATTGCTGGGATTTTACATGAGCTTCAACAAAAGCTTTAAATCTCATCTACAGATACATTTCTCAGATACGTTTTGTGTATGATGTCTTTCTAAAAAAGATTAAAAATCAATAAAAACTACTACTAATTCAATTTAAATTTTATGTTTATAATTTGCCTATTAACTAGGGAACAGAATATATATTATGCAGTAAGATAACAGCTCTTTCTTATAGATTCAAAATGTATGTAAAATATATTTGTATATATTCTTCACGTATATATTTGTATATACATATACATCTATGTACTTTCTCATGGAGATGTCTAACTAAATTTAAAATAGTGACAAATAAAAGCAAATTATATAAATGCCTTGCCAAACCTCTCAAAACTATGCTTTAAATTATGAAAACCCTTGATACTACTGTTAGGAAATTTGTGTAGTTTTAAGGAGCAATAACTCCAATAAAGAAAAATAAAACCACAGGTATTGTCTCATAGTATATGCTTGGCATTATAGTCTGTGGTTCATTTGGTTTATTTCATTAAATTCTAGAGTCCCAGTGCACAAAAATTTGTGCACTGGGTGGTGGTGGTGGCGGGGGGGGGCGTGTTCCTCAGTCCTGGTTATGCCCTCTCGCAGTCTGGGAGCCCTCGAGGGATGTCCAACTGATGACTTAGGCCCACTCCCCATGGAGAGCGGACCTAAGCCGCAGTCTGGCCTCCCACTGCAGGAGGCGACTGGCGAGCCAATTGGGGGACAGCACCGGCCAGTGAGCGTCCAGCCCCGCCCCCCAAGGTGACCAGTGGGCTGATCGGGACTGGTGCCAGCTGGCCCCGCCCCCCAATCACCCCTCCGCCACTGGTTACCGCCCCCTCCCTCTGCCCGCTGGCACGCACCTTGGCTAACTTGATGCTGCCTGTTTGCTAGCCCCAGACCCCACCCAACAGTCATTCTGCTGTTCGGTCAATTTGCATTAGGCTTTTATTATATAGGATAATTGCATGAAATTAGCCTATGCACTATGAACTCTATATATTTAACCATATTTAATATAGAAGAAATATAAACAATTTCTTAACTATCTAACCTAAGGTAATAAACTCCACTTTGGTAGCTAAGCCAGGATATAGGCTCAAGCAGACTGACTCCAGAACTTGTGTTCTTAACTAGAGCAGATTGTGACCTTTTTATTTATTTATTTTATTTTTTTGTTAATACTGACCTGACGATATTTTTCCATTGATTTTTAGAGAAAGTGTGAGAGAGGGAAATATACACACAGAGAGAAACATTGAAGTGAGAGAGACAATTGATTGGTTGTCTCCCACACGGACCCTGACCAGGGCTGGTATGCCAAACCAGCTGGGGTTCTGAAGTAATTTTTTCAAAATAAGGAAGCTGAGGAGTGCTCTTTCCTCAACCTCACAGTATTTGTGAAATTAAAAAAAAATCCTCTTTTTTTTCCATTTCCATGAGTGATGTCAGTTTTCTAGAGGGATCGCAAAAATCAACAGACAAGTTTGAATATGCAGTTTATCACATGAAGAAATATCTTTTTTTTCCTACAATTTACAATATTAAAAACAAAATTCCCTAAATGTTAGAGTCATTATGACTTTGTTTCTTATCTTTTGAAGGCAGGAACAGCCCTAGATGGTTTGGCTCAGTGGATAGAATGTCAGCCTGGAGACTTAAGGGTCCCAGGTTCGATTCCAGTCAAGGGTACATGCCTGGGTTGTGGGCTCGATCCCCAATAGGGGGTGTGCAGGAGGCAGCTGATCAATGATTCTCTCTCATCATTTTTGTTTCTATCTCTCTCTCCCTCTCCCTCTCTGAAATCAATAAAAACATAAAAAAAATACATAAAGTGCCAAAACCGGTTTGGCTCAGTGGATAGAGCATCGGCCTGCGGACTGAAAGGTCCCAGGTTCGATTCCGGTCAAGGGCATGTACCTGGGTTGCGGGCACATCCCCAATAGGAGATATGCAGGAGACAGCTGATCGATGTTTCTCTCTCATTGATGTTTCTTTTTTTTATATATATATTTTATTGATTTTTTACAGAGAGGGAGGGAGAGAGATAGTTAGAAACATCGATGGGAGAGAAACATCGATCAGCTGCCTCCTGCACATCTCCCACTGGGGATGTGCCCTCAACCCAGGTACATGCCCTTGACCGGAATCGAACCTGGGACCCCTCAGTCCGCAGGCCGACGCTCTATCCACTGAGCCAAACCGGTTTTGGCTCTCATTGATGTTTCTGACTATCTCTCTCCCTTCCTCTCTGTAAAAAAAAAAAAAAAAAAAAAAAAAAAAAAAAAAAAAAAAAAAAAAAAAAAAATTAATAAAATATATATATATATAAGAGAAAATAAATAAATAAATAAAATAAAAAATACATAAAGGCAGGAACAAGAAACAAAAAATGCAAATGACACGAGAAGGTTATGTGTCTACTGTCTTAAAATGTGAATCACAAAGACCTTTGAAAATTGTCATAGATTCTTAGTCTTTTCAAAGCCAGTGATTTTTTAATCACATACATATTGTACATAATTAAGGTATTACAAAAATTATCATCTCTCACTAACTCTCCTCTATCGGGCCCTTATTTTTTTCTTTACTCCACTGAGATTTGGCATTCGTCACCGTAATCTATCTAATAGTCCAACATCCCACCTTCTTTCTTCGTTGCACTGTGTTTGAACCACATTACTTTTTTAAATTTTGTTTTATTGCTTAAAGTATTACAAAGAGTATTACATATGTCTCCTTTTCCCCCCTTGACCTAGTTAACCCAATTGTTCACTACCATTACACACACACACACACACACACACACACACACACACGCACACAATGTAATTTCTCTAGCAACTGAAAGATTGCCTGGCAAGTAAATAGTGCTTAATAACCATTTGTTAAGTGGATGAGTGCTTTTTCTTTATTTTCTCAAGTATCTCTCATGGAAAATGTTTTCAAACCTTTTTAAGACCTTTAGCCCGTTGACTCCAACCTTTTTTATATTTTTTATTCCAAGGAAATGGTCCTATGCCCATGGTTTTTCCTCCCTGGAAAAACCTCAGGCAAACCTCTCAGAGGCTAAGTCATCTTCCCGCACTAACCAGTGCTAGACAAAAACAGGCAACTGAGTTGCCATTGTGTAAAGCAGGATCACCAGCCTCAACTATTCACTCAACACCATCTTACAATTTTATCCTATTTTGCTAGTAAGACTATTTCCCCATCTTCCGAATACTCAATAGCTGTTCATTTCCCTATGTAGAACAGTTTCTCTGATACTCTCCTCACCTCAGATTAACAGACTCTCCTCAAAGGAGCTCATTCGGTTACCAGAAACACCCACTGTTTATTCTTCCAGTATGAATGTTCTCCCAAAAGGAATTTTGTGGGCAGGCTTGAAAGTAACTACTTTTCCTCAACTCTACATGGAGGAAAAATAGATGTAACAAGTTAGAATTTCATAATATTGTGAATAATGTACAAAAATTATTTGTCAGCTTGCATAGAGTCTTAAAATGATGATGAATAGTACATGTTGTGAAATGTATCTATAAGATCAACATTTCTTTAATGATGGTGATTAAAAAAATTATAACTTCATAGATGTGCAAACCCTAGAGATTCCATTAAAATACTTAACTATTGTAAAAGATGATTTAAATCCAAATTATGTCAGTTTTACACTTAGGCTAAGAATCAAGCTTTACATTTAAAATATTGTATTTTATTTTCTTACCCATCAAAGTTCTTTGAGAAGTTTTGTCTAAACATTATTTTTTCTAATTCAATGTAATTTATTAAGACATTAACTATTATTTGTGCCAGTAAATATAATATAAAGTGACATTTTAAAAGATAATGGAATTTAACCTTCTAAAATAGATTTATCATCTGTTAGAGATAAAAATGCCATGTAAATGCTAAAGTAAACTATTTTAATGACAAAATTAATCTGTTACTGATGAAGTAACTAATCAAATTTCCAAGCTTACAATAATCAATGAACATTACATGATCAGAACAAATTTGCTGCAAGGCATAAATGGACTTCAAACTACCTCTATCAAACAAGAGTAGTTTATTGGCAAACATAACCAAAGTAAGGACAGAGTTGATAAGGACTCAGGGATAAATATGATCTCTTCACTCATCTTTTCTCTTTCTGTTGAATTCTCCCATACGTGCTAGACACAATGTTACTGGCAGCCTCAACATTTAAGTTCCCTAATATATGAAACCAAAGATGAGCTAAAACTTCTTCTATATTGTCTTTAAGTTTATAAATCCCCAGGAAAGATTCTTATTGGTCCTGTCTAAGTCAGATAGTGACTCCATTAACAATAATCGCCACGAACAGGGTATCAGAATCTGTAAAAAATAAATGAAGGGTTCCTTTGGAACTACTTAGTTAGTATTGGGGCAAGTAAATTGCTAGAATGCATTGGTGGGAGGCTAGTGCACATGCGGTGAATTGTCCCACTAGGCAGACAAAACGACAGATGTTTTTAAACAGCTATTTGTTTTGTCTTTCTACTTTCTAATGGGAGACCATTGTCCTAGAAGCTTAATTGGACTTATACTTTTTTTTTTTTTGGCAGCACAATGAAAGGGCTTCCATAGTTTGAAGGAGGCAAACAGAACAGTTTAACTCATGCATATTGTTAATATTACATAGAGAGGAAAACTCAGCTTAGTTTCAAAGGAAAGCTGTTCACTTGAAGGAACTTAAGGGGGTTATAAACCTTTCCAAAGATAAATAACTTAGTGAAGAAGTTATGGACTAAATATTTGTGCAACCAGCCCCCAAATTCATATGTTGAAATCTAATCCCCAATGGGACGGTACTTGGCGGTTGAGCTTTTGGGAGGTGATTAGGTCACAAGGGTGGAGCCCTCATGAATGGATTTCGTGCCCTTACTAGTATAAGAAAGAGGCCAGAGAGTTAGTTGCTTCTTTTCCATCATGGGTGGACACAGAAGTCAGCAGTCTGCAATCCAGAAGAGGACTCTCATCAGATCTGGCCATGCTGGCACTATAGCTTCATATTTCCAGCCTCCAGAACTGTGAGCAAATACATTTCTGTTGTTGATAAGCCACCCAGTATAAGGTATATTTTATATGTCAGTGCAAATTGACTGAGATGATAACTAAATTGATATTATGGAAAGTAACATAGAGATTTCACTGTCAGGAGGTTTGCATATGCACAAAGCTTAAAAATATGTAGTAGCTTAAAAATGTGCTATAAATAAGTATTTTGCTACTGAGGTAAGGCTCAGAAAATATTATCTTTCAATCCTTTCAAATAAACAAGATGCTTTTCTTTTCCACTTTAAATATATACTGTTTATTTATCAACAATTAATATTTTTCTTTTGTGCCTGAACTTTGTGAACTAGGTCTGTGAGACTCTAGAGAGCCAGGTAGTGGTTTTAGGGATTTAGGAATCAGCTACAAAGATGATCAAATACATTTAAGAGAAAACAGAGATGATTCTTTCCTTTGATCTCATTGCTATTATTTAAAAACTTATTTTAAAATATTTTAGCATTACTTTTGTAAATGTTATTAATATTTTACTTTGCTCAAAGCAATTATTGAGTGACACGGAATGCTGCTATGCATACTTAGGAAGCATATATTAGTTATGCCTTACTATGTACGCTCTGTGATGGCTGGGGTTTTGGTTTGTTCTGTTCACTGCTTAATCCCTGATGCCCAGATGAGTGCCTGCATCATCGTAGATGTGAAATGACTTTTTAAAAAATAAATGAGCTAACCTTTGTCATATTGAAATTCTAGAATATTTTTTAGTGATATATATTACATTGTGTCTGGCCATAATGGAAGGAGAATTTTATACCAGATCATCATGCAAACATATCAGATGATATGAATCTATTCTTTGAGAAAAAGCATTAAATTTTAAGATTGTATATTTACAAGAACTTGAATTTATCAACAGAGAAGTTATATACTAGAACATGACATAATTTTTTTTTTATTTCATTCTCAAACAATGTAAGTGACAATTTTAGAAAAACTTTTGTGGACCTATGTTCAGTTATTTTGTGTCTTTGAGATGTCTTTAAATTATCTTTGTCAACAAACATCATGCATTCTGGAAGTACTGGTATGTTTTCCACCATTAAAACAAATCTCAAAGAAATCGGCTGCTATGTCGTTGGCATGCTGCTTTCCACTGAACAAAAATATAGGTGTCTCTCAATGAAGCCAGCTCCTACCATTTACCTATTGTGGCACATTGTTGCCATCAAATAAGGACTTGCATTTTATGAGCCCATTCTGGGACCTGGAAATAAGTCAGTGTCTTCAAAATGGTGCAAAAGGTTTTTTGCCAGGGCAGGCTTCTACCGGAAGACAAATCTCGGTGTTCCCGCACAGGTGGAGCATCCGCAATGCTTGGCAGCACATCTGGCTTGGCTGTTTCTGAAGAAACGCGCTCCACGTGTCCTAATGACTCACTGCCTTCCGTACTGCCATGCAAAGCCATAGAGACTCTGCCAGTGATTCTGAGAGAAGCTTCGCCCACTGCCATGGAAAGAACAACTTTATCAGAGCCAAGGATTTAAATCTCATGTTTTACCAAGGGATGAAAGAAAAAAATAAACTTCTTTACTACATGTTCCAAAAGAAAACTTTTAGTGCTTGATTGCACTTTGGGAAATATTCTTTCTTTCTTTCTTTTCTCTTTCTTTCTTTCTTTCTTTCTTTCTTTCTTTCTTTCTTTCTTTCTTTCTTTCAGGGGGCGGGCTACTTGCTAAGGAGGAGTTGGTCCATATCCTAGCTAAGGGAAGAATACTTTCTGAAAATGAATGATGTAATTCATTCAAGACAAAACCTTGAATTATGTTGGGGTCCTGCCCCAGCAGGTCCAGGGGTTCCCAAAGGTGTGGAAGTAGTTGGAAAAGAAGGAATGACAAGGAGACAGTGTTCAGTTGATCAGCAGCCTAGCCAGGTTCTAACCAGGTTCTCTAGCCAGGTTTGGTCTTTATTGTCCTGTTACATCTGTATTTATACCAGTTGATTTTAATCCTATCCATTCTATTCCAAAGGTTAGGGCATTTGTTAATCTAGTTCTGTTGACTTTAATCCTAAATTAATCTCTGTGTTCCATTATAAGGGCTATTCCAAGGTCACTGCTCTACTGATAAGCTACAAGGAAGTGACTGAAGGAGATTATCCTACGCAGTAAAGGTTATGTCTTCCCAGCCTCGCTGCTTGCCTTCCCTGGGACTTTCCTGTGTCCATGAGTCTCCAGGGGTATAGGCTTTGGTGCTTTCCCTGGTGGGCAGACCCCTGGGGATGTGGGTCCAACAAGTCCCAAATTTATTGCCAACAGTCTTAGTCCAAGTTCTTCATAAGTAGTACATGGTATTTCTGTAACACTAGGGGGTTTCACTGATTTATTCTCTTCCTTAGTCCTGTCAATCCCTAACTCCAGGGAAAAAAATCCCCACTTGGGGAAACAACCTTTCCTGGAGAGGTGACCTTGGTTAAAACACATAGGGCTAAGAAGGGGAGCAAACATATTAAGAACAGTATGCCATATATGCCAGGTCCCTTAAAACATATGTGTAGATGTTTCTTCCTTGCAGCAACTGTGTCAAGCAGCAAGGATGGACCAGTTTCTGGCAGAATTATAGATGCTGCTAAAAACAAACCAAACACACAACCCCCATCCATACTTCAAACCACCACCATAACAAACCACAATCTGCTGCTCACCCCATTACCAGTTATCAGAATCAGGCAACTATCCCAAATTTATAAATGCTAGAATCATGCTGTTTGTAGTCTGTGCTGAGGCTGACAGAGGATTGCCAAATTCTCTGTGGGAAGAAATCTATAGATCCCTAGAAAAACTGAAGAGCCCTTCCCAAAGTTACTTCTGCTCAAACAACTTCAATATTGAAACCTGGGTTCATGATCATCTTGCTGACACAGAGAACGTCACTGTGACAGATTCTGGAGTCCCAGAGAATTCAGTTTTCACTTGACAATGTACACGGACCTGGCAGAGCCATTTGTGAAAACATTGATTCCACTCATATGTCTTTGTAAAGGAATCCTTAGCACATGAAGTCACCTGCACAAATCACTAAGAAATAGCAAAATTAGATGTCAAAGATAACATGCATGATTTCAAATGAATGGCAATTCCATTTCTAAAAAGCCGAATAATGTCAGATTCTGGCTGAGATTTCCTTTGGGGAACATTTTATTTGTCATGTTTGTAACATTTGGATCATAAAGTTTGGATGCCTTAAATTTTTCAATAATTAGCCTTGAATAATACTTAAAAATACATGAGAGCAAGGAAAATATAAATCTTGGGAAAGATTTCTTTCATGCTCTTTTGTGATTAAATAGTTTGGTACAAATGTTATAAAGTTATTGTTTCCAAACTTAGCTAGGTGCTCCAGAATGACCAACAATCTGACCCACTCACTTTCTCCATTATGTTATTTCCAGTTCTCCATGAAGACAATGTAAACGTCTTCACTTGTTTGCTTTATAACCCTGCCATCCCCCTGGCTCTCAGTAGATGGTCTTGATTTTTCTCTTACAGAGAAGTTTCCTTAACGTCCATCACCAAACCTGTAAACTATGATGCATCTATAGATCCACTCTTTCTCCTTTCTGTCTATGTATGACAACTGGTACAAATGGCTGGAATTCAGAGGTGGCAGTACTCCAGTTTCAGTCATGGTAATAACACCTCTGGAATCACCCAGATATATTTCCCTAAATTAAGCTATTCTATCAACTTGGTCTTTATGGCTGTTATGGAAGAGAAAATGAAATTTCTTTTTCCTCCAACTCAGGGTATTATAAGGTCCTTTTGTTACAGTGGTTTAGCTTTCACTCTAATTCACTAAAGTTCTATTACTCTTTTGTGTGATCTCAACTACTCCTGTGGCTTCAATTATTTTCAAATAATACCAATTCTAGTATCTCTTTTTGTAGCCTGGAGCTTCATATCTAAATGCTTGGATAGTCCATAGAAGTTAAAATTCAACAAATCCCAAACTTAATCTCTTCTTATTCAAAACCTTCTTACTCCTCTGATGTCTATCTGAATGAGGGGCCACATCAGCAACTCTGGCTTAGAAGAGAAATCTTAGATTAACTTCCAACTTTTCTCTCTTATACTTCTCACATCCAAATAAAATCATATCTATTCTGCTTATAAATATCTCATAAAACCAATCACTTCTCTTTCTGTCCTTTGCTAAGAGTATGGGACACTATCATCTCTTCCTTGTGTTGCTTCAATGGGCTCGTTACTGCTTTCCCACATTCCAATTTTGGCCTTCTCTAGTCCATTCACCACAGTGTTTGGACGCTTGTATTATTTCTATAATGCAGCTCTTACTCTACTTAAAACCCTGCAAGACTCTCCAGTGTTCAAGAGTCAGGATTTCTTAACGGGGCTTACAACGTCCTGCATGATCTGGCACCTGCTCACTTCCTATTGTTATCTCTTATTCCTATCTTCCTGATATATCATATTCTAGCTTTTCCTCGCTTCTCAGAATTCTGCAATTACTCTTGTAACCATACCCTCCAATGATCGGTTTCCTATGCTAAAATCAAGCCCTTTTTTCATCAACTGGTTAATGCCTACCTCTCCTTCTGGTTTAACTCAGAGGCCACTTTTCCAGGGATTTTTATTTTTTTATTTTTTCAAGCCTGGACTAGATGCTCCTCCTATGTGAGAGAGTGCACTGTACTCCCAGTAAATAGCCATGTTGCATGATAATGTCTCTTAATAGTTCCATCTCTCACTGGAGAGGGACGAGGCTTACCTTATTTCTTTTCATGTGCCCTACACTCTGCAATAGAGGTAGGGACCTCTATTATTGCTACTAGCACATAGTAGAGGCTCAATAAAGACTCACAATCGAAATAAATTGCACATAATTATGTAGCTTGAATTTATTTTAACACACTTTCTTGGGAAGCATTCATCACTTTTACTAAATTCTCAGAAACATTCATGGCCTTAAAATGGCTAAGCACGCTTGCATGTTTACAGTATGCTAACTGTTAAAACATCATAAGATACAATCCTTCAGATTCTAAAAGAGTATACAAAAATGCACTCTCCCTCCCCCCATATATCTGTACAAATGGTCAGTTGAAATAACCACAAATGATTATCCCTTCACTCAAAAGTGATAAACTTATAACTATCACTGCTCTCAACATAACACACACACACACACACACACATACACGTGTGTGCACATACACACACAACACAATACTCTTTTTGAACCATTCTTTATAGCGATGGACATGGGACTTGTATGAAAAATCTGAAGGCTTTCAAGAACCTGTGGTTTAAAAACATGAGAGGAAAAAAACTATGAAAATCAAAAATAGTTCAGTAAATTTGGCTCAGAAATAAAATCAAGACTCAGTTTATTACTTTTTTTAACTTGTTATTTTGCAATGGATTCACAAGAAATTGCAAAAATAGTACAAAGAAGTTCCATTTACTTGTCACCCAGCTTCCTCCAAGGGAAACAATTTATATAACTATAATGTATTATCAAAACCAGAAAATTAGTTACTTTTTATAAGTGTTCCAGGTAGAAAATATTCTTTGCCATTACTAAGTCTCTTATTTTCACTATAGAAAACTATTTAAAGTTTGAAATTGTCAATTCAAAAATCATTTGAATTACATTTATTAAGCACTTTAATTTCTATCAGAGGGTATATTAAGTAATTCAAATTAATCACATGGGGCAAATACTATTATTACGCCAACATGTAGATGAAGAAATGAGGCACAGATAAGTTGAGCAACAGGCTTAAGGACACACAGGAGGTAAGCATCAGGGCCAGGTTTTTGAATGCGGTTCTGTCTGACTTCAGAGACTACAGGCTGAACCACCCCTCTGAATCATCATCCACTTCCACAAATGCTTTCCACCTCTGGAAAGATACAGATCGATTGACCACCTCTCAGTGGAAATTAGATTATACTGCCTACACACTTGCTTGCATTTTTCTTAAAAATACCTAAGGAGGAAGGAAGGAAAGTAAGAAAAGAAAGAAAAAAAACTAAAGATCGAGTTTACCAGGCCTGGGTGGAAGGGCAAAGGCAAAGAATCAAGCAGAAGAAGGCCCGGGGGTGGGCTGCTTCTAGGGCACCAGTGAGTGAGGACCTTTGAGGAAGATACGTTAAGTGGTGAGAAACTGAAGGCCAACATCAAATAACTCAAAATATTGCCCAAACCAGGTTTTGAATTCAGGAAGTCTTTTCATCACGCTCTTGCAATGCCGTGCCTCCAGGATCCAGGCTCAAGACTCTATCAGCTCATTAATCATTCATTACTGATTTTATGGGTCAGTTCTAACTCTGATTATTCTGGTCTCATAGGTTTCAGACATAAAACATAAATTCCCTGGAAATCTCAGTGTTATGCATTACCCTCACAAAATTCAGAAATTATGTCTCAGTTTTTCATAACTGACGATTTCATAGCAACTCTGACCCACATCCTGGCCCATACCCTACATCTCCATGCTTTGTGCCTTCTGCTACCAGAGGTCAAACTATGTAGATTAATTTGGTATTTTATCTAAACATAGAAACAGTTACAAAACAGCCCTTTCCTTCCTATGAAGACACATTTTGAAATCCTAACAACTGCTTTCTCTATTACTTTGTGGTTCAAATTGTTCAAAATGCAGGCATTGCCTGTCCTCTCTGGTTTGATTGTAAACACCTATCCTTAAACATTTTCTAGACAGAGTAGTTCATGGTGAAGATATCATTTTTTAAGGATAGTTTGTCTGAAGTATACATTGTAAGACAAACTCCTCCCTCCTCCTATTCTTGGCAAAAGTCTTAATTAACCTTTCTTTCATATTAATGAAAGGCTCAACCGCAGGACTTACCCAACTCTTTTGAAAAACCTCCACTACAGTTAATAACCTCAGAGAGTTTGCAAAGCTGGTCTGGAATTTACAGAACAAAGCTGTGGAGAGCCGTGGGCCTTCTCTAATAAAGACATAGCTTGTTTCTACTGCATAGTTTTGCTTACACAGCTTTATAGATATTCTCTGTCTTGAGGGTACTAAGCCCATTCAAATGCCTATTTTTCTTCTAATTGCTTTTCTGCCACTGGCTTGTTAGCAGGTCTCAACGTACACACACACACACACACACACACACACACACCCTTCCCCCTCTTCATTATTTACTTCCATCCCAGCATGTCCATCTGCTTCAGGATGTAGGAAACATGCTCCTTAAAAAGCAGCAGAAATGTGCATATCTGAACCTTCTTGCAACATTTATAAGCTCTGTCAGTTTCTCCTCTTTTCTTCGTGTTCTGTGATATTCAGCACTTTCTGCAAAGAATGTAATGGGGGGAAAAAGATCAAAAAAGGTGCTTATCTCCAGCGACATGTCCAAACAGACACGCTGGCCCTCTTGAATGTGCTCATCTAATTTGCTCCTGAGCCCAGGCCTGGAAGAAAAGCATCTTGAGAAAGTTTCCTTCTGTGGGCAGAGCCATCTGCTAATGGGGGCCTGTGCCAGTAATTTACAAGTAATGGTTTACAGCTGTGAACCCTGGCTTCTGAGCTGTTTTGGTCATTTAGTAATTACAACAGTTTCATTAACATTTAAAGGGAATAGCCTGCTAGTGTCAATTAGGGACTGTCTGCAACTGTGTAGCTCCATTTTCATATTTGCATTTGACATTTAATATTCTGCACACATAAATTCTGGGTCTTAAAAATGCATTGCCACAGAAGGTCAAAATTAATCCAGAGCCCATTCCTACCTAGCTCTACCAAGCTTTAGGAAATATTTCTACAGGGAGTGGGGACATAAAAGGTTATTTTGGGGTGGTTTGCCACATCAGAACATTTAAGTACTTTTTTTCCCACCACTAAAGTTACAGAGTTCTTCTAGTTTCCTGTTATGTCTCCTATCTTCTGAGGATTTTCCAAACATATGTGAGTCAGATTTGGATAGTCTTAAGTAGAAAGATGACATTTATCCCTTGCAAATCTTACATAACTGCAGTGATATTTAACTTTTAATATTTGAGTGTATTGGGGTGTTGTGGCTTCCGACACTTAATAAATAAAATGAGGCTAATACAACCAAAGGCTCCCTAAAATCATTTACATCAGGGAAAAGGTTTTGATTTCTAGTTAAATTGTTGAGCAAAGGGTGGTTATGCTAGAATTTATTTAGAAGAAGCAACAGCCCCATGGTGATTTGAATTTTATATGGCTGAAGGTGGTCCAAGGATTTGATCTCTGAAGGTAAGTGATTTAGGTAGAGGGTAGAATGAGAAAGAGAGCAATGCCAAGAGAACCGAAGATTTTTAAAGCAAGTGAAAATCAGAAGCTCCCATCAGGAGAGAGAGGAGTATGTAGTTTGAGATCATTAGGGGCAGATCGCAGAGGGTGTCACTGTGAATGGTTTGAGTAACAGAGGTTAAAAACAGTTCAAGCTGAAGTCTGGGGTTTCTTTTGGTTCCCAGGGTCTGTGTGCGATATGAAGTGAATCATCGAACATGGACCATTAATCTAAGGGTCAGAGGTAGGGAAGAGTCCACTGAATGAAGAGTGATGAAGAGTGTGTTGAGAGAGACTCCTAGGGGTCTGCGGAATTGGGTTCCATGCAGGCATGTACCACTGAGAAATCAGGACATACTTGATTGGCAGAGTCTGAACTTTGAGATGTTTCACTGGAGTTTCATTTGTCTGAATTTTAAAACTCAAGCAGAGAGAGTGACTTCAGTAACAGATCAAGCAAAAATTGAGGTAGGGCGGGGAATTTGTATGTCTGATGGCCTCGAGGTTTGAAGAAAAATGTCTCATTTCCCACCTCCCAGCACATCAACCTCAGATACCTTTAAGAGGTGAAAAGGAGGTGCCCAACCAGTGCTGCTCAGTGGTTGAGCTTCCAAGAGGAACCAAGAGGTCACTATTTGATTCTCAGGTTGCAGGCTCAATCCCCAGTGTGGGGCATGCAGGAGGTAGCCAATCAATGATTCTTTCTCATTATTGATGTTTCTCTCTCTCTACTCCTCTCCTTTCCTCTCTGAAATTGATAAAAATATATTTTTTTAAAAAAAAATGAGGTGAAAGGGAGCAGTGTCAGCCAGTGGGGAAATATCCTGATCAGATAATTTAGATTTTCTTCAATGTGTATATTATATATGCATGCGATCTACTGAAATGAAGTATATTTTAGAAAATAAGTCACTCGGTCAATTTTATTCAGCATACATAAATGATATTGTATCACATATTCCTCATTTTCTCCACAACTTACTTGCCATGGCTTCCTGTTGCTTATTATACCAATCCAGAACATTTGTTCTATCTGGTCAACTACTTTAGAGCATAATCATTTCACTAGGCATCTCCAGAAGGTATGAGTATTTATCTTTCCCCCCAACTAGACTATTGGCTTCAGGAGTCTTCTAATTTTCTATCCTCATAATTAACAGCTGGGCCTAGGAAATTAATCCCAGGTTTCTATATTTTTTTTAAATATATTTTATTGATTTTTTTACAGAGAGGAAGGGAGAGAGATAGAGAGTTAGAAACATCGATGAGAGAGAAACATCGATCAGCTGCCTCCTGCACATCTCCTACTGGGGATGTACCTGCAACCCAGGTATATGCCCTTGACCGGAATCGAACCTGGGACCTTTCAGTCCGCAGGCCGACGCTCTATCCACTGAGCCAAACCGGTTTCGGCCCAGGTTTCTATATATGATCAGGCAGGCAAAAAGGAGACTTTGTGATCTGGGAGATCAATGAAAATAGAAGAAAATTTAGCCTCAAAGACTGAAGTGCAAGGACAGGACTTTAGTCCCTAAAAGTCTAGAGCAGAGAACTGCAGATATGGGAACTAGGGACCTAGGTTGCTAGTTTGAAGAGGTTGGGACCAGAAAGCAGCTTCCTCTGTTTGCCAGGTAATCAAATAAGCAACTTATTCCATTGTCTCATGCTTATGGAGAGAGGTACACAGTTTCTCTTTTGGGGACTTCAGGCATTTATGTGCTCAGCAAGTGGTTGGAACCAGTGCCCCAGACCCAAAGGGGGTGGTCCTGGAACACTGGAGAAAGGCATATTTAGAATAAAGAAGAAATAAGAAAATTACAGAATACGTATACAATTGACATTATATTAGAAGACTCTGTCTGGATGCCATGCACCTTGGTGACCATTAGGCTAGTTCCAATACCTTCAGTAAAGCTAGTCACAGGCCTGGGGTCTTAGGACGTTTGTGATAAAGCGGTCCCACAGTAGAAAGTGAGAATCAATTCAGAGGCTTGGATTGTAAAGAAAAAAATATTTCAACTCTGGAAGAAACTGAGAGAAAGAAGTCAAGGGCTCATTAGTGTGACAGGAGTGGAAGAGGAGAAGGCCCAACACTTGGGCAGTAAAGTATTGGGTCATTACAGGGATAACAATGCCCCTGATTCTCGCTGCTCAAGTTTCCTGTGTCTCCGGTTGGGGTGTGCTCACATCATGGTTTAAGACTAAACCCATACTATAGTGGCTTTGGCCGTGCTGAAGAGAGAGCCGATAACTCATGACCATAATAAATGCACTGTTGATCAAATTGAAACTTTAACCACAATTTAAAAAGCAACGTTTTTTAAAATTACAAAATTTGTGTGTGCTTGCATTTTCCTCTCTGTATTAATTAAGGTCACTAGCTGCTAAGTCATAGAAATGCACATCTCAACAGATTAACAAAATAGTGGCTTAGTCCACCCGTGACTCCTCACAGGCATATACAGGGACTGAGCTCTTTCCAGTTTTGCCTCTACTTTTTTCTGCATTCAAGCAGCACTGGGTGAGGAGTGAGAAGAGGGGATCAGTGCCCTTGGGCCAGGGAAATATCAATCAGAACTTAGCAGGTAGTTGGAACCAGAGCCCAAATATGACAATGGGAAAAAGATATTGATTTCTGTCTATAGGAAATAGAAACTGTGATATGTAGTCTATCTGTGTACAGAAGAGGGAGGGAGATTGGTTTTGTAAAGAACTAATGGATGCTCTCTTGAGATCATAGACTGCACATATGACTAGAGGATGGAAGAGAGAAAGAAAAAACCTGTGTTGAGTTTTATGAATTTCATTTCAGATTATTTCCCAAAGAATTTCAAAGCAGATATTAGAATCCCCTACTCTCCAAATGGGGAGACTAAAGTCCAAAATGTTAAATAGGCTAAATGTTATATGGGTAGTAGTTGTCAGAGCTGAGGTTGAACTCAAGCCTTCACCGAGTCTTGACATAATGAGGTCTGGGGATCAGATTCAGACAAGTACATATAAGTCTATGTGCACTTGCCACTCACTTGTTTGTCTCTGAGGTAGTAACTTCTCTGAAGCTGTGCTTTTAACTGTGAAATGGAACAGTCATTATATTTTCAATTTTTGTGATGATCAAATAAATAACTCACTATCTCTAAAACTTTCCTGAATGTTGGCATTACCTAGTATGCTAAGGTTATTAGCACAGTTATTATCACCAACTTTAGAGCATAATGGCTACTGCTGTTATTATTGAAGTTTTCAGCCTGGTTACTTATATTTTGAAATATCAATTGCTCCAGAAGTCCTTATCATTTAATCACTGCCTACCCATCAAAATGCTCCTATTAGTTCACATTGCTTCCTCTGAAGCCCTCTTCAAGCTTGGGTCACAGGTTATCTGCTTTCTACTCTGGGAACAGTGAGTTTTGTTTTACAGATAGATTTTATAACTTGAGGCTGAGCCCTTAACCATAAGAAATCAAAAACTAGATCTGGTTAATTTAGATAGAAAAATAGTTTATTACAGAATAATGGATGATTTAGGATCTCACAAAGGGAAAAGGCATGGACTAGAGAAGCAGGAATTTGTCCAATATCCCTCACCTTATAGTGCTACAAATACTCTATTATTTCTGGGTCCAAACAGCACCCCCTGTGACTCTGATTCCACCAAAATGGACACCAGTTGCTGATGGCCTAATCCCTAGTATTACTTGTCCTCAAGTCACTTGCCTATAACTTAGCTGCAAAGGAAGCTGGAGAAGTGAGACTCCCATGACCTCTTCCTTATAAGGTATGAAGAACCCAAGAGGTAGGTAATAAAGAGAGTGAGAGCTGTCTACTATGCCATCCTTTCCAATAGCTACCTACTCTGGTGCCAGACTATGGGGATGCTCTAGAATTGAGGACAGATGAAGACAGAGAAACACCAAATGAAGACATGCTGCAGAAAATGTGTATGAATCTGAGAATCTAGTATTGGTGCCAATACCATATATATTCAGTATTTGCTCAAAAATTTTAATGAAGGAAAAATTGAAGGAAGGAAGGTTTCTTGAATGAAATTCTATATCATGCATGATCTCAAAGGAACTGGATTTCTGCCCTACAACCAATCTATACTGATCAAAGGGTAATATGCTAATTATACCTGATAGACCAGAGTCTTCTGGATGTCATTCCAGATGTCCTTCCTGACAAAGCCAGGGCCTGGCCCTGGGGAAGCCACCCTTGGTCCCGGGTGCCTGCGGCTGGCCCGGGCAAAGCTGACCCAGGTTCTAGGTGCTTGCGGCCAGCCAGAGGAGGGAAGCCTGGGTCTCGCGTGTGGGGGCCAAGGCAGAGGTAGTTAGGGGTGATCAGGCAGGCAGGCAGGCAAGCATTTAGGGGTGATCAGGCAGGTAGGCAAGTGGTTAGGGGTGGTCAGGAAGGCAGGCAGAGGGGTTAGGGGCAATCAGGCAAGCAGGCAAGCAGTTAGGGGTGATCAGGCAGGCAGGCAGAGGTAGTTAGGAGCCAGAAGGTGCAGGCCAGGGTGAGGGACCCCCCCCCCATCCCATGCACAAATTTCATGCACCGGGCCTCTAGTTTTTCAATAAAATCTGCCAGTGATACAGAACCTAAAGGTGGGACACTATTAAGTGACCCAACATATGCATTAAGTGAGTTCCAAAAGGAGAGAGAGATAAAGGGGCAGAGAGGATATTTAAAGAGATAATGCCTCCCCAAGCTCTCATCTACACTAATAAAAGAGAAATATGTAAATTGGTCATCACTCCACTATGCCCACCAGCCAATCAGGATGAGTATGCAAATTAACCCAACAAAGATGGCAGATTAATTTGCATATGCAGGCACGCTGCAAAGACTGAAGACGATTAAAGACTGAAGAGGCTTGGCTTCTTCGCTGCGGCTGGACCAATGGCCTGGGTCCCGGGTGTCGGAGGAAAACCGGTGCTGGCAGCCAGGGGAAGGAAGGCCTATTGCACGAATCTTTGTGCAATGGGCCTCTAGTATTTAATAAAAGACATGAATATAAACATCTAAGAAGGTCAACAAACTCCAAGTAGGAGACTTGTGGAGATACATTATGATGCAATTGTTTAAAAGGGAGAGATATAAGCATCATAGGAGAGTTCCTCAGTTAAAACCAAATATCGGGGCTAGAGAAAATGGCGGAGGTTTAGACAGACGTGTCGGTGCCTTGTCCCGGAGCAGATAAGGGCGGGCAGCTGAAACGGGTAGCATACAGCCCGAATAAGCAGAGGAGATTCAGCTGAGACAGTCTGCAGCCAGGAAAGACAGAGAAATCCTAGATAAAGGGAACGGTTAGAGGCTGAGGCTGAAACCTCTCCAGGTGCGCCGGCACAGCCGCGGAGACCGTGCCATCTTGGGTGACTGTCGCCGGCATCCAGAGACCAGCTACTAACCCGGCAACAACGGCTCTCAAGCAGCACGACTACGTGAACTCAGAGGAACTCGGCTTCTCCCCACAGAAAGGTTAGACTTTCCCCAAAGGTGCGGTTTGCAGTTTAGGTTGGAGAGTGGAACGCGCGCAGGGGGGTGGGGGCTCTGCGCCCCACAAAGACCGCGGCCCTTGGAGCCAGCGTGACCCACGAGTGTGGAAGGGCACCCCCAGGGCTGCTGGCAGAAGGGAACGCTATAAATAAGCCCACAGTTGGACGGGACACAAACGGGCAGCCTCAGATTACGCCAGTTTGCCGGCTACTCGGTGCCAGGAGCCAGAGCGCGCGCAGAGACTTCGCGCAGATTTGGAAGGTGAAGCGTTGCGAGTTCGCACAACTTCCCAGGCTCTTAAATCTGTGCGTTTGATTGTTGAACCCAGTGCAAGGGACTACCCAGTTGGGGGCAGTCACAGAGCTTGTAAGGGAAGGCTGTTTTGGGGGAGCCTGGGAAACAGAGCGGGGAGTGACTACTGGAAAACCAGCTCTGGGCGGAGGACATTCCCAAACCAGCTTCCGGTACAATAGAGAACACCTGGTCAGAGAGGTCCTATACCCTCGGAGGTCATTCCCGACGCACTGCCACCCAGAGGCAGAGCCATGAACTGACTCTTCTGTAAATACAGATAAGGGCTGTCTGGGAAACCAATGTAGCCTGCCTTAAAATCAGGACTGTGGCTTACAACACAGAGGAACAGTGTATCAGAGGAAAATTCAACATTCTCCTGAATACCTGGTGTGCCAAAAAGAGGAGCAGAAGATCTGAAGCACCTTCATTACAGCCCATTTTTTTTTAATTATTTTTTTTAATTATTGTTTCACCTTTTAACTAAGAAACCATTTATTTTCTTTTTTCATCACCTGATATTACCCTTTTAATTACTACATTTTTATTTTTAACCAGTATTATTACTGCTGCCATTTTACCATTTTTTTTTAAAGTGTCATTTTATTTTCTCTTTATTTTATTTTGGGACTAAGGTTCTCCATTCTATTTTCATCATTCCTTTAGCATCATTTTCCTCTACCTCAATTGTGCTGCTGTGCTAAAACTCTCTTCCCCACTTTTCCCCTTTTGCTGTCCTGTTTCTCTTACCCTATTCCTGCTTTAGATTTTTCCTATTCTTCATATGCCCTGTCTAAATTTCACCCTACTTATATATCCCTTTTCCAATCACCTGCTCTAAATCCTTATCCACCTCTCCCTTATCTTTCTTCACTATCCAAATTTTTTATTCTCTCCTTTTCTCTATTGTTCTGTTGTTGCTTGCTCGATTGTTGAGTATATTGTGTTTTTTTTTTTCTTTTCTTTTCTTTAAGGATTGTATGTGAGGTTGTTCTGCTTTTTCTTTTTCTTTTTCTGTCTCCCATTCCCCCTCCCCACCCCACCCCCGGCCAGTTATTTTTGTGCTTCTGCTTTCCCTTGCCTCACTTGATATTATTGGCTGTTTGTAGTTTGTATTCACTCCAGAGATCCGTTGCTGGAATTTGTTGGGATTAGTGGCGGTTCTATCGGAGTTTTCTCCTCATATGAATAGTCTCCTCCCCTCTTCTACTTCATTCTATTTTTCTTTTTTTTTTCTTTTTCTTCTTTTTTTTTCTCTTTTTTCTGTTTTTCTCTCTATCTTTTTCTCTTCTTTCTTCCTTACCCCCCAACTCTCTTAGCTTGGGTGGCCATCTTTATTTGGGGTTATTAATACCGTAATTCATTTGTGTTCAGTGCCTGGTACGTTGTGCCTTGTTGTGTTGTATTTTGTGCCTTTAAATCAACGCAGCAGATCCAAGCAACAGCGGCCTCCTGATCTCCACACGCTCTGTCTGAGGAACAGCTGCTGTGGGTGAAGCCTCCCTCCACCAGCCAAAAGAGCCACAACAGCTGTGAACAGCACCCATCAGAAGACCCGCTAACAACAGAGGAGCAGCTGCTACCACAACCGCCCAAGGAGCAACCACAGCCCAAGGAACCACTGCCACCTAGGGAGCAGCCACTGATCGACTCAATATCTATATACGTCAGTGAGATCAAACATGGGTAGACAAAGAAATCCCCAAAGGAAAGAAAAGGAGGACTCACCAGAAAAGCAGCTAAGTGATACAGAGGCATACAACATGACAGAAAAAGAATTCAGAATAAGGGTCCTAGAGTGCATACACCGGATGGAGGAAAAAATCGACAACTTATCCAAGAAGCAAGAAGAAACAGATGAAAAAATCGACAACTTAACTAAGACCCAAGAAGAAATGAAGTGCGATATAGCTGCAATAAAGAACACCATTGAAAGTATCAACAGTAGACTAGGAGAAGCGGAAGACCGAATTAGTGAATTAGAAGACAGGGAAGCAAAACACACCCAAACTGTACTTCAGTTGGAGAAAAAAATTAAAAGACAGGAGGAGAGCCTAAGGGAGCTTTGGGACAACATGAAACGAAACAACATACGAATAATAGGGGTGCCAGAACAACAGAAAGAGGAACAAGGATTAGAAAACCTATTGGAAGAAATAATATCAGAAAACTTCCCTGAGGTGGGGAAGAAAAAAGTCACACAAGCCCAGAGAGTCCCAAGCAAGGTGAACCCGAAAAGACCCACACCAAGACACATCATAATTACCATGGCAAATGTTCAGGACAAAGAGAGAATCTTACAGGCTGCAAGAGAGAGACGGAAAGTTACATACAAGGGATCTCCCATTAGATTATCAAATGATTTCTCAACAGAAACACATCAGGCCAGAAAAGAATGGACGGAAATTTACAAAGTGATGCAAAGCAAAGGACTGAATCCAAGAATACTCTATCCAGCAAGGCTATCATTCAAAATTGAAGGGGAAATAAGAAGCTTCACGGACAAAAAAAGGCTAAGGGAGTTTATCACCACCAAGCCAGCAATGCAAGAAATGCTAAAGGGACTGGTGTAAAAAGAAGAAATAAAAATCCCAGAAAGAAAACAGCCACACACACAAAAAAAGAAATGGCTACAAACAAGTACCTTTCAATAATAACTTTAAATGTAAACTGGCTAAATGCTCCAACCAAAAGATATCGAGTGGCTGAATGGATAAAAAATCATGACCCATACATTTGCTGTCTACAAGAGACCCACCTCATTAGAAAGGACTCACACAGACTGAAAGTGAAGGGATGGAAAAATATCTTTCAGGCTAATGGAAAAGAAAAGAAAGCTGGGGTAGCAATACTTATATCGGACAAAATAGACCTCAAAGTGAAGGCCATAACAAGAGATACGGAAGGCCACTTCATAATACTAAAAGGATCAATACAACAAGAAGATATAACCCTGATAAACATATATGCACCCAATGCAGGAGCACCCAAATACATAAAAAATCTTCTGGAAGATATCAAAGGAGAGATCGACAACAATACAATCATAGTAGGGGACTTTAATACACCACTGTCATCACTGGATAAGTCCTCTAGACAAACAATCAGCAAAGATACAGCAATACTAAATGACTCACTAGATCAGATGGACTTAATAGACATCTTCAGAACACTTCACCCCAGTGCCACGGAATATACATTCTACTCAAGTGCTCATGACACATATTCAAAAATAGACCATATATTGGGTCACAAGCAAAGTATCCCCAAATTCAAGAAGATTGAAATCATAAAAAGCGTCTTCGCAGACCACGATGGCATAATATTAGAAATAAACTGCAATAAAAACAACCCAAAATACTCAAACACCTGGAAGCTGAATAGCATGCTATTAAATATTGATTGGGTTACCAATGAAATCAAAGAAGAAATTCAAAACATCCTGGAAACTAATGACAATGAAAACACAACAATCCAAAACCTATGGGACACAATGAAAGCAGTCCTGAGAGGGAAGTTTATAGCTCTACAGGCCTATCTCAAAAAACAAGAAAAAATGGTAGTAAATCAGCTAACTCTACAACTCAAAGAATTAGAAAGAGAGCAACAAGAAAACCCCAGAGTGAGCAGAAGGAAGGAGATAATAAAGATTAGAGCAGAAATAAATAACATAGAGACCAAAAAAATAATACAGAAAATCAATGAAACCAAGAGCTGGTTCTTCGAAAGGATAAACAAGATTGACAAACCTCTAGCCAGACTCACCAAGAAGCAAAGAGAGAGGACCCAAATAAACAAAATCAGAAATGAAAGAGGTGAAATAACAACAGACCCCACAGAAATACAAATGATTGTTAAAAAATACTATGGACAGCTCTACTCCAGCAAACTAGACAACCTGGAGGAAATGGACAAATTCCTAGAAAAATACAACATTCCAAAACTCAATCAGGAAGAATCTAAAAATCTCAACAGGCCAATAACTATGGAAGAAATTGAAGCAGTCATCAAAAAGCTTCCAGCAAACAAAAGCCCAGGACCAGACGGCTTCACAGGGGAGTTTTACCAAACATTCAAGGAAGAACTAAAACCTATCCTCCTCAGACTACTACAAAAAATTCAAGAGGAAGGAACACTTCCAAGCTCATTCTATGAAGCCAGCATCACCCTAATACCAAAACCAGGTAAAGACAACACAATGAAAGAGAATTACAGGCCAATATACCTCATGAACATAGATGCCAAAATCCTCAACAAAATCTTAGCAAATCGGATCCAGCAGTACATCAGAAAGATCATACACCATGACCAAGTAGGATTTATCCCAGGGATGCAAGGATGGTACAATATCCGCAAATCAATAAACGTGATACATCACATAAACAAATTAAAAGAAAAAAACCACATGGTCTTATCAATTGATGCAGAAAAAGCATTTGACAAAATTCAACACCCATTTTTGATAAAAACTCTCAGCAAGGTGGGAGTAGGAGGATCATACCTCAACATAATAAAAGCCATATATGACAGGCCCACAGCCAACATCATTCTCAATGGACAAAAACTTACACCATTTCCCCTAAGAACAGGAACAAGACAGGGATGCCCCCTCTCACCACTCCTGTTCAACATAGTACTGGAAGTGTTAGCCATTGCAATTCGGCAAGAAGAAGAAATAAAAGGCATCCAAATTGGAAAAGAGGAAGTAAAACTGTCCTTATTTGCAGACGACATGATATTATACATACAAAACCCTAGAGACTCCATCAAAAAGCTACTAGACTTAATACATGAATTTGGCAATGTAGCAGGATACAAAATTAACCCCAAGAAATCTGAGGCATTTCTATACACCAATAGTGAACTTTCAGAAAGAGAGATTATAAAAACAATTCCGTTTACCATCGCACCAAAAAAACTAAGCTACCTAGGAATAATCTTAACTAAAGAGGTAAAAGACCTCTACTCAGAAAACTACAGGACGTTGAAAAAAGATATAGAGGAAGACATAAACAGATGGAAGAACATACCGTGTTCATGGATTGGTAGAATCAACATCATTAAAATGTCCATACTACCCAAAGCAATCTATAAATTCAATGCACTTCCCATTAAAATACCAACGGCATACTTCAGAGATCTAGAATGAACTCTCCAAAAATTCATCTGGAATAAAAAAAGACCCCGAATAGCTGCAGCAATCCTGAAAAAGAACAAAGTAGGTGGGATCTCAATACCAGATATCAAGTTGTATTACAAAGCCACTGTTCTCAAAACTGCCTGGTACTGGCACAAGAATAGGCATATAGATCAATGGAATAGAATAGAGAGCCCAGAAATCGGCCCGAACCAATATGCTCAATTAATATTTGACAAAGGAGGCAAGAACATACAATGGAGCCAAGATAGTCTCTTCAATAAATGGTGTTGGGAAAATTGGACAGATATATGCAAGAAAATGAAACTAGACCACCAACTTACACCATACACAAAAATAAACTCAAAATGGATAAAGGACTTAAATGTACGACAGGAAACCATAAAAATTCTAGAAGAATCCAAAGGCAACAAAATCTCAGACATATGCCGAAGCAATTTCTTCACTGATACAGCTCCTAGGGCACTTGAAACTAAAGAGAAAATGAACAAATGGGACTACATCAAAATAAAAAGCTTCTGCACAGCAAAAGAAACCATCAACAAAACAACGAGAAAACCCACTGTGTGGGAAAACATATTTGCCAATGTCATATCTGATAAGGGCCTAATCTCCAAAATCTATAGGGAACTCATACAACTTAACAAAAGGAAGATAAACAATCCAATCAAAAAAATGGGCAAAGGACCTAAATAGACACCTTTCAAAAGAGGACATTCAGAAAGCCAAGAGACATATGAAAACATGCTCAAAGTCACTAATCATCCGAGAGATGCAAATCAAAACAACAATGAGGTACCATCTCACACCTGTCAGACTGGCTATCATCAACAAATCAACAAACGACAAGTGCTGGAGAGGATGTGGAGAAAAAGGAACACTTGTGCACTGCTGGTGGGAATGCAGACTGGTGCAGCCACTATGGAAGACAGTATGGAGTTTCCTTAAAAAACTGAAAATGGAACTCCCATTTGACCCTGTGATCCCACTCCTAGGAATATATCCCAAGAAACCAGAAACACCAATCAGAAAAGATATATGCACCCCTATGTTCATAGCAGCACAATTCACCATAGCTAAGATCTGGAAACAGCCTAAGTGCCCATCAGTAGATGAATGGATTAGAAAACTGTGGTACATCTACACGATGGAATACTATGCTGCTCTAAAAAGGAAGGAACTCTTACCATTTGCAACGTCATGGATGGAACTGGAGAGCATTATGCTAAGTGAAATAAGCCAGTCAATGAAGGAAAAATACCACATGATCTCACTCATTCATGGATAATAGAGACCATTATAAACTTTTGAACAATAATAGATTCAGAGGCAGAGCTGCCTCAAACAGATTGTCAAACTGCAGTGGGAAGGCCGGGGAGGGTTGGGGGGCAGGAGGGAGGGGGGTAAGAGATCAACTAAAGGACTTGTATGCATGCGTATAAGCATAACCAATGGACATAAGACACTGGGGGATAGGGGAGGCTGGGGGACTGTCTAGGGCGGGGGGATAAAATGGACACATATGTAATACCCTTTGTAATACCTTAAGCAATAAAAAAATTAAAAAAAAATAAAATAAAATAAAAAGATTGATTTAAGCATCTTCAAAAAAAAAAAAAATAAAACCAAATATCACCTTCTCATATCCCAGTTTCTCCTCACCTTCTCTGCCATAATTGACCTCTCTCTCTCTCTCTCTCTTTTGATAGTATACCTGTGGGTCTTCAATAATTTCTTTCTTTCTTTTTTTTTTTTTTCAATTACCAATTCCCATAGGGTGGGACACCTCTGAAAACATTACCCTCTTAGAGCTGTGGGAATGGTAACTTTCCTGGAATAAAAGTCAGTTGGAAGGAAGTAGCCTTGCATATCCTTTGTCCAGGATAATTAATGGATGAACGGCTACAAGCAATTCTGGAAAGAGGAAGCGGTTTGAAGTTAAAAGCAGTTTTTATTAATCTTTTTTTTTTTTACCTTCTTTGCTGTTTATTCATGCTAATTATCCTATAGCAGAGAAAGGGCTATGTTGTGAGAGCCCAAGCATGGCAATTCAAAGAGCTTACGTGTAGAGACAAGCTGAGATTACAATTCTGAATTGATTTCAACTTGATCAATAACTAGTCAGATGAGGTTGGGAAGCCATTTTAATCTCTCTATGCTTTTCCCTAATGAATAAGGTGAGAATGGTAATATCTACTGTAAATGAGTAAATTTATTACCTAGAAAGAACCCGTCCCATCTCACTGCTTGCCTTGCGTGTGTCCTTTCTATGCATGTGTACAGATGTACTTATAAAGACAATTACTGCCGAGACCGGTTTGGCTCAGTGGATAGAGCGTCGGCCTGCGGACTGAGGGGTCCCGGGTTCGATTCCGGTCAAGGGCATGTACCTGGGTTGCGGGCATATCCCCAGTGGGGGATGTGCAGGAGGCAGCTGGTCGATGTTTCTCTCTCATCGATGTTTCTAACTCTCTATCTCTCTCCCTTCCTCTCTGTAAAAAATCAATAAAATATATTAAAAAAAAAAAAAAAAAAAAAAGACAATTACTAAGTGTTTGGTATGTGTTGGAAGCTGGACTCTGTTCTTTATATACATTTTCATATTTAATACTCAAAACAACCTTACACTGTAGGCTTTTTTAAATTTTTATTTTGTTGGTCACAGAAGGAAGCTGAAGACTTAAAGCAATGAAAAATTTCCCCAAACTTCACAGCTAAGGATTTCGGTAACTGACTACAGAACCTACATTCTTAAATCACCTTATTAGGGTACAGTCTAGATTTCTATTTTTGGGAAATATATTGTATATGTCCTGGATAAATCAGTAAAAAAAAACAAAAACCTAATTGTTAGTGTGTACCAGGTGGGGACAAATAAATTTAAGGAGTTCCTTTTAAGCAACTAGATAAAGATATATGTATGATGGACAAAGTCAGCACTCTGGTATAATTCTACCCCCACTGCTCACATCCTAGAAAGTGATTTGAGCCCCATGGATGGAACCTCACCAGCAAACCTCTTACTAAGCCAGGCTGAGTAATCATTAACACTTATGCTTTTGAAACACCTCAGAAATACTAGGACAAGCTGATTTTACACATATGTGGCTGCCACAAAAAAATTGAGTGAATCACCCTAAAAATAGTAAAATATTTAGAACTATCTGATACAAACACTAAATGCACATCAAGCCCATGTCTCCAGGCCCTTAGAAGTATTCCCTCCCCAAAACTACACTGGGAGCGAAGGGTCTGTAGTTGACAGAGTGCAAGGTGTCTGTCAACCTGTGGTAGGATGGCTCAGGATGCCCAAGAATCTGCCACACTTGAGTCTGGCAGAAAAACAGCAAATGTGAGGAAGACTCTGTATCGTTGGAGGTAGCTGTGTTAATAAAAAATGATTGAGGGCTGAGCAAACCCTATTTTCAGATAACAAAAAGAGAGGCTCATTTTAGCATTTCCTATGACTTCAAACAGGGCCAATGGAGCAATGTCCTCAGACCCCAGAGTTAGAGACCACTCCACGCCCCTCTTTAGCTACCTAAGCAGGTCATTCTGACCCCCTGTTCTACAGGGTTCTTGTGATGTTTAGAAATATCCTTTGCAACATGCCTAGAGTTTACATACAAGTGGGCATTCAACAAAAGTTTCATTCATGTTAAATTTCTGCAAAATGTAGGTTTGCTTTTACATTTATGTGGCACTTTAATTAAAAGTAAACTCTTGTATGCTCTCCCTTACCCTCCCCAGACGTGACTGTCATTCTCATTCCACGTGTGAGAAACTCAGGTACTGAAAACCTGCTCAGTGTGACATAGTCAGGCCCATGTGTAGTCTGATTCTGCTAATCCCCTTTGCCAGGATGAAAGCCTGCACCACTTTGTCTCCAACATATTAATGTATCGAGCAATCCAGCCATGTGGCAGATACTTTAGTCAAGAATAATACCCAGATTCTGAGATTTGAGCACCAATTATCAGGAGGTTCAAAGCACTGATTTATCCCAGTCCCTGCTCCTCCTCCAGCTGTGAATGGAGCTCTAATGATGAGCAATTGAGGAGCAGGGTCTTCCCTCCTGTTCATTACTCTCCAACAAGATCTTAACTTGATAAGGCCACCCCGAAAAGGCTACATCAGCTCCAGACAGCGTAGCAGGTGCATTTATCAATTGCTTTTGTTTGCTGAGTCAGGGATTGCTGTGGTTTTTAACTGTGTTTTTTTCCTCTCTCTCTCTCTCTTTCTACTAAAGAAGTTAGTTAGTCCTTTTTTCTTTTTTTATTTAGAAGATTGCTAGCCCTTCATGACAGCATTTCCCACTGTAGTACCTGAAGAAGGTGTTTAACCTTTTCTCCAGTTTCTAAAATCATGTCGTTTTAATACATTGTATATATTATGCAATGAAATGCTAAAGAATTGTCTTATTACCTCTCCCTCCGAAATACTAGCATATGCCTAATTAATACAAGGATATTCCATAAATCATAGGTGCCAAGGAAAAACTGTGTAACTGGGGAAAACTTTGCAGAGAATATCAATCAGATGCTGGTACTTGTCATTTAAATAGAACACAATTCTCCCCAGGTTTCCCAGCCTCTCTCACAGAACCAGCCAGAGCATTTAGAAATATTAACTCCTTGTGTTTGCCATCCTCAGAATAAATGAACTCTAGCGGGCCCTCTTTTTAGTTTTTATTTTTGGGGGACGAGTATTTTTACAATATTTTGCAACTCAAATGAGTAAGTTCAAAAGAGAGGAAATGCTGAAAACAAATCAATGCAATGTCCTTATTTGGCATCCGTTACTTTGGCTAATTACTGGGTATGGGTGGGTGAGAAACGTGTCTAGTAGGGCTTAACAGATGGAGAAGGGGCCAAAGCTGTGGGTTCTTCCTCTGCCTGCGCTGTGACTTCCTGTGGTGTCGAACAAGTCATTCAACCTGTTTTTGATTTACTTCCCTTTCACTGAATTATGGATAATAATGCCTACTAGGTATGTCACACACTGTTGAGAAGAATGGCTCACAGGAAGATAACAAAGCACTTTCAAAGAGTTGAAATGCTCCATAGGCACAGGCTCTGCAGAATCAAGCTGAACGGGAGGCGGGGCCCCTTTCAGTCAGGTCCTCTGTTCCCCATTTAACAAAGAAATGAATGCAAATCTGAAAGTGACTTTGCATTTGCCACGCATCCTGGCAGCCTCTCAGGCATTCTATCACTAACTGATTGTAACTATGCAAATGATACCGTTATCTGGGACTCACACTGGCTACCGTGCTGCAGCACCAGCAGTTTAAAATGCTTGATGAATCCAAGGCTGATTGGCAGCTCCAAACTTATCCGTGACCTAATTTGTGGTCAGGGAAGTACATGCGGATTTGGATAAGGGCAAAGCCAATGACAGCAGGCTTTCCTTGGGGTTTTAAAAGACTTGAAGTTTGGTCACCAAGGATTTAAAAAAATAATTTTTTTTTTAAAAAGTCTGCATCTGGGATCTGGGTTGAAAGCAAGATTTGTCAAACACACCAATAATTTTGAAGCTTTAGAGAGCTCCCCAGAGCAAAAGTAATCCCAAGATAAAGACTGGGAACGATTTCCGCTGCAGCTGAAATGACTGCGGAGGGATGATGGGTGGTGATGACTTTCCACTGTTACAGAGAAGGGAAATCTGCTGGGTCCCCATGCCGGAGAGGCAATGGATTTACTTCAGTAGTTCCCAGGTGCTTTACGCACGGATCCTGCACCAAAATAAAAACATACAAATCCATAAGCCAAACCTTAAATTATGTGGACATAAGAAGGAAATCAGAGAAGATCACTAACATGCATTGATTGCTGGCTGGGTTGCAATATCACCTCATTTTAAGGACCGTGCTACTAAACTACAGAGGTCAAATGACTTGCTCAAGGTCACGGAGCTGGTAGGCAGTGAAACCGTGAGAAAGAACACACAGCTTCTGCTCATTTCACTCTCCCAGGCTGTCTCTAAAAGTTGTCTGGATCTACTAGTATATACCAACCACTGGGAGAGAGAAGACCAGCTGACCTGAGCAGTACCCCAGGCCAGAGAACACGGGGAGAGCCTTTGATTGACTTGTCCAGGGGCCCTCTGTTAGGAGTTCAGCGAGTCTGGCTCATGGGAAGCTCAGCTGCTGCCTTTCCTCTGAGCCCCCTCTTCTCTGACGGGCCCCCACCAGCACTGCCTGTTTGCTCTTCCTACTTTCCAGTGATCAACAGCTATTTCATGTTTCCTCCCATTGTGCCTCACTGTAACTTTGTAGTCCTTCTCCCCACCTTCTGCGTGCAGCTCACCTTCATGTTATTGAAGGGCAGTTGTGTTTGTGGCTCGTTATTATGTTCTTGAACAGAACTATGAAACGGAACTTAAAGGGGCCAGCTTGTAGAGGAACACACACTAACCATCACTTTTCTCTGTATCTCGCACTGTCACTAGGACCTTAATAATTCTTACATATTTGGAAGTTCAAACCCAAAGTCCGTGTTTTTTTTTTTGTTTTGTTTTTTTTTTTGTTTTTTAATGATCAGTTAAAATACCTTTTAGCTAACATTAATTGAGCACTTATTATCAGCATGGTGCTATGTTAAATTAGTTACATAATTACCTCATTTAAATCCCAGCATCACCCAATGTGGCAGGTTTAGGTGTAAATTCCATTTCACACACCAAAAAACTGAGGTATACAGTGATGAAGTGGTCTGCCCAAGGTTGTAACCAGATCTCTCTACCTTACATGTGGCTCACACCATAGTCCTAAAAAATCCACTAAAATCTTACCTCCATGCAATTCTTAACTTTACCAACTTTGTGCATCGCTGTATGTTAATGTAACTCTTTGAAACTTGATCTGTTACATCTCCATGCCCACAGTGTTTAATGCACTCACCACGATGCAGTTGCCACATCTACATTGAGATAGAATATTTGAGAATCAAAATGCAAATTTTACATTTACCATCACAAATATGACACCTATTTGTTTGGTCAATTTATGGACCAAATTCTTTATTGTGATTGCTGTTGTTTTTATGTTTGTTAAGGTACCCTCAAAATCTGTAATCAGACAAAGCTGGTTTTAATGTCTAACAGACTCAGGCCCTTGCTGTGTAGACACAATTTAGATCTGCCCAATGGTACGCTGGGTCAACAGAGGGAAGTCTGCTGTGGTTCTGATGTGCTTGCCTGAGCCAGAATGTGTTCTGCAGAGCAGAGCTATCGCACTAGAAATAATGCACCAAGATGCACATTCTGGGCAACTTTAATAATGTTCCCATGGGTGTTCTTAGCACTGTATTAAAAATCCCCTCAAAATAGCACTTAGGGCTTTCAGAAAAATAGGTGATTTTTTTTTTTTTTTTTTTTTGTATGGCTGGAACTGTGGGTTTCAGTTAAGGCATGAAGGTAAATAAGAGATGAATGGCTGCATTTCTATTTACTCCATTTTACTTATTAAATTTCAATAGCATTTTATAAATATCAGATTGCACTATTATTTTCAAGCAAGCGGTTTTCTTGCAATTGCTTAAATGCAGCAACCTGCTCTGAAACTTACTTTCCCATTTTAATTAGTAAAAATGCCTCTGACTTATTGAAAACTTGAAGCACAGCAATGATCTACCTACTGGTAGTAAGAAGCACTGCTGAATACTGTCTGTGTCTTACAAATGTACCTTATTGTTTTGAGCTATTAAATGCTGATATAGTGTTGCTGGGAGCATGCTTAAGCAATAAGCCAGGGCAGAGACCCTCCTGCTGCATACTGCCTGGGCTACATTGTTGGAATTTTCTTTTTTTATTAAATCTTTTTATTTTTTAAAAAATATATTCCATTTATTTCTTTACAAAGAGGAAGGGAGAGGGATAGTCAGAACCATCGATGAGAGAGAAATATCGACCAGCTGCCTCCTGCACATCCCCTACTGGGGATGTGCCCGCAACCAAGGTACATGTGCCCTTGACCGGAATCGAACCTGGGACCCCAGTCCACAGATTGACTCTCTATCCACTGAGCCAAACTGGCCAGGGCAATTTTTTTAAATTAAATCTTTATTGTTGAAAGTATTACATATGCCCCCATTGACTCCTTCAAACCCCCTCCCCCCCCCCGCCTAACCACCACCTCAGGCAGTTTTCTAATTGCTCGGAAAGGAGCTACTCCCAAACGTATTGCACTAACTGGCTGATCCTTTCCCGTGTTATGATAATCTCCTGGGTTATTTATCATATATCTGTTAAACATTACTATATATGTGAAGTCAATAAAATATTTGTGGGCCTAAGCAATTAAAAGAAAAAACAGGGATCACAAGTGCATATTCTGCTTTGGGTACTTCCAGTATTTGTTTCATTATTTCATGCCCTCATCTCCCTCCCTCCAGGGCTTTTGTCCCTCTTGTAACAAGGTTTCTTTCACCTCTGTCTGCAATAACACTTGATTCTTTATTTTATATTTTTAAAAAGCTATCTCAGGAATTTTGGTGTAGCTCCTGATTCAGCTGCATTGATGGTAATTGAGAGGGGATTAAAAATTGAACTCAGGTACAGCTCCACCAAATTTACTTCCCCTGAGAAGAGAATTTCCAAAGCTGCCTGTCTAAAGGATTCTGTAAGATCTGTGTGTGTAAGAGCAGCCCCTAATTATATCTTATTCTTTTGAAATGATCTAGGGCAGGGGTCCTCAAACTATGGCCCGCGGGCCACATGCAAATACAAATATTGTATTTGTTCCCACTTTGTTTTTTTACTTCAAAATAAGATATGTGCAGTGTGCATAGGAATTTGTTCATAGTTTTTTTTTAAACTATAGTCCGGCCCTCCAACGGTCTGAGGGACAGTGAACTGGCCCCCTGTTTAAAAAGTTTGAGGACCCCTGATCTAGGGTATTATCAATATGATCACAGCTTCCAAAGGAGGTAGGTAGCTCCTGCATTGAGCGTCTGCCCCTGGGTGGTCAGTGCGGGACATAGTGACCAGTTATTCCACCTGTCGCTCCACTGTTCAGTTGATTTGCATATTAGACTTCTATTATATAGGATATTTTCTCCCCCTTTAAGTGAAATCATGATTAGGGCAGCTGGCCATTTCTAAAGTAGTTGTCACATATATGACCTACCCTGAGGTATTTTTAAATGAATTCCATTATTCATATGAAGTGATAATAAGGACATTGGATCACAGAAAATATATTCTTGGTAATCTACTTTTTTTTTTTTTGTAGGAGAACTAGGAAGAGGGAAAAACCAGAAAAGGAGTGAAATTGAACCACAGCCATTCACCTAGTCATGCCACTGATAAGTATCACACATTTTTTGGTAAAAAGAAACTAAAGACCAACCAAAACCACCATGAACTTCTTAGGGTTTATTATATACAAGCATGATTCTCATTAGAGAGCGTAGAGAGAATCAATCTCAACAAATTGTTTACTTCTGAGTTAAAGGAGCCCTTGTCAGTAGTTCTCTATGCATTTAGCTGGCCTTCTCTGACTATTACAGTCAAGAGCCTCTACTCCAGCCCCTGCCCCTCAGACAGAGCTGTCTTAGTGAGGGTTTTTGTTTGTTTGTTTGGATGTGGAATAAGTTAAACTATAGAATAATAGAAAAAAAAGGAAGAACGATTCAAGGCCCTATGGTTAAAAGATTTGAGTTAATACTTTTTTAAGATCATTAAATTGTATTTTTGAACTGTAATTACAGATATAATAAAAACTCAATCAATAAAATAGACATAACAAGACTCACAAGAACACCACTTATTGATTTTGTAAGCATTACACTAGTATATCTGATGTGTTTGGTGCCTCCAAGTATTACTGATTCAAGAATCTGTTCAAGGTGGAGAAATGCTAAATCAATCTTGAGGATGGTGACATTTGTACAGAGTGATTGGCCTTGGAACATCATTTATATCTCAGAGAGAAAACACATTTTAGTACTAAAAGCTAAGAATTGGATGGGTATGTATCAATATAAAAACAATTCTCACAAAAAAGCAATTTAAAGAAACATCAAAATCATCTTAAATTTTTGAAAAAAAAGCAACTTACAAAGGAATAACACTATGTTTCAAATATCTCTTATGGTTAGTGTTTATATTTGTTATTCATCAGGCCCAGAAAGGAATATAACTACATTATAGCAATCAAAGTACAGGTACCTGGCTTTTTCAGCATATTTTTCCTCAAACTCTTTGAGTAAAAATCTCTGAATAAAGATTATGAGACACGTAATTATTCTTATCTTTTGTTTTGTTATTACTTTGAGGGGATATAATTTTCTCTGAAAGATGTTGAAACTAAGATTTTAAATAAATTAGTGAAGGACACATAGTTTCTTAGTGGGTTTTTTTTTTCCAGCATGCTGTATTTAAATAGTTTTTTATGGCTAAACCCTTTTTGCTACCAGAAATTATTCAAATAAGAGAAAACACACAAATATTTCTTGTGCACCATCTATCTGGTAAGCACATTTTCATATAGATTATAAATTGCTTATTATTCTCATTTTGTAAACATTGATGTTGTGATTCAGCATAACTCAACTCGCCTAAGGTCACAGAATAGCTGGGAACTCCACGTTAAAATCTAGTTATATCTGACTCCAAAGCCCATGCCCATTCAATTGATTAAAACTTTCCCTGCCAAAAAATTCACCTGGGCAACAGTCCTCTATCTGTGTTAATGTCATTCCTGCTTCTCCTCTCCCAGGGCAGCCATCAGCACTCAGCAGAAGAAATGTCTGCTCTGATATTTGACTCTCCTGCTCTGATTCTTCACTAATGGAGTATAAAAGGTGAAAGCAAGGGATAGAATTGGATACATTACAAATGCCAATGCACTGTTTGTGGGACTGGTACCTCATTTCATGGCTTCCTTCTCCAGCACCAGAGTTATGCTGCACACTCCGTAGGGGCTAAATTAGAGGTGATGGGTGCCACCAGCGCCTCTCCTCCGGTCACACAGCCTTTGTCCCCACCTTGGCAGGACTGCTCACAGGACCAGGAATGACATGACCAGTTCTGAGAATGTAAGTTGTCCTCTGGCTCTTCACAGTACAGGGTTCGGTCTTCTTTCTTCACGTCCTGCTGGAGGCCCCTGCGGCAGCCTTGCTAACTACACTGACAGGGCTCTGCCTAACTTCAGGGAGGGAAGCATGACACTCACCTACTTCACAGGCGTTTTCTTGCCAGCTGGTGCTGCCACCAGGGAGATCCCAATTAGGACAAACCACTTTTTGATCTCCCTTTTATGTAATGTTAGGAAAGAATGTGTTTTTTTTTTCTCTTTTCAAGTTACTTATTAATTTTTTTCTGTAATTTTTCCATAACCTATTCACTTGTTTATTTTTCTGACTTAGACATTACGGATGAAGTTTTGTCTTTAAAGTGCTATAGAGGTTAAGAGCGGGGAAAAGTTATTTAATTATTTTCTCTTCTAAAAACATATACCACAACCACCACCACCACCACCCCCCAAAAAAATAAACAAAAAAACTTTTCTCTTTGACACATGTAATGAAAAGAAAGTGAACTTTAAAGTCAGGCGAGACCAAAGCTTGGGTGCTGCCTCTGCCATATGAAATTCAACATTTCAAACCCTCTCAGTTTATTATTTCTAAAATAGGAAAAATTATGAACCTTGCAGACTTGCTATAACATTTGAGATGAGATGATAAGGTATCCATCATAAATACTCTATGGACAGCATTTAGTTAATTATGGCTACTGTGATTTATCTACTACTACCATTGTTATTTCTACACTGACCCATGAAGAAGCTCCTGGATGAGAGGTTTATGACATGGAAAGCCAAAAGCCATGGAACCTGGCTGAGATGGGACAGGCCATCCCGGGCTGCTACCCTCCAGGCAGCTCCAAGGTGCCACGCCCCTTTTGCAGGGACTTGCTAGACCTGCACTCCTTGGATTCTTCTCTCTCTTCCAAGTTTTCAGTCCCCCAATCATCTACTTGGTAAGAGAATAGTTTGGAACTTAAAACCAAAGTCCCTTGGTTGCAAGTATTCTTTGTATTGGTATTGCATGAGCAGGAAAGCTCACCAGAGGCCGCTGGTGCCCCTGCTGCCATTCTGGAGCCACCGTGTCCTCTGTACTGTGGCTACAGTGAGATCTGAAAAAGTTTACTTCATGTCACTCCTTGCTCAAATTTATCCCCACTTACTGTTAAATCCCAATTCTTCATCACGGCCTAAAAGCTTTTTTATGACCTGGCAACTACCTGTGTCTCTACAGGTATCTACCATGGGACACCTTGTTCATCTTGCTCCAGTCCCCTCTTTCCTTCTGTTAGGGACTTGGCTTTCCTGTTCCGCTAAGGGAAATGATCTATCTCCATGCTTCAAATGGCTCACATATTACTTATTTCATGAGACCTTCTATGGCCTTGTATTCAAAGGCTTTCCTACCCCACACTGACTATTTTCTATATGTTAAATTGTCATTTATTTTTGCTGTGTAGCTCTCTGAGAATATGAAGCTATAATTTATTTAATATCTTTCTTATGTCCTACAGAGTAATGCATTTGAAGGCAAGAACCACCACCAGCCTAGTACAGAGAAGGTACCCAACAAAATAGTTGTTAATTAATCCCATACACCTGGTATGTAGGTGTAGGAGAGGAGAATGACAAAAGATGAGACTAGACTAGAGAGAAGGACAGGAGCCAGGTCATAGCAGGTTTTATTCTACATACCAAGCTAAATATTTCTTTCTCTTTCTTTTTATTTTCTTGGAAGAAATAGAAGTTGAAGGACATTGAAAAGATAAATGGTGTATTCAGATGTGTATAATTTCTCACAGATTTGACTTATGCATTGATGAGGCAGCGGTATGGTAGATAAAGCAGAGGTAATGGAACCAGACATTTAAAAAAATGCAGACTTTATAAGACTTGCAATTTCTTTGAATAAGGAGAAAAGAGGGTGTTGGGAAATCATTTTGATCATGAATTGTTGATTACTTAAAGAGTTCTATTTATTGCCATAATTGATTTAAAAATTAAGTTTTTAATGACTGATCATATCTTTTAAAAGGTAGTCATACTTTTTCACTTATCCAGATATAAGCTTTTCATATTTTGCTGAATGTCAGCATTAGGGCTGATTTTAAGAATATATGGGAATTCACATATATATTTTAAAAGGATCCAATATCATAATATCCTTCCAAACAACCCCACAAACTCAGCTTGAGCCATAGTTCATTTTCATACCTTTGCATTGATTTAATACTCTATTATTTCCTTTCAAAGAAGAAATATTTCAGTGATTTATGATTGAAGCCAATGGCACTCGCCACTGGCCTCTACATACAATGGCATCTATGATGACAGAAATGTTGACAAATTTTCTGATGCCCATTGCTTACATTTTAACTCCTTAATTAATTATTTCTTTTCCAAAATGGTAAGGAAACACACAAGCAAAATAATCAAATGCATAAAATTAAAAAAATGAACTTATCAAAGAAAATTTTATGTTGAAATTGCTGCACAATCCCAATTGCCTTGTCCCTCGCTTGGTCTCACAGGATTTGTTTTAGAGATGATTATGCATTGGCTTTATAATTGAGTGTAGGAGTCAGAGAAGTATAATTCTAGAGCCTCAGAGAGTGCTGTTACAGCAAAGGAGAATTTAGATTCAAACTTGGGGTCTTTGTTTGGGTTCACCCAGCCATCAGTTACTAGTACATGGGCATTCATTGTACAGTTTGGGCCTAACAGGGACCAGTCTTGTTTGAATATTGTTGTGCCAGTGGTTTTCAACCTTCTGGCCCTTTAAATACAGTTCCTCATGTTGTGACCCAACCATAAAATTATTTTCGTTGCTACTTCATAACTGTAATGTTGCTACTGTTATGAATCGTAATGTAAATATCTGATATGCAGGATGATCTTAGGCGACCCCTGTGAAAGAGTCGTTGGACCGCCAAAGGGGTTGCGACCCACAGGTTGAGAACCGCTGGCTTATACCACGACTTTGAATTGCTATCCCTTATATTACACATTTATGCTTTCTTTGTTTTCATTATTTCCATGACTCAAAAATGTTCCTTCTTTGGTGAGTAGAAAACACAGTATTTTCTTAGATCAAAAGCGCATGCCACCCAAAAATTACCCAGTGCATTCACATTCTGTGACTGAGGAACGTGCTTGGTTTTACCTGTAAGGACCAGGTATACCTAAGAGAGAGCGGCATCCGGTGACATTACTGACTCCTGCCACTTTCTTAGATAACCCTTCAGGAGCCATCCAATCTCATCTCCCTCCTCTTCACTAGAAGGGGCAATTTCATAAGTGCTGAGAACCTGTAATGACTTTAAAGTTAGGGCCATAACGGCATTCCTTAAGTACAGTAGTCACCTGGCTTTTTAATAATTTACCCCCACCCTGTTCTAAACCTTATTGTAAACACATATTAATGAAGAAAGCATTTTTCTTTGTATTTTAAAAATATTCTTTATCTTATAATGAAGGTGCTATTGACATATTTGGGAGAAAACGGGGGAAAAGGAAATTACTCTATGTCTCTCTGTTGCCTAGCATTTTTCACTCTTATAGTCATTGAACTTCTTATCAAGTCTTGAGAAATGAGTTCCCACCGCATTGAACCACTCTGTTCTAGTTTTTACCATTTTCTAGGGCTTGGGGCTTGTTCTTTCTGCCTTGAATGTTTTTTCCCAGAACTGCATAAACATGGTTAATTCATTTCCCAGTGGAAAAGACAATCCAACACAGCCTTATTTGTCTTATTCTGGGCTATATCCTCAATTCCTCTCTTGCAGTAGGTATTTTCTTAATTTTGGTGGAACAAATGATTCTTAAAACCTGAAGAGAACATTTTATTATCTCTACGTTATCTTTTCCTACAGATACACATTACTAAGAACAATATTTTTAGAGTACTGTATACATTTTCACTAACTTGATTTCTTTTTAAAAAAAAATATATTTTATTGATTTTTTACAGAGAGGAAGGGAGAGAGATAGAGAGTTAGAAACATCTATGAGAGAGGAACATCGATCAGCTGCCTCCTGCACATCTCCTACTGGGGATGTGCCTGCAACCCAGGTACATGCCCCTGACCGGAATCGAACCTGGGACCTTTCAGTCCGCAAGCCGACGCTCTATCCACCGAGCCAAACCGGTTTCGGCCACTAACTTGATTCCTTATAATTTAGCATCCAATATTAGCATGTGTTTTTCTACATTGTAAACTCTATATTATGAAGTTTTAGCGGCAATATAGAATTGCCAGAGGAGCTTGTTGCTGCTTTCTACCCTCATCTAGCCTCATCACTCCACAGGCCCTCAGCACTTACAATGCACTATGAACATTGTCGATTGGCTGGTGTTGAAATGGTAGCTCGTCTTGAGTTTGTTTCATGTGCCCCTAATTTTCCTGTTTAGACTATAAATTCTTCAGGAGTCCAGAACCATGGTCTCAAAATATATCTGTGTGTGCAGATAGAGTAAATTAAGGGACAATTATAGTCTGGTACAGGCATTGTTGACTATCATTTACAAAACAAAACACAACCTGGGCCACTTTGGAGGCCTGAGTTCAAGCTGACCAAGATACCTGGGTTCTTATTCCAGCATTGCTATTAGCTACACAGATAGAAACAATTTTCTGACTCACCATTTTTATCTGCAATAAAGAAGCTAGAGCAAATTGTATCTGAGGAAACTCACACCCATTAGGTTGGTTACTATCAAATAAACCAGGATACAACAAGTATTGGCAGAAATGTAAAGAATCTTGGGAACTTTTTAGCATGACTGATGAAATGTAAAATGGTACAGACACTATGGAAAGCTGTATGGGGGTTCCTAAAACATTAAAAATAGAATTATCATATGATCCAATAATCCCACTTTGGAGTATATATTTAAAAAAATGAAAGCAGGATCTCAAAAATAAATTGGGCCAGCCATGTTGATAGCAACGTTATTCAAAATAGCCTGAAGGTGGAAACAACCCAAGTGTCCACATGGATGGATAGATAATCAATTCAGTCTTTCAAAGTGGGGGGGAGGGGGGATTTTGACACATGTTATAGCATGGATGAACCTTAAGGATATTATGCTAATTGAAATAAACCAGTCACCAAAAGAAAAATACTGTATGATTTCAGTTATATGAGGCACCTGAGTAGTCAGTCAAATTCATAGTGACAAAAGTAGAATGGTGGGTAACAGGAGCTGGATGTAGGAAACGATGGGGCATTATTGTTTAATGGGTTCAGAGTTTTAATTTTGCAAGATGAAAAAAATTCTGGAGTTAAAGCACATTGTTATTCACAACAATGTGAATGTACTTAATAACACTGAATTGTACACTTAAAAATGTTTAAGACAGAAAATTTTCTGTCATGTGAATTTTTACACAATTAAAAATGATTTTAAAAATTGTATCTCATGATTCATCTTGTTAGGATGTTTTATAATTCCAGAAGCTCTCATAGAAACCATGCTATGAGCTCAGCCAGACAATCTCTCTCCTAAAGGAAAACCTAGTTCTCTGGCAAATGGCCCTCACCTTCAGTCATCTATGCCACTCAGTTGTCCCAGATGACAAAAGAGATTTATTTCTTCTAATTCTCTCCACCCAGATGACATGTTTCCATGAAAATAAATAAGGCGTTTCTTGTAAATTATTTTTCCTTAGACTTTCAAATTCGAGGTTTAGTTCCCCTTTCCCACTTTGACTACGACATTTGTGGGCCCTCATCTTCACCACCCACCCAGCAGGATCATGGCTATTTCCGTAGGCATTTTATCCTTGCATCTCAAAGAATCAATCTCTCTTCTTTCTGCTCCTCTTGCACATTCAGTTCCCCTGAGCTGTGTTCAGCTGTCAGCCTCAGAGATGAGCAGCACTGATTCCCCGAGTTATTAGGGAGCACGCGGAGCGTCTCTGCAGCTCTGATACTGACAGTTGAACACACAGGAACAGCTGGCTCAGTGGGGAAAGAAAGGGGAGGGAGGGAGAGCTATTCATTGCAGTGTATTTATAACTTGGCCCCGAAAGCAGGGATGGCGGTATTCAAATAGGAGAGGGTGAAAAGACATTTTATTCTAATTAAAAAGGTAATTAAGTAACACACCGAAGAATTTAAATCAGTGCTCTTGGTTTTTATGACAGTTCTGACGGTAGTGTAACTACCCAGAAACCTTTCTGGAACAACAAATGCTGCTTCCTAAGCTCTGTTGCTTGCTGAGTGGCCAACTATGGATGACAAATTACAGTAAGAATCCCAGGCAGCACTGTTTCAGATAAGTAAAGGTCCCTCTCAAACGAAAACAGTGCATACAGGCATTATATCTCCAGCTAGACAAGGTTAAAATTCTGTGCTCAAATCACCACCACCACCAACACCCCCTACCTGCCCCTGGTCCAAGCCGGCCCCCTCAATCTGAGCCTCACCTGGAAGATCTAGACTTGCCACAGCTCCCACTTTTTCTGCTACCTGTTCTAACTCATGGCCTTTCCTTTTTTGCCCCTCACTGGGCAAAAAATATATTCAGATTAAATGCAGTTTTATTGTTATGTACATATTCATTTTACATTTAATGTTATATCTATCTTTCTGACTATTGATGTCAATATCACGTCCAAGTGCATGACAGTTCGTAACCAAATGCTGGCTAGACTTTGAACAAGTCTCTTACAACTTGGCTCAAGGACTTGAAACAATTTATTTGTATCTTGCAAATGAAGTTATTTTAATTGGGTGTACTTGTAAACTTCTGATGTTATACAATACCATAAGCATGTTATTTCTTCATTCATTCAATTTTTAACTCAATTCTGTTTATTAGCAGCATTGAAATAGTTGTTTTATTTAGATTACTTCTATAACAGATGTATAATTATCTTCAAATTTATCTGAAATAATTGTTCTATATATATAAATAGTCATATACTGAAGCATATATGCTGGAACTGACCAGTGGACCCTGAGCAATAGATGAATGATCACTCTAGCACATGTTTCTGTGAAAGAGAGGGCTAAGGGACTGCTGGCTAAAGGAACCAGACAGTCCCATTCGCCTGTCTCCGTAGGCTTTTATTGTAACAACAGCTTGAACTAAAATTAACTATTAGATATAATCATTAGGGTAAGCATCCTTGAGAAGACACATATGTCTGTAGTGTTTTTTAAGCAAGGACATCTAAAGAATAAACATAAAGATTCCAGCTAAATACCTGGGGGCTCAGACTTGTTTGGAAAAGTCAAGGCAGGGTCTGTTGCCTTCGGCAAGGTCCCCCTAGAGGCCTTCGACCTTTCAGAGAATCCTCCTTACAGACTTTTCAACCAAGTCCCGTGCTTTCCCCATATATATATATATATATATGTTTCTGCAAATAAAAATATAAAACAAATGTACATACATATGTACACTGTCAGGTTCAGTATAGTTATATATAAAAAATATTTTATCTCATGCTGTTTAACATAAAAATATGGAAGAATTCTTAATAGGCCAAGATGATATGACAATAACATCTTAATGTGACTTACCAAAAACCTAAATAAAAGCCAATCAAAACATTTGAAAGATAATTATTCCTGTCAAATGATAGTTCTCATTAATTAGCATTTTGGAATGTTCAGGCAACCCAAAAATGTTGAGAGAATGTTTATATATTGTATTTGTTTCTTATAAGAAATGCACCAGAACATAGCATACAAGGGTTTTGGATTGTGATGAATACTGAATTTGTAATTTGATAAATAAAACAATAATATTAACAATTCCAGTCTCCCCTAAGAGAACTTACATAAAAAAAATACAAATGGTCAATTCTTATCATTCATGGTAGCTATATTTTATATATTGCCATGAACACTGATTTAGTGAATATGAAACCATTGCTTCTAAGGGAAATATAGGATTCAGTTCTTGTGAGTCTCTGGTCATAATTTTTCATCAACTGATCAATACATTACCTTGCTTTATCTGTGTTTCTGATTAAAGGTGCCTTATTTAATATGTATTGTTGATTCAATACCAATAAACTTCCAGTCAACAACACCATAACTTATTCCTGAATGAAGTTTATTTAACATAAGTATTTTCTTCATAAGGCATATTGCAAACTTCTTGGAGTTAGGAACACTAGATTGCACTTCTGCACTAAACAGTGAATTAACCAACATAAGGCACAAAATGTGAAAAACTGGCACTAAATAGACCTTGGAAAAGACACTTGTGTGTAGCCTGAGAGCTGAAACATGGCAAAGCCTTGTTCAACCTCAGCTGAAAACACGCAGGCACATTGGGCAACTTAAATTTTTGTCTGTTCTATCCATGAATGCAGATGACTGAAACCCTATGAATACTGGTTTGGGGGGGGGGAGCAAATAAATTTCAGCAAGTAGACAAATTTACAAATATGGAATTCATGAAAAATTAGGATCAACCGTACCTTCCTTTTAAGGTTTTGGAAAACTATCAACTTACCATAATGAGCATTATTTTTATTAATACACTAAACTATTATATGTATCCATTTACAATTATTTTGATTTTATTATAAATGCCAAATGGACAATAAGAGAAGAAAGAATATAAATATTTGACAAATGAAGATTATTGACCCTAATGAGACTCAAAGCTTTTTTGGCTGTAGTACTGCATACAGAATTGATTCCAACTTCTTTGTCAGTAAGTATATTGTTTTTCCATTTTCAGGATAGTTAAAAATTTTTTTGAGAAATATAAATGGATTCTTATTTTTGCAGTCTGGGCCAAATGTCTGAATGGCCTCAGTGGACACACTTGGAATACAGAGATTTCAGGGGATTCAAGAAGCTGAATCTCAACATATCTTTAAAATGAGCAATTTCACATAGTCTATATGGTTAATAGATAACTTTTTATGATTTTAAAGATAATTTTGTAATGTCTTTGTCAAATGTTTAATAAATCAACATAAAATTTCTGAAATGATAAAATATGGGTAGTTACACTATTAAAAACTAGAGGCCTGGTGCACAAATTTGTGCACCAGCCATGTCCCTCAGCCTGGCCTGCGACCTCTTGTAATCTGGGACCCTCAGGGGATGTCCGACTGCCAGGGATGGGGCCAATATCAGCAGTCCGACATCCCCTGAGAAATGTAGTAGTGCACCAAGCGGCAGGCGGCTGGAGAGGGGCCCAAGCCCAGGCGGGGCGCTGCACCACTCCAGCTCATCCCAGCCCTGCTGTGCCTGCCACTGCTGCTTGGTAGTGCTGCTGCGGAGGCCGGAGAGCATCACGCCACCACAGCTGCGCTAGCCAGCCATGAATGAGTCCCATGTCTGGCGCCCGTTGGTCAGCTGAGCGGCACTCCGGCTGTGGGAGCACACTGACCACCAGGGGCAGCTCCTGTGTTGAGCATCTGTTCCCTGGTGGTCAGTGTGGGTCATAGTGACCAGTCGACCAGTCATTCGGTCGTTCGGTCATTCGGTCTCTTAGGCTTTGATATATACAGATATTTTTCAATGATTGGGCTTTATTAAAATCCTTTGATTCCCAAGTAAAGACTGTAAGATATGGTTCAATATCCTTTATTTATAAAACTATTTTAATCTTTAATTTTGTGGTCATAAGTAAAATATATGTAATGCTTGCTGAAAAAGCTACTTTACTTGTAGTGACCAAAGGTGTATATAATTAGAATAATGTTACTTTTGGGAAATCTGCCTTAATTTAGTTTTATTGAATATTTCTATGGGTTATAGTATAGGGGCTATTGTAAAAATTGCCCATAAATTTTGCTTTATAGGCCACCATTTTAACTAAATGTTACCTTTGGAGGAAAATAGTGTTCATATTTTTTTGGCTTTTTTTCAGTAATTCTGTATTGTAGGCAGTTTCCATACCTATAAATTCAATCAATCATGGATCAAAAACATATTTTAAGAAAATCATAGTGTTGATGACATATACTATGTAGTTAGGCCTATGATGGTACACTTGTACTGAACATATGCAGACTTTTTAATCTTGTCATTATTTCATTAACAATACAGTATAATATCTATTTACAAAGCATTTATATTGTATTAGATATTATAAAGTAATCTAGAGATGAGTTAAATTATATGGGAGGATACATAGGTTATATGAAAATACTGCATCCTTGAATATAAGGCACTTGAGCATCCTCAAATTTTGGTATCTGAAATGGGTCCTGGACCCAATCTCCTGCAGATACTAAGCAATGGCTATATTTGTGCCTTTAAAGATGCTCCATTTTCTTTTCAAAACTGAGGAACTAGGTAGATAGTTGTTTCTTTGTTTTTCATTTCAACCTTATTTTTATTTTCTCTGAACTTAATTTTAAAATAGAACACTTTCCAAGAAAAAAACAAACAGAACTTGCACATAGCTTTTCTTTTTCTCTTATCCACCAATCTCAACAACAACAACAGCAAAAACAAAATCATTAAACTTTCTAAATTCTAAAATACAAATATTGGCAGTTTTCAGTGTTGTTGTTTTTTTCTCTCTGCATCTCAAGCTTAATGAGGGTGAACAGTAGTGACTTCATGAGCTTCTCCAAGTGAGCCTAGAGGGCCGATTTTATCCCCAATGATCTGTTCTCTGAAGCTCTGGTGTTTACCAAATGTGTCAGATGGATAATGTTCATTAATGAACCTGAATATCTTGAAGCAGAGCTATTCCTCCAAATATTATGATGCTTTAATGACACTTGTAATAAGACCGCCAAGGACTACCAGCCGCTAACAAATACACATTTCCAAATGTAACATTAGTAAATGTTTGAATGCAGCAAAATCTTACAACTGATATATGAAAGTCTGTGTACTGTGCCTCCTGAGGACCTCAGAAATGAATAAGTGATGAACAAAATGGCCCCGTATGCAGCATTGAGGAAATGGGACAGCAATGGCATTTCAAGCAATTTGCATTTAATATGTAGATAAGGGAGAAAAAAAATAAACTTACTGCTGGACATAAAAAAGTAAGCAGAGACAATAAAAAAGGAATGAAATGTATGAAATTATATTCTTTTATGAGAAAGAAAATGAATTCCTGTATAGTCTCCCAAGAATCATGAACATGTTATTGAAGTGCCATTGTCCAGTGCAGCTTCTATTGACCTCCCTACACCAAAGCATTGCCCTGGGACTGCCTGTCCGCTTGTGACATTGCTTTCTTCTTTCTACCCAACTCTGCTGTTTTGTTAAGCAGTTTTTCAGTCAGTCCTTCCCCAACTTCATGGACAAAAAGAAAGTGCATTCAACTTTTCAATGCATCTCTGTGGAATTCCATGGGCAGCTTTCAGATTCCTGAGCCTGTATTTTTGCACATCAATTGAATATAGTAGTTTCTTCTATTGTTAAGTAACTGACATGATATTTCCTGAAATTCATGTTTGTTCTTTTTTTTTTCCCACAGCAATTTTTTACTGTAAAAAAACTAAAATCTAATTTGTGCTTCCCCATAGAAAGATTAGTGAAATGTTTTCTGAAGGGTAAGTAAGGACATGACTATTAATAATGTGTAAGATGGATTCCATAGTCTTCTTACTATTTTATTTATCCTCCTTGAAATAAAATCTATTGTAACTATCACTCATTCATTCAATACATATTTAGTGAATGCCTATTCAACTTTTAGTGATGTGTGTATGATTTATAAATTACTTATAGTTAACATTTATTACAGAGTACAAAATGCCATGAAATACTTATTGTACACTCTAAAATTGAACTTCTTTTAGAAAATCAAATTACTATCCAACCAACTTAGTGAGGTTTTCACATATAATTTTATGTGCAATGTTTTCTAAAATGAGACAAACCCTGTTTCTTATAAATATAATACCATTCTTTGTTCTCTCCTTCCCCTCATGCTTTTCTTTCTCTGTAATCTTTAGTAATTTTCTTACATGCAGATACCAGAATATATTTATTAAAATGTTCCTCTGTTCTCCTTATATTATATGGATTTGAACTATGTATATCTACCTAGTTACTGATTAAAATATACTCATTATACAAATTATACTTACAGATTATGGTAGACCCAGACCATCCAACACTTGCTACCAAGTGTTCTACTCTGATCAAAGTGTGCACTTCCCCAGGAAAGCCCCCCTGAATCATCCATGTGCTATCATTAAAGACTATGTGTGTGTGTGTGTGTGTGTGTGTGTATTTAATTAAAACAAAGATTAATTATGCAAATAATTTATTGTGTTTCTCACTCATCTCTAATCTGAAAGACAACTAAAAATAACTAACAATCATTTGGCAGTAAGTATTTACATTAAATAAACATTTTTATACTCAGAAAAGAATATTAAGTTTATGCTTTGCCAGTAGATTTAAAGACAAAATAGTTTATAAATTTACACTTTGTTCTTCCTTTGTATCTTTGCTTTTAAATGTAATATATCTAAACGTAATACCATCAAACTAATAAGATTTCATTTTTGAACTCTCAGAGAAATGAGTTAATGGTATCTCATTAGATACCATTAATGGTATCTAATATCTAATGTTAGATATGGTATCTAATATCTAACAACAATTACTCCCAAAGTATATTTTAAATTAACTTACAACTTCAGCAAATAGAAATATGTCTATACAATATATATCTTAACTTCATTCGTACTGTTATAACAGTCTAATTTCAAATTCAGTTATGACATGAGTCTTAAAATCCATTATTAAAGATTCTAAATTCTATTTCTAAACTCTATTTTCAGTAATGTGGCAAGGCATTGACCCTAACATACTTTCATGTCTCACAACTATGTTCTTAGCTTATATTCCTTTTCAACCTTTTAGTCTTTCCATCGCCATTAGAACTTCCATGTTTATACTGATGCCTCTTAGCATCTTGCCCTCCCCCCAGTTCTTACTGTCGCTTTTCCAGTGATCTCCATCTCCACTCAGTCACCCATTGGCAGAACTCCTTCTCACAACTCCGTTGATAAAAATGACCTCTTTTCTAAAATCTTGCTTACAATTGCTTTTCTGTGGACTTCTCTTTTTATATTTTCCATCTGTTAACCACTGAATTGTGGGCTTAGAAGGCATTTGACTCTCATGTTTTTACTTTCTCCTAGCTTATTATATCCATCTTAATTTCACGTCCCCTTCTCTCTAGTCTGAGCCCCTCTCAGTCATATTCGTTCCTTCGAACCGATTAGTACTGACTCACTATTTTACCCTCTGCCATTCCAAGCCAGACATCGTGTATTTCCCACTATCTACTTTCTTACCCAATACTCACTTCCCAAGTACCTCTAATATAATATGTACCTTACTTTATTTGTACTATTATAAGGGCCTAATTTGAAATTCAGATCTACTCTTTGTGAGTTTGTCTTGTCTTCCCACTTTTAAAGAACTCATATTACTACTTCAAAGATCTGCCAATGGAATACTACGCTGCGGTAAAAAAAAAAAGAAGGAATTCTCACCATTTGCAACAGCCTAGATGGAACTGGAGAGCATTATGCTAAGTGAAATAAGCCAGTCAGAGAAAGGTAAATATCACATGATCTCACTCATTTGTGGAATATAATGAACAACCTAAACTGTTGAATAAAAACAGATCCAGAGACAGAGAAGCATCGATCAGACCGTCAAACTTCAGAGGGAAGATAGGGGAGGGTGGGGGGTAAGGGGGAGAGATCAACAAAAGGACTTGTATGCATGCATATAAGCCTAACCAATGGACACAGAAACCAGGGGGGTGAGGGCATGAGTCAGGGGGTAGGGGACAATGGGAAGATAAGGACACCTATGTAATACCTTAATCAATAAAGAAAAAATAAATTAAATTCAGGACTATCTTCACTATACATCTCAGATTTTGATTAGCTAATGAAATCATTCACCAAGAGAATTTTAATTCAAAATTGTTATCAATATGCCATAAAAGTATTTTTGAAAAACAAAACGAAACAAAGGACTATAAAAGTTGATCCAGTAGAGTTTTTTCAATTTGAAAATAGAAGCACTAGCTAGCTCTTCACCAAAATTCATTTTCATCTCTTTTCAGGCCACAACTAGGATGTATTCCCTACCTCCTTTTACATGTAGGTGTGTCCTTGCTATTGAGTTCTAACCAAAGGAATATGAGTGGAAGCAATCTGTGCTATTTCTGTTCCAAGGCTTTTAAGAATCAGGTGAAGGGGGAGGAACATACCACCTCAAAGGTGCCACTTTGGCATGTGGAGATAAAGGCAATCAAGCCCCAGAAGATTCAGGAAAGGATTTTTACCTTCCCTTCATTGCCTGAAAGAATTTAGAAAGGGGCCTGCCTGTACCAGAAAGAGAGCTATTGTCAGAGAAAACCCTTTTCACCTGCAAGATGGATCTGCCTGGCAGGGCAAACATTTCTTTACCAAACATTTGCTCTCCTCACTTTCCTGTGAATTGTCTCCCTCCCCTTGGCAATCCCAGGTCCCTATCCTTTTCCTTAGCTCAGGTAGTTTTATAAACCTCAATTGCCTGCTTTGAGTCTCATCTTTTTATGGGGCTCTCATATGTATGAAATTAAATGTTTTTCTCCTGTTAATTTGTTGTATATCCATTTAATTATTAGACTAACCAAGAACCTAGGAAGGGTAGAGGGAATATTATTTCCTCTCCCCTACACAGGTATGTCTCCTGCACCTTTCAGTTCTCCTTCTGAAAACAGATCCAATGACAATGAGACCCTAAGCGATGGTGGATCCATTATATGTAGACGTTGTATCTCTGAATTTCCATATGCAGGATCTTCACCTGATCTTCACTTTCCTGTGCAGAAGAAATTATTTTCTTTTATGTTTGTACCATTATACTTTTCTGCTTATTTTCTATTAGCAAGATCCTAACTAATGTCTCATTTATTAACAACACATAAAAAAAGGTGTCTCAAAAAATTTTTTTAACTTTATATTTTGTACTTTAGTCTTTTGTATACTTATAAAATTTTCCCCTACTATATTTTAAGTTTCTCAGTAAAAAAAATATCTTTTTGGACTGGATCTATTTCATTCATAATAACTGATGCTACATCTATAGTATTCAATTAAAAACATTATTATGTTGTATAGAAATTGTACTAAAATTCCTTAAGATTATATGTTAAGAACTGTCACATCTTAAACATTCAATGAAAACTGGGTAATAAATTATTTTGGCCTACAGTAGTATTCATGAAAAGTATCAGATCCAAGAACTATACATCTGGAAAGTGCTTTATGGTGTCATTTATTCTTTGCCATCTATTCTAATTCCCGTGGTTTTAATAGTTACCTACCATTTAAAAAAATCATTAGGGAAAATCTGATATGTGCATTGTCAAGGTTTCTAACTATCTATAGCACTGATCCAATTAGAAATTATGAAAATCTCCAGCAGGCTATTTTACTTTATAAAAATACTGCAGCAAGGCACCTGGATTTTGGTTTATATATAATCTTGCACTCTATTCTTTTGGTAAATGAATTCACCTGAGCTATATATCATTAGGTTTTCGTTTATGAGGGATTCAGAAAGAAATAGCCAACATAAAGCAGCTGTGGCAGATAATGAAACAAGTCATGGAGCATATGACAACAAAGGTTTGAAACCAGCGTATGAATGATCTGCTGTCTGGGAACCCTTTCATCTAATATTTGTAAGCACAAAGCTGGCAGAGCATCCTATATTTTTCACAGCCTTTATTGATTGTGCAGGAATAACAAATAGGACCCATGGCAAACATTCTCCTAAAATGGTGTTGATATCCTAAGGGAATAGAAAGTACCTCTTGTTTTGTCTGGTTTGGGGCACAGTCCCCTTACTGTGTGAAGCACTGAGTGCCTTTGGAACAAGCCTCTTATTGACCACCCTGGAAACAGGAGGAAGGCTACTTCTGGTAACAGAATCATTCTGGAAAATTTGAGATGTAACAGCCCATTAACCTGCTATTAAAGACCACTGATGGGACTTTCTTAGAGAAATGAAGTTGCATTGTGTAAGAAGTTAGCAATGACACCACAAAGGAACTTGGCAATGGGAGGGGGAGAGAAGGTAAGAGTCTTATCAAAAGCCATGCTATTAAAGAAATGAAATCGGAGCTGCACAAAGCTGAAGACACAGATTACAGGTAATGGTGCAGAACCAGGTTACGTCAGCACTGAGTTTCAGGCAGTTCCCGTTTCATTTTACCTGCATTCGCAGAAAGTTGAGCCAGTGTCACCTTCCACTTAGAATGCAGTTGATCACAGTGCTAAGGAAAGTCAAATTGACATTTAAGAGGAAGCAAAGGTTCAGGGTCATGTCTCAGCTGGGTTTTAATTTATTCTCATTAGATACAGTAATACAGCCGAGCATACAGTGATTGTATTTTTTTCTTCCGTCCTTTCTTTTCTTTTTCTTTTTTTTTAAGACCACAACTCATGAATATTGATGCAGTTCTGTTCAGGTTGCCACAGAGTTTACAGGATGGTGGTGGAGGGGGAGGTGGGCTGTCACATTATCAAGTTATTAGATTTATTTTTAAAAGATTCCCAGTAAATTTAATTAAAAATAAACAAAATAAAACAAAAACCAACCAACCGAACAAACAAAAGGTTCCTGACACCGTTCTCCAAATGCAGCTGGGTGAGCAGCCCGCTCTCTTTGTGTTCCATAATGCCCCATCTGTGCTCACGGAGTGTGGCTTGATGAGGATGCCATCAGGTGATGTTTCTGACTTAATGGCATTCTTTCAGAGCCGGCGCAATAAACATTAAGGGGCCTTAATTGTATCCTTTGCAGTGGGAGCAATAAACATTAGGGGCCCTATTGTACTCTTTCCCAAAATGTCCCCCAAGCGCAATTTGGGGAGTGTCTTGATAGCCAGTTCTAATTTCAAGTCCTCCCTCCCATTCCATGTGTTTTGAAATCAGGGACTGGACAAAAACAAAGAATTAAATTAATAGGCATATCTCCACACAGCCAGTTTCTGGAGAGACGCCGAAGTTGCTAATTCCCTGACCCATCAGAGTCCAAAGAGAGCACAATTAGATGAGTCCAGTGATCTGATTTGTTTTTGTAGTGCCAACTTTTGATAAACTACGGGTACCAGCCAGGGTGCTTCTGGAGTAAATTTTTATGTGGTACATAAAGAAGGTCCATGGGACAAAGGATTACATTGCCTTGAAGATTAAGACGATTGTGGGATTTTAAATTGGATCAGGCATGAAGGGATAATTCAGGATAAGCCCCAAGTCTGTATTTCATCTGCATACATCTGCCTTTGGTTGTTTTTCTCCTGTGATGACACTGTCCACTACAGTAACAAACTTCCCATGACATCAGAGGAGTCCCACTTTATTCTGTGTAACATCTGATGGTTAATATGCTAGCAATGGAGAAAGATAGTTTGTTTCGTTAATCCTCACCCGAGGATGTTTTTCCATTGATTTTTGGAAGGGAGGGCGAGAGACAGAGAGAGAGAAACATCAATGTGAGAGAGAGACATCAATTGGCTGCTTCCTGCGTGCACCCTGAACTGACCCTGGCACCCTTCAGTTCGAGGGCCAAAGCTCGAGCTACTGGCTAGGGTAAAAGACAGTTTGAGAATTATGATTTTAAGATCTGTACCTGACATATTCATATCATTAGATTCTAGTGATTTTGCCAGAATTAATGGTACACTTGTTTTACTTATTTTGTTGTTCTAATTTTGCGCTTCTCTTTTTGCCACACACGTATGTAATTGGGATATAGTTAGGTCTATGAGTTGGTGAGTGTCATATAATTTCAAGTCATGATCCTATCATTTCTTCTATTGCATATTTTCTCATAATTCCTCACAGATGAGATGTTTAGCTAAGGAAGACTGCATATGGAAAATTCACAGAAGAGTCAGCATCAGGTCAGATATTATGTACTATGAAGAAGCTTGTGGTTTGCAGCTCTAAGTTAGCAAAATTAAATTAACATAAGCACAATCAGATGCTATATTCTGAACAGTTTAAATTATCTTAATACTATACTAGTTTAAATACTATACTCCAGTATTGTATATTGCAGTATTGGAAAGTTTTGCAGGTTTTTTTTTTTTAAACTTTAAACAGAATTTTAACTTCCTACAAAATAGGGAATGAGCATGTGAGCAGATGTGAGCAAAGAAAGTAGAAATAAATTCCGGTTGGTTGTTTTACTTAGCACTGTGGTTTCTGGCACAAAGACATCTAATTTCAAAGTGTTTTGACTTGACCACAGCCGTAATTGTGTATAATATCCATTATCTCTTAATTGGAATTATTTTTTATCTTTGGCTACATTTATCTGAGGATCCCTTCAGAAAGCCCACCAGAAGCTCAAATTCCAATTTGTTCTCTCAGCTTGACTAATGATAAAAAATATCAAAAAGGATTATTATGTATTTATAAATCACCTCTTTTATCCTGATGCAGTTCTGGGATTTTCTGCTGTTAAGTATTATTTCTCTGTGAAATGTAAATGCAAAAATAACAACAAATTCAGCATAAACAATGGCACAACGTAAAAAGGAACAAAGCATCTTTAAAGGAAGCATTACAAAAGCAAATATAAAAAGAGAACAGCATAAAATATTGATGAGAAACTATACTTCTCACAGATTAAAAAAACACACACAATGAGTCGAAAATAGTTCCCATTCCCTTATCACCTGACAGTTGCATTTGGAAAAGCATAGCATCCATGGCACCAAGGCAAATGCACCTGGACCCTCTTTCATCCCATCCACCTGCCACAGCTTCTTTTTAGTCACATCGCATTGTTTACATTCCCTTGCTAGCACATTAACATTTATTGAATTTTATAAAATAAGAAATACAACCAGTTTAAAGTGTTGAAGACTCAGTGGCCAAGGAAGTTTAGTCAGCTTGTAGAACATATATTTCTCTGAAGTATTACCCTTAGATCATAATGGCCTACTAAACATCCTCAATTAACTAAGTCATCCACCCAACAATTATTTATTGAGTGCCTGCTGTGTGCCAGGCAGTCGGCTAGGAATGCAGGATGAGAAGTGCACAGGGCATAGCTTCAGCTGCATTTCCCCAGCACCTCCACTGACCACCTAGCACAGGTCTTGCCACCACAGCTCCTGGTCTTCTTGACCGGGCTCTGAGTTTTCATAAATATGGACAGGATGCGACCTCCAGGGACCATCAGCACCATGTTTCCCACAGCCTCTGAGGAGACATGTTGAATCACCTACTCAGTACCTCACTGATGTTTGTTGGGCTACTGCATTGTTTCTGATATCCCCTTTATTGTCAACTAGACATATCTGTTGCTGCCAGTAAAGAATATGGCACTTGAGATACTGCAGAGACCCCTAGAGCAGCAGTTGGCCTGAGTCTCTAGACCTCACAGTCAGTACTGAGATGGATCTGCAAGGCTTGAAGTCATAGGATTCTGCCTATTGTAACAACAGAGGCAGCTTCCTTTGCTTCCAAGAGATGGACTCACAAGTCCAAGAATGGGGTCTTTCATTCAGTCTCCACACGCCCCCAGGTAGCCACCTTCCGATGTGATGCATTCAGATACAACCAAACTAAGCCCTACTATCCCTCTGGCCTCATTTTTGGGGTTACTATATGTCTTATCCCCAGCACAGCATGACACCACAAAATTAATCTCCCAATGCAACAAGGTACACAATGTCTCCTCACTCATCTGGTGTGTTGAGCCTAATCCCTCTTTCTTTAAAGTGTGTTTGGTACTTGCTATAGCTTATCTTTCACATATTACACTCATGATTTTCTGTTCTCTCTCCTATTCCTGATTTAAGATTCTCAACAACCTGTCCCTCTCCCCCAAATCATAACTCATATCCCTTTGTATCCATGATGACTGAATATAAAGGCCTTGGTTCCAACCCAGAAGTTTCATCTGTCTCAATGCAGTGTCCCCTCTGGTAGACTGTAGGACCGTCCTGAGGCCTTGCTTCTTGAGAACTGACATCTCAGATGATGAGGTTTTGCCTGCTCTCAGTGGTACCTGGACAGGAGCATACCTGTGTGAGCTTCTTAACTCCTAGTATTGTATTATTATCTCACCTTGACATCCTGGTGCTAATCATGGGCTGAACTTTGCCAGACTTCAAACATGGACCAGAGGTGTTCTCTCTGCTCTACCTCCACATGCAGACTTGCTGGTTAACCAATCCACTAAGCTCTTTTTTGAAGGAATGGGTGGGTCTTGCTCTTAGTCCCAACTACTTCCTCGTTTCTTCATGTTTGATTACCCCACCATGTCCAATTCTAAGACACAAACTTTTGAGTTGCAAAATGTTCATCATCCTCTCCACTTAGAGTGGGATCTGTTAGAATGTTTTCATCAGCAAACAATAAACCTTAACTCAGCTGGCTTAAATAAGAAACACTTATTATTTCACATCATGTGAGCCTGGAGGTAGAGCAGTTCCAGGTTTGTTTAATTGGACAGTTCATGATGTCATCAAGAAACCACAGACTTTCCATCTTCCTATTCTGCTCTCTTAGCATGTGGGCTTGTCCCATGTTTGGCTCCTTTTATGATTACCAGTGGGCTGTTTCAGTTTCAGGTATAATGACATCAAAGGCGGAAAGATAGGAATGTTAAATCCACTGCATATATTTTTATCCACAAGGTAAACTATTCCCAATACTCTCTCAGAAGGTATCTGTTACTGAATCATTGGTTAGAATTACTTCCTATGCCCACGCCTAAAACAGTTTTTGATAAAAGGAATTATCAGTGATTGGCTTTGATCAATCATAATTAAGTCAGTATGTCTAGGGAGGAAATGATCCTCTTCAAAGACACATGGAGGTTCAATGAAGAATGAAACTTCTGCTATCAAGAAGGAAGGGAGTCATGCTTATTAGGGAGGTGGCCAAGTAAGTCAGCCACGTTTGTCACCCATGTGCATGCTGTAGAAGCTAAAAGGAACCTCTGCTCACTCACTGTCCAATTGCACATGCACGGCCCACCTATCTCAGGGTTTTCTCATGTAGCTATTGTTTGACATGACTCCATGATACACTAGGACAGGGGTGGGCAACCCCTGGCACGCGTGCCAAACATGGCACACTAGTAACTTTTGCTGGCACGCGAAATCCTCTCTTATAATCTTCCATTTACAATTTTTTTTCTTAATATCGACTTTTTTATTTTTCAGATAAATTCAGTGTAGGTGCATTTTAGATAAATAAATAACTTTACATAACAAGTTATCTTAAAGACCATAGACATGGATTGACGAGAGAGGGGAAGAGCAATTTCTATGCCTCTGCCTTAACTCTCCCTGCCTTCCTAGATCCCACCAGTGTTTTGGTTTCATCCACATACGCTTGTGAATCTTTGTTCTCAGTGATGAATTTTGTTAAGTCTCGTAATAGGAGTAGCCTGACGGATGAAAGTAGTAGCTCGTGCATATCTCTGAAGGTCACGAAATAAAAACCTGATGTAAAATCTCTGTCATCAGTGATGCAGCAGCAAAAGTCCCACAGAGTCATAAAGTTTTCTGTCGGACTATCAGTGTACATGTATACATTAAAAAATAAATGTATTTTTCATCATCATATACTGTGTTTTTGTCGCTCGAATGAATCTTATAAGTTCTTTAAGGTTCTTCACATATGTACACCTTAAGAGATATCAAGTAGGCGTAACATGTTCTCAAAAAATTAGGGTTGGCACGCAGAAGAATTTTGAGTCAGAGATTTTGCTGGTTTTGGCACGCACTCACAAAAAGGTTGCCCACCCCTGCCCTAGGACCTTTCCCCACTGCTCCTCACTCAGAGCCTGTGTGGTGAGACAGGTTGTTTTTCTTTCTTTTTTTAAAAAAAAATATATTTGTATCAATTTTAGAGAGAAAGGAAGGGAGAGGGATAGAGAGATAGAAATATTGATTAGAGGGAATCATTGGTTGCTGCCTCTGGTATGCCCCCTACACTGGGGATTGAACCTGCAAACCAGCATGTGTCATGACCTGGAATCAAACCAGGGACCTCTTGGTTCATGGATCAACACTCAAACACTGAGCAACACTGGCCAGGCACAGGTTGTTTTTCTTGATGAAGCAGTAAGCTTCCTACTTTTTCCTACTTTCTTATAATGAATGTGTTGTAAACACAGCAAAGGGGTTGCTCTCTTTTTTTAAAGTATTTATTTCACTTTTATACAGAGGACTATTGACCATGGGGGGGGGGTGACCTCTGTGTTGGTCAAGGTTGAGCTGTACATATATGTAAATGTAAGATACTTGTTTCTAAATATGATTTATAAATCTTTAAACACAAAGCAAAATTGAAAAACTGGCTCAACAATACCTGTAGATTCTCCATCTAGGTTCATCAATAGTTAACATCTTAGAAACTGCATATGCATGATCACACACACAAAATGCACATGTGTATGCTGCAGAACTATAATACGCCTGTGTATTTCAGAATGCATCTCGTATGAGTAAAGACATTTTCTATGTAACCAAAATGCCATTATCGTATTTTTAAAAATTAACAATAATTCCTTAAGGTTATCTATTATCCAAATTATATACAAATCTTCCATTTGGCCTACATATTTTTATAGTACTTTTCCTGAGCTTGAAGAATTTGCATATTGCATTTGATTACCATGTCTTTTAAGTCTCTTTAATTTTTCTTCCCAACTATCTTTTACTTATTTTTCTTTATATTGTCTTTGAAGATTCTAAGCCAGTGGTTTTATAGAATGTCCTATGTTTGATCTTGGCCTGATTATTTCCTCATTGTGTTTTGTTTCTTCATCTCAGATATTTCTTGTTAACCAGAAGTTAAGTCTAAAGGTTTAATTAAATTCAGATTAAACATCATTGTGTATACATTATATTGCATTATTTATGAACTGCATAATTTCAAGTTTCCCTACTATTAGTTATGCTAACTTTGAAAATTTGAATAAGGTGTGATTTTCAAATTTTCCTATTGTTAAAATATAGCTTTGCCCTGGCTGGTGTTGCTCAGTTGGTTGGGTGTTTTCCCATGCACCATGAACCAAAGGGCTGCTGGTTTGATTCATAGTCAAGGCACACACCTGGGTTATGGTTTTATATCCCATTGGGGGTAAAGCAGGAGGCAGCCATTGATGTTCCCCTCTCACATCAATGTTTATCTATTCCACTCCCTTACTCTCTCTTTAAAAAAAAAAAAAAAAATATATATATATATATATATATATATATATATATATATATATAAATTGTTGCGTAGAGAATGCATGCTGATTAATTTTGAGTACCTCTTAAACCAGTCCTGGCTGGTGTTGCTCAATTGGTTGGGCATGTCCCGTGCACCAAAATGTTGCCAATTCCATTCCCAGTCAGAGCACGTGTCTGGGTTTCAGCCTCGATTCCTGGTTGGGAGCATGCAAGAAGCAGCCAATGATTCCCTCTCACATCAATGTTTCTCTCTCTTTCTTCCTCTCTCTCTAAAAAAACAATTTTTAAAAATATTTTTAAAATTATTAAATGATTACACTCTGTAATGTATTACCCCATTTTTCATATTTATAGCCAAAACATTTGAAATTTTACATGAATATGCTATTTTTCAAGAGGGCTTAAAATGTTATTTGTATTTTTATTCTTTAACATATTACTGTAGTAATTCCATCTTTTAAAAAAGCTCCCTTGCACACCAAAGATAAATTTTCTTGCTTTGGAGAAAACATTAGTAGCGTTCGCAGTTCTTCATTGATTTGTGGTTATAATTTTTCTAACAAGGTGTCCTGGATGAAGTAAGTGGTTGGTGCACTGCTCAGCAGTCTCAGCGTGAACCTCATCCCAGCAGGAAACTGCACAGAACAGTTTCCACACCAATTGCTCACGCTGCTGAAATATAAATTATAAGGGGGGGAAATTATAAAGTGAGTCAGTATTTTAGCTGGGAAAATATATATGATTCAGATTCTGAGGGAAATTAGTTTTAACCAAGAGAAAAATAGAAGTCTAAATTTCTGTATAAGAAAGCTGAAATCAAGAGACCTGTGGGATCCTTCCTGTGATATTTCTCCATGACATAAGCAATGTGTGCACTTCTGTAGAGAACTACTAAACATAAATAAGTGCTTGAACATTTTTACCTATAAGTTATTCAACATTCAATTTGAATGGTAGGATTTTGCCTTTAAAATAAAATCTTACTAGTTGAAAGGTCTTAGTTTTTCTCTTTGGAAAATATATGACGAGCATTATAACTTCAAAGTCAGTTTACTCAAAAATTAAAAATGATGATGCTGACGTCAACTGCAATTGGCATGCCTGGGACTCTTGATTTTAGACTGAAAACACCTTATTCAGAGAAACCACTTCTTCAGACTTCCTGGTCACCATTTGGCCTTTGCATTAATTTTTCATTAGCAATATGTGTCCTCTTCGAGGATGAACATTATATTCAGTATTAAGTAAGAAAATATGGGTGGAAGCTTCACTTCACACTTTTGTCTATACATAGCTTTTTAAGCTGTATTGACTCTCATATAAGGTTTGCCAAGACATGAATATATTTCTTCAATTGTAATAAAGAGTACTTGCTTGATGCATTTTATCCTTAGGCATGACAACAACTTTTCAAAACATTCCTTGTTATTTTAGCTGTTAGACCTTTGTGACCATAAATGCTCTCTGCTTGATCCTGTTATCTCCATGCAATTTTCTGAAGCTTCAGCACAGGCATGCTAATACATTTACTCCAAGTCAGCGGACTTCACTGGGGCTGAACTTCACCTCCGAAGTGGAGAAAATATAGGTTAATTAACTTTGCCAATTACATTTGCTGTGCATGTCTTTTTGTTTCCTCTTATAAACATTGGGAATTGTAAAAAAATATTTTAGTTTTGGCAAAAAAGTTAAATAATAATTCTAAAATGGTATTTAAATGGCACCTAAGGCAATTTGTAAACTCATTTAGCAAACAGATGACTAGCTAGTAGGAAAAAGTATCTGAGTACTATATTATTTACATTTTCCTTAGGATGGCTTTCTCGGCATTAGCTTTCTCTCTGCACTCCCACGTGGATCCTCTCCACACCTTCTATGTCAGCTTTATATTGAACATGTTGAGACTATTAGGCCTTAGAGCAAGGAAACAAATGTTAATGACAATGTTTCCAACTGGCCAAAAACTTAAAAGCACATACAATGTTCCATGCTTCATTAATGTCTAAGTTATTTATAAACATCTTTAAAATCATCCCAGTTGGGCATGATATACTTCCATAAATATTCTTGTAAAGAAAAGAGGTGGGTCTTGTTTTTTCAACGGCATTGTTTCTAGTGATCTATGAGCTATGGGCAGAAACATCTAAGTTTTGTAAAATGAGTCTTGGTGTTTTCTTTGTTTTTGTTTTTATATATTTTTATTGATATCAAGAGGAACAAAGAGGGAGAGAAAGATAGAAACATCAATGATGAGAGAGAATCGTTGATTGGCTGCCTTCTGCACACCCCACACTGGGAATGAGCCTGCAACCAGGGCATGTGCTCTGACTAGGAATCGGACCTTGACCTCCTGGTTCATAGGTCATTGCTCAATCACTGAGCCACACCAGCTGGGTGGTGTCTACATTTTTGGACATGATACTCTAATAATAGATGGTAACATGTTCCACTAAACATGTTTTTGAAAATTAGAATTATAGAAAAACATTTCAGTTATAAAATACATTAGATATGAGACTAAATTGACTCAATATGTTCTGAAAATCTGTAGATGACAAATAGACTTTGAATTGCTTTAAAGAAATATATTCTTTAATTTTTAAGGCCTTGCCTCATATTCTTTATTGAAGATTTTATAAAGATATTTGTTAACACTGGCTTGTAAACCATATAAACTATTAAGAAAGCCATTATACTAGGCTTCCACTGTGATTTAAGTGACAAAGTGATTGCTAAATATTCTGAAATGAAACTCTTCCTCTAGAAGTGGCTCCTGCTTTGAGAAGCACTACCAGAAGGTCTACTATGCTCAGCACACAGGCATGCTTCTGGGAGGTGACTATTGCTCCCACATGCTCAAAGTCACTGTTAGAGAAATGTTTGGAGTATTGTGCAAAGATGCAAAGATACAAATTAAAACATATTAGTGCACATTATTATGGAATTTCAGATCTTACTTTATTGTCAGATATGTAAAACCTGTCAGTCATAGTGGATTTCAATTTCAGCACCACAGTAATTTAACAAATATAAATGACATTTATATAAATATAAATAACAATACATATGTATTAGAAACAAGCTCACTCCTTTTGAACTTAGATTTTCAGTTATAATTTCTTCATATTCATTTACCAGAATGTAATTAAAGTAAATATCAGAATGTAAAGATGTACATTAAAGTAAATATAAAAAATCTAAAGTATTTTTTCATTTGCTCAAAAGTAAATTTTCTCTTAAGCACAGATTTGCAACTGTGTGACTTAAGGATTTTTTTTACTTTAGGATAGTACAAAAGTGACATGCATTTAGCAGAATCCAAAGTTTGAATTTTGAATTTTGATCTTTTCCTGGGTTAGCAACTGTACATACTCTCTCTCATGATGCTAGTGGCAGCTCCTATTTAGGCACCCTATCACAATAGTAAACAACCAACACTCCATGGTGTACTGTGCTACCAGCATTTGTGCTCTGAGCTCCTTTAAGGTAAGCGAGGCTGAGTGATGATGTCCAGTAGGTTAGATGCATTAAATGCATTTGACTTACAATATTTTCAACTTACAGTGAGTTTATTGGAACGTAATCCCATCATAAGCCCAGGAGCATCTGTATTCAAAATTTATCAGCTGCCGGAGGGGAGGGAGGTTGGGGGACTGGATAAAAAAAGGTTGAAGGAATTAAGCAAAAAAACCATAGACACAGACAACAGTGTGGTGATAGCCAGAGGGGAAAGGGGGTAGTGGGTAGGTGAAGGAGGGCAAATTGGGACGGAAGGAGACTTTGCTTGGGCACACAATGCAATGTGCAGATGATGTTTTATTAAGTTGTGCACTTGAAAACTATATGGTTTTGTGACCAATGTCACTCTAATAAATTCAATCAAAATAATAATAATAATAATAATAATAATAATAATAATAATAATGATAGCCCTAACTGGTTTGGCTCAGCGGATAGAGCGTCGGCCTGTGGACTGAAGGGTCCCGGGTTCAATTCCGGTCAAGGGCATGTACCTTGGCTGCGAGCACATCCCCAGTAGGAGATGTGCAAGAGGCAGCTGATCGATGTTTCTCTCTCATTGATGTTTCTAACTCTCTATCACTCTCGCTTCCTCTCTGTAAAAAAATCAATAAAATATATTTTAAAAAAATAATAATAATGATAAAAGGCTCACAGTGATCACAAAACAATTTTTTCTGTGCAAAATATAATTTATAATTATTAAATAACAAATTACATAAATAAATGCAAAACTTTAATACATTTTTGTAAAATTAATTAACTTTTATATGTTTATACATATAAAACCACTTACAGTTCTGGTGTGTCTCTCTAGGTGGCATTTTCATAAATTGGTGTTCTACTTCATGCGTATAAAATTGACACCAACATACACACACATTCAGGAATAATGAGAATTGTCTAACATTGCAAAAGGCTGCTCAGCTTCCATGTGGTCATGAGCTTGGTTTGTAGTGTTCTGGAACCGCGAATTGGAATGTGAGCAGAAGCAAGAAAATGGATACTCAGCACTACTGGGAAACCAATTTTGTCATGCAAGAATCTGTTGCATTGCTACTATCTGAGAGAAGGGTTTGACAAGTTAATTAATTTGAATTTTTCTTACCTAAGCACATCTGCAGCTGAATTACCTGCCCTTTGAAAATTGTCCATCTCTAAATTGGGCAGGGATATAAGCCTCAACTCTTTAATCTATTCAAATGTGAATACCTTTTGTTTGGAAGAAATAGAGGCAAAGAGGTGGAACAAGGTATCCCTGGAGCTACAAAGATATTAGTCGAACAAGAGGGTGTGTGGGGTTCCAAGATGCCATGTATGCCCATGCCGACTGCTAGATGCTAGTGAGAGGGACGTCTATAGTCAGAGGTATGTTTATTTTCGGTGGGTTTGTGACACGTGAGTCCCCTAAAGCACAAGATGCCTGAGTCTATAGTGGTATTGAATCAGCACACAATCACATAACTGTTGAAGTGGCTTTCTAAGGCAAATTCAGAAGGATCATTTATTGACACTACTTCAATATGGATGTATATGAATATATATGCATATATGTGAACATATGTATTTGTAATCTATAGATTTGAAATGATTAAAGGGCTTTTCTCTTTAAGTATTGTTTTAGACTAAGATAAAATACTAACTAAAAAATAAGCATCTTCCTTAGAAATAAAGGATAAGATTAAGGAATAGGACTGGTTATAAAAGGAGAAAGTGTCTCTCATTGAATTTGTAATCCTAGTATAACCTATACCATAATAGAGCATTTGACCCATATGCTTAAGGGCCATACAATCAATTCCATTACAGTTATACTCATAGGAAATACAATTAATTTTATTACATTTATATTCATGTACCTTCTTCTTGAATAGAAAATTACAAAAATAACTTTAATTTTCTTTTTGAGCAGATATATATATATATATATATATATATATATATATATGCATCTTTTTGAAATCTAATAGAAAAAGAGAGGTCTTGTTATTTAATGCTAGTGGTATTTATCACTTATGCTTTATACCAACAGTATATATATGTATATATAAAATATTTGAAAAGAAAAACTGAAGAATGTCTCAGCTTCACCCTCAAAAGAATTATAACATTTATTATCATCAATGGTCTTGGTCAAAGGAAGCAGAAGACGCCATCCTTGTGGGGGGTTACACCAGACCATTACATTTTAGCAGACAAATCTGGTGCAAATGTTCTGCAGGCTGTAGGCTCTAGGTGGGGAATTTACAGGTAGAGGTTGGGAAAAATTAGAAAGCAATTCTCTGAAACTATTAATGCAGCTTTGGGGGAGAAAACAATTTTAAGCAAGGAGTTAAGTGAGGCATGACGATCATAGGAAATGTCAGGGTAGCTGGTATAAATGAGCTTGTGAATTTAACCTATAGTTAACCTTTGGAAAAGTTATATAATCCAAGCTCCATGTTGTACCTCTAGGTTTATTCAGTCTAGAAGCATCCTAAAATCTTTGGAGGGTGGCATTTTTTGCCAATATTTGCTTGCTCAGGCAGCACCACAAATAAGAAATAATAGTTTAATGTTACATTGGGGAAGCTAAGCACTCAAATAGGTGAGCAGGGATTAGCTGCCTTCTAATTATAAAGAGAGCTCTTAGAGCTTAATCCCCAGGAGCTATTTGCTCCAGTGTTTTTAATGGCCCATAATAGCTCCAGCCTGCATAGAGCACATATGCATGTATTTATATTTATATTGATACATATTTCATGTATCAATTTCTATTCCCTAGCTAGAATTTGTGCTGTGAATTACTATAGTACTCTTTTGTCTAAAATGTAATTATCTAATTATGTGTTCTGGGAGATAACATAGCTAGACTCATGGAGCACCAATTCACAAGCATTTAATTTTTGTTTTTAATAAGAGACAATGAGAAAAGGGATCTTTTTCCCTCTGGAGGGGGACACAGTACTTATGCTTAAGTGGTACTTTCAGAATTGGAATTTTCCTTGCCAGCCTCTCTGGGCAACTCATTAAGTGTTTCTCATACTTTTGGGCAGTTTTGCCCTCTGATATGACCCTTAAAGAAATCCTGTTAGTAAATCACAGACTAAGAAGTCATGCGATGTGAACCGAAAGTAGCCAATAATGCTATCAAGACGTAGTCTTTAATTTTTTAAAGGATAATAAAAGCCCTTTAGGTTTACTAAATAATAATATAATGAGCCAGTGATGATTCAACAAAATAATTTGGTGGAATCAAAGGAAGTAGTAGAAGCTTATGTGATTGACCAGTAATCATAAAGGAAGATGTAGATGGGCTTCATGGAAGCATGTTCTCCCCTCCCACTTTCAGTGGACTGCAGTCACTGGTGCTTTAAAGAGCCAAATGTTGTAGGTCCATTAAAGCTGTTTTGGCACTCTGATAAATGAATGAACAACCTATTTAAAGCTGGTATATCTAATATTAAATGTCACATTCTACTGGTTGGCACGCATTCATCACTTAATTTCCCAGTACAGTAAACAACTTATAACTCACCAGTTCCTTTGATTGACAGCAGCCTTGGGCATTTCTTAGCACTCATGTACTGTATTGCATGGAGTCAAACTTCCATGGTAATTGGCTTCAACAACAATAATAATAGAAATAATAATAATTCCAGAGTTAATTTAAAGACTCAAAGAGAAGTTAAGTCAAATATGAGGACAATAAATTATAAGAATTTCTCATTTAACTAACATGTTTAATAGCTTTCTCTAAGTACTGAGATCATTCAATAGAACATCTGCTTTCCAGCTGTGCAGATTGATATATTACCAGGTTTTTATTCCTTTCTACTCTAAATGCATCCATAAGTTTTTAGGAGTTGCACTACCTGACTTTTTGACAAAGCCTTGATTGTGAAAGATATAAAAATGTCAAAAATTCTGTAGGTCATATTATACTCAGGATATTATTTTTCAATTGAATCCAAAGACAGATGTCCATGAACAATTAAACCATTCTCCAATCACACCTTGTTCCAGCTGGGATCAGAAAATTAAAAAGAAATAAGCCCTCATAATTTACTTATTGCTGGAATTCTTATAGTTTTCTGTTAATATACTCTAATTAAATAATTCTATCAATGGAAAAGCTACATTGTACATTGCTTGGGTACAACTTCTGACGTTGGCACTTTGATATTACATTTAGTATTCCTTCTCTAATAATAATTCATACACTGAGCAACTACTTTCAGAAAAATACCATTAGAAGGAGATTAGGTTCTCTTAAGCTTGCTAAATCCCATGTCAGGTCTTAAAGAGTTTAGTCATAAAGTACTGTACTAAAAAGGTAAAAAAAGAGAGACTTGCTAATCAAAATGGATGTAACCCAATATCTTTGCTAATAGGGCAATACGGAATGTGTTCTCCCCTTTCAAAAAAAAAATCCCAAATAAGATGCTATCTTCTTCCAATCAGCCTTTATCGTCATTGTCACCATAGCAACTAAATAGCTCAGAGTTGCAAGCTAAACAAGGGACCAAATAACATGAGCTTATGAGCCCTTGCATTATTGCTTTATCAGTGTTCATAAGATACTAATTCAAAAACACTCAAACCATACTCACAAAGGAAAAGCCTTTATTCTCTTTCTCTGATCAAAAGTATGGTTAATAAAAGTATTTCTCCATGTTCTGGGCTTTATGGGTTAAACAGCTTAAGGTATGGGGTGATGTAACCCAAAGGGACCATGTATGCATCCCAGTCCCAGGACTCACCTCACAATGGCAATCTGCTGGCTGGCAAAGTAATTCACAACTGAAGATGAGATTTATTGATTGATTGGTTTAATTTTATTAAATGACAACAAAGAAACATGGGTTGGTTTTTTTTTCTTAACAACATATGTAATTAGGAGAATATAAAGTAGGACAGATTTGGACCGCTCCAAATGAGTTCTATAAATAACAGACCCTGGAGCCAGCACAGCTCTTCAGATTCTTAAAGGAAAGCTCTCATTTGTGAGATGTATGTAAGATTCTCTACTGCTGTTTAGAGGGCAATATGTTTCTGAGTATCTAAATGCTTTAGGTGTATATCTGAGAAAGATTAATAGTAGTAATAATAACAATAATAAAATTAATAATAGTTCACTAATAATAGTTAATAGCTAACATACCACTTGCCATGTAGTATGTCTTTTAATTCACACTATTGTTATTCTTATATTAGAGATGAACAAATTGATGCACAGAGAGAATAAGTAACTTCTTAAGTCTAGGAAGAGGAAGAGTTAGGATTTGAGCCCAGGCCCTCCTACTCCAAAGCAGGTTCTCAAACCCTAGGTACTGTTCAACTATTTTTGTGTTATGCCCAGAAGGCCTAGTACTGTGGCTAAAAATACGAATTGATGTATATCTCTTGATCTTCTTCCATCAATATTTATTAAATATGCTATCTTTTCTATTATGACTGCAACTTCTTCATGTAAAATTTATATCTAATTTAAGCTCTGTGTCTTTACATCATTCTCAGCAAGATTAACTTTGGTTACCTTTCACAAACTTATCTTTATAAAACGATAGCCTTTGAACTCTTGTAGCTTATTATGTCCATGCATTTAATACTTAACATATCCAACCTAATATACTTCAACTCTTTAAGGACAGTTGAAGACCCTCTCTCCTCATAACTCTCAGAAAACAAACATATCAAGAGAGAAGAGATTGCTGGCTGGATCATCTCAAAGGGTCCTGGTCAGAGTGCTTGCCAGAAAAGTCAATTAAAGCCACTGAAACTTTTGGTGATGAGCACCAACTACAAAAGAAGGCAGTGATTTCTGAGGGTAAATCACAGCATGAGTGAGAGAAAAACAGGCCAACAGAAGCTCCATCCCAGCTTTTCACATTGTGTAGCAAGAAGAAAAATCAGAGTCAGGGGTCTGGTGCATAGGGGTTCCTGCCATAGGCAGAAAGTAAGTATTTCCCTGTGGTTGACTGGAAACAAGTGGTATCTGAACCACTGCAGTCCCCATAAAGGCAAGAGAATCCTAGCTTACTGGGAAATCAGATAAATAAGCATGAGGATCCTAGTTACATGGTGTAGTTATGGTACATAAATTACACACTGAGATAATATACGGAGTCAATTTGCTTCTCTATAAAGTTACACAAAATTCTAGATAGAGAAAAATAAATGGATGAAATGGAAAAAAAAATTCTAGATAGATTCTCAGACACTTACTAGCCCAATTGCTTTTTTTTCTCTTTTTACAATTAACCAAGATACAATTAATAAATAATAAAATAAATGATAAAAACCTTTGTGTTTTTACTTGAAAAGCAATAACTTTCTTCCTGATAAAAAATTCTGGAAACATACTCAACCCAAGATTAATGGTCATACTAAGACCTATAATGGTCATCGTGGGCAAAGAGGACCAGCCACATTGGGACCAACATTGGAAGCTTAATGCAGATGGACTGTGAGAATAAACAGTTCATTAAGTCCTGAAGGTTTTGCAACTTAAAGAAGAAATGAAGTATGGAGAACCCATGTAGTTATAATACAGTGTGAAAAATCCTGTGTTAAAAATGTAAGTGCAGGATACATAGAAAACTTCTATTCCAGCCAGAATGGAGGAAAGAGGGCTGAGGAGGAAGAAGGCAAAAAACTAATCAGGCAAGCTTCTTGGTGGATGTGACCTGGATGGTAATGAGTTTTGAATAATGAGAAGAAATTGGTAGCCAAGGGGCTGGCTGAAGAGGTGATTCTCGGCACACCACGTTCAGCACCGCACTTTCAAGGATCCTTCAACACTTAAGAATGTCTGGATGGTAAAGCCTCATGAGTCAGAGAAGTTGAGTCTGCAGGCTTTGGCAGATGCCCAATTATGAGAAGACTTTTAGCCTGAAGGCATCAGGGAGCAATGGAGGGGTTTTAGCAGTGTGGTAACAGCTCTTTAGGTTTTTTAGATGTTTGAATTTTTAATCCATTTTTCAGCAGGTGGAATATAAAAAGGATCAGAAGTCAAACCATCCTGGGGCCTGGAAGAGCAGTCACAATAGTTCAGATGAGACATGATGCAGGTGACAGAAGAGAGAATCAATGAGGGGCAACGGGAAGGGATGCAATGGGAAGGAATGCAGTGGAGCATGATTCAGAGTCAGAATTGATGGGACTTGGTCTCCACTGGGTTAGGAGAGAGAAGGGAGCAAAGTGACAGATAGGGAAGAGCGGTGTGGTGAAGTCCCACTAGTCCTGGATATATGACTTTTGCAGCTCCTCAGTCACTGAGCTTTTAACCTGTTGTACAAAATGTCCACAAGTGAACATAGCTCACGGCGGGCAAGTTAAAACATATGTAGTAACAATGGCTAATGTATTCTAGGAAATTCTCAGGATGTTAGCCATGAGCCCTTGAAGCTTCTCAGAAAAAGGAGGAGGATGAAGATAGCATTTTTCCAATACACTCTCCTTCTCTCCCCTTTTGATTCAGTAGGAAGAAATAAAAGTCAGAGCCTACAGTCAGTGTTCAACTAGAAGAATATATCCTAAGAATAACCCTGGCCTTGTCATTGTACAAAAGCATACATTACAATTTTAAGTATCTTTTCTTCTCAGCCAGATATTTCAGGGTGTGCCCCGTGTCTTATACCATAGTAGCCTTGGAAATGAAAAAAAGAAATATGTTGCAAGATTAAATCGTAAAAGCAATCTTCTTGAAGGCATGTGAACGCCACTCAGCACATAGCAATGTGAATACAGCATGCCTAAGTTGTAATGATTCACAGAGCAACTATTTACTGAGCCTGTAAAATGTGCCGTGCACTGTCCTAGAGCCTGAGGATACAGCCGTGAAAAAACAAAAAACACAGGAATATCTGTCTTCATAGAACTTATACTTCAGGGAAGGACGAATAATCAATACACAAGGAAAATGCATGGTATATTAGATGGTGGCAAATGCTGAAGGAAAGCATGAAGCATAGAAAGAGAACAGGGAATGTTGGAGCTGGCTATGGTTTTAGATGGAGTAGCCACATCTGTCTTACCAAAAAGGTAAGAAATTTGAATAAAGATCTAAATGAAGCTAAGGGATAAAGGGGTCAAAAAGTACAACTTCCAGTTATAACATAAGAAAGTCACAAGAATGTAATATACAGTGCAGTGACTATAGTTAATAATACTGTACGGCACATTTGAAAGTTGTCAAGAAAGTAGACCTTAAAAGTTTTCATCACAAAAATAAAAACAATTGCATGGTGACAAAGGCTAGCTAGACTTATCATGGAGATCATTTCACAAAATATACAGATATTGAAACATTATGATGTACATATGAAACTAATATAGTATATGTCAATTATACCTCAATTATAAAAAGTGGATGTGTATTTAATCAGGCCTGTCCTACCTACTTTAATAGCAATAGAGTTTGATGTAGAGCTAATCTGGAATTTGGGTTCAAGCATTGCCATAATGTTGTAGTATTGAATAGAGGATCTCAACATTTTAGTGTATTCTGTTCTGTAGCCATAATCCAGGGCAGGACAGAATGAAGGAAGTAGGAGGTTAGAGAGAAGATGCAAGCTTGCTCTAGGGGAGACAACAGTAACAGACTGAGATACATTACCTAGTAGAGAAGACTGTATCTCTTTCCATACTTGATACTGAATATAATATGCAAAATGCAGTTAATTTTTATTTTATTTATTTTAGCACAGGAAGGGTATTTGGGTCTAAACCCATATAATGGTTTTTGAAAATATAGTAGCATAACATTTTAGATGCTGACCTTGATGTTACATTAACTGCCTTATTGGCATCAACCTCTGTTTGAAAATCTACCAACAGATGGTCAGGGTATCTTGGTATGCTTTCTAGTCCCTTGTCTATTTGTGGATCATTTGACAGGATACTTCTGAGGCAGCAAAATTTAGCTGAAGATGTTATAGTTCATTGTTTCCAGCAATGGTTTTGGCTTTATGTAGAATTCCTTGATTCAAATTGACATATGACCCTAAACTTATTCAACCTGATTGTCAAACAATAAGGATATGACAATTCTCTAAAGTCTTAAGATTGAATGTTGTCTCCAATATTGTGCATTTCCAGGGTGCTCTCCTGCTGTGGTTAGTAAACAGAAATATTTTGAGTTGATTTTAAAATGTTAGAGAGATGAGTTATCTTTTGAATTGAAAGTATATAACTGAACAGTATTTTTAAAATATTTTTATTGCTTTCAGAGAGAGATAGAAACATCAACGAAGAGAGAGAATCATTGATCAGATGCCTCCTGCATGCCCCACACTGGGGATCATGCTTGCAACCTGGGTATGTACCCTGACTGGGGAACTAAAACTCAACCTCCTGGTTCAAAGGTTAATGCTTAACCACTGAACCACACAAGCCAACCTAAACAGATTAATAATAAAGCACTGTATTCCTGCCCAATATTATCAAATGTATCATTGTTTATGTATATATAAATGGGGCAAACAGACTTTTATCACAGTTTTTAATGGTAGTAAATTATCCTTCTCATACTTGGAATAGTTCCATTGTAACATGCAAGAATAATGGAGAAATTCAAAACCCCAAACAGCTTGGGTTTAACATGCTGCAATGTGACATTTGGCAGAATTCAGTATATACATGATTTCAGAGTCCCGGTAAAGTAATATTACAAAAATATTTTGGCAATATGGATTGTGAGGGTTGTAATTGTACATTATTTGTCCTGAGAATTCTATTACATTTTCCCTTCTGAAATATTAGAAATGTAGACCAAATTTGAAGTACAAAGATGATCATCTCAGCATTGTATAAAAAACAGAAGGGAAAAGTAATTTTAATTACAGAATATTTGAATAAATTATAGCATATTAACACAATGAGTTTAATGCAATGAATATTATAAACTACTTACATAGTGTTTCCAAAATGTTGATAAATGAAATGGTATATATAATTTCAACTATGTGTGTGTATTTGTGTGTATAAATGTGTATTCAAAAATATATTAAAATATCAACAATGTATTTTTTAATCCTCACCCAATGATATATTCTTATTGATTTTTAGAGAAAGAAGTGAGAAAGAGTGAGAGAGAGAGAAACAGATTGGTTGCCTCCCATACATGCTCTGATGGAGAAATGGAACCTGAAACCTAGTTATGTATCCTGACCAGGAATTGAAACCTTCCAACTTTTGGTATATGGTACAATGTTCTAACCAGCTGAGCCACCTGGCCAGAGCAACAATGGCGGGATTACAGGGGCTTTTTATTTCCTTCTTCTTCTTCTTCTTCTTTTCCTTCTTCTTCTCCTTCTTCTTCTTCTTCTTCTTCTTCTTCTTCTTCTTCTTCTTCTTCTTCTTCCCCTTCTTCTTTTTCTTTTGACAATTTGACAATTTGACAGTTTCTACAATGATACATACATTGTAATTAGGAAAAAAAAATATCCATAATATTTAAAAACCAAAGCATGGAGATATTTGTTCATCTGAGAAGAAATATTTTAATTGTTAATTTTGTATCATTAATAATTATAAAGAATTTTCTTTTTTGCTCAATCCTTTCTCCCACACCCCTAACACCTAAACCCTCCCATACACACATACACACCAGAGCTGTCTGCCTGCTCTCTGTCTATGAGTCTGTCTCTCTTTTGCTTGGTAGTTCTTGATAGGTAGATGTACCTAGAAAGATTTGAGTTTTACTTGCTTAAAAACGTTTTATACTGATAGTCTAATAAACTGTTGAGATAGCTTCTCTGATGTATTTTTATAAGAATTTAAATTAAATGAGTCAATATTTTCCCTCTGAAGTTCCCATAAGAATTAAGCAATACTCTTAGTAATTTAAGAATCCACTATCTCAGTATCTTTTGAATGTGAATGGCACTTGCACCAGAGGAACAAAAAATAAAATTAAATTAACCAATATATAACAACTGAATAAAAACCAAGCAGAGGAAGTTACAATTCCCTATGAAGTATCAGATATGATAGTAAAAGCCGGCATTATGATAACTTTTATCAAAACTTACAGTTTATAATGCATTTACTAAACTGAAGACATTTGAATGACAAACATTCTAGTCATGTCTGCCTCAACAAGAACTTTGCTCTGTGGAAAATACTAGCACTCAATGAAAAATATCTATTGACATTATATTTTCATTATTTAGCAATTCAGGCCATCATTTTATTTCATTCTTTCTGTCTAAAGTATGGAGGTACTTCATTTTTAGCACTTAACCATTTCTTAAAGCTTTATGGTGTCTGAATGTCTGGTTTTAACCTCATTATTGTTTTATCAGATCTTCACCTCAGCGAATTCCTCAGTGAAACCCGACAGCCTAAGTAACATTAGGGAGGAATGAAACTTTGATGCTGGCTAAGTCTTCAGCCTTTGTTCCTTTTGAAATGAAATGCATAAGGAACTCTCTTCTTTCTTGTTAGACACATGTGATATTAAGCTTAGTAATCAAACTGACTAAGAAAGAAATATTAGTCTTAAGAGTTTTTAAAAGTAAAATAGAGACATTGTTCTGCACTTGAAAGTTTACTAAATAATAATTCTTCCACTTGAGGACATGACACTATTCAAATCTAAGTCTTACTTAAAAAGGTACTGTGCCACCTTAAATTTGAGGTTGCTCTGGTTCACTGATTAACAGCAGTATCAATGTCATTGACACTGTCAAGCAGATTGATGGCACCATAATGATTTACCTAATGAAATAAAGTATTTTTGTTATATTCTGAAGCAATTTCTTTTCAAATTACATAATCATATCAATCTCTAGCCTAAATCAATAAAATTTAATAAAAGCAAAGTAAACATATTAAGTGGCATGAAAGGATTTTTATCAATTGAAGTGGATCAAACCTGGGGATATCATCTAACTCATGTGTTTGCACTATTCAGTGTAATTAATAAAAACATGGATTCTAGAAAAGGATTTTTATCCCTTGTTCCATTTATCAGACTATAATAGCAGAATTAGGAAAAGAAGTTTGATGCAGGAAAGTCTTATGTCCCAATCCTGGGGTGGCACACTGATCTCATATGGTCCATAAATCCTCTTTTTGAAAATGTCTGCCTATTTATAACATTAACATGACCACAATACCATTTATTAAGAACACAAGTATGTCCCTGTGAGATAATAGGAAATATATATGTAATGTGTTGACTCTGAGTACTCCCATGGCTGGCTCTTGGACGAAGGCTTGTCATCGAATGGACTAAGCCATGATTAGAAGCTTGGAATTTTCAGCCCCCACCACCACCAACGCCCCCCCCCCCCCATCTTGAGACTGGAGGAGGACTGGAAATGAAGTTAATGATGGATCATTCCTAAGTGATAAAATCTGCATAAACTATCCCTAAAGTAAGGAGTTTGGAGAGTTTCTAGGTTGGTGAACACATCCACATACCAGGAGGGGACAGAAGCACTTGTGATTGGGACCCTCCCAGACCCAGCTCTATGAAACCCTTCATCTGGCTGTTCATCCGCATCCTTGACCATATCCTTTAATAAGCTGGTAACCAACAGTAAGTGTTTTCCTAAGTTCTGTGAGCTGCTTGAACAAGTCAATCAAACTCAAGGAGAGGGTCATGGAACCTCCAAATTTGTAGCCAAATTGGACTGAATATACTGCATGCAACATGCTGCCTCAGTTCAGCATAACATCCCGCACTATATGGCAATGAATTGTGACTGCCCAAGGGACCTGCTGCTTGCTGTTGGCATCTGAAATGGGAGGGGAAGAGGAAGCAGTCTCCTGGGACTGAGCTCTTAATCCACAGAATCTCCACGTAGATAGTGGCAAAATCCAATCAAATTGTAGGACACCCAGATGGTGTCTCAGAAATGTTTGGTGTGTGTATGTGGGGGGAAACCCCACACATCTAGTGTCAGAAGTGTTGTGAGTGAGGTAGTGATATGAGAATAAAGGAGACAAATGCAGGTGGAAAGACAGATGGAAAATCGAGTTTTGCCAAAACAGTCTGGGACTACACTAATCTCTTTCCAAAGAGCATGAAGTCTATGACTGTCCTCACTAGGAGAGGCCAAGCCCTGGCATGGCAGCAGGTACTACTCCCATGTGTTGAGAAGCAGGTGGGCTGTGGGGAGATTGGTACTGTTACAGGAGTGATGGGGATGTTGGTGGTACTTGGGAACAATGGTTGTCTGATGCAAGTAGCAGCTTCCTTACATGGAAGCTGCCATGTACAGAAATAGCTGGAGGTCTGAAGCAAAGGGGTAGGCAAGATCCCTGGTCCGAAGTTATGCATGGCTTAGAGATGGGCAAGTTAGATGACTGAGTGACAGGAGTCAACAGATACAAATAATGTCACCATATATTCACTCATTTCCTATCGGATATCAAAATAAATTGAGTAGATATGACATTGACCATCTCAGAAAAAATGTACTTGCTCTTAAAAACAATGTTAATGTTGCCCTAGCCGGTTTGGCTCAGTGGATAGAGCGTCAGCCTGTGAACTGAAGGGTTTGATTCCGGCCAAGGGCACATGCCTGGGTTGTGGGCTCGATCCCCAGTAGTGGGTGTGGAGAAGGCAGCCAATAAATGATTCTTTCTCATCAATGATGTTTCTATCTCTCTCTCTCCCTCTCCCTTCTCTCTGAAATCAACAACAAAAAAATATATTTAAACACAACAACAACAATAAAAAACAATGTTGATGTTAAAGAAAGCAAGAGATCCACATTGAAGAAATTGAGTTTGTTTTAGTATTCTGGGTCATAAGAATTTGTAATACGAATTAGAGTTATAGTAACCGGGAAGTAAGCAATTAGTCCAAAAGTACATATACAATTTAAAAAAAGAGTTAATTATAATAAACAAGATAACTCTAAGTGCAACATTAGGTTCATAGATTATAAATCATTATCTTTTTGTTTATATGAAAAAACATAGTAGAGTAGCTGAGCTTGACTTAGCTCCTCCAAAGCTTTTATCTCCTGATGTATAAAATCATGATAACATCTATCCTATTTAACTCATAGCTATGAGGTGCAAATGAGAGAATGCATATGACAACAATGGGAAACTAATAATACCCTTTATGTATGTAAATAGGATGATAATCATTCAGATGGCCATAAATTCATTTGCCATAGATGAACTTGGAAATGACATTCAAAAAAACAAAGGTTGCAGAAACATTGTGCATTAATATTTTAATGATGATGATGACGATAAAGAAGAAAATGTTTTTTTCTTTAGATATTATCACTGATTAAAATAATGTACTTTTTATTTTAATTGTTTTTAAATCTACACTGCTATGTGATGCTTTTTAAAAAAACTGATTGTCATTAATAAATTGATGTATTTTTCCAAGAGTAGTTAGTTAGGTTAAAGGAATTAATACAGAATTGTCGTGATCAGAGGTGTGCTGATGGTGGACACCAGTCTAAGGACTGTGTCTGGGCTCCTGAAAGCGGATGCTGAGATAAGGACTTGAAAGCAGGGAGGTGAACCTAGAAAGCATGAGCTGGAGGTGGGCAGGAGGAATAATCAGGGCTTAACTACTGTGGGACACGGGGCTCAGTCCTTCTGGGGACTCTTTGAACAGTCTTGTAGAACTGTTCTCAGAATTGTTTCTCACTGACAATACAGGGTGGGGCAAAAGTAGGTTCAATGTTGTGAGTTCATGAAACACAGCGTTTATTGTTATATTTTTATTTATCCTTTATTGTATTACCTTCCATGCAAACAACTGCAAACCTATTTTTATCCTCCCCTGATTCTTATGACTCTATATTTGGTGGTGGTGCCTGAATGTATTAATTCCATGGTACATCTAGGCTGTCCTTGAATTTGGCAATTCCCATGGTGTTAGATAAAGCCCCAAAGAAGAAAAGCAGAGAAGTGCAGGAGCTAATGGTGAAAGATTGTCAGTACGTATGGGAATTGTTCGCTTTGGCCATGGTCAAACTTGAAGGTTAGCTGAGGAGGTGTGACACACATTAATAGGAAAATTTCATGAAATAAAATATCTCAGGTATTAAAAAAGGAGAAAAGTATGTGAAATAAAATAATCATGTACTAGAATATATAACTAATTTACCTATGATTTCCCAAAAAGAAATAAAGTAAGAAATCTAGCTTTTAGGCCAGAAACACCTGGATACAAATACTCTAACAGTAGCTGTGCATCCCCAATAAACATATTTGATATCTCCATCATTGCTTCTTAATAGATAAAGCAAGACAACATAAAACTACTCTGCAGCTTTGTTGAGACTGCTAAAAGAATGTGCTCAGTTCAGGTATTGAGCCATGGCAGAGATTTAACATATGCTATCTCTATCTTTATCTCATCCCTGTTATAAACTGAATTGTATCTCTCTAAAATTCATATATTGAAACTATAAGCCAAATGTGACTGTATTGGAGATAGGGCCTGTGAAGAGGTGATAAAGGTTGAATGAGGTCACAGGGTAGGGTCCTAACCTTACAGGGCCTTTACCCTTATGAGAAGAGGAAGAGCCCTAGCTCATTGGCTCAGTGTACAGTGTCGCCCCGTGGGCTGAAGGGTCATGGGTTTTATTCCAGTCAAGGGCATGTACCTGAGTTTTAAGCTCCATCTGCAATCCTGGTTGGGGCATGTGCAGGAGGCAAGCAATTGATGTGTCTCTCTCACACTGATGTTTCTCTCTCTCTCTTTCTCTCCTCTCTTCCACTATCTCTAAAAAACAAACAAAAATCAATAGAAAAATAGCCTCTGGTGAGAATTACCCCCAAAAAAAGAGGAAGAAAGAAGAAACATCAGAGTGTTCTCTCTCTCTCTCTCTCTCCCTCTCTCTCTTTTGCTCACTCTTGCTCTGCCATATGAGGACACAGCAAGAAGAGAACCATCTGCAAACCATGAAAAGATTTCACACCAAAAACCAAATTGGCTAGTAACTTTATCTAACATTATCTTGGACTTCTGGCCTCCAGAACTGTGACAAAATAGATTTCTGTTGTTAAGCCACCAAGTCTATGATATTTTTGCTATAATAGTCCAAGTAGACAAAGACACCCCCCTTTTTAAATCTATACACATGGTTTATAGAAGATGGCAGTGTCTTAATCTGTCCGGACTGCCGTAACCAAGTAGCATAGACGGGGTACCTTACAAACAACAGAAATGTAGTTCTCAAAGTTCTGAAGGCTGGGAGTCCAGGATGAAGGTACCAGCACAGTCCTATTCAAGTGAGTGCTCACTCCCTGAGTCATAGCTGGCCCCTCATTGCTGTGTCCTCACCTGGTGGAGGAGACTAGAGCTCTCTCTGAAGCCTCTTTCATGAGGGCACTAATTCCATTCATGAGGACTCCACCCTCATGACTTTAATACCTCCCAAAGGCCCCACCTCCTGATACCATCATCTTCAGGTGTTAAGATTTCAACATAAGAATTTGAAGGGGACCCAAGCATTTAGACCATAGTCAGTTGACTTTTCATTTGCCTCATTGTTTTCCTGCTCTTTTTTTTTTTAAACCACCTTTTAAATTACCTTTTAAATCCAACTTTATGTTTCAAATGTTTATCCCAGCTCACACATTCTTGAATGGTTCATATTCTTACCCTCTGTGATAAGATATGGTTTTGTGGACTACAAGAAGAGAAAAATCATAAGAAATTGTTTTAACTTTGCATTTCATAAATAATATATTATTAATTAAAAATCTACAGAGTTCTTGACTTCCAAATAAGGCACTAGCCTTATTTTCTCATGCTGGGCACCAGAATATCGATATTAAATAGTCAGAGAGAGTCAACCATGAGTATAAAGGTTAGAAGGTTTTTGCTTGTTTGTGTGAACATGTATCTTTTTCCTTAGGGCTTTGTAAAGATGACAACATGATTTTCTGACAATGAATGAGCACATACTTTGCAACGACAACTATTTTACAGGCTCCTATATGTATGCAACATAGATTCGCAGACAGAAAACTGTAAAGATATAGAGCAGATGCTGATATCAGTGTCTTCTCCTCTCCCAATAGGAACAGATAATAACTCTTCAACAATGCAGTTATAGGGATAACAGATTCCCTTCAGTGCATCCCACAAGGCAGACCCTTGCCAGCTGCCTTGACATGTGTACACCAGTGCTGGAAAAGACCTCTAGAGGCCTACAGCAGAGACAATCTGTTGCTCTCTTCCCACTGCCCCTATATGGACACTCTGCAATTCAAATGGAAATGAGTCCCAGTGCTAACAGAAGAGTTAAGAAAAGTTCGACATGACCTTATTTTCCATAATCACTAAGGTGATGCATTTTTGACAGTTTTAGTGTAGTATAATTTACATATCATAAAAATGCCCATTGAAATGGAATGATTCAATGAGTTTTAGTAAGTTTATGGAGTTGTGTGGCCATCACCTCAATTCAGTTGTACAACATTTTCATTGCCCCCCAAAGTTTCCTCATACCCATGTCCAGTCCGTCTCTTCTACTGTTCTACTTCTGCTAGCCCTGGTGAAGAATCATTGATCTGTTCTCTGTCTTTATAGATTTGCCTTTTGTAGAACTTTATATAGCTGGAGTCATGCAATACGTGAGCATTTGTGTCTGTCAATGCCATTTTTGTCCCTTTGTTTGGAAATAACTATAGATTCACAGGAAGCTGCAAAAATAGTACAGAGAGGACCCATTTGCCCTTCAACCTGTGTACCCTATGGTGCATTTCAAAATCAGAAATTTACATTGGCACAATATGTGCGTGTAATTCTAATCCATTTCATCACATGTGACAGATGACAAGTGTGGATGTGTATTTCATGTGTGCATTTTGTCATTGTGAGGTTGTTATATACATGAAATCATGCAATACATGATTTCATACCAATTATACCTCACAAAAATGTTAAAATGGGGTGAGCAAAGCACTTACTCAAATCAGAAGGCTCTTGCTTTACACTTTTGAGGCATAATGACCATCTGGACATAAAAATCCCTTTTGCTTCAGCTCCTCTTAGAGTTAGGTTGACACAGATTCTGTTTATGTCAAAACAATACATAAGTAGTTCAAGTAACAATAATAGTAACTATTTGTAAAAATTAGAACAATGCTTCTGCAAGCCAGCTCTCCTGTTTCCTGTAACATTTCAGCAACATTGCAACTTCTCATGGGAAGTGCCCAGTTCACAGGGAAAAGTGTCAGGTGAAGGAAGACGATGTAACACAGGATTCCTCTCTGGAATGAAGATGGGGCAGTTATGGTAAAGATATAACAGCAGAGCACACCATTACATTTCCCTATGGAATTAGCTGCAATTTATAGTTTTATCTTAGTTTATTTCTTTGTGGAGCTATTTAATGTTCGTTCTAGGCATTGCATTATATATGCATAACTTACCACCATTTAGTTGTGCCATCATTTACCAGGTTGAGTGATGACTAGAAAACTTACCTTCCTTTGTTCCTTTTTTTTTTACTTTCCCCCATCTTATATAATAAAGAGATAATATGCAAATTGACCATCACTCCAACATACAAGATGGCCACCCCCATGTGGACACAAGATGGCTACCACAAGATGGCCTGCAGGGGAGGACAGTTAGGGGTGACCAGGCTTGTAGGAAAGGGCAGTTGGGGGCAATCGGGCCAGCAGGAGAGCAGTTAGGCATTGATCAGGCTGGCAGGTGAGTGTTTGGGAGCCAGCAGTCCTGGATTGTGAGAGGGATGTCCAACTGCCCGTTTAGGCCTGATTCCGGAGGAATTGTGCCTAAATGGGCAGTTGGATATCCCTCAAGGGGTCCCAGATTGGAGAGGGTCCAGGCTGGGCTGAGGGACACAGATACCCCATGCACAAATTTCATGCACCAGGCCTCTAGTTATAATATAATTGTCTTAAACATTAGCTCTAAATACATTGAGAACCACATCAAACAATGTTATAATTTTCTGTGTTGTTGGCTTCTCCAGTGTGTTTCCTTGGGTCCTAAAATTGAAATCTCAACAGCTTTTAGAGTAAACACACACACACACACACACACACACACACTTTCCCATGGTCTTTGTTCTAAGTATGAGGCCTATGAGATAGTGTTGCCCAGACAGTGTGTCTTAATGGTTGAGCATTGACCTATGAGCCAGGAGGAGGTCACCATTCGATTCCTGGTCAGGGAGCATGCCTGGGTTTTGGGCTTGGTCCCAGTGAGGGGTGTGCAGGTGGAAGCCGATGATTCTCTCTTATCATTGATATTTCTGTCCCCCTCTCCTTTTCTCTCTGAAATCAATAAAAATATTTAAAAAATAATAAGTATTACTTTTTAATTGTTTTATGTGCCTTTATCTTTATATACTAGATTACTTTTCTCAAACTATAGCATCATATAGTTTACAGACAAGAACAAAAGTTTATAAATCCATTCTAAAAAGACCATAAAGTTTTAGAAAATATGTGTCAGTGCTCCCTGGTCAGCGGTGCCCAGGCAGATGCCCATGTATTGTTTAATTTCACCTTGGGACTACCCTTTCTCTGACTCTCCCATATCACTGGGGCTTAATCCTTGTTCACGCCTGTGCTTAGCAAACAGCCTTCAGATACTGAGGCTCCAATGTGTCATTACTACAGAAACCGATTTTCTCCTTGATAGACCCCTCAAGATGTGTGTGTTTGTGTGAGGCCACACCACTATGACTTTCTCATCTTTTTTCCTCTCTTTGTGATCACAGTTCAAGAAAACACTTACTGTATCTGCATAAATATACTTTATTGTTTTCCCTCTCAGCTGGTGCCCTTGGAGTTCATCATCCCAGAACCAGTTCCTCCTGCCAGCCCCTCAGATGTCCCTTCTCTTTCTTCTAGAATCAACTTCTTTCCACATCTGTCCTAGGCCAGGAACACCACTGGACCAGTTCCAATTTAAAATTCATTCACTCCACATTCTCCTGCCTCCTACCCTAACCACCTTTCTTCTGAAATCTACCCCCATCCTCTCTTCAGCTTTTCCCACCTCATACTCTTCTTCACTCATGCTAGTAGAGGAAAACTGCTTGGAAGTTTTTTTTCATTTTGAAGGGTTTACGTTTTCCCAGTGCTGGATTCTGTATCCACCTGCTCCCAGTGAAGAACTCAGCAGGAGAAACAACGCATTGGTATTCCAACTCAGATCCCTAAATGGGTTGTGCATAGGGGCACAGATAAATGTAGAGGTTATGGTATATGATACTCTTTGGATATCTAGAACGTGTTTCTTTATGCAGCAATTTATTTCCTTAATTAGACTTATGTGAGCTAGCTTCCAAGTCGAACGACTATTGATGTTAATTGCATTAAAAATATACTCTGACATTTGAAAATCTGAATTTAAAAACAAACCTAGAGTCTAATTAATTTGTACATTTTAGACAATATAATTACTAATGTGGTTGATTATTAGGCTACTAAATTGAAGTTTTGAGGTTTACAAAGGAAAGCTTTCCTCAAAAATAATAGCAAACAAGTCAGATGTGAGCAAATGCAGTCACACATTCTACAAAAGGAATTCCCAGCACCAACTAGTCCAGTGGCATACACTAACATTTGACTATATGACATGTGGGCTAGTGCTCAGTTTATTGGAAATTCAAGTTAATCTTAAGTTCTCATTCCTTTATTCACACAATCAGAATAAATATATGAACTCTAACTGCATTTATTATTATAGAATATGCAAAAACATTGAAAGGTTTATATCTGGAATCCCATAAAACATATTGCTTTTTTATTACATGTGATCAATTTTATTGAAGTTGTTGTCCTTACCAACAACTATTTGAACAAAACCTGCTATGACTAGATTGGCCAATGAGATGGTTATTCATCCTGTCATGCAACATTAATATTACAAAAAGTGTCCACTGTGTGTTCTAAAAGATAATGTTTTAAAAGCCTGTCACAAAATAGTACCATTTTAGATAACTTTGGCTTCAGCTCTTTGGTTTATATTTATTTTATTGTAGATGATGCCCCTGTTCTTCAGTGACGGAATTGTAATTCTCTTATTTGACTTGCACCATTCTCACCTGCGGCTAGATAATTACGTAGTAGATCTCCTCAAGTCCCTTGACCCCTTATTAGAATGTACATTTCCTTCCGCCCACCAGCCACCAAGTGTTCACTACCTGTGGAGTCTTGATCATATAGCTCAGTTCTGCATGTCAAATAGTCACTTTAGTCCAATTAAATTCTCATTGCCTGACATTTTGGACTGCTGATGAAAGCTGAAAGAAGTGGCACTTCCATTACGGTGTTTAATAGTATGGCTTTTTGACACAAAGTAAAGATAAGTATTCCTAAGTTGTATTGCATGGCTATTTTCTCTCTTTAAAAAAAATAAGATCTGACAGTGCAATATTTTCCTGTCTAAGCACCATAATAAATAGGAATTTGACCACAGTGGTTAATATAGTAGCTCCATGGCCTGAGATACTGGAGGCTTTATTATTGACTTCTCACCAGGAATTAGATCTGCCAGGCTATTTCACTGATTAAAACTTGATTAATCACCTGTTAACTTGTCGGATTTTACTCACAATGGCAAGAGATATTACTTATGAATAACAGGTGAAATAAATACTAAAGAAAATGCCATTTACAGCCATCAGATCCTAATCCAACTCCCATCCCACTGATTAAACTAGTTAGCAGATGTTTCATCAAATGTTTCTTTGAGTGAATAATGCCACAGATACAATCTCATGGAAAAATAACCTTTTATATTTATACTAGAGGCCTGGTGCACAAAATTTGTGCACGGGGGGGGGGGGGTCCCCTCGGCCCAGATTGCGAGAGGGTGCAGGCCAGGCCGAAGGACCCCACCAGTGCATGATCAGGGCTGGGAGGGAGGGCACGCAGGAGGTTGGCCAGCTGGGGCGGGACTGCAGGAGGGCTCCAGGGCATGTCCAGCCCATCTCCCTCAGTACCAATCAGCTGGACCCCAGCAACAAGCTAACCTACCAGTGGGAGCGCCTGTGCCCTGATGGTCAGTGCACATCACAGTGAGCAGTTGAGCGGCCTTAGCATATCATTAACATATTACTCTCTGATTGGTTGAACAGATGACCGAATGACGGGACACTTAGCATATTAGGCTTTTATTATATAGGATTCAATGGAATCACCCATTTTTATTTGTGTGTATGTGTGTGTGTGTTGTAATATTAAGTAATAAAATGGCATACATTATGAGTGAGGGAAATGTCTTGATAGAAAATAGACATCCAATAAGTTATTTCAAGTAAAAATAGTATTCAAGATGCATTTAATACTTAAAAAGCAGCTACAAGTGGTGAGAAAGCAGGTGCTCACTGTTGGTTCTCACTACTAGAATGGCAATCGATGATCCAATTTTTCTGTGACTGAGTAACTGACGGGTACCCCTTGGGATTAACACTGCACTGTCAGGCTCACAGTGGTCCATAGCAGGAGAAGGCATTAAAGGCTAAAATTCATACCTAATTCCTCACACCATGTCTCAGCCTGTTTTGTTTTTTTTAATACTGTCTGTCCCCCCTACCCTCACATTGTTTTTAGAAGACATGTACACAACATATGAAGAGCTATGACTTTGAGTGAGGTCTTCAATAATTTTCCCTTTTTCTTCATAAAGTGCCTTATTTTGAACTACTCTTCCTTTCTCCACAATACCTGCATTTTTTTTATCTCATCCCCATCATTAGTAACAGTGACTAACTGCCTTTTCTAAGGCTGAAGTGCTTATCCTTCCAACAGTCCCTGCCTATCTGAGTTCTAGCACTTTAGGCACCACATGAATCTATACAAATCAATTATAATATTCATGGTTATGATTAAGTTATGTTATTAAATATGTATAGTTAATTTCAAAAATATATAATGTTTTGATATTGGTCTCCACATGCTCTATTGGTAGTGATGGCCAAGGGTAGTTATGGAGTTTTCATTTTCAGATGTTCGTGGATTTTTTTCTGGATTACTTTTTAAAAATTTTTAAAATTTATTTTTAAATTATAGCCGGCACACAATATTATATTTGTTTCTGGGGTAAAACATACTTTGTATACCTTACAAGGTGATCATTATGTGCAGATTTTTAACTTTTGGTTGTGCTAAAAATATACACATAAGCTAATTTTATGTTGTCTTTTACAACCTCTCGTTCCCAAAAAGTATAAGAGATGGAATGGCATGGAGATTCCCCAACTGAAAGTTGTGCACATCACATGGTCAACCAGAAAGTAATCAGTGCACAGTGATAAAGGGGAGAGGATACACGTTCAGCTCCACATGGACTAAGAGAGTAAGGGGAGGGCAGCTCTTTCCTTAGCAGACCCCAACAGATGATGTAAGCCAGCGGTTCTCAACCTGTGGGTCGCGATCCCTTTGGGAGTCGAATGACCCTTTCACAGGGGTCGCCTAAGACCATCGGAAAACACATATATAATTACATATTGTTTTTGTGATTAATCACTATGTTTAATTAGGTTCAATTTGTAACAATGAAAATACATCCTGCATATCAGATATTTACATTACGATTCATAACAGTAGCAAAATTACAGTTATGAAGTAGCAACGAAAATAATTTTATGGTTGGGGGTCACCACAACATGAGGAACTGTATTAAAGGGTCGCGGCATTAGGAAGGTTGAGAACCACTGATGTAAGCAGAGTGCTCTCTGCCTCAGAGAAAGGAGTCACCACTTCCTCTTATGAGACAGGTTATTTGTCATCAGGTTTACATGGTTGATTTACTCTTTGACTGTGGACTCCCACTGTAGGCCAGTGGGTCTCAACCTTCTGGCCCTTTAAATCGGTTCCACATGTTGTGACCCAACCATAAAATTATTTTCGTTGCTACTTCATAACTGTAATTTTGCTACTGTTATGAATCGTAATGTAAATATCTGATATGCAGGATGGTCTTAGGCGACCCCTGTGAAAGGGTCGTTTGACCTCCAAAGTGGTTGCGACCCACAGGTTGAGAACCGCCGCCTTAGGCCCTCAGCCTTTGCTCACTTTTTCAGCAGCCTAAGGGTCTTATAATAGGAGTATAATTACATAGTTCAAAAGTTAAACACCAACCAAGGATTTTCTTAGAATTTCACACATATTGTTTCAGGCCATCAAAAACCATTACAATATCAAGAAAATGGTCAAAACACTCCATGTTCTTGTTACTTCAAATATGGTAAAGAATTTAATATTGCAATGGTCTTACTAAAAACAGTAAGTCTTCAAGTGTTTTATGGCTTTAAAGCAGTGGAAGTTCTTTTCCTGTAGTAACAAGAAAATTATACCTCAGCTAGGTGATTTTAGCCTTCTTCAACTAATATCCAAAATATGATACAGAGATTGCTTAAGTGTGGGAGGAAAGAAAGGACAGAATTATGTATGCAGAGAAAAATGTGAAAAGATGAGAACAAAGGAAACTTCTGCTGGATATATATTTTGTGATCATTGTATGCTTGTATTTGTTTTCTCTTCCCGCTGATAAGCCAGCCCAGAAAGGTACTTAAGAGAAGTAAGTGTCTTTCCACTTAGGGAGAGGGACATGTGGACTCCATGACAGGAGTTATTATGTACCCTAAGAGGAATGATGAAGAAGAATCCTGATTTAGATGCATTAGTTGTGTTGTACTAGATCAGAAAATGTGCTTCATTGTATTGTCACAACCAATAGTGTATCATTAAAATTGACTAGGAACAACAACAAAAGTTGAAAAATCAATGAGTTGCAACACTGTGCTCAATCAACAGTTTATATAGAAGGAAAAAAAGCACCTTAATTTTTAAAGACATAATATTGGTAGATTCAGAGCACAACAGAAAGTAGAGAGCATGCATTTGGCAGATGAGAGACTCCAAGGACATTGTTCTTAACACAGGGTCCTGGTGCTATGGGTTAGAAACGTGAACTCTGCTTTGCAAGGGTGGGTTGAGGGCAGATGCCTGGTCCACTTTTATATACAACAACTAATTCTCTTTTCTGAATCCAACTATGCTTTTATCCCTTTAAAAATATTAGTGTGATCTGTATTTCAGCTTACAACACACACAAAACTTGCCCTACATGTTAAATAGCATATGGGGATAAAAAGAGATTAGAGGCAGATCATGCACTAGAAAGGTGTGGGGCACAGTCTAACTGCTTTTCCGGTAATTGAAAACTGCAACAATAGGGAATTTGTGTGCCTTTAACCTCATTGAAAATGTCACAATAAGTCCTCATGATGCAACTAAAATTAGAAGTTCATGCGCATATTTAGTCTCCATCTGAAAGAATCAAACTGTTCTAAAATACAAGACAACCCACTGGGGAAAGCCATTTGGTTCCTTTCACACAATATTCAAAAATGCAGGTCCCAAAATACCTTTCATTAAATATTTCCTATTGCCAACACAAAGCTTTCTAGTATAGAGACAAGGAAGGTGATTATAGACTATGGCATACAATCGAAATAAAATGACTTATAAATTATGACTAGTCAGCACCGCAGACTAAATGGGCCTCACAATGTCAGCTGGAAAACCAGGCACTCTCTATATGCTGTAAACGTACAGGAAGGATTTAATCACTGCTGTTTTCACAGAGCTCATATTGTAATCAGTTGAGCGCACTTGGCACATTAGTGAGTGAGGAGTCGGAAATGAAAAGCATTGTCAAATTGATTATCCTTTGCATGTGATATCTGAATGGCTCTGGGTCTGAAACAAATGCCTGTTCACCAAAAACTACTTCAAAACATGTATGTTAATACATGTTTTAGTTATTTAAAAGATAGGTAGAAAAGGGAAATTCTAGTTCTATTCTTATCCCAAGTAGAATTTTTATTGCAAAGAAACACACTTATAAAGTGTAAGCTCTGGGCTCAACTAAAAATGTAACTTCCTCACCAGTCAAATTATTAACAATAGCAATGGTGAAAATAAAATTAATATTTTTATTTTATATTATCAAGAAGTGTGTTGTAGGGAAAATATTGCAGTCTTAGAAGTCAGAGAACCCTGTGTCCTAACTCTGCCTCCATACCTGAACTTTTGATGTTAAAATAGGGACAATGATGATGTCTACCTCGCAGAATTTTGATCTATTGATAAAGCATTTAATACTATGCCCAAATTTTGGCAAGAAAATGCCTGCCGCTTCCATATAACCATAACATTTACAGCATATTTTGATTACCTATTATGTTGACTTGAATTATATTAGCATGTGCTGGGAGACACAGATGACACTAATAACATCAAAGATTTTGTTCAAATAAAAAAGTGATTAGGATTGGCAACAAAAATAGAGGGGCACCATTAAAACATTTCCCAATTGACTTCTGTTAAGGCAGGTAGGATTCCAATGTGGCAAAGGGTGAAATTCACTAAACAATAGCTACCCAGGTGAAGAGAGGGATCAACATAACTCTGTGCTTTCTTATAAAAATGGAGCTGAACACTGGTATTATTTTCCTTTATCTTTGAATTAAAATTCAAGAATGCAATGAAATTGAAACGTTGTGACCTCAGTCTGTGTGGACAACCAACTCCCTTGGAAACTTGAATTGGGAAATGTTGCCAACCACATCGTTGTTTTAGTATGTATGGTCTCATGTTCAGGACAGGGGAAATCATTTAACCCACGCACCTTATTTGACAGATGAGGAAACTGAGGTCCTTAGAAGCGGTGTAACTTGCCGAAGGTCATACCACTGGCTGGTGGCAGACCACATGCCAGTATTTTGTCCTACAACCTGAAGACCCAGGTATTACCCTGAAGATGCTAATTTAACGACTTTTCATTAGTTGTGCAGTCTTTCTTTTGGGAAAGCCTCATTGTTTTATGTTTATGTCTGCATCACCAAATACATTTTTCCATAAAATGTAAGTAAATCTTCCTTTTCCAAACATATTACCTCTTTCCTGAAACTTGGAAATTATTTTCTATTACTCCCCTGTTAGAACTCATCTAACAAATTCAATGTCTGAGGAAAATAATGAGAACAAATCTTTCCAAAGAGAGCAACATTCTCTCCTCCATAGAGCTGATTTTACTAAAAAATAGTATATCTTCCTTTTTGTTTTTTCAGGATTAAATTAAGGCAGAAAATATTATTGCACATAATGTGGTGGTTTTGATAGGACACTTCTGTGGGATTATTTTAAAGATAATCCTGGGGATTTCAGGCATGGCAGGAAAAAAAGAAATTAATGAAGCAAAAAAAGTAGTCAATGATACTTTTATATTTTAGAACTAGAGACAGGGCTGGGCAATATTTTATGAGACTTGCCATCAGGCCTAAGATAAAGGCAAAGGGAAGAGAAAGAGAGAGTGGAATAAAAGGAAACAGCGAGCTGTGGAATATAATAGAGTGGGAGGGAGAGAGAAAGTGGGACAGAGAGAAAAGGGTGCATATGGAGGGGAGGGTAGACAGCCATCGAAAACGACTTCAGCTGTCACTCAGGGTTACCACTGCCACAGCTTGCCTAGATTGACCTAGCTTAATCCTCTACAGTACCACTCCTTTAATATTTGCAGTCAGAGGCAAAAAATAAAAGTGAAAACAGAATGGGGGGGATGGATTGAAATATAGAGAGAATTCGAATGTTTCAGATACCAGTTTAAATTTTATAGTGCAGAGTTTACAGTTAAAATACTTGATTGATCAAAATCCCTTCTAACTTATTTCCTTTCTATTGATTTTAAACCTTCATCTAAAGAAAAGATTTAAAGATGGCATCTTAAATATGCTTAAAATCTTTCTAGCAACAAAAGCCATTGAATGTTTTAATTTCCTAATTACACAACTTAATTTCATAGAATTAACTTCTTCATTATAACAGTCTTTGTGTATGATTACATGCACAATTCATTTATTTAACTCCAAGTTTTTTTGTTTTGTTTTTTCATTGACAAGACCATTAACATAGTTGTACTGGTAAAACATAGAAGCAGCCTTCCTGGTATCACCAAAGTTTATAATAAAGGTGGATCCAGATTTCTAAAATGCAGCTCTCAATCTTCAGTCCTTATTATAATGTAGGGTTTTTTTTGGGTGGGGGCGGGGGGAGCAAGAAAGTCCTTGGGAGTTTGACCAGGAGACCAGGAGTTCCATCGCTCACTATGACGTGTGTTGACCACCAGGGGGCAGTGTGGAACAGAGCGGGCAACCAGTGGCAGGAGCGGGGTGCTGAGGGAGCAAGAGAAGGAGGAGGCGGGAAGGTGGGGAGGCGGGGAATCTGATCAGCCCTGATTACTGGCCAGGCCTAGGGACCCTACCCTGGAAGGAATTTTGTGCACTGGGCCTCCAGTAAATAAATAAGGAGGTAGGAAAGCATCAGTATATTACATACATATTCCTGAAAAAAAATTAACATTTTGCCAGGAAGACCTTGAAATAGAAATCAAAAGTTGTGAACTCTTTTTTGATAAGAAAATTTTTAAAATTGATACCCCTATCCCTCTTGCTAAAGTTACATCTAAATGTTCTCCTAGAATCTCCATAAAGTTAAGACTGTCCCTTTTGGAAACTAATAGTAATTACTTCATTAAATTTTCTATCCAGGTATTAAGAAAAAAGGAAATCAAATAGTAGATGTAAGCTGAGGCCAACATTTCTTATTCAGCTCAATTAAAGAAGAAAAGGTCTTTTCCTCTGTCATCATAGGGACCACAATATTATTATTTCTTGCATTCTTTTTAATGTTACGTGAGAAACTGGAGTTTCATGACACCCTTCTGCTCCCCTTGGATATATAAACAGGTTGCAAAGTTCACTAAGCAATTTGGTATGATTTGGAATCTTTCTTCAATTAAGCCAAGACCTGAGTCACAGGGAGGATCATTACAGGTCAAGATGAAGGAGGGTTTGAAGCGCTATGCTCAGACACCTGCTCATCTGCCTGCCTTATATCTGGCTTTAGTGGAGAGTGTTATTAATCCTCCATTTTAATGAGCACCAAGCTTTCACACAGGATTTAAATAAATCTCATACCAGTGTTTCCCCACAGTGTTACTGCAATTGTATATGCTTCCATTAGCTCTTGCAACTGGTAAAGAAAATAAGACATTTCAAAGCTATCGAACACAGTGAAGCAGGGCAAGTTAGTTCATATGGATCTTTCAATAATTTTGACAGGAAAGGAAATCATTTGCGTATGCTTCAATTTCTCCCTAGTTTCATGGATTTGCCTAAAGAGAATATTGTCTAGTTGCTTATTTTGTGGATGAGAATATTATAATCAACTTTTGTCTCCCATGTCACACGATCTAAATTAGATTTTCTAATTATTCCTCTCAACACCTTCCTCTGATCCTTTATTGAACTTAATAAATATTTGATGCAGAAACTGACACATTTCTAGGTCTTTATTCCAAAGTTTAAAAAAGGAAAAAATGAAAGACTCTTCTAAGGCAAGTTTTTAAAATTGTTTGTTGTAATTTCAAATTAAAAGTGATTGTGAGTTTGATGAAAATTGGAAAAATATCCCTTTATAACATTTTGGCAAAATCAAGATGTATAACTTAATAAAATGGTTAAATTGCAAATGGAATTCAATTTTTTCTGTGAAGTCAATATTGGCAACTGACAGAAAAGTCAATGCCTTCCCTCAACAATTTGACTTGATTTTAAATATCACACGTTTAGAAGCCTGAAGACACTGACAGGAAGCAGCTCACTGAAGCCTGGGGTAGATACTGAGTTCTTTTAGGAAATATGGATTATGAAACCTACATATGGACTCCTTAATAAGTAAATAGACTTGCTTGCAAAAGCTGAAAACAAAATTTAGAGCAGTGAATTAAGCAATGGAAACAGCTAGAAGAAATACTTATCCATATATTCTGAATTCTGCAAAGTAAGACTAGATGTCTTGGTACCTAATCTTGGTTATGCTAGATTTTCATATGTTCATTTATTTTTTGCTCACTCCACTGACCTTCTGCTCTTCCCTGAAGGTCTGGTGGAGAAAATAGAGACCAGAACTCTTTTCCCAGGGAGTTTACTCTTAAATAAGAGGAGAAACATTCTCTGAACTGTTTGGCCCATGGAACTGGCTGTATACCTGAAGAGAATACAGTCAATGTCCATGCAATTGCAATTAATTCATTCAAAAAGTGAAAATAAAAAGAATTAATTGCAGAGATAACTAAAACAACAACAACAAAGAAAGCCCTTGTGGCCTAGGCCCACAAAATACCGACTTCTGCGCATTGGCCACGAAGTTTCAATTGCACTGTACGTGTGCGCCTGCACGTGGTATTTTGTGGAAGAGCCACACTCAAGGGGCCAAAGAGCCACATGTGGCTAGCGAGCCACAGTTTGACGACCACGGACCTAGGTAGCCCCACAAGAAGGTACATTCAAGTCTGCAAAAAAGAAAAAAAAGTGAAAAATGTTGTCCATAGTTAAAGAAAAAAACACACAACTGTCGTCAAATATCTGTTTTCTTTTGGTTTTCATGGAACTACCTTAATTTGATATCACATGGGAGGAAATTCAAGGTTAAAAAATAAAGATGAGAAGAAGACTGAGAAAATTTACTACATAGGACTTAGTTACATGCTTAGAGAGTGAGGTGTTAAGTGCTTAGATTCCTTCAACTAAGGGATCAAGTTAAGAGTCTATAGAAAAATGAAACAGAGAATGAAAGGGCACAGTTAATCTCTCAGTTTATTAAGAAAAGAAATATTTTAGTGATTAAAATTGCAAAATAAAATTATGTTTGATAATGACTCATCTTGTTTGGAAGCTAGATATCTATACCGTCATCTGGGCAAAACCAAACAACCCTGCCTGTCATGTTTTTCAATAATGACTCACCAAGTAGTCCTGTGTAGTCTGGTCTTTTGCAATGGCCACCACAGCTGTATAAAGTGCCCTCTGTAACTACATGACCACACGGATTTTTCACATCAATATCACCTTAAGTTAAAAAAAATAATAAATGCATGTAAAAGTTAAAAGAGAAAGTTCTCTCTTCCCATCATACTTATTAAATATTTAATTCAATAGTCTATGCTAATTAAAAACACCATTAAGAATCTGGTGAATATTGTTTTAGATTTTTTTCTTTGCTTCATCATACCTACACACACACACACACACACACACACATTTACAGAAAAACTGTAAAAATAGCATACATACAAACATCTTTGAAATTCAAATATGCCATGAACATCTCTCTATGTCAGCAATTTTCAATCAGTGTGCCTTGGCACACTGGTGTGCTCAAAGAATTTTTAAAATATGCAATACCTGACTCTTTAGTCAGGGTCACTGTCCCCTTTTCCCTTAGATTGTCAAATATATATATAAAAAAATAACAACAGTCATCCACAACAGTAGCTATCCAATGTGAATGAATCAAAATTATACCTATTTTTGTCAGATTTGAAAAAAATACATTTTTTGTTGGGCCACAGAATTGAGGTAATTAGTTTATGTGTGCCATGAGATGAAAAAGATTGAGAATTGCTGCTCTATGTCCTATGTATGTAACTGAGAGTATTCTATTGTCTGAGCATTATCTAACGGCTGCTGATCTAACAGTAGACAGCTGGTGTCTACATTTTTGCCACTCGAAGTTAAGAGTAGCAGTCATCAAGGAGTAGCATTTTTATGTAAAGAGGCCTATTTTTCAGTTTTTGACACACATTATTAAGTTAGTAACCAGAAAATTAGCAAAATTACACTTTTGCAATACATGTATATGAATAGCCCTTTCTTTACTTTCTCCCAACCTCACCACAGTTTGATAAGGTCAAAATTATCCTTGCTTTTATTTAATTTTTTGCCAAAATAAAAATGGCTGATTTTTATTTAGATATTAATACAAAGATTAAATAGTACATATAAGTGAGGATAAATGCACAATAATTTTTTTCAAAAAGTATAAAATTCATTTTAATTGACATCCAGGGTTTCCTGTGTTAAGATTTTGGTAACCATCTTTCTAGATTCTCTCTCTCTCTCTCTCTCTTTCTCTCTCTCTCTCTCTTCACTTTCCTCCCCAATTGAATGAAATAAAAACATTAAATTTGCTGTATTGTAAGCCTTTTTGTTCAAACAATTTCTACCTACTGCCAGTTTGTAGAATTGATTTAAGACTAGGGAAGAATTTCTCAATAATCAATATGATTTTGGTTATTTTAATTAAACTTATCATTTTTATAACAATTGTATATGGTTATGAATGTTATTATCAGCATAACTACTCCTTAAGTATTCTTACACTGATTGAAACTATCAGAATACCTAACAAACAAAGTTTAAACAATGTGGATTCATTATCTCACATAAACATTCTGAAGGTAAATATATTCAAGGTTGGTTAGTTCCGAAGCTTTCGGTTTGGCTACCTTGAGAAGTCCCTTAGATTGACCCTATGATCCTAAAACAGCTGCTCTGTCTTCAATTTACTCTTCCGGAGGGAATAGTATCTGAAGGCAAGATGGAAGGTGAATTTTCTCCTAAACATTTGCTCAAGATCAGGGAAAAAGTCCTTTCCCTTAAACCAGAGGGCAAGTTCTCCTGAGATCGTATCCCTGTGCCCTAGCTGCAAGAGTCTGCTGAAATGAATGCCTAGCCTTTTCAGTGTGCAGAGAGAAAGTGTACTTGCAGCAAGAGAGAAAGGGGGAGAGTGGGTGAGGGTGATCAACAGTGTCTGCCACAACTCTGAAGCCTTCCATAAATATAAAGGCTTTGCAGTTAGAATCATGATATAGCTACGTTTCTCTTTACTGCACACCGTTTTACTAATTGGAATTTTTATCTTGATTTTGAATGCCTTGACACAACCTGCATGAGCATGAGCATGTCCTAAATTCATTTAAGCAACTCAAGGTGATTCTCAACATAGATATGGTTGTAATTACTGTTCGATGTTAGTTTGTTTCAGTGATTTTGAACAAAAAAGATGAAGCATAATATATGATAATAAATTTAAATTTATTACTAAGGTAGCAAGTGCAATATTTTTCTAAAATCAACTGGTGATTTATTACTTTAATATGAAAGCGAATGTCAATTCGGGAACTTGCACTTATATAGACATGATCTATAAAGCCTGTGGTTTCAAGAATCCCTGTTTCTATTTGCTGATATTGTTTCCATATACAGCTTTCATCATGCAATTACACCTATACATGATATTGGACCTTATTATTATACTAGAGGCCCGGTGCACAAAAATTTGTGCACTCGGGTGGGTCCCTCAGCCCGGCCTGTGCTCTCTCGCAATCTGGGTCCCCTTGGGTGCCCCTTCCCCTGGCTGCTGGCACCAATTTTCCTCCGGTGCCCGGAACCCAGGCCTTCGCTCTTCGCCAGGAGGGGCCCGCGCGGTGGGCGAGGGGCTTAGCTCTTTTAAAAATACTTCTGAATATTTGGTAAATAACCCTGTAGGAATCTACTTTCTGAAACATGCTGGTTGTTAAGGGCTGATTTGGGTAATCAACAAAATGTATGTTAAAATCCTAACCCCCAGAACCTCAGAATGTACCTGTATATGGAGATAAGATCTTTAAAGAGGAGATTACATTAAATTGAGGCAGTTCCAGTGTGACTCTTAGCCCATCTCACTGAAGTCCTTATAAGAAGAGGAATGTTGGGGTCCAGCCCCAGTAGGTCCAGAGGTTCCCAAAGGTGTGGACGGAGTTGGCGAAGAAGGAATGACACAGAGGCAGCATTCCGGTGATCATCATAGCCAGGTTCTCTTTTTATTGTCCTGTTACATATATATTTATACTATTTGATCCTATAAGCATGCCTCTATAAGCCTTTTTTTTTTTTTTTTTTTCTGAGGAAAGCATGGGGTTCGTTTATTGGGGGGTCAGTCAAAGGGGGAGCTGGCTAGGGTGGGGTAGGGCAGCAGCTTGTCTGGCCCCCAAGAAACCCAACTTGAGTCCAGAGCCTCAACCGCTTTGAAGCCAAAGTCTTCCTCTACCTTTGTCTGCATGGAGGCCAGCTCCAGAGTCAGCGGGACTCCCGCCCAGCACCCTTCCTGTGGCACTCACCACCTCTTCCAACTGCTGGGCCCCTTACCAGGGGCCGGGTTGCTGGCTTCTGCGGGCGCTGGCGTCCTCCTGGGCGGGGACAGCCCCTCTTTCTCCGGAGGCCCATTCTCAGCATTGCCTGGGGTGGAGGCATCTGTGCCCTGGCTGCTCTCGTCCTCCAGTAAGATGGTGAACTGGCTGGCCCAGGAGTCATCGCCGTAGGAGTCCAGCACCCTCATGAGGAACTTCTGCTCCTGCTGGAGTCCCCGTGTTATCCTCTATGTTTGATGGACCCTGTTCAGGATCTGCTCTTTCACCTGCTCGATCTCCCTGCCGCGCCGACCCAGCGCCTGGTACTTCCTGTGATTGAGTTCCCCGTGGCACTGCGGCCTCTGGCCATGGGCTGCCTCCTCCTCTTCGTCTCACTCCTGGAGGCTGGTACTGCCCAGACCCCCTGACACTTCAGTCTCAAGCTCGCTCTCCAGGATGTGACCACCGAACAGCGGAGGCAGCGCCAGCTCTGAGCAGGGAGGTGCTGAGAACTCCTCAAAGCCCACGGCTGCCATGGACCCCTCTCTCTGCTCCAGCTCCATTTCTCCCTGGCTCCCGGCAGAACTTTCAACCTTGCAAGCCTCTTAAAGTGCAAAATGACTCGCCCCATCTGATTTCATGGCCAGGCACACAGGCCCCGGCCGCTAAGCCTCCTGGGAGTTGTAGTTCTCTATTTCCAGCTTGCTTTCCTAGCCCCACCCCCACCCGGAGTCCCTGCTGAAAGGCCCTGCTTGCTGGTCTAACCCCCTGGCCAGGCATCTGAGTCACCTCCATCTTTATTCCTGTCCCAACACTGGGCCGTCTGACCACGGAGACTCTCCGCTTGGGAGGCCCGTGGGTCTCCTTCTGCCCCCAAGACCTGATCGCATGCCCCAGTGGTGACACAGCCCTGGCCCCTGGGTCTCCTTCTGGGGCCTGGCTGCGTTGCCCCGGGACTGGATCACGTCACCAGGCAGGGGTGCAGCCTGGCCTCTGGCCCCACCTCTGGGTGTTCTCTGATCACTGGTGATCTGAGAAGCATGGTTAATTTGTATATCACCCTGATTAGCCAATGGGAAGGGTAGTGAAGTTACTGTTAATTACCATGTTTGTCTATTATTAGATAGGATGTTTACTTTTTAGTCATTTCTTGAATACATATCCAGCTTTCTCAAGTGGAACACAGTAACAACTCGTTACACCACAAAACAATGATAGCTAATACTTATTGCATCCTTACTTGGCACCAGACACTCTGCTAAGAGCTTTGTGTGTACCCATTTATTGGAGTCTCACAACAGTAACCTTAGGCCATAGGAGGTATTACTATCTCCATTTTACTGATCAGGAAACTGAGTCTAAGGGAGTGAGTCATCTGATTAAGCTCACATGGCTACAAGTCATCAAGCCAGCTTGTCCGATATTAGTGATCTGATATTGAACCCAAATTGGGACTCCGTGGTCCTAGCCTCTGCCTTGCGACCCACAGGGTTTTCGTGCAAGACTGACTAGGCACAACTCAGATACAAGTCTGTGAATTAGCACATTCAGTCACAGCTGTGGACAATGTTACATATTTCTAAAATTTTTCATTGGATTTATTTCAAGGGCAATTTACATAATATGGGTCATGGTTAATGAGTAAGTGATAATAATGGTTTGAAATTGGAAATGTAATTACTCATTAGCCAACCTTGGTTGCCAGGATTAAGAGAATTTCCAGAGAGATAGCTTAATATAAAAAGGTTTTGTGATTTTTGCCTGAACTTTAGGAGTAGTTATCTTTTCTGTCTCCTCTTGTATTCCCAACAACGCTTTGCTGGCTGGGACCCACATCCTGATCAGAAAGATGAGTTCCTTGGCCATTGTATATATGTGGACACCATGATACTATGCTATTCTTTAAAAGCCAAAGCACTGAATTCAACTTGACTTTTATCACAATATCACTGTAGACCAACCAGAAACATAACTGTGTCCAGCAGACAATAAAATGTCCCTGTATCCCCAAGCAGGTCTCTCAGAAGTGTGTGTAAACTGGTTTTTTCCCTTAAGCAGCTTGAGAGCACTGCTGAGGCTTTTCTTTTAAGCCTCTTTGAACTAAAAGAGAGTTTACAACTGTGTGTGACTCATTGCTGTGAAGCGCAGGAAGACACCCCATGCCCATCCATGACCTGAAGCCACAGACCCAGCAGAACAGTGGAAAGTGCTCCAGCTGATGCGTGCATAGTCAACAACGACTGCCTCTCGCAAAGCATTCAAGCTCAGGGGAACCCAAACTCAGAGATGATGGTGAAAGCAGAACAGAGAAACCCTGCCCAGATCTTCCAGGGAGAAACAAGTACAGAAGTGCCCCATGCACACGGCACTGCTACAGAGTGAAAGATTGACCCCTAGAACGTTGTCATTCGGTACCATAATCTGGTATGCAAATAAAAGGCTAATCTTTGACTGAATGATCCATTATGGATTTTTTGTTTGTTTGTTTGTTTTTTAATATTTTTATTGATTTCAGAGAGGAAGGGAGAGGGAGAGAGAGATAGAAACATCAATGATGAGAGAGAATCACTGACTGGCTGCCTCCTGCATGTCCCCTACTGGGGATGGAGCCCGCAACCCAGGCATATGCCCTTGACTGGAATCAAACCTACCACCCTTCAGTCTGCAAGCCTATGCTCTATCCACTGAGCCAAGCCAGCTAGGGCTGTTTAATTTTTTTATATTTTAATATCTCAACTTATAAAATTAATGACCATATACTGAGTCCTTTAAGAAAACAATACTTGAGAATCTTAGAGTGAAAAATTAGTAAGTTAAATTTTAATTTGGTCCCAATAATAAATAAAAATATATACATACATATATGTGTATCTAGAAATAAATATGGAAGTATAAAACTTTTTTTGGTTTCACAGATTCATTTTATACAACCTTAAAATTATTTTCACTTAGTACTTATATTTTTTACTATTATTAAAATATTTCTATAAATTTTTAAAATTACATCCTCCCCCCAAAAAAAAATTTGTATATTGAGCCCTAACCACTATGTTTGGATATAGGGCCTTTACAGAGTTAATTAAAATAAACGAGGTCACGAAGGTGGAGCTGGAATCCAATAATGACTGGTGTTTTCATAAGAAGAAGAAGAGAGAGGAGGAATTTATGCGGTTTGAGAGGCATATGAGGTGGTCATTGGCAAGCCCAAGAGAGAGGTCTCAGGAGAAACTAACTCTGCTGTCAACTAGATGTTAGATTTCCAGCTTCCAGGACCATGAGACATAAATGTCTATTTTTAAGCCACCCAATCCATGATATTTTGCAATGGCTGTCCTTACTTCTCAGCACAATAGGTTTTTACTTTAAGCTAGCAGCTATACTCTTCAGACTATATATGAGTTCTTAAGGAGAAAATAGCCTTATCGTGCTACAACATAAAAGAAAAGGGCTCTTGAATGTCATCTGATCCAACTATCTTGTTTTACACATGAGTTAACTATGGGTCACAGAGATGAAACAATATACCCAACTGGTGGCAGAACTGGGATGAGACCACAAGTGTCCAGATTCCATTCAGCCAAGAATAAACAAGTTATTTGGAGTCTTTCACAAAATCTTCAGTGACGAGGGAAGAGAGACTAAAAGTGATCACTTAGACAACTTTATGGTCGTTCCTAATCATGGGTTTTCTAGGCCCACCGAACAGCTAATGACTCCTGAAATACACATAATATTTTTAAAAAATTCATGTGGTTTGTTTCATACCTTCATATAAGGTATGATTGCTTTTACAAAAATCCTTTTACTACTCTTTTTAATCTTGAAAAAAGAATAATCTTATAGTAGTAATTTGATCTAATTTTAAACTGGCACAAGTGGAAATATTTTTCAACAAATTGCTTGTCATTAAAAACAGACTGTTGATACTATGTCATCAAGTGATGATGTAGGATATAATTAGTCCTTTAAACATTTTTCTGCCTTTAAATAAAAAATTACCCATGTTAGATATGCCTATCAAAAAGATGATGCATCAATGCATGAAAATCTCTGTATCTTTATAAATATTTTCTTAGCAAGCAGGGCAGTCCATTAATCCAGAACCAATTTCAAAGAAACTGTTCGTGTCCCTGGGACCACTGGAGTAGCATCATAAATGTATTTCAAGACTTGTGAAAATGAAAAATGATCAGTCTTATTCCTATTAGCTTGCCTTATTTTCCTGAGCTACTCATATCCTTTATTATAGCTATTGATCAAGTCTTGCCTACAGTAACAAAGTGGAAATAAAAGAGTATTGAGGCAAAATGGTGAAAAAATGATAAGCTGTACCACCCCTCTATCATTTTATCTGAAGCTGTAAGTGTGAAGGAGTTACGCATCTCTTCAAATAACCCTGCTTGAATTCAAATGTAGCTTCTGGGGAAAATCTGTAAAGGAGTAGCAATATTCATAACCCTGAATAAAAAGGAAAATCTTTATGAAATAGTTAATTGATCCATTTCACATATTTGCACATGGCAGTTGAGCACATTGCTGGAAATAAGTCCACTCCTGAGGCTGTAACACCCATAAGTCAGTCTGGCTCACTTTATTGCATGTAACCCATTTGGTGCCCTTGCAAAATCTGTCATCTGTCATATTTTTATCCAGACCATTAACCACACTGGTAGATAACAATTACATCCCATAAAACAACTTGTGCAACCAAGATGAAGTACTAAACTCTGTCCCATCTTCATACTGCAGACATAAGTACATACTATACAACTCTTGTCCCGCACTGCCACCTTTGTGGATCACTGGGGTATTAATCGGTCCTCTTCCTCCTGAAGAAGATCATGTATAAAAGATGCTCTTTCTTCTTTTTTTAATCTTATTGAATTTATTGGGGTGACATTGGTTAATAAAATTGTATAGATTTCAGGCATACAATACATCATCTGTATGTTGTATTGTGTGTGCACCACCCCAAGTCAAGTGTCTTTCCATCATCATGGTGGTACCTCCAGCTTCCATATTACTTTGGCAATTATCCTTTGTCAAATCTTTGATGTATTGCTAGAGACTTGAGATTTCTACATTCTATACTGAGGACTCCTAAGTTATATATGTGTTAGTCTGTGTCTCCCTCTCACCTGAGTTTCCCATTCTTTTGGTCTTTTTGGTCCCTGGGAAAAAGACAAATTTATTTTCCTTTAGGAACTTGGAATTTATGTTTCCTTCTAGTAGAAATACCCTTCTTGTCAATCAGAGCTCAGCCATATTGTTCTTCCGTAAGAAGAATTTACTGACCATAAAATTGATAGCAGCTTCTTCTCACATTCCTTTATATTTTAATATTTTGCCTTAACAGTACATGCCACTAAATGAACTTATCTTAGACATTTTCCTCATTGCTTGTTTATCCCTCCCCCATTATATACATTTTAAGAGTGCTGTGACATTGCTGCTTCACCAACAATATTTGGTACATTATATGGACATTCAGTAACTACTTGTATAATGTAATGTATTAGTCAATGACAAATACTTTGGGATCTCTCTTGAACCCCATGACCCTGATTATACTTTAACAAGTTTCTATGTTTTTCTTAACTGTATGCTCTTGAAATGATTATTGTAGGCACATGACCTTACTAGAGTTGCTAAAATCTCTAATAACATTTTACCATTTTCCACTGTCAGAATAACAGGAGCAAGTTGTCTCTTTTGGAGGATGTTCTGGTTTTTTTATCTGTCTCTTTTTAGGGTTACTTACCTCTATATCTATTTCTAGGACACTCACTGAAGAGTTGCAAAATCATTTGTATTTTTAAAAATACTTATTATAAATAAAATAACTTTTAAATAAGGAAAATGTTTTAAAAAGTATACAACAGAAAATAAGAGTAATATATATTAGAGCTACCCAAGAACCATTCTTATGCATTTTTGTCATATATTCTGAACATTTATTTCTGTGTGTATACACATAAATTTTAGTAAAAGCAAAACAAATTAAAAAAACAAAACAAAAAAACAAGCCCTGGTGTTGTCTCCTGACTTCCCAAGTCCTAGTTTGGAGGAAAGTGGACTTCCTTTTCCCAGTCATCAAGGGTACAGAATCTTCTCTAAAGGCAGGAGGTTATGTGCAAGGAGCTGAGAGAAGGCAGGGAGACACTGTTATAGTAGCCTGGGGGGTTACCAGCAGCTCTGCCTCATCCCTTCAGGGCAGAAACAGCAAATCCTGCATTCAGTTCCATAAAGTAGAAGAGCAAAAAGAGCACGGCCTGGATGTGCTTAGAGGGAAAACCGGGGCCTCTTTCTTTCATCAGGCTGAACAGTGCAGCCTTAGCTAAAGAGAGCCAAGGGTTCCAGAGCTGGGTGCTTCTGCTCAAACAACCAGTTGGTACATTGTCTATAACACACTGATATTTCAGACGGAGTTTGCGCCTAAATTCAGATTTCTGCTCTACCATCATGTTGCATGATTGTGTGCTTTTAACTTTCGGCCTCTATACTTTTTACCCGGCAGCCTCCTGGAAGGAAACAGTTACTACCCTGACCATGCTATGCTGGTTAATTGAGAAGCATTGAATGCAAGGGTTACTTACAAAGGTGTGGGTGGGGTTCAGGAAGACCCATAAGGGATGGAATGGTAAGAGTTGAGCGTCAGCTGCATGAAGAAGGCCTCCTGACAAAAATATGTATACACTACAGCGGGGGGAGGAATAGCTGCCACCCCTAGCCCACAGTCGCCCCCTCTCTTCACACTCCTGGCTTTTTTCACACTGAAAGATAACTTATATGTACATATATGGTCACTCCAGTTGTATTGACAAGTTCTGTTTCTACCCTGATCCTCATCCCCCGAAGAGCTGTGCCCACCAATGCACGTCCTAAAAGTGGACTCAGAACTGTTTTACCAGAGAATGATGGGGATCTGTGGACCAAGAATATGGTCTGGGTGGGCATGTCCCGTTGGCCTGCAGATGCCTTGCTCTTCAGGGAGCAGCAAGTAGAGACGACAGGCGAAACAGGGCCCTTCAGAGTGCCTGGCCCAGGGATGGGGTTTCTTCTCTCTACGTCACTGTGATGTCACTCCGGTCTTCAATAAAGAGCCACCTTAGGCAGATATCAAGACAGAATCTGGAGAATAAAATGCCTATCTTACTTTCCTCCCACCACTTCTTCTCCCAGATATCACTGTTCCCCCTCCCTATTGGCCCAATCACTGGAAAAGCAGGGGCAGAGGTGCCCTCTGAGGTGATGTAGACTTTATGGGTCACATCTCTGCACAGCAGGGAGAGAAGAGGGAGCTGAATCTACAGGAACAAACTGAAGATTTCCAGCCCAGGTAATAGGTAATTTGGGGGAAAGTCTGATGATTTAAGGAAGAAATAGTTTTAACGAATGGACCTTTGCTTTGGAGGCCCTGCCAATACCTACTATATACACTCTTAAGAAGAGCATCCTTGTCGCCGAACCGGTTTGGCTCAGTGGATAGAGCGTCAGCCTGCGGACTCAAGGGTCCCGGGTTCGATTCCGGTCAAGGGCATGTACCCTGGTTGCGGGCACATCCCCAGTGGGGGGCGTGCAGGAGGCAGCTGATCGATCTCTCTCATTGATGTTTCTAACTCTCTATCCCTCTCCCTTCTTCTCTGTATAAAATATATTAAAAAACAAACAAACAGAAGAGCATCCTTGTAAATGAAATGTTCTGCTCATGACTGGTTTTTAGGGATATGCTCCTAAAAGACTGTCTTCTCTAGTGTCTCACCTCCTGTCAGGTCTCCCAGGCTCCCTCTCCTCTTGGTCCTTTCAAATCCCCTTTGCACTCCACATAGCAGCCAGCGTGATTTTAAAACTTAGATTATATTATCCCTTCTCTCAAAATGTGTCAATAACTTCCAGTAGCACCTAGGATAAAATGTAAAATCCTCCTTGTTGCCAACAAAGTACTGTGTAATCTGGCTTCCTCCCACCTTCCTCTCAGACTCCAAATTTGCCTTGGTGCAGTCTCCTGAATTACTGCTTTCTGGTCATACAAAATGGTTTTTTTTCTGATTTCTGAAAGTTATCAGCTTTTTCTTGCAAGCCAAGAAATGAAAGGGGAGCAAGATTAAACCAAAAGACAGCAGGAAGGCAACCTGTCTGGTGAACACATCTGATGGCAGTCTTGTGATCAGAATGCAACTTTCTATTTTTTTCTTCTCTTCTTTTCAATTTTATTCAAAAGGAATAACTCCCTCCACCCCAGATGAGCATTTGGGCAGGCATTGACATTTCCTGGTTACTCTCAGATATTAAATATTCTTCTAACTATTTTTAGTAATGGAAATAATATTATTGTTGTAGTTAAAATGTCCTGTTCTATTAGACAAGGTTCCCTCAGAAAAATAGAATCTGTGACTATATACAAAAAGAGATTTATTGTCCAAAATTTGACATGACTTTAGGAAGGAAGTTCTCAGACAGGAGAGGAGCTGCCCAACACAAGGGGATTTTATTTTTCTTCAGGAAGCTTCAACTCTGCTCTTAACATCTTTCAACTCTGATTAAATCAGGTCCACACAGATTACCCAGGACAATCTCTTTCACTAAAAGTCAATAGATTGTACATGTTAATTACATCTACAAAATATTTTTTCACAAAACACCTAGATAAGAATTCAATTAAATAACTGAAAACTATAGCCTAGCCAAATTGAGGCATAAAACTGACCATCACACCATGTAAGAGTCAACACTCCAAACTTGGCTTAGTAATCGATCTTCTCCCCTCCCCCAGTGTGGTCTCACTTGGGGAGGAGTTTCCTCATTTTTATACAACTTGTCTGATTCTCTCTCATCTCACCTTTTCCCACACTCACATCCTCTGGCTGTTTTATCTCATGAGTCAAAATGCTTCTTTTATATAATGAATATTTTGTAAAGCTTCTTTAGCTTTTTTGAAATTTAATTCATAGATAATCTAATCTACCTCACACATAATTAAAATAAAAACAATAAAATATTTTAACTGTAATATAAAGTAGAACAATAGAAAATTGATTTATATTAAATACAGTATCATAAAAGAAGTAAATGCTTGAGCTTAGCTTCACCAGAATCTATAATGAAGAAATCATGGGGACTGGAGATTTGTGAGGAATCATGGGGAATGTGACCATTCCAAATACAGAATGATGCAGGAGTGTTATATAGGTGAGTGGCACTGAGGTGGTAGTGTTGAATCTGTTATATACTCACTAGAGTATCTTAATCGTTATCATGTTAATGGCTCTATTGGAACTGACATAGTCAGTCTTGTTTATGCCTATTATAATTTTCAATAGAGGATCATTTCACTCTCAAAAGATCACCCAAATTATAGTGTGACAGAAGAGCATGTTCAGAGCAGCTCATGGCCAGATAAAAATATCTCATACCTGAAACTAAAACAAGGCCAGGTTGCTAGAACATAGAGAGGAGCATGGGAGCATGATGCAAGATGGAGCCAGGCAGGTAGTTAGAGGTCATTCACTCATGTACAACTATTCAGGTTATAACAAGGCATTTTGTTCATGTGAAAAAGCTCCGAGAATGCTTTGAAGGATTTTTAATAAGGACATTACATTTCAGAAATACAACACTGCTTGAGTATGGATAACTGATTGTGAGGAGTTGAAACTTGAAAAGCTGGCCATTTACTGAGGTAGTTGAAATGGAAATGATGCTTTAGACTAGGTTGGTAGTGACAGGGATGGAGAAAAGTAGACAGATATAAATGATAATTTAAAGGTTAAACAGACAGAGCTTGGTGATGGATTGGATTTAGGGAGCTGAAGGGGGAGTCAAAATGAGTCAAAATGAGTCCTAGGTTTGCTATTTGGGCAAGTCAATGGGCAGGAGTGACATTCAGTGCAAAAGGAATCATTAAGGTGCCCCAAGACATTTTGAAGTAGGACGAGAAGATCATGAGTTAGGTTTCACATTTTTATATATGAATATGAAGTGCCTTTTATATAAAAAGCAAAGAGAAGTCAGAGGAGTGATATAAATCTAAGAATATATGTATATAGGAGACAATAAGTAGGGTTGTCTTGTGACAAAGAATAGAGTGAGAAGAGAAGAGAAGAGAAGAGAAGAGAAGAGAAGAGAAGAGAAGAGAAGAGAAGAGAAGAGAAGAAGACCCTACTGAGTACTGTGAAACCCCAATGTTAAATGGCTAGGCAGAAACAATTTTCCACAGGAGACAGGAAATGCACAACCAGAGAGTTGAGAGAAAAATAAAATATGTACAGTGCCATGGAAGCCAAGAGAGGAGACTATTATCTGAAACATAAGGAGCATGGAATTGGAGAGCATCAATTCTAAACAATGCTTCAAAAGGTTACCTCTGAGTGGATTAGCGAGATATAACCAAAGGAAATGTGTAGCCAAGTTGGAATTTGTTTGTTAACGGGGATGGGGGAAATGGCTTTGAGAGAAAAGAAGTGAAGTATCCACAGGGAAAAAGTTCACTGCTTCACTCCTGAGAAAATGGCAGGAGAATTAGCCTTAAATAGGAAGAAGAAACTCTCTTTTATAACAACAGGTAGTGAGAAATACAGCATAGGAGCCACTGTGCAGGTTTGGAAAGAAAAAGGTTGAATATAATGGTTTCATTTCTTTTTCTTTTGAAGGAGCAGATGAATTTAATGTGTAATGATAGAAAGGTAGAGGAGGATTTGAAATGAGAGGGAAGATTTAAAATGAAGCAGGACAAACAGATACTTTTAAGGGTCCGTTAGAGTTTTGTGATCACATGCACAGAGGTTCCAATCTACAGGGGTCTTCCTCCAGCTTCATTCAGAGCTGAGCATCAGGCAAGGAGTTCTGTGTGGAGTTTGTCAGAAGGGAGCAACCAGAAGACAGAGAGACAGGGAATTAGGGTATTGCTCCAAGACATATTGAAGCAACACATCATGAAGCATAAGTGAGATAATTAGGAAAGATAATAAAAAGGGCTGATGTATCTGGAAGAAAGGAGACTATACAATCAACTTGATCTTTTTATTTTTATGTTTTTACATTAAAATTTTTTCAATTACAGTTTGCATTCAATATTATTTTGTATTTGTTTCAAGAGTAAGCATAGTGGTTAGACAATCATATACTTTACAAAGTGATCCCCCTGCTATTTACAATACCCACCTGGCACAATGCACATTTATTATAATATTATTGGTTATATTCCCGTGGTCGGCAAACTGTGGCTCGTGAGCCACATGCGGCTCTTTGGCCCCTTGAGTGTGGCTCTTCCTAAGCCTTAGGAGTACCCTAATTAAGTTAATAACAATGTACCTACCTATATCTTTTAAGTTTAAAAAATTTAGCTCTCAAAAGTCATTTCAATTGTTGTACTGTTGATATTTGGCTCTGTTGACTAATGAGTTTGCCGACCACTGCCTTATGCTGTACTTTACATTCCCATCACTATTTTGTAACTACCACTCTGTGCTTCTCAATCCTTTCGCCTTCTTCACCCAGTCCTCCAGCCCCCTCCCCTGATCTTAATGAGGTTCAAGAAGAGTTGTAGTGAAAGGAGTTAGACACATTAATTGGAAGAAGTTGTAGATGGAGCCTGGGAAGACCCTGCCTTGGGATGGGGGTCCCTTAAATTAGCTTGACTTCCTCGTCGTAATGTTATGCTTTTATAATATCTTATCTGTTTCCTCCGTTGTTCTATCCGTGCTTGCAATTCTGTGTGTCTGTATTTTTCATTTAAGTTCTGCCTTTCTTACTAGACTATAAGGCCTGTGAAAGTAGAAACAATATATTTTCACATTGTTATGTTTATCTTTACCCACTGAACATCTAGCAGTTAGCTCAGTGCCAAACATAGTGTTGAGAAAAATTGTTGAGATAACTGAATAAAGTCTATACTGAATAAATGAAGTTGGGTCTCTGGGTTAAATAATATAAATATTTCTGAGTCATTTAAAATATTTTAAAAATTCCAGACTGAAAATGTTGGTCAAGTTTACCTTCCCACCACTAGTATAAGTTGTCTAAGGCCGGTTTCCACAATACACACTGCCTAGGCACACACAAGACAGTGTGTCTTAAATTTTCAAACGTGAGAATAAGTAACTTCTACAGTCTAAGAATGTACCTGAAAGTCAAGTGTTGCTGATTTCACTAATGATGGCTGAGATGATAGTTATCTGAGTGCTCCAGTTTCTGATAAATAGCCTTACTTACAGTGCCTGCATATAAGGAGAAGTCCTTGAATTTGTAGCTCCTAGGTTGTTCCCAAGGCCCGCTGTCAACTCAGATGTACAATATGCCTTTGTTGCTTATATGGCACATGGTTCTCTGAGAACATTCAGAGCAATATTTGCCCTTTGCTGTTATTTTATATATACCTTTAAAATATGCTACCCTGGGAAGAAAAACATTTTCTTAAAAATCATAACATCTGGATTTTAACTACATGACTTTCTTATTTCTGTCTGCAATCAGACAGAAATGACTGAGCGTTCTGCCAAGTTTTATTTTCATGCTTTTTAACTACCTAAAGAATGGATTTTCTTTGGTCCATTTTCTGAATGGAGACATTGCAATTTAATGGAGTCATTAAAAATTGATCTAATTTTGTCAAATAGGTAACCATGCAGGACTAAAACAAATAAAGCATTTCTTAGGTAATGACCTATTTAATGTGAGTAAAGGGAGTTTTGTTATTTAAAAAAAAAAAAATCAAATCTCTGTATAGCATTGTGGCTGTCTTTTTGCATTATGCAGCTGTGCAATGCACTCCTGTGGGTGCTCAGTACACACTAAGTGAGCATAATAATAATATCATTCCAATCAAAGAGTCAAAAGAAAAACATCGTGGCAAATAGAGAGCACTTGATGCTATGGCTTACACCGAAGTCTGCGCTGTGCAGAAATGGAAACATCTGCTGGGATCTGCTTTACAATCCAAGAGACAACAAAGATAATAGAGCCATTGTTTTTGTGTGAGATTAATCTGTTATTTGGCTTCCTTTTAGCTAGTAAGGGGATTATGGTGCAAATATTAGCTGACCATTGGAATATTCAATAAGTGGAATAGCATTTTTGTTTTCAATCCATAAGAGCAACATGGTTTATTTATAATGCTGAAGGACGGCAACAGCTTAGTGGATATTTATGTGGATGCATTCTTCTGAGTCTGTAGTATTTTTATTTTGGTTTTTAAATTTTGTAATTTGCTGCATTCTTCTTTCCTGCTGCATGATGTCGAGAGATTTTAACTATTCAGTAACATTTCTCCAAAATATTGGAGGCAAAGAAAGTGAAAGGAAATGTCTAAACAAATCTGAACACTGGGTTAAAGTGGAGAGTGAGGATTATCCTTACTAGGCAGATTTTCATTTTGACTTTAATTGCTGATGTGTTACTGTATTCACACTTCAGTTTGAAGTATAGTATTTTGCACCTCTCTGATCTCAGTTTCTGTGAAAACAACTGTGCAATCAAGAAGGGGGAAAGGTAGATAGCACCCACTATAATAATTCCTTTTTTGGTCTACATTTTCCCTCCAAAGTTGAAAGACCCTTATGTCTTTGATGATATTGTAAGAAAAGCAGGCGGAGACCTTCTCTGCTTGTATTTGTTACCGTGCCTTCTAGCCACTCAGTGTTTTGATCTGTGTTGCCATCTGGGTTTCTTAACATAAAGACTCTGGCATCTAATTTATCCAGTTTATTATCTACTGAAAAACCTACTGCCTGGAGTGAATTTATTTTGGCAGCAATGGCTTTAGATAGAGATGTATGTTGTTGCTTTTGTGAAAGACAGGTGCGTCTAAAGATTCCAAACTCCCTGGTGACAATTCTTTGGCCCTTTCTCATGGCTAACTTTGGGAAAATGGAAAACACACACATATACACACACACACACACACACACACACACACACACACACACACCCCTCTGTGAACACATTAGTTTTTATTTGTCATTATAAACTTATTTTGTTCAAAAGCCAGAACTCCCAGAGCCTGAAGATAAAGAACAGTAAATGCATAACAAAATCGGGTTATTAGAACACAATACTAGTAGAAGGGGAGTCTCAAAGCTCCCTAAGGTTACATCTTTCCTCTCTCTTTCGCAGTCTCAGTACTGAGTTCTTTTTAACCTTTAGAATTCAATTTGAGAAAGATGATGGCTAGATCAAGCTTTGCAGAAACTGCACTTCTGGAGTGTTTGCATATTTTGTGGTTTGATGGTTACATTCTGTTACATCCCCCTAAAGCTAAAATAGAGGAAAGCATGAAGAATGAAATTGTGTAAAAGGAACATCCGAAAGGTCAAAACAGCAAAATTTATTTAGATCTTTTATATAGTTGCACCTTAAAACTTTCATTTTGCCTTGTTGAATTATACTGGAAAATGAAATTGCAGTATTTTTTAAACTAAGTCTTGTTTTGCATACAATCTGAGAACCAGATTTTTTTAATGAATGATTCCACTTAGCTGCTCACTGCTTAATGTTTGTTTGGTTGGTTCTCTCATCTTGTTTTACTTTGCTCTTCCTGAGCACCTCCCAGATTTGATGGTGCTGTGAGTGGGCATCGCTTTGGAATGACATTTGGTCAGAAAGGGCATGCTCTGCACATGCTGTGACATTTTGGTACAAAACATGCAGTGACACTTGGAAGAAGTAGGATGAACATTCTCTCTTCAATATGAAGGAATGTGGGCCAGCCTTAAGAAACACTAAAGCTCCTGACCACCAAGAGAAAAAAAAAGAAACCACAATACTACAACCTATGAAAAGATATTTGATGTTACATTTGGGAGAAAGCAGTGATTTGCATTTATGAATCATCCCTTGCCCAATGGATAGTGCACATCAGGGGAAGTGCTTGATGATTTCTTCTTTCCTTCATGAGTTTTAACCCATGAATGAGGATAAAAGTTATTTTGTGTGGTTAAGGTTATTTGTATGTCATAATGAAGACTGGGAAATCTACTAATGGCACATAAATTGCATATGTGGAAAGGAAGGGTATCACTTTGAAAATAGCAGAGGTTGCTCCTCAAGAACAATACATACATAGCTTGATTCACAGTGAAGAGTTTGCTAGTCAGCAATTTGCCCTAAATCTTCATTCAATGTTGATAAAAACTGGACATTATATGTATATCAAGATAAATATGATTGCCCTGATAGTTAGGCAATAAGCACAAGACTGTTATTTTTCTTATTGAATTACACTAGTTATTGACAGAAAGTTCCTCACAAGAAGGTTGATAATATTAGAAACTGCCTTCTTTAAAAAAATGATTATAAGTGACTTGCCAAAGTTGCATGTCTCAGTGATACATAATCTGAAGCTTGACTATACAATTATTTGGTTGTATAGAATACATTAAAAAGACACATCTAAATGTTGTAGAAATAAGAAAGACATACTTTACAGAGTTGAATTCAACCAACTAGTGGTTTGGAGATTCTTTCGCTACTATCACTCAATAATGTCTAGGTTCTTTTAAATGTAACATATTTTTAAAATAGCATCTGACAAAATTCTGTAAGTAGTTTGAATGAGAAATTGTTCTATGATTATTGGTTAATGTTAGACCTGAATAATTAGCATTCCTTGAAGAAGACATTGACTTATTGCTGATATTTCTTTTGAACTGTAATGTGATTTAGAATTTTCTATTTTGGCAAAAATATAAAGTAAAGAAAAAAAACAGTAGTGTGTCTATTAATGTGTACATGTGTATATATGTACAGTATATACATACATACACATGTATACAAATAAAGATATATAAAGATATATAGATATATTAAGACATAAAGATATATCTAATATATATATATATATATATATATATATATATATATATATATATATACACTAGAGGCCCAATGCACGAAGATTCTTGCAAGAATAGGCCTTCCTTCCCCTGGCTGCTGGCACAGGTTTTACTCCGGCACCTGGGACCCAGGCCTTTGGCCCGGTCTCAGCAGTGAGGCTTGGCTTCTCTGCTGTGGCCACAGTGAGGCTTGGCTTCTCCTCTCCGGCCGCAGCAGCGAGGTTTGGCTTCTACACTCCGGCTGCAGCAGAGAAGCCAAGCCTCTTCAGTCTTCAGTCAGTCGTCTTCAGTCTTCAGTTATCTTCAGTCTTCAGTCATCTTCAGTCTTCGCTCCACGCCTGCATATGCAAATTAACTGCCATCTTTGTTGGGTTAATTTGCATATGCATCCTGATTGGCTGGTTGGCGTAGCAGAGTGACACCAATTTGCATGTTTCTCTTTTATCAGTGTAGATGCCAATGAATAATACCTCAATTTACTTAAAAATGAGGGCCAGGATGTGCATCTCAAGAGAAACAGTATTTTGGGGGAAACATTTACCTAACTGTTTTAAGATGAGAAAAAGAAATGTTTGCAAATATACATGATGTAAAAAATGCCCAGGCCCTAGTCAAGGGAGGTGGTGTGTCCAATGCTATTTAATATGTGATAATCAGTTGTGTGTTTTAGCCAGCCTGTAATTCACATGATACATACGATTCTTTGTTTTCTAGCATAGAATTTGTGTGAATACCATCTGTTATAAGCATCTTCTATTTCTTTTGGGAAACCAACTATGAGACCAAAACAAACTGTTTTTTTTATCATGGAGATTCTTTCTTGTTTATTTTCTCTATTTCTTGCCAAATGGTATTGCTTTTAGAGATTTTGGGGCATGTCACAATTCCAAATGATTGGTAAGTCATCAAAATAGAGACCAGAAAAAATCTCTAACCTGTGTGTAATGCTGCAGTTGTAAGAAGGCTAAATAGCACAGCTCAGAGAGTGTCTTAGTCCTGGGCAGTGTGCCCCTCCCAGGTGAGGCAAAAGGAACAAACAGGCTTTTCAGAAAGAACAAGTGTTGTTCCCATTGATGTTCATAATAAATCATCATTCAGGAGATTCTGTCAATAACACACTGCCCCCACTCGCCTCATGCCTGCAGCATTACACTCTTGCTATTGCAACTGGATGAGCTATCAAAGCCTCATGCAGTCAAAGAGAGTGGTTTAAAGAGGTACAATAACAAGCAATTTGCAAACAGTCCAAACCCTTAGCTTTTTCCCCTTTTCCAAAAGTGTGCAGTGAATTTACATTAACACCTGCTATCAAGATAAAAGAATGGATTTGCACTGCAAGAATGCCAAATTCTCCTATGAGTGACTCATTTCCCTATATTGCAGGAAGCTATGCTGAACTGGAGGTAGCATGTTGCCTTCAGTACATTGAGGCAAATTTGGATTTGCAGAAATAAAAACGGTAGTGCAATATTTAACACACAACTCATAAGTCCTGTCTCTGAATATTTGCTACATAATCACTAGGTTAATTCCACTCTGTAAACAGGTGACTTTATTGTCTAAGGACAATTTATATCAGTAGACTTTTTACTTCATACTCACTGAGATTCCTATGACATCTAAGATTTTTCATGCTGTTAAATTCAACTTGTTGTGGAACATAAGGGCAATGAAGGGATAGGAAACGACATTATATTACATCAAGGTAAACTATAGGAAAAGGAAGTGTGTAGTACTAGTAATTTGTTGTAAACTTAATTTTGAGTATTTTCCCCATGGTGAAATGATAGCCACCACTGCTGAGAATTCGTTATGTACCAGACACTTTATTCAGATTTTACTTATTAGCTAAGAACTAGTCATTGATTTAGTACTGAAATGAATATGAAATAATAATCAATAGAAACTTTAAAAGTTTAAAGGATACCACAAATATTTCAAAATTCATTTAAAAAGTTAATTACATACAATTCCAAAATATGTATCTACCTGATATAATTTATACACATTTCCCCTATATTTTTGGGCTATTTTATAAGTTTTCTATTTCTGGGTAACAAATTACCAGAAATGTAATGGCTTAAAATAAGATACATTTATTATTTCTAATTTTCTGTGGATTGGAAATCTGGGCATAGATGCAAACTGAGGTGTCAGCCTGGGCTGGATCTCATCTGAAGGTTTGCTGGGGAAGGTTCCACTGCCAAGCTCATATGATGGTTGGCAGAATTCCAGTCCCTTCAGTGCTGTTGGATTGAGAGCCTAAATTATTTTTTGTTTTGTTCTTTGTTAATCCTCACTGCAATATATTTTTTCTATTGGTTTTTAGGGAGAGTAGAAGAGAGAGAGAGAGAGAGAGAGAGAGAGAGAGAGAGAGAGAGAGAGAGAGAAAATGAGAGGGAGATATCCATGTCAGAGAGACACATTGGTTGCACCTCTAGCATGTGCCCCAACCGAGGGTAGGGGGATTGAACCTTCAACCCAGGCATGTACCTTTGACTGGAAATTGAACCCTGAGACCCTTTCTTGGGTAGACCAACAATCTAACCACTGAACAACACAGGCAAGGGCAATAGCTTGAATTCTTAGTTGTTGGTGGGAGATTACCTCATTTCCTTACCACGTGGATCTTTTCAATAAGACAACTCTATCGAGACCTGTAAGAGAGAAAGTCTGCTAGCAAGATGAATATCTAACCTAATTACAGAAGTCATATCCAGCACTGTTGCTTTATTCCATAGCTAGAAGCAAGTCACAGGTCCTGTTCACAGGGACAATGACATAAAGTCATAAATATTAGGAGCTAGAGATTATCTTTAGGGAATATTTTAGAGTCAGCTTGCCACAGCAGCCTCGCTTCTTGATACAGCACTGTGACTCACCCACTCTTCTCCTGTGAATGTGGTGTCCTTGAATGCAGTTTGCTTCTCAGCAATACCCGCACTGCTCTCTGTTCAGATTTACCCAGGGTCAAGAGCCAAAGGTCATATTCTTTAGTGTTGCTTTGGGCTCTCCCCATTGTCTGGGCCAACAGATCTTTAAAGCTATGTGGCAGTCTTCCTTTCCTATCCTCTTTCTTTTTTACAAGTCAGATGATATAATGTGCAACTCCTTCTGCCAATGCCTACTACTTCCCTCCCTGTATCCTTCCTAGACACTTTCCCCACCCCCAAGTATCTTAACATGCCTTGGCATCTGTTTCTAGGAATAAATGAACTAACACATATGAATATATAATAAAATACAATAACTAATACTATGCTAATTGTTAGTCATAACAATAACTAATCAAAAGTATGGATGTACCAATGATAAATACTATGAGTAACACAACCATGGGAAAACTTTCTGCAACTGACTAGCCTTTCTTTCCTTTTTTTAAAAATTTTTTAAAAATATGTATCCATTTGTTTGGGGGGGGAAATATATTTCAATGTTCTCTTAATTGTCATTATTCATTTAAAGCGTTCCCTGGGGATGAGAGAAAGAGAGAAACAGCATAAAGCAGTCTTCCCTTTTTCTCTTTTTAGAGATATGTGCATACATCTAAAAATTTTTTTTGCCATACAGTATAGTATTTTCTTACCTCTGTACACAAGATTTTAATTTCATAATTATTATAAATACATTGTATGCCATTATCATTAATTCCCAGTTATACATAAGGGATATAATAATAAATATATGCTGCCTTCTTCTGTTAAAGCACCTGCAGAATTTCAAGTACATTTTTGTCCTTCTTGTGAACAGGTATCATGTCATTATACCCATCTTACTGCAAAACAAAATGGACAAACCTACTTGTTAAACAAAGTAATAGTCAAATAACATCAGGAATTAAGTAACTCAGAGTCTCTTGCAAATTTAAGAGATCCCAGACTGGTATATTCTAGAAGATCCTTACAGAGTAATTGCCTTTATATTTGAAATCTTTAAAGTTTTGTTGATCAGAAGTGAGTTTTTTCTTCTTCACAACAGGAATGATAATGCAGGGTGATGGCATGAATGGTGAAGTGCCAGCACTGACACTTGTGCATCTCCATTTGTAGAGGTTTCAAACAGCCCCTCCCACAATCGGGTCAATAAGGCCCGACAGCCTGTGCGGGGAGCATTGAGAACTCCCAACGCCTGCCATCGTCTATGAGCTCTCTTGTTCTAAGGTTGTGTAATTATTTTTTATTATTTGAGAGATTTTGTTGCTGTTGTTTAATTACATTGCAAATATCTTCTCCCAATTTGTTGTGTGGTAACTTTTCTCACAATGCCTGGTCACAAAGAAGATTTTAAAAATGTAATCTATCTATTATTGGCTATATATTGATATGGGCACATGCAGTGAAAAGTATATAGAGGAATTTCAGGTGATCTGTTATGTGGAGGTGAGGCAAGAAAAGGAAACTTGGGAGCTTTCTCTGTGTCTATAACGATTTATTTCATTAGATAAAAAATAAGCAAACATACAAAATTAGGTATTTTTAAAGCCCAAATTTTAGGAATACAGTGTCTATATATTATTTTTATATAAATTTTAGAATTTATGTCTTGTCTATGGATAATACATATATGTACACACACATGTAAATGGTTTATAGTGCTGAATGGCGCTCCATCTTTCTGTGCCAAGTTAGGGCTATTTCCATCAGGTAAGAGTCATGTGAAGAGTGAAGCAGGGGGGTGGGAGGTTGTGGGAATCACCTGGTTCTGTGCCTCAGTGCTGCCCCACTGTAATCAATTCAGGGATCTAAATTCAAGCTTCTTTAATTTGTCCTGTCAAATGTAGTTGTTGTTTTTTTTTTTCTAATTAAGAATTTATCCTGGAAATAAAGGGGTGATAAAAGAGAAAGGAAGCAAGGACTTTCAAAGAGACACCTTAAAGAGGACATTTGAGAGTGCATAAAGCACATAATATATTTCAGAAATTGTGATGATACAGATTTAACAGCCACAGCTAAGAGGCAAAGTAAAATCTGCAGGGGATACAGGTAGGAATTTGACTGGAGATGTTTGTAATTTTTTGAGGAGATTTGATTGATATGTCTGAAGAGCAGTATCACAGACCTGCAGTTATTCATGAAGGGCAAGGAAAGGGAAGAAAAGTTTGATTTAAGAGCAAGAAAACAGAAATTCTACTGGTGGCTTCACATATCAAGGTGGATCATCAAGATTTGATGCAAAGGAGCAGGAAATAACTAAAGATAAATAAACACTGTTCCTTTTAGAATGAACCTAAAAGGGGGAAAATAAGTGAGAGGAGCTAAATTTCAACTTTGGGGCAATATGGTCACATATTATAAAACAAACTAAGGGCCCAGTGCACAAATTCGTGCACCTTAAAAGGAACTGTGGGTCACCATGGGCACAGGGTGGGTCTTGGCCCATCCTCTGTGCCCCTGCCCAGCTCCTCCCGCCACAGCCCCCAGTCCTGTCTGCCCCAAGCCTGGCTCCCGCCACCACTGCTCCTATGAGCTGACGGCACCAGTCCCACTCGCACCAGTGGAGCGATTGGGCCGCCGCTGTCAGAGGGTGTGAACAGCTGCTCTGGTGCCAACTGCAGGTGTGAGCAGGACAGCAGGACCACAATTCATAGAAGCAAAGAATTTTCAGTAACCACCAGAGGCTCGCCCCAATGACAGCGACTGGCGCCCTGCCTTGGTCTGGTGACCCCGCTTACCTGCTCCACCATCCCACCGCGGCCAATGCCCGCCATGTTCTTCACTCTGCCACCTGCTGCTGACACCCGCAATGTCCCACATGTGCCCCCTGGTGGTCAGTGCACATCATAGCAGCCAGTTGTTCCACCATTTGGTCTATTTGCATATTAGGGTCATATATATATATATATATATATATATATATATATATATATATATATATATGGCAAAATCAGATTTCTTCATTATTCATTTAAGAAAAGGGAGTAAAATGGGTATATATATAATGAAAAATACTTTTGGGCATGTGTTAACTTCCTATTCACTTTGGCTTAAAAGAAGTTTACCTTGTTCTCCCTGGTTATTTTAATTTTCAGATTATTTTCATACAGTTTTGTTGAACTATATAATCATCTTATTTTTTCTGTTTAGTTCTTGAAAAAGTAGTTTAAAATTTTGCCTCCTTTAACTTTTCCCTCCATTGAATCCATATAAATTCCCTCAAGGCTTTAGAACCCTTGGAGGTGGACAAAAGATACCAGCCTGCCATAACTCATGAAGGAGAGCAAAGGCGGCCAGGTTTTCCCTTAACCTTTGATCACTTACTCACAGTTCAATATCTGGTTAGGGGAGTGTGTTGCTCTGTGTCCTCAGATTCTACCAGTGGCTCATGACAAGAGAAAGCAATATTGGGCAGTAATAGGAAATACAAAAGTCTAGCTTGAATACATTTTAAAAATTTTAGCACTATATGTGTGTGTGTGTGTGATAGATAATAATCTATCCATCCATCAATAAAACAATAAAATAGCTACTAAGACTGTCTTTTGCTACAACAGTATATAAATTTATGCTATTCTTCCTGTGTCAGATTTGGGAAACTTTCAAAAGAACAAGCCATTACATGGTTTGGAGTAGAAGAATAAAGAACTTTCAGAAACAGGCACTTCATATCATCTTATGTAGTTCTGATATGTTTTCTAATTCACCATTAAAGGGTTTACAACAGTTTTCAAAGTGGAATAAATGATAATATTTCTTAGCCATTAAGGTAAAACATAGAAATTAAAAGTTGAACATGTAATAAAGGGTGGCAATAGAGAGAAAATGATGGATTTTTACTACTTGATATATTTTTCCCTATGGATTAGTGAAGGCACCTTGCATAGTTATTCAGTTGGGACATAAGCCTAGAAAATACTTTGTCAGAAAAACCTTTGCTTTTAAAAAATACTGCCGGGAGCCGGTCCATGCTTGCTGTTTCAAGGGACCTGGCGTATATAGCATACTGTTCTTAATATGTTTGCTCCCCTTAGCGCTGTGTGTTTTAACCAAGGTCACCTCTCCGAGAAAGGTTGTTTCCCCAGGTAGGAATTTTTCCCTAAAGTCAGGGAGGGGATGCCTCTCCTAGAAAGGTTGTTTCCCCAGGTAGGAATTTTTCCCTGAAGTCAGGGAGGGGATGAAACTCCTTAACTAAGTGCCAGGCGGGTAGTTAATCACTACAAACAATCATGCTTAAGCTACATAATCTTTACTCCCTGGAATGGAGATAAGAAACGCCCTAACCTTTGTAATAGAAATTGACAGGATTAAAATCAACTGGTATAAATACAGATGTAACAAGACAGCAAGAAACAGAGAGAGAGACAGAACCTAGGCACAGAACCTACACAGAATGTTCTCTAGAGACAGAAGAACTTCACTGGAGAGAACATGGCAAAAGATCCTGGACAGAAACTGGCCTCAGAACCTAGAGACAGAACCTAGCGAGAGAACATGGCAAAAGATCCTGGACTGAACCTGACTACAGAAATTGGCAAGAGAACCTGACTAGAACCTGGTGACTGAACCTGGCTGGAAAACCTAGCAAGGGAACATGGCTACAGAACCTGGCTGGAGAACCTGGAGAACCTGGCTGGAGAACCTAGCAAGAGACCATGGACACAGAACCTGGCTGGAGATCCTAAACAGAACTTCGCTGGAGATCCAGACCAGAACTTGGCTGGAGATCCTGGCTAGGCTGCTGATCAACTGAACGCTGTCTCCGTGTCATTCCTTCTTCCCCGACTCCGTCCACACCTTTGGGGACCCCTGGAACAGGATTCCCCTAGGTAAGCCCCCCCGTTGAGAACCCCCACATTCGGGACGGATAGGACTCCACCAGGGTACTTCAGACCCCCCTATAGAGGATAAGTAGGGTAAGAAGGTGGATAGTACAGAACTTAGATTGAGAAGATGTGCTATACTGAGTCCAAAGAAAGAAGACTCTGTATTGATCTTTTAACACATATGCTTGCTAGCAGAGGAGTTGAGGTTACTCCCAGTCAGATGGAACATTTTATACAAGAAATATGTCCATGCTTTTCTGAGGAAGGAATGGTGCCGGAAAGGTAAATGTAGAGGCATGGGAGAAGGTAGGCCCAAGGAGCCTTATCCTTAACCCCACTGCAGCCTTTCCACCCCAGGAAAGTGCAGGATTGGCAAGCTCTCCCTGGGGTGATAGATCAGGACTCAGGTAATAGTGGAAAGCGCCAATCCTACTCTTAAAATGGATACAAGAGAACATTTCGGGTTTTTCTTTTTAATGCCTGCTTTTAAAAAATAAAAAAGGGGGAATTTGCCGGGAGCCGGTCCATCATCCTTGCTGTTTCAAGGGCCTGGCATATATGGCATACTGTTCTTAATATGTTTGCTCACCTTCTTGGCACTATGTGTTTTAACCAAGGTCTCTGAGAAAGGTTGTTTCCCCAGGTAGGGATTTTCCCCTGAAGTTAGGGAGGGAATAAAACCTCTTAACTAAGTGCCAGGCAGGTAATTAATCACTTTAACTACAAACAATCATGCTTAAGCTACATAATCTTTACTCCCTGGAATGGAGATAAGAAACGCCCTAACTTTGTAATAGAAATTGACAGGATTAAAATCAACTGGTATAAATACAGATGTAACAAGACAGCAAGAAACAGAGAGAGAGACAGAACTTAGGCACAGAACCTACACAGAACGTTCTCTAGAGACAGAAGAACTTCACAGGAGAGAACATGGCAAAAGATCCTGGACAGAAACTGGCCTCAGAACCTAGAGACTGAACCTAGCGAGAGAACATGGCAAAAGATCCTGGACTGAACCTGACTACAGAAATTGGCAAGAGAACCTGACTAGAACCTGGTGACTGAACCTGGCTGGAGAACCTGGAGAACCTAGCAAGAGAACATGGACACAGAACCTGGCTGGAGATCCGAACCAGAACTTCACTGGAGATCCAGGCCAGAACTTGGCTGGAGATCCTGGCTAGAGATCCTGGCTAGGCTGCTGATCAACTGAACACTGCCTCCATGTCCTTCCTTCTTTGCCAACTCCGTCCACACCTTTGGGGACCCCTGGACCTGCTGGGGTTGGACCCCAGCAAAATACAAAATAAAGGATACTAACAATGGTGCTTAAACAAATCACTTTCTCCAGTTTCCGGTTTTATATAAAAAGTGTCGAGTTTTGGGTGGTGTCAAGGAGAATACATAGACAGGAAGTGAAAGGAGACAGGACAGAATCCTGGGCAGCAGATGGAAGACGTTATTTTCCTCTTGGGACATTGCTTAGGGAAGTAGCACCTAAATTATCGGTGTCCTGGGTAGGACTTCATCTAATTCTGCATTTGATATAGTGCATAGTGTATCCCTGGCATTCAGTCAGTCCTTTGACTATAGATAATGAAAATATTCCTTTGCCTACAGTGCAATATACAAATTTGGTATCAGCATAAACTTCTCATTTTTATCAAAGCTGGTCACAGGTGAACACTGATTTTCATTTGAAAATATGAAAGCATTACTTATATGGCCTCTTAAGTATCCAAGGGCTTAAACTTTTATTCTCCTTCTAATGAATCATTTTTTTTTTGGTATGTTTTTCATTTTTTTCTCCAGAGAGACATTTAAAAACAGTCTTAGAAAACAAATCTTGTCTCTAAGGCATCCTCTAGAAATTGCCCTGTTTGCAGTCCAAAATGCAAAGCCAGGATTCTGTGAAGATTACACAGCCACCAACCCCTTCAACGCTAAATGGGGTTGAATCAATGCCACAACAATAGATAGGTGTTAACAGCCCTAATCAAAGGTTGCTTTCCAGGGCCTGCAAACACTGTTATGTTTTCCCTGCCAATCATCTGAGCAATACAATTGCCAGTTACAATAATTTAGACAAATTTTTTCAAGGTGAGCAAGTGGAACAAATCCAGGCAAGAAAAATGGTATTAGCTCTCTCCCTCACACATTCACCAGGAAGAGCAAAGATGTCATTAAGAAAGAGAAGTATCTCAGCGTATCTCTAAGCCTTAGTATCCTCACATGGACATTCTGCCAGGGCTGAGGTCAGCATGACCGCGCTGAAGCTGGATCTGTGCTGTGCTAAGGAAGAGAATTCGGAAGATGTGATGTTATTACAGCTTTGGAAGTCACTCTCAGTGAAAGGATAACCTTTCTCACCTCTTTATTCTGGTGCTCGGTGTTGCCATTATTCCTTTTAAATATGCTTTTTGGTGTCGCTAATCAGTGTCTCACTACTTTCTAGTCTGTACACAAGCCCAACTGGAGGCTGTTTCTGGAGGCTGCACTCTACTTCCTCTTGTTGGCCGAGTGCTTCCTACTGTCAGAGATGCTTTTCCCGGCAATGTGTGGAATCTGCTCGGGTCTTCAAGCCCTGTTCAACGTCCCCTCTTCAAACAAATCCTCCCTAATTTCCCCAACATGATGAGCTAGGTTTCCTTTCTTGGATATCATATTTGATTGTCTCTTATGTATATAGGATTTCATGCTTTTCACTTGTGCTGTCCGTTTTCATCCTGGTCTGCTAAACTGTAAGGTCCTCAAGGACACAGAACGTTGACTAAATCATCTTTTTATCTTCTGTGTGTTGTAATAAATGACCTTGAATAAAGTAAACTTTTAATAAAAGAACCCATAATAGTGGTAATAGTTGATGCTTAGATAATATTTCATACCTTACACCCTTCTAATATATACTAATACATATAGTTATAATAAAACTATCAGCTTGGTTCTATTAATCTCCCTATTTTACAGACAAGAACACAGCAGTACAGAAGATCAAAACTTTGCCAAAGTTCACACCGCTATTATATGGCAGAGCCAGTATTCAAACCCCGGCAGCCAGATTCCCATCTTCATGTTATTCTGCCTCTTGTTTTTTAAATGAATGGATGAATAAAAAATATTTAAAGTGCTACTTAAATTTCACTTTACTATTTAATTTCTTCTTCCTTTCACATTGGTCCCAAGATCTTTCTTTTTAAGTAATTTTTTTTTACAATTTGAAGAATTGAAGCTTTAATCCAAGACTTTAATCTATTGGTCTTTTTTCTTGGACTTGAAGTCCATAAAGTAGTGGGAAATTCTCTCATTTTTAAACTTTAAACATAATTTTAGACTTACAAGAAGTGGCAGAAATAGCACAGAAGAGATCAGATGAACCTGTCACCATGCTTCTCCTAATGGTGACTTCCTACCCAGCTATAGTGCATTATCAAAATCAGGAAATCAGCATTGGCACAATGCAATTAATATGCCTAACAGTTCTTACTCAGACTTATCAATTGTTTCATGAACTCATTTTTTAATAGTTTGGCATATAATTCTAAGACATTTTATCACATGTATAGATTTAAATAACCATTACCACAATCAAGATAGTATGAAAAGGTTCCATTACCACAAAAATTTTCCATATGCTATACTTTTATAGTCACACCCTCCTTTTCTTTCCCTAACCCCTGTCAACCACTAAGAAGTTCTCCATTTGTATGATTTTACATTTTGAGGATGTGACATTTTGATATTGGCGTTTTTTCTCTCAGTATAAATGCTCTTGCAATATTCTAAATTGTTGCATCTATCAATAAGTCATCATTCTTTTTTTTTTTTTTTTTGCTTAGTCATGTTCTATGGTATGAAAGGACTGACGTTAGTTTGACCATTCACTCAGTGAAGGGCACCTGGGTTGTTTCATTTTGGGGACTGCAACAAATAAAACTGTTAAGAACATTCACATACAGCGGTTCGTGTAAATATAAACGTTCACATTTCTACAACACATACCCAAGAGTGCAAATGCCTGGTCATATGGCAGATGTCTGTTTAACTTTCTAAGGAACTACCAGAATTTCCACAGTGACTCCAACATTTTATTTTTTGTTTGTTTGTTTTTAGTTTTATTGCTTAAAGTATTACAAAGGGTATTACATATGTTTCCTTTTTTCCTCCGCCCTTGACAATCCCCTGGCCTCCCCTGCCCCCAGTGTCTTATGTCCATTGGTTATGCTTATATGCATGCATATAAGTCCTTCAGATGATCTCTTACCTCTCCCCCTTCTGCCCCCTTATCCTCCCTGGCCTGACTCCAACATTTTAAATCCTCAAGTTTCTCCAGACGCTTGTCAACACACTTTTGTATTAGAAGTACTTTTTATATCAGCCATTCTAATATTTGTGTCATATATTCTCCCTGTGGTTGTAACCTGCGTTTTCCCAATGGCTAGCGATGCTGAACATCTCTTCATGTGTTTGTCCGCCACCTGTATATCTTCTGTGGTAAACTTTCAATCATTTGCTCATTTTCTAATGGTGCTGATGTATCTCCTTATTGAGATTAAAGAATCTGGTGGCTGACCTTTTATCCTCTCACCATAATCTTTTCAGGACAGAAGTGTTACACTTTTTTTTTTGAAATCCAATTTATCCATTCCTTTTCCTTTATAGTTCATGTTTTTGGTGTCATATCTAACAAACCTCTGCTTAGCATTAGGTCATAAAGGCTTTCTCCTATGTTACCTTCTAAAAGTTTTACATTTAGAGCTCTGATCTACTTAGAGTTAATGTTTACAGATGGTAGAGGTTTAGGTTGAAGTTCATTTTTATAGCTAGTGATGTCCAATTGTTTTAGCACTATTTATTGAAACAACTATCCTCATTCCCCAATGAATTTTTGCACATTTGTCAAAAATAAGTTTGGTGTATTTGTATGAGTCTATTCCTATTATCCATTTTGTTAATTGAGTGTATTGCAATGAAAGCAAATGTGGCTGTTGGACCTACTCTAGAATAAATACTTAAGCCAGTTGATGTGGTCCTTCTACAGGTTATGCAAATAATAGGAATTTAATAAAAAATAAATCCTCTTCAGAAAGACCATTATAACTTTTCTGTCAACACACCAAGCACTTGACAATGTTCTATATCTTAGAAAGACTACTTGGACACAAACCTTTACCCTTAGCAAGAAAACACTCAACCAAAACTAACAAAGTAAAACAGCAGTGCATAAGCCCATACAAAAGCCAAAGCAATGAGTGTGGGTAGAGAAGTTCCAAAGTCACTTTTTCTCATTGGGGTCTATATGACGGGAATCACAGCATAACTACCCTAGCCCTCACATAACTGCTTTGAGGTTCAAAGAACATCATGTGAGTGAAGGCACTTTATCAAGTGTAGGTCATTAGATAGAAGTAGAGCATATTTCTTATGAGCACATTGACTGCAAACCTTTCACTTTTAGGTAGACCTCATAGGTGACCAGTTACCATCTCAATGTTAGTGCTCTGGGTCTTGGATAGTAGAAACACTGTCTCCACTAAAACTGCATTTGATCAATGCCAATGGACTTCCACCCCAGCCAAACATGTTTCCTCTGAGAAAAAAAGTGTTTGTTTATCTATCGTATTGCTAGATATTTGTCACTCTTGAATTGTTAATTTTATTCATCAGTTTTCCCACCATAGAAAATTAATTACTCCCAAAGTTACAAAAAAATTGTAATGATGATTTGGGTCATTAATCTCTTCGTGAATATTACAATCTTACCTATTATTTAAATAATACATGTAATGTGTATCTTCTCTGTGCCAGAATCTACACATGAAAAAGAAACACATGCCTTTTTGAAAGCTCACTCATCTGGATCAAGCATATGCCATCACCCTTTGGAGCCGAGCCATGCTAACCCCAAGAAGGGTCAAGGAAGGGAAGTCCTTTGTCAACTACAATGTTTAACCCAGCTATTATGAGTTCACTGACAGAAAGCTCCACATTTCAAAATCCTTAAATATCAAATAAAAACTTTGTAAATATCACATAACATTTACAATTTTACCCAAAACATAAACTCTGTCATTCACTCATTCAGCAATCACTCAGTGAGTGCCAGCCTTGTGCATCTCTGATCTAAGATCTTGGAACAAAAAGAAGCCCAATATACATCTCTTGTTTTAAATAAGGTCATGTTTTAAATAAGGAACTAGCAATGAGATAATGCATGGGAATGTCTGTTTTTCAAAAAGTGTAAAATTCTGTATAAATAGCAGGTATTGTTACAATTAGATAATTGAGTTATGCAGAAGTTTTCACTCAGAATTCGCTTATAATCAGATTAACAAAAAATACATTTGTCAAGGGAAATGAAACCAGACATTATAATAGCATTTATTGAAATATCTGCAATTTTTGTTTTGTTTGTTTAGCCTTAGATCTTACTTCAGATTAAAAAGACTTTAAAAATTATCCAAGATACTTAAATTTTGAGAGCAGGGAGACTTGCCTAAACTGATAAGCCCGGTCAGATTAATTACTATAAAAGCAAACCCAGAAATCAATCATTTTGTTAAAAATAAAACAACTCCATTTAGAAAAGTTTTATTGGCAGTCTCAGCTACAAACCACTTTAGCTCTAAAGATGTTTACTGACAAATTACTTTCTCACCTAACTTTAAGCTTTTAAAAAGTGAAAAGACTATTATACTGCCATTCAGTGTGATTCAGTGATCTGTGTTTCCTCCTCTAACTAATCAACGTCTCTTTTTTGGCTGGTTTGCTTTCCTTTCTGGGTGAATTTAAAATCAACATATGCATTTATTTTTTATTATTCTGCATGTGTTCATAGAATCAGCCACAGAAGCACTTGCTATCCAGATGCACAAAGAATTCGTACTTAGTGCTCCGGGTCTTTCTAAACACTACTTAGGTGCAGCATGTGATTCTACCTATGAAGAAAAATTAACTCCGGGTTACTGCCTGATGCCTCATCATCGTCACTGTTAACCTGCGCCATCAGATGCATACCTCCCATGGCTGCATGATCCTTCCCACACGCCATCACCCTGGGCAACGTCTTATAACAGCTCCAGAGTTCTAATCCTCCTAACATGCTCATCATCAAGTGGGCTAAAACCCTGCCTGAAAATGACACTGGAACAGCCTCTGAGAAAGCGTCCTCCGGTGCTGGTCTCAGTTCCCAGCACAGCCATCTCCCGGTCTCATTAGAAGGCAGCTCTGTGGGGACACGGAGGGTGCTGCTGCAGATAAGCTGTCACCAGTTGCTCAGGGGCCTCACCTGAGAAGCCCGTAGCACAAGCTCAATTCCTCCTGGGTGTTTTCCTGCTTTCAGACATGGCAACAGGAACGCTCGGGGTTGGTCAAGCCCAGGCAGCCTCAACAGGCTGAGCGCTTCTGCTTATTATTTGTCTTCATCTCCCGGTGCATGTGCTCTTGAGTTTTTATAACTGCAATGTTGTAAAACATACCTTCTAATAGCTACTTAAAACCTGAAACTGTACTCTAGTGAATATTAAGTATGATTTCATTAAACAATGAATCAAGAGAAATCTTAATACATTGCATTTTATTTTAGTTTCTTTTTCCCATCACCATTTATCTCCTTATACCCTTTTCCATCCCCCCTCCCCCTCCCAATTGCCACCACCACACTGTTGTCCCTGTCCATGAGTGCACATTGCATTTAAATGATATAGCTGGATGTTTGTTCACAAGCACCAGTGAGGTACCTTTAGAAATGAAGTTTATTATTTTTAAATGTCATTTAAGTTTATTGATAGAACAAGTGCCTCCCAATGTCTAATGTAGGTGCTGGCATGTTGATGACGATAGGTCTTAACTGCAGGTTGGGCTAAGACTAGCCACTTCTTTAAGCTACTTAGGATGGCAGAGAGGCAGGTGTGGGCACATACGTCCAGACACAAAAGCAGGGTGAATAGTACATGCCAAAACGAGAGCCAAAATTACAATCACAAACAAACAACAGTACGTGTTGCCACATGGTATTGTTTGATGAAACATCTTATTCAAGTGCTTCACTGAAGCTGTTAAAAATCCCTAATAAAGCAATCAATCAGATCTATGATTGTGAATTACCAATAAAAACCCTATATACACACAGTTTTAAGATTCCAGGGAGAGCAAACAGTAAACACATTTGGTATTGGATATTCAATAGTGAGGGAAATGCTGGTGATGGGCTGGTGAGGGCATTCTTGAGAGAGAACCAGGGATCTTTTGATATGAGAAGAGAGAGATGAATAATATAAAATGTAAAAATTATATGAAAGGTGAAAAAGAAAGGAAAGAAGAGCTTTTTGTAACCAAAATAAAAGGAAAATTTCCATTTATGTCAACAACTTAAACGTAAGAATGTGCTTCTAGAGTTTCTCAAGGTTTTGAATCATGGTTTCTTATTACTAATTTTATTTACAAACCTAATGTTTGGCAGATGAATAAGAATGGGACAAGGTGGAGACTGAGGATATCCTGGAAGCAAAAACAGGTTAAAAAAAAAAAAGTAATGTTTGAGAAGCTTGTGAAACAACAAAACACAGGAACTAAGTCCAACCAGGGAAAGATCTGTGAAAAGCTTTTCTCAAAATTTCAGAGTAAGATGAATGAGCAGAATAGTGGCCAATGGTTTGCCTGCAGATTAGGTAGTTTGGGCCAAATATGATAAGTGGAAGTACATTCTTAGCAGCCATAATGTACAAAAACTACTTCATGAAAACAATTTTCTTTGTATACAATTACTATCAGGGAAACAGTCAAAATAACATTTATGAAATTTTATGTCATCATACTAAAACCAAAATGCTTATGAATTTCCTCTAACTATTCTTTTTCATCTGCTGTGTAAAGGTATGGGGTTCAAGTCAATGAATCTGTAAATTGCTTTGCTTCTTCGTCCATGAACTATAAGACTCTAAACTCTTGTGTTTTATTAAAGACAGCACAGTATTTGCAATTCGAGGATATCTGTGACATGTTTACAGTTAAAGACAGTTAAAATAGACTGGAGCCAAGGTAGTCTACTGTAATAGCATTTTATTACCTAAGTCTATTTTTGTGCTTTGGTATTTTAGAGACTTCTGTCACCCTAGGAGGCCCTTTGCATAGGCCATAGGATATGGGTGAAAATAATAGCACTGTGAAGTAAAACTGGGTTAATTTTCATACGACTCTATGGAGTATTGGTATTTCAATAAAAGAATTGCTGAGTTTAGATTTTCTCAACTGAATTCTGGAGGTGGGTTGCTATGATCAATTCCTCAAGGGAAACATACACACACACACACACACACGCACACACAGGCACACACAGGCACACACAGGCACACACAGACACACACACACACACATCTATAGAGGTTTAGTGCAAATACACATGGAACACAGAAATAGGTCTTCACAGAGTTTCTCCTTCTCCTTGAACTTCTGTTACCAAGTCTGTTATCTCCAGTGGTAACAAACAAACAAAGCATATTCATCCTGGGTACAGTGGTTTTATATAAAAATCAAACTAATTTTAAGCGAGAACATCTGTGCAAACAAGATTGTAAAAGGTAATTTCAAGGTTACAAAGGAAAGGTGTGTTGATTGAAAATAGACATATTAAATGTGCACGCCTACTGTAATGTGAGATGCACAACATGGTCTAATCAGTTTATTTAATAAATATTTGCAGAGAAGCTTAACTAGAAACTGCCTTTTTTCCTTTTTTTTAAATACTGATGTTAAGAAATATGTGACAAGAGAAGGAACAACAAGGAAATGTAAAAGTGTAATTTCCAGTTCACTTACTTCAGAGCCCACTCTGTGTCATGCATTGTACTGGAAGATACATGTTACTGAGGCTTGACTCCTGTCCTCCAGAAACTCACAATATAATAAAGGGATAGATGAGCATCTTATTGTATTTTGGGGAAAGAGGAAGTCATGGGTTTTCTGACAACACAGCATAGGTACGTTTAAATCATCCTACCAAAAAGCCAGAAAGCTCCCAAGCTTAAATACTAGCACTTAATTTTGAAAAAGGAAATAAAAGTTATTGTATAAAGAAGGCACAGGTGGTTTCTAGAAGGAAGGATTGGTATATGCAAAGGCACAGACGTATGCAATGGCATATATATCTGTGGGCAAGGGCAAGTGGCTGGGCTGTTCCTTTTTTCTAAATGTTCTTCCTTCAGGTGTTACAGAGCAAATGTAAAGATAAAAATATATGGAGTGGAGGGAGGAGTACAATGAGGTTCAAAAACGTTGGAGTGCTCTACTTCATCACATGCCACTAAAAGGCCAAAAAGGAAGGACTGAAGATCATAGATGAATGTCACACGTCAGAGGTCAGGGGAGTATTGGTAGACAGGGTTAGAGTGAGGAAGGGTAAATGGTTAAGTGAGAAATTAGAGTCTTAGTTTTGGTAGGTAATGGGGTGGGTCAGTAGCTATATAAGATGAGAGGAATTTGGATATCTATAATAATAAAAGCGTAACATGTTAATTAGACCAGACATCCTTCAGGAGGACCTTCGGATGAAGCTAGGGCTGCAAGGGAAGCCCAGGTCCTGGGTGCCTGCCGGCAGCCAGAGGGATACCTGGGTCCTGGTGCCGGAGAGAAGCCCGGGTCCCAGGTCCCAGGTCCCAGAGGGAAGCTGGTGCCGGCAGCCGGGAGAAGGAAGGCCTACTCCTGCACCAATTTCGTGCATTGGGCTTCTAGTGTTGATATAATGTGGAGAACAATGAGAGAGGAAAATATATAAAATAGAGGAGAAGGAGAGGACAATTAATGTGGCCAGTTGCTTCCAGCTGCAGGAGGGAATAATAGGCCATTTCCAACTCCAGCAATGGCATTGGAGCAGGGACAGCTCCCTCACTTAACACATTACAAACACACACACAACAGACAAACCTCCATGATATCAGACTACAAAAATCTGGGAATTTTAATTTTATTATTCTCTGCATATTTAATTGCTTGCTTGATTGAATAAGTAATTTCAGCTGATATGTACCTTGTAAGTTTTCTCTTGTGTAAAACAATAGTTTATTTTCATCTCATTTTTGAAATACTGTACTAGCCTTTTGTTGGATAGCTTTTAGCTTTCCCTGTTTGTTCTCAGACTCATATGTTCAAACATAAAAATAGCACTGTAGTCCTGTCAGTGTGAAAAATAAGGACTTGCTTTAAATTTTACCTCTTAGAGCCTGGCTAAATCTTCCAGGTCTGTGTAAGTCGGATACACATTTAGCCAGACAGTCCTCAATCCATCTGTGTATTCCTGAAGTATACCTATCACTTTCATTTCTAGCAAATTTTCGGATGGAAATGATCAAAGGACAGTTCATTAATGGTCTAAAATAGACAAATCAGCATCATTCAACACATAATTTGAAATGCATTCATATTTGATGCATACCAATAACAGCATAACATAATTATTGTAGACCTAATGAAGATCAAATGAATTTCCATCAGTATTTACCATTCAGATTCTTTATATAAATGTATGAAATTTTTTATTAGTAAAGAAACCTATGTAACAAGGAGCACTATAAAGCATAAAAGAGTAAATCTATCAAAAGCTAGGTAAACATACCTGCCAGCAAGACTGTAATAAATATTTTCTATAATAAGTAATGTTCTCCATGAAATATTTCGAGGTAGTAAAGACATCTTTGTTAATAATACATACACCTTGGTCTGAAAATTTTTGTTTTGGCAGCATAACCTCTATGCAGAAGTTTCAAAAATATATTTATTTTTATTATTTTTAATATCACAGCATTCTTTTTTTTACTGAGCTATAATTGACAAGTAACATTATATTAGTTTCAGGTGTACAATATAATGATTCTATATTTGAACAGGAAAGGGCAAAAGTAGTTTTACATTTATTTGCATGGAAAATAATACAATAATTAATAAATAATAATACAATAATAAACTCTGTGTTTCAAGTACTCACAACTATAAACTTACTTTTGTCCCACCCTGAATATTGTGAAATGATCATCACACTATCTACTTATCATCCATCAACAAGTAAAGAAAAAGAAATTATGATGAGATTTACTCAGTGACTTTCAAATATGCAATACAATATTAGTGGCTATCATCACCACGCTATACATTGTATCCCTGTGACATTTATTTTATAACTAGAAGTTTGTACTTCTTACCTTTTTACCCATTTCATCCACCTCCCAAACCCCTTCCCTCTGTTTTCGTATCTATGGATTTTGTTTGTTTTACTTTTTAGATTCCACATGTAAGCAAAAATATATATTATTTGTCTTTCCCTGCCTAACTTATTTTACTCAGTATAATACTCTCAGGGCCCATCCATGTTGTTGCAATGGCAAGATTTTCCTTCTTTTTCTGGCTGAGTAGTATTTCATTATATCACAATTTCTAAATCTATTCATCTATCAAAGGACACAGGTGGTTTCCACATCCTGACTGTTATAAATAATGCTGCAATGAATATAGGGGAGCATATTTTTTTCAAGTTAGTGTTTTAGATTTCTTTGAATAAATACCCAGAAGTAAAATTGTTGGATCATAAGGTAGTTCTATTTTTAAATTTTTGAGGAAGCTCTATACTGTTTTTCACACTGGCTGCACCAGTTTACATTTCCACCAGCAGTGCAAAAGTGTTCTCTTTACTCCATCCACATAGGCAGCAGCACTTATCATTTCTTGTCTTTTTCATAACAGTCATCCTCACAGGTGTGAGGTGATAGCTCACTGTGTTTTTGATTTGCATTTCCCTGATGATTAGTGATGTTGAGTATCTTTTCATGTGCCTGTGGCTCATCTGTAACTGTTCTTTGAAAAAATGTCCATTAAGGTCCTCTGCCATTTATTAATTTGCTTTGATATAGAATTATTTATATATTTTTGCACATTAATTATTTATTAGACGTATTATTTGCAAATATTTCTTCAATTCAGTAAGTTGTCTTCTCATTTTGTTGATGATTTCCTTTGCTGTACAGATGTTTTTTGATGCAGTCACACTAATTTACCTTTGCCTTTTTACCTTTGCTTTTAGAGTCAGATCCAAAATAAATCATTGTCATGTCCACTGTCAATGAGTTTTCCACCTATATTTTCTTCTTGGAGTTTTATAACTTACACTAGAGGCCCAGTGCACAAAATTTGTGCATGGGTGGGGTCCCTAGGCCTGGCCAGTGATCAGGGCCCATGAGGTTCCCTGCTTCCCAGCATCCCTGCCTCCCCACCTCCTTCCCTCACTGCCTGTATGTCCTACCACATGGTTTCCTGCCTCCCCACCTCCCCCCTTCCTCCTTTCCTCACTGCCTGCATCCACCTCCACCCACCCCCGATTTTCCATCCTAGGCTGTGGCCTGGCCCTGATCAGGTGATTGGGGCCTGCCAGCCAGGGGGAAGGGCCTACAGCCACAACAGTGGGTGGGTGGTGGGCTGACTGAGACCTGCCAGTTTGGGGGAGTGATGCGGGGAGGGACCTGGGAGGTTGGCCACCAGCCCCAAGGAGGGAGCCTGCCCTTGGCCCCCCTGGGAAAGGAGCCACATCTGCTGCCACCTACCCCTGGTTCTCTGTCCCAGCCCGGGGGCCTGTCCCCAATCAGGCAATCAGGGCCTGCTGGCTGAGGGGAAAGACCAGGCGGTTTGCCGGCAGGCCTCATCCACAACTGGGGCCTGCGGGCTGGGGGCAGCTCCTGCGTTGAGCGTCTGCCCCCTGGTGGTCAGTGGCTGTTCCAGTCATTCTGCCGTAATGGTCACTTAGGCTTTTATATATATAAATTCACGTTTTTAATTCATTTTGACATTTTTTTGAATGATGTGAAATATTAGTCTAGTTTCGTTCTTTTGAATGCAGTTATTCAGTTTTCCCAACATATTTATTGCAGAGACTGTCCTTTCTTTATTGTATATTCTTGCCTACTTTGTTTTAAAATAACTGACCATAAATTTGTGAGTTTATTTCTGGCTTTATATTCTGCTCCATTAATCTATTTTTCTTTTTGCCAATACCCTATTCTTTTAAATACTATCTCTCTATATAAAAACCTAAGAGACAAGTTAAGTGGCTGACTGGCCAGTAGCTATGATACACACTGACCACCAGGGGGCAGGCGCTCAACACAGGAGTTGCCGAGCAACAGCAACTTTGCAGAGTGCCCTCTCGCACTTGCACTCGGACCCCTAGGGGGATGCCAGAGAGCCAGTTCAGCCCTATCCCTGCAGGCCAGGCCGAGGAATCCCACTGGTGCACAAATCCGATCACCAAGCCTCTAGCTTTATAATGTAGTTTGAAATCAGGGAGTATGATGCCTCATCTCTGTTTTTCTTTCTCAAGTTTGAGGGTCTTTTGTGGTTTCATACAAATTTTATTATTGTTTGTTCTATTTCTGTGAAAAATATCATTGGAATTTTGATAGGGTTACATTGAATATTCAGATTGCTTTGTGTCATATTAAACGTTTTAACAATATTAATTCTTCCAATCCATGCATGAGCACAGATTTTTATTTACTTATTTGTATCTTCAGTTTCTTTCATCAGAGTTCTAGCGGTTTTGTTATACAGGTCTCTCACATCATTGGTTAAATTTATTTTTAGGTACTTCATTATTTTTGATGCAATTCCAAATGGGATGGTTTTTAAAATTTTTCTGTCTGATAGTTTTTGTTAGGAGACAGAAACATAACAGATTTTTGTATATTGATTTTGTACCTTGCAACATTATTGAATTTGTTATTAGTTTTAACAGGTTTTTTATTGAGTTTTTTTAGGTTTTGTACATATGAAATTATGTTTCCCACAAATAGTTTTACTATTTTCTTTCCAATTTGGATACCTTTTTATTTCTTTTTCCTGGCTAATTTCTATTGCTCAGAAATTCAAAATTATGTTGGATAAAGTTGGTGAAGGTGGGTATTAACTTGTTCCTGATCTTAGAGGAAAAGCTTTTAGCTTTTCGCTGTTGAGTATGATGTTAGCCATGGGCTTATCAGATACGGTCTTTGTTACGTTGAAGTATGTTTCTTAAGTAGTCACTTTGTTAAGAGTTTTTATCCTAAATAAATGTTGAATTTTGTCAAATGCTTTGCACACATCTATTGAGAGGATCATAAAATGTTTACACATTTTCTTAACGTGATATATCATGTTGACTGATGTATGTTGAACCATTATATATCCCTGAAATAAATTCCAGTTGATCATGGTGCACAATTCTTTTAATATGCTATTGAACTGTTTGCTAATATTTTGTTGAGAATTTTTGCATCTATGTTCATCAGGTATATTTGGCCTATTATTTTCGCTTTTTTTGTGGTGTTCTTTTCTGGTTTTGATATCAATGTTATTCTGAAATTATATTATTTTGGAATGTTTTTTTGAAAGAGTTTGAGAGTAATTGATATTGAATTTCCTTTGAGTGTTTGGTAGCATTCACCAGTGGAGCCATCTGGTCCTGGACTTTTGTTTATTGGGAAGTTATTGATTATTGATTCAGTTTCTTTACAAGTGATCACTCTATTCAGATTTTCTATGTCTTCATGGTTCAGTCTTAGAAGATTGTACAATTCTAATAATTTATGTACTAGTTTGTCCAATTTGTTGATGTGTAATTGTTCATAGCAATCTCCTTTATATAGTAGATCCTTTATATTTCTGTGATATCAGTTGTAGTGTCACCTCTTTTATTTCTGATTTTATTTATTTGAGTCCTCTTTTTTTAGTAGGTATAGCTAAAGGTTTGCCAATTTTGTTTATCTTTCCAATGAACCAGCTCTTAATTTCAACAACCACGTTTTAGTTATTCTGAACCAATTACTAGTCAAAAATATATTTTAAAAAACTGATTAAAAACTCTCCCAAATGCTTCCAAGAAGAACAAGATGTCATATTTCAGAATTGCGTTGACTCTCTTTAGGATAATTGTGCTCTACAAAAACAAATGTCAAATTATAATACTTATCTCCATATTTTCAGTGAGTATATTATTAGTTTTTCTTTTAAAGTATGTGCCTTGAAAAGTATCTTGGACTAAATTTTCAATACATACAGTGAATAACTGAATTAGAGTCTTCATGGACATTTCTCCTCTAAAGTTAAATGGGGTGATAGTGTGAAAATATTTGCAATTCATATTAAGAAGGATTTTCCTAAAATGCAAGATACTTGAACAACTGTAAGGAAGGGATCTTGAGCAATGCAACATTTACCTGTGCCCTCTGTGGCCTGTTTTTAGCTACTTTTATCCAGAGTTACAAATAGATAGAGGCTATACAAATCCTTTGGTTTAATTGTTTTTGTGGAGTCCCAGTATTCTCAGAGTTCCAAAACACTAGTGAGTTGAATGAGATCATCTATCTAGCTTCCCAAAGTCATATGCGATAGGGAACCTAGTTAGTGAGGTGTGGAGGAAATGAGGTCAGAAAAGTAAATAAGGTGTAGAGTACCCATATGTGTGGTCTCCAATTTTAGGGAAATAATAATCTAATCAGTTTTGAAAATTTTTAAAAGATGCCTAACTCTTTTTACAGTTCAATATAGCACACTGAACAGATACATTGACTTTCTTTCTTTCCAAAATCTCACTTAATGGTACTCCAAGTATAAACCAAAAGTAATGGAATCATAACAACACTGAAACAAGAAAAGAAGATAATAGCAGAATAAAATTTACTTTCTGATGAGCAGAGAGCAGATGCGCTCATATGTACAGAGAAACCAGGGTGGCAGTGGGGAAGAGGCACTGTCAGTTTAATGAACTAGCTGTTCACAGAATAGCTGGGCCTGCTGTCTAACTAAAGCCTTTAAAAACTGACTGTAAAATAAGTTAAATGGTAGCATGGGGAAAGCCCCTGATTGGGTATTTGGTCTGAATTAAAGCCATCTACTATCACTTGTCTTGAACCTTTACCATAAAACCCGTAAGAAAGATGAGGTACCACCACCCTAAATAATAATACTTAAATACTCCATCTCCACATAAAAGTTTTGTCCAATTTGCATTTGTGGGTGATCTGAGTATGGCTGGCTAATTCTTGACCATGATTGCTAAAGGGAAAACTTTCTGGCTGTAAGACCATCGATTTGCATAGAATCCAAAGTAAACTCTCCCATGGAAAAGAAAGGACTTTTCTGAGTTGTGTGTGTGTGTTTTTAATAAGGAAGCCAAAAGACCTGATAATTAAAAAACAAACCAACTATTGTAGTGATATATAGAAATGTTTAAAAATGCTTTGAAAATGTCTAAGAAATGTTTTAAAATGTTTGAGGTAACTTTCCTTGAAACTTAAAGCGTGATATTAAGGACACATTCCCCACTGCCCTGAAGCATGTGTCCCTCATAGATAAGGATTTGAACTTCAGTAACTGATTCAGAGTGACTTGTCAAGATCACCATTTGAGTGAGTGATGTACTCTCCCTAGATATCCACATGTAGCCCCTCACCTTGTTTGAGATTAACATATGTGCATTGTTGTAATTCATTGTTAGCCACCTGAACTGCTGCTGGTGCATACAGGCTTTAAAAATGTGGATCCTGACCAGCCTAGTACTTGCCTGTTGAGACAGCCACAAAGGCACATCCTCTTGTCAGTCCCGCAAGCAATGCCGCTCCACTCTCCTCTTCCTGCCAGACGACAAAAAAAATGGCCAGTACCTCCCAATTCAGAAGCGACCGAGCTCTTGGGTGAGAACGTCGGCCCCTTGCATCCGGACCAGACCAGTCCAGCTGCCGGACCCCAGAGGACAGCACCACTGGGATCCCATTTAAGCCCGAACCCGCAGCATCAGGAACTTGTGTGAGTATTAATAAAGTACTGTGTGGTTTGCAACTGCATGTTTCATGTGGTGTAATTCCTCCAGCAGTTATGTGAATTATTTTGTGTATGCTTAAAATTAAAATTAAAGCTTCTGGTCTTTTCGGTCCTAGGCCTGCCCTTGGTCCTGCTTGCATAGAGTAGCCTCTTCGCTAGCAACTAGTTTTGAATGTCCCACACTAGCATGGTTAAAGTTTATCTCAAGAGACGCCCTAGATAAACACCCCAGATCCTTTTCCAGGATCTACCTGGGACACAAACAAACAAACAAACAAAAAAGCCCAGACCTTATATACTAGGCACTTAAATTAATCCTAAAATATTTACATAAAATGAAGTGTTAACTGCAAATATTTCACTCTTTTTTTTTTTAAATATATTTTATTGACTTTTTACAGAGAGGAAGGGAGAGGAATAGAGCGTTTAGAAACACTGGATGAGAGAGAAACATCGATCAGCTGCAACCAAGGTACATGCCCTCGACGGGAATCAAACCCGGAACCCTTGAGTCCGCAGGCTGATGCTCTATCCGCTGAGCCAAACCAGTTAGGGCAAATATTTCACTCTTTGAGAAAAAAAAAAATAGCATGAAGGAGAAGACCAACTATACAAAAAGAGTACCTCAAACCAAAAGAAATAAAAATAATATAAGAAGCAGAAGAAACATTAAAATACAATTCTAGTATCTTTAGAGTTACTTAAGAGAATATAACTTTCATACAATAAAAACAACCTAATATAAAACACCATATGACTCAGAGAAAATGAAAGATTTTGGGGAAATTAGCAAAATTGTAAAAAAAAAAAAAAACACTAATAAAACGAGTTTAATGCCAAATTAATCTCAAAAATAGAGTAGAATAAATAATTGCTAGTACATTTTAAAATGATAATGAGATGGAATATGACCAAAATATAAAGAGATATTTAAATTAAAATAAGAATACCTAAAATATATTAACAGGATATATTAAATGAAAAGAACAAGGAAAATGGGAGGAGAAATGATCATGGTAATAAGAGAAGAAAAATATCCTAAACAAGTAAAAGGCACAGATATACAGATGGAGAAAATCCAATATGTTATGCATGCCTAGATACAACCTCATGATATTTGAAAAATTCCAAAGCTTCCAGAGTATCAAAATGAGGTTGACACAAGGTTTTCACTGATAAGTGTAATTGTGAGATGACAATAAAACAAAATATTAAACTTTTAAAGGAAAAGTCCCCACCTAAAATTCTATTTCCACTGTGTGGATTCTTTTTAAATCATTTGTAGCCATCATGACTGTGGTATACAACATGGGCACCCACAGTAATTTAAGCCCAAGACAGATCAGCCAGGCATGTCAGGGTTCCAGCCTATCCATCACTGTCAGACTTGAATAAAGGCAAAAGATCTGCATTCTTCTGCAGCTCCCTAAGGAACTGGGTGATGGAATCCAGAAGTGCAGGTGAGTTCTATTTCTTCAAGGCAAAGACCTACAATGGGGAAAGGATCCAGGAGGAAGACCCTAAAGATAAAACTGTCCCTCTTCTTTCTTCCAACAATCTGTTTTGAGTCACAATTTTATGCACATGCAAAGCTTTTGCTGATAGTTATGATCATATGGATTTGCTTTCCTTCTTCCTTGCCTAATTCCTACTTCCTGGGATGGCAATTACACTTCAGTCTTGCCTCAGGGTCTGTTTTCTGGAAATCCTGGTCTAAGACAGAAAGTTATTAATCAAGTGTGACATCAAGTAATTTTATGTAAGAAAACATCCATAGATATATGTTTTGCAGAGAATGCTCTTGAGAAATAACTATGCCAAAACACCACCAGCAGCAACAAAATATTTTAAATACTCTAAATCAGGGGTCCTCAAACTACGGCCCACGGGCCACATGCAAATACAAATATTGTATTTGTTCCCGTTTTGTTTTTTTACTTCAAAATAAGATATGTGCAGTGTGTATAAGAATTTGTTCATAGTTTTTTTTTAAACTATAGTCTGGCCCTCCAACAGTCTGAGGTCAGTGAACTGGCCCCCTGTTTAAAAAGTTTGAGGATCCCTGATCTAAATTCAGGAAACAATAGAAATAACTCTGAAGTACAATGAAAAGAAATGCCAGTGAGTCAACTGCACTACACACATAGAATGCATTTGATATCAATTATAACAGGAAGTCAGAAGAGGCCATGAAAAATGTCTTCAAGAAGAAAATATGTTTAGTCATACAAACAGTATAATTATTAACCTGGAAGACTTTAATAACAAGAAGAAAGGGAACATAAACTCTGAGATTAACTCTAATCTGTACATGATTCTAACATTATGCAACATAAGGATGACAGGATTTTGATTGAGTGGGGAGGAGTTTAAAAGAATACAATGGAAACTGATGTTTATACATTCTTTTCAAGTAGGACAATTTTAGGGTCATAGGATTACATTTACTTCTCTTTATGTCACAATACTACTTTAGGTAGTATATATGATAATGTATTTCATGCTGTTTACTAGCTATTATTTTAGAAAGAAACAAGAGAAAAAGCATAAAATAATGAATGATAGTCATAGAAATCAAATATGAAGAACTCTGAGAATGTTAAAAATATTCTATGACTAGCTGAAAAAATACTAGGAAAAACTAGATAAGAGAGAAACTCAAACATGCTAATTTCCTTATGATTCATACACATCAGGGACTTTAAGTCTAGACTCCCAACTTAATGTAACTAAAACTAAATTAATGAATCAGTAAATTAAGCAAAACATACTATTTACATGTTTAGAGACATCACTTAGAAGAATTAAAAATAATATAAAAATCAGGAGTTGAATTGGAAAAGGAAATTGGTAAGAAGTGTAATTATGGTAAGTTTTTCATTTATCAAAGTAGAGAACTAATATATACATATATAATATATATCTTAAATTGTATAAATCAATACACAGATATATGAAATTTTTCATACCTTTATGATGATAATCAGAAGAATAATAAAATTGAAATTGTTAAAAATTATTTAAAAATATTCCACCTAAAGTGTGGGCTGGAGTAAGCATGAGGGAAATTGAAGCTTTTCATTCTATGTTCTTTTGTACTGTTTGAAATTTCTTTTATTTTCTTTTTACTATACCGTTAGTCACCTTCCTAATTAAAGTGATTTTTCATTTAATAAAATAAGAAAAAAATCTTAACTCTCTTGGACATTCAGAGAATGAATTAGGGGAAAGGGTTCAAAGACAGAGATAAGATATGAAGTCATTTCAATAGTTACAGTGAGAGATGCAAAGGCTGAAATAAAGAAGTGGCAATTTATTATCAAATAAAGAGAAATTTAATAGATATTAAAAGAACATATTTAATACTTACTCTGAAGTTGGGAATATAAGTGAAATATTCAAGAATACTTTTCACTGGAAGGTCTCTAGTGCCATCACCCCAGATAAGAAAAGGATTCAAAATGAAGAGCATATATTGCTGTATTGATACTAGTTATGAGAAGGGGAGGATAAAAAGAGTTCATTTTCATCTCAATAAGTTTTTCCACTTGGGGTGTAAAGTGTCTGTGATTATTTAGTTGAAAAGACAATAGGAATTATGAGCCTAGAGCTCAGACCTTAGTTTTAAGATATATGTTCAATAGTCACAGAATATTAGTGAAAATTAAAAACCCCTAAACTTTAGAAGGTCACTTTTAGCAAAAGTGTGGTATAGTCAGGAGAGTCAAGTACAGAAGCCTAAGAAACACCTGCTTTGGATGTATAGAAATAAGGAGAGGATAATAAGAAGGGCAGATAAACTTTGAAGTTATAGTCATAGAAGAAAACAGGGTGTCAGAAACGGCTGATTCAAAAACTTAGAGGAAGAAAAGAATTTTAAATAGTAAAGAGTAGTTAAAGTTACAGTGGGTTAACTAAAAAAAAAAGAGTGAAAAATATTCACTGACTTTGACTTTTTATTAATGAATTTATCATGAGGAATGTCATTGGAATGACTAGATATTCATGAGTATGAGCAAATATCACAAATATCTGTTGAAAAAGTAAATGGCAGGATACTCAGATCGAGAGCTTGATTTTAAAAATCAGAAATTAATAGAAATAATAGAATTTCTTATCTATTTATACTGTTATGGAAGAAATGATGCTTACAGAAGACCGGAGAAAAACCAAGCAATGCACAGAGAAATGGAGTTACACCGTTTATTCGCCAGCAGGCCCAGAGGGAGATGTCTCCCAAATTTCCGGGCAAAAACATGGAGGAAGCTTTCCCTATTTATATCTTTCCACTCCTTTGTCTCCCAAATAAGGGATTTTCCGGATCTTACATCATATGACTAGCCTACAAGGTCAGACAGCCAAGTTTATCTTCCCTATTATTCAAGAAGCTAGAAAGCAAAGTTAATTTACAGAGTAAGGGGCCATCTAAAAATAACAGAGTTGACTTACAGAATAAGGGATCATCTAATAGCAGAGAATTTCAAACAGTAGTTTTTTACAGAAATAAGGGTTAGCCTTCTCAACACACTAAGGCAGTGATGGCGAACCTTTTGAGCTCAGTGTGTCAGCATTTTGAAAAACCCTAACTTAACTCTGGTGCCGTGTCACATATAGAAATTTTTTTATATTTGCAACCATAGTCAAACAAAGACATATTTTTGATATTTATTTTATATATTTAAATGCCATTTAACAAAGCAAAATCAACCAAAAAAATGAGTTCACGTGTCACCTCTGACACGCGTGTCATAGGTTCGCCATCGCTGCACTAAGGGATGAGGAGCTAATATGAACTGAAAACAGGAAATTAAAATTATATAAGTGAAAATGTGATGAAACGAGACCTACAGGAGACCAGGAAGGTGATATTTGTCCCATACATCTAAGAATCACCCTAGAACAGTGACTTTCAACCAGTCTTCTAGAGTACCAGTCTGCATTCTTTCAAAGAGCACACTGGGGTTCCCTTTTTCCTATATGCTCACCAACACTTGTTTGTTAATTTATTCATAGTAGCCATTCTGACAGGTGTGAGGTGATACCTCATTGTAGTTTTAATTTGCATTTCTTGGATGATTCCAGACGCTGAGCATTTTTTTTTTACATTGAAACAGGGATTTTAGGGGAACATAGGCAAGTTTAGGGAATTTTTAGAATTGGGGTCCATGGGAAAAAACATGGTGCTACTGATTAGGAGAAGGTACATCGCCTAACACAAGGAAGCCAGGTGCAGTTACATTTCCATAAGACAAGGAAACAGCAACAGATACATCTCCCTTACACAAGGAAGCCAGGTGCAAGGAGCAGCAACTGTTGCATTTACATAAGACAAGAGAGCTGAAAGTAGCCAAAAAGGTCTATATTTCCAAAATAAAAAAGAAGAAAGAAAGCAGAGAAAGAAAAGAACAATGAGGAAGGAGGGCACCACATGCTCCATGTGGTGTTTGACCTTTGAATCCAGGAGTTGCTATAGTGACCAAATCAAAAAGGGGATAGTGGCCAATCAGGGGGATATCAGGACACAGGGACTACAGCCTTTATAAATCATGGAAACAGGAAGTGGGTGGCAGTAGGAGTCCATTCTGTGGGACTCTTGCCCTCTCCCCATGTGGGAGTCTGTACTTGTTCTTCAATAAATCACCACCTTTTGCTATACTACCCTCCATCCACAGATTCATCCTTCAACTCTGGCAGACAAAGAATCTGGATTCCAGTCCAAACATTTCTTTTCAATATGTCTCTTGGCCATGTGTATGTCCTCTTTGGAGAAGTGTCTATTCAGGTCCTTTGCCCATTTTTTAATTGGATTGTTTATCTTTCTGGTGTTAAGTTGTGTAAGTTCTTTATATATTTTGGAAATTAAGCCCTTATTAGATATATCATTGGCAAATATGTTCTCCCATACGGTGGGTTCTCATTTTATTTTGTTGATGGTTTATTTTGCTGTGCAGAAGCTTTTTAGTTTGATGTAGTCCCATTTGCTTATTTTTTTTCCTGAGTTTCCCTTGCCCTCAGAGACATATCAGCAAAAATATTGCTATGAGAGATGTCTGAGAATTGATTGCTTATGTTTTCTTCTGGGATTTTTATGGTTTTTTACTCATTTTTACTTTATTCTTGTTGGTGATCTAGTTTCATTTTTTTGTATGCACCTGTCCAGTTTTCCCAACACCATTTATTGAATGGACTGTCTTTATTCCATTGTATGTTCTTGCCTCCTTTGTCAAATATTAATTGACCATAAAAACATGGTTTGGTTTCTGGGGTCTCTGTTCTGTTCCATTGATCTATATGCCTGGCCTTATGCCAGTACCAGGCTGTTTTGATTACAATGGCCTTGTAGTTCTTGATACAGAAGAAGTATGAAACAAACAAAAAAATCACCTGAATATGACAAAGGACTTTTAAGTATTATATTATCATAGATATTAAATTTTATAGAAATGCACATTAGTTGCTACAGATTGAATATTTTTGTTCCTCAGTATTCATATGTTAAAAGCCTAATGTCCCAGGCGATGGTATTAGGGGGTGAGGCCTTTGGGAGGTGATTAGCTCATGAGGTGGAGCCCTCATGATGGACATGTTATGTGAGGACACAGCAAGAACTCTGCAATCTAGAACCTTTAAGAGAGCCTTCACAAGAACCTGACTACACTGGCACCTAATTTTGGACTTTCAGCCTTTCTCCAGATCTATAAGAAATACATTTCTGTCACTTATAAGCCACCTAGAGTATGGTATTTTGTTATCACAGCCCACGTGGATGAAGATATTAATCTTCAGCCTTCTAATATCAATTGAAAAGAAAAAAATGTAAAATTCAGAGGACAAATCTGTGTTTACCCTTTAAAATAGGTGTGAAAAGAACAAATATTTCAAAAATAGTTGGAGAAATGAACATTGTTCCTAGAATGATTAATTTATAGAAAAATTATGTAGACTAGTATTTCCTAAATGTCCTCCTGCTGGGGGGGGGTCATATTTTAAGTGTAGATGAGTAATTTTAATTATGTTTCTAATTCTACCTGAAATTAGTGGAGTTCAGTTCAAGTTGCATTGACTATATTATGATTTTATTGCATCTTTTCAATATAGCTGGAATATGTTTTGATACTTTTTTTACTCAGGTATTCTAGAAAGATTGAAAAGTTATTCAAAAAATGGCAAGGAAGATTTATAAACTCAAAGGAAACCCTGTGTGCATCCTTCTTCAGAATTTTACATCCTTGCATTTTAATATTTTCCAATGACTCTTAAAGCCATTTTTTTTCATTCATGCATATGCTGATCCTTAGAATGTATGTAACATTCTAATAATCATCCTTTGCATTTATTAAGTCAAAGGAACAGAATACTGAAATTAAAAGTTATATCGCAAGTGACAACATGTATTGCTATAAAAGTTTAGAGCATTATTTATTCAAGCTTATAATTATCTTACTTTTACCATTAAAATGACTATAAAATGGAGTGGAAGATTAAAAATTATCTGATACATTTATATTGCTTAAACAACAAACAATTCATATCATTCAGAAGAAAATTACACCTGTCTTCTTAATAGCATACTGGGTCTATGAATTATTCAAATGATGGGCTTGATGCTGTCACTGAATGGCTGCAGCCTACACTGCAGGTTTTCAGATACAGCCATAGGGAGTAGGGTTCATATTCAGTGGCAATACTATTATTAACAAAGTAGCATTCACCCTTTATCTTCTTCCACTCCTTTACTCCCATTTTGATCCGTAAATTCATCACACCTTTTTTATTTGTTAAATTGTGAGAATTTTAGTCCCAAGGACAATTTTTTTCAAATGTTATCAGTGATTGAAAACAAGTAGTTATAATGAAAGTGGATTTGCAATCTTCAGTCTAGCATTTATGACTCTGAATGCTATAATTATGAAACCATCCATGTGTGTGCTTTCTTAACATATTATGACAGAAGATTACATTCCAAGTCAAGATTATTCCCTTCTATAGTGGTTTAAAATGTGACTTTTATCCTTTTCCTCTTCACAATATTCTAAATTAGAGTTTGGGAGAAAAAGAAACCAATGGAAACTTTTAAAAAAATCTCCATTCACTGAAAGTAGCTTTTTAAAATTTCCATTGCTACTGATACATTGCTCCAGAACTTTCCCCACTTATAAAAATGTTTATTGTGGGGTTAATAGAAGGCATGGTTGTGAGATAAGGGTCCATACTCCCAACATACATTCATCAAGTACCCACAGTATGAATGTTATTACAAAGGAAAAAGTTGTGTTATTGGGCCTTTTACCCAACAGACACTTTAAAATATAACGATTTTATTATTCAATTTTACATCTTGACTCCGCAGGCTGACGCTCTATCCACTGAGCCAAACCGGTTAGGGCAGGGGTGGGCAAACTTTTTGACTCGAGGGCCACAATGGGTTCTTAAACTGGACCGGAGGGCCGGAACAAAAGCATGGATGGAGTGTTTGTGTGAACTAATATAAATTCAAAGTAAACATCATTACATAAAAGGGTACGGTCTCTTTTTTTTTTTTAGTTTTATTCATTTCAAATGGGCCGGATCCGGCCCGAGGGCCGCAGTTTGCCCATGGCTGGGTTAGGGCTATCAATTTTACATCTTTAAAGTAGTATCAAGCATTGCTAAATGGAAAGTGTAGGACTACCTGAGGTTGTCATTTCTCACATGTGCTATGGTGGAGAGAGTGGTTGGGTAACTTCTTTCTCACTGAACTTTCACAATCAATGATCATTTACATTGTATTTTTATTCATAAATAGATATAAAGGGGAATTAAAAGGCAAAGTTAATCAGAAAACCATCTGGTATAGTGTGGATTAACCCTCAGGAAGGTTTTTAAATTCCCATGTGCCCAAGTGCTGGAAATTATGTTTTTTGGTGACCCCCTTTTTAAAAAATCTAGAAAATGCTCTGGGGTAGAATGAGGAGCCTAACAGTTGGAAAGAGAGAGAAAATAAAACTACATATTTTAATGAATAATCTCTCTGTTCTAGAATTTTGTGACACAATGAAGAATTTTCTGTTTTAAAATTCATATTTTCTATAATATTTGTGCCTTAATAATTTTTCAATTTTGTTAAAGAAGATGTATGTATAATTCCCACCTGTCTATGTGTGTTTGTCAGTGTTGTTCACTATCCTGTTGCACTAATACATCTTTTAATTGCTTCCAAACTCATATTAATAAAGAACCCTGTGGTAGAATTGAAAGAACTCCAAAACTGAAGATAGAAAAGTTGGGTCAGAATCTCATCTCCAAATTGGAAAACCCACCTTTCCTTTCTTCCACCATGAATGCGCCCTCCAGGTTCTCCCAAACACTCTGTCTCCTCTCTTCTCCCAGTTTTCCTCATAAGGTCACCATGCTTGTGAAACAGAAATTTTACAGGTGAAATAGGACAGGTTTAGGAAATTTTATAAAGTATGGAAATTAAGGGGACCATGGAGGAAGCACAGGGCTACAGAGCAGCAGAAGGTATATTTCCATAGAATGAGGGAGCTGGGAACAGCAAAAGGTCTATATTTACAACATAAAGAGAAGGAAGTCCCTAGTCCAGAAGGAGAAGAAGAAAGCCCAAAGGGAATAAGAAAGCAATAAGGAAGGAGGGGGGAAGAACCGCGTATGTCCCATGTGAGGTTCCACATTTGAGCCTAGGAGTTACTATAGGAACCAGTCTAAGGGAATAGTGGCCAATCAGAGGGGATATCAGGGCACCAGGATCTGCAGCCTTTGTAAACCATAAGAAAAAGGAACGCAGGGGGGCCCTTTCCTTTCCCCTACTTGGGAGTCCATTCCGTGGGACTCTTTCCCCCTCCCCATGTGGGAGTCTGTACTTGTTCTTTAATAAATCTCCACCTTTGCTGTACCACCCTCTGTCTGTGTATTCATTCTTCCACTCTGGCAGACAAAGAATCCGGTTCCCGTCCAGGGGAACACTGCATGTTCCAGTCCAAAAATTCCGTTTCACTTACAAACCCAGCGTCCTACGTGTCCCGGGTGGGAAGTGCCATCTGGTGTCATTAAGAACAAGAAAGTCCTGTTCATCTGGGAGTGCAATCAGACATTTTATGTTGCTGCAGCTGTCACCAGGGCTGTGGCTTCCCTGCCATTGTAGCTGCAGGGGCTAACTGTGGCTCTGGGGGGACTGGCATCCGTGGAAGAGGACAGCGTCTTGCACACCCAACCCCCTGCCTTGACCTGGACAGCAGGTTCCAACACTGGGCAGATAGATACAGATCACAATGAAGCCTAGGCAGCCCACATTATTTCTCAGTTTGAGGGATTATGGGTCTGAAAATTTTGGAAATTTTACCAAAAACTATTTGATCTTTTTGTTCCCAACATAGCTCAATCATTGATGAATCACAGAATTCTGAAGGTTCGTTGTGTGCTTGCCAGATCTATGTCAAAACTTCAGCCCCCCTCAACACCCCCGTCCCCTTTCCCTCCCCCTCCCCCCCCCCCACACACATACCCAGACCCAGAGACTCCAAAGTCTGCTTGAGCTTTGGGGAGACTCTGCTATCTAAGGAGAGCCTAGGGATTTGGAAGACTCATACTGCCTTGATTCCAGGGCTTCCTCAAATGTACAGAATCAAGGGGAGGGAGAGCAGGCATGGAAGAGGTGTTTAGGGAAAATCTACTGAAAATTTCCTGCACCTGGGAACCACAATCTGGGTCCAAAGGTGCAGAGTGGTGGCTTCACAATGAATAGCTTCTCACCAGGTGATACATTGTGTAGAACTTTAGAAGATATGCTGGTTCATTGCCAAAACAAATTGTTAAGTATTATAACTTTTGCAGAGCTTTTTGCTAATTATCAAGCCTCTACTCCACGACCTCACTTTAAAAAATAAGATGCAAGTGCTGGATATCCCCGCATCTCAGAATCCTTATGGTGTAATGGTACTTGTTCAATGGCTCTCAAGCCCCAGCTCACTCTTGCATAATTCAAAAAATTCAAGTTCTCTCATTTTCATACAATTATACGGCATTATTTTAGACTCTACAGGGATGACCTAAACTTTAGCTATTTGAAGAAGCAGGGAAATGAGGCCAAGGTCCCACAGCACAGACACTGCATATTAGATCAGTAAACTGACCCAATTGCAGAATTACAGATTATTGATTAGAAGAAATCAGAAATACATATCTGAGCATGAGTGTCTGTTTATGTATAGTGCTGTTATATTTTGTGACTATCAGTTGTTTGAAGTGTTTTTATGTACAGTTGACTGAGGTATGTAACCTGAATATTATTAAAAATATCAAATTGATTTATCTATTAAGCAAATATGCAATTTCATTGGTTGGGTATATTCTGAAGTAGGTAATCTTTCACTGCAGAAGTCTACTTAAATAAAACTCAATTCACATGATAGGTAAGACAGTTGATATTTCTGAAAACAGTCAAAAGAATGAAGAAAAGGTAATAATTTGTTTTATATGTCTAATTTCTGGCTACTAATCTAAAGAAGCAAGATAATTTTCCTTACAATCACAGATTAAGTAATTGGAAAAAAAATTTAAAATTTGTACACTAAAACTGGGCACTGAAAGAAAAAAAAAAGAAAAGAAATAAAAGCATTTTGGAATTCCAAACATTTTTTAAAAAGTCCCAAGCCACACCGGGGTTCTCTGAACATGATGGCTGCTTGGCTGCACAGCAGCTTTTACGCCCCCACCACCACCTTTTTCTAATCTAAAGATTGGCTTATCAGACAGAACAAATTATGTTAACATGTAATACTCTTCAACCCAAAACTCTAAATGTACTTCCAGAAAATTTGAACTTCATAACTTACTTAAAATTTTCTGTCTTGTGCCACAGGGGAAAAAACAGTTTAAGTATGGATGCAAACAACACTTTTATGTAAAACCAGAGCCTTTTTATTTTTACTTTTTTTGCACTTATTATTTGTACTTCTCATATGAAACTCAAAAAAATGACTTTGCTCTGCTAGTCAACCTTCCATATGGTGCGTCAAATATCTTAATGATTTTTTTGGAAGACAGAGAATATACTTTATTCTTTCAGTTTTCTACATAGCAGAGAGTACAAGCTAGCATTCAGATTATTTTAATTTAATAATTAAGGTATGCATGGTTGGTTAAAGGAAGATTGTCTAAGTGGAGATTGGTGTTCATTTGGATTCACAAATACTAATCAACATTTTTCAAGTAATGGAAACCCAGTGGCAATAGCTTAAACAAGACAAACAAGTGAATAAAATTTAACAGATGTAATTTTTAAAAATTATAAGGCTGCAGGTGTGTCTCCTAAATCATAAGTACAGATATTTAGCAGAAATGGGAAAATATCAGCAGAAGGATAGGCAATTTTTTTTCATCTCTCTCTCTCCCCCTTTCTCATCTGCTTTATTTTCCTGTCTTTCTATAAAACAAAGCCCTCTGCTTCTCATTTCCCATGACAGGTGATAATACCTGCACTGTTTTCAATTTACTTCCTTTAAGAAGCCAGTCAGAATAAACTGGAACCCCTCAGCTCAAGTTTAAGACTCTCAAGAGCAAAGAAAGGGGTGGCCTGCATCATCTATTGGTCAAGGCATTCATCATATTCTAATTGAAATGATCATTTTAAAACTTCTGAAAAATCTAATTTTGTTCCTTTCAAATCTGCTTATTTGCTTTTAAAAGTATTTTGATCCCTGCTCATATTTTTCAAGTTTTAAAATTTCTATAAATTTACTAAATTTTAAATTTGTTTTTGTTTGATAATGTCAATATCTGTGTCATTTGGAGTCTGAGTCTTCCATTGTTTTTTTCCATTGATTCTTCCTTGTGGGGGAATAGTTGGTTTGCATGTTTTATTATTTTTCATCATGAAATTTCTTGAAAAGAAATTTTCCTTCCACTTGACATCAATGTCAAGGTCCGAAGTTAGTTGAGGCAATCTTGGCAGCTCAGGTACAAAATTTAAGAACTTAAAGAACTATGAGGCTGAGTATCTCCTTAAAAGAGGTACTTCTCCCAAGAAGACCAACAAATAACCAACAGGTACTGTATATGAAAAACGGCTCAACTTCACTAGCTATTAGGGACATGCAAATCAAAACTACAATCTCACACCTACTGGAATGGCTTGTATCAACAAGACAAGTAATTCGTGTTGGAGAGGTGGTAGAGAAAAAGGAACTGTCATTCACTGATGGTGGGAATATGAACTGGTACATGCACTATGAAAAACAGTATGGAAATTCCTCAAAAAATTAAGAATAGAGTTACCATATTGAAACGGGATTTTTGGACTGGAACCCGGATTCTTTGTCCACCAGAGTTGAAGAATGAATCCACGGACAGAGGGTAGTATAGCAAAAGTAGAAATTTATTGAAGAACAACTACAGACTCCCACATGGGGAGAGGGAAAGGGTCCCACAGAATGAATTCCCATCTTGGGAGGGGGAAAGGGTCCCACTGAGTTCTTTTTCCATCTGGCTTATAAAGGCTGCAGATCCTGGTGCCTTGATATCCTCACTGATTGGTCATTATTCCCTTAGACTGGTTCCTATAGTAACTCCTGGGCTCAAAGGTTGAACCTCACATGGGACAAGTGAAGTTCTCTCCCTCCCCACCCCTTCCTTATTGTTTTCCTATTCCCTTTGAGCTTTCTTCTTCACCTTAGTTTGTAAATAGAGACCTTTTGCTGTTCCCAGCTCCCTCATTCTATGGAAATGTACTTGTTGCAGCTTTTCAGCTTCCCTATTCTATGGAAATATACCTTCTGCTGTTCTGCAGCCCTGTGCTTCCTCCATGGTCCCCTTAATTTCCAAAATTTCTAAAATTTCCTAAAACCTGTCTTATTCACCCCCCAAAATTCCGTTTCACTTAAAAGAAATAAGGTGGCTATGAAATAACTGTCTGCTCTATGAATAATGAAAATCATTCTTCCATTTACCCTTCCAGGAGGATTTAAATGCATTTAAAAATGAACTTGTTAACCAAAATGAATATTACTTGGAAAAATGTTTGGAAGGGGTTAGGCATGAACCTCGAACAATTCCAAGTCCCCTAAATTGATGGGCAATGCTTTCTGCATCCTGTAATATTGTGATTTATAATAAGAAATAAATATTTGGTTTTGTTCAGTTGCTGTCACAGAACTCCTGAAACAGTTTGAATGGCCTAGTCAGTGGTTGGCAAACTGCGGCTCATGAGCCACATGCAGCTCTTTGGCTCCTTGAGTGTGGCTCTTCCTAAGCCTTAGGAGTATCCTAATTAAGTTCATAACAATGTTCCTACCTACATAGTTTAAGTTTAAAAAATTTGGCTCTCAAAAGAAATTTCAAGTGTGGTACTGTTGATATTTGGCTCTGTTGACTAATGAGTTTGCAGATCACTGGCTAGGTAATGAGAGCAACAAAGGTGCCTTTGTTGTGTTAATGAAGTGACTTTAGGAAAACAACTAGGTAACCTAAGGATGGGGATGGTTGCCAGGCAACCCATTGTGAGATAGGAGTTTGGAATTTTCACTCTTATCCCTGACATTCTGGAAGAGGAAAGGGCCTAGAGATTGAGTTCAATTATTAATGGCCAATAATTTAATCATCCAAGCCTATGTAATGAATTCTCCATACAATCCCAGGAGATTGGGGTTTGGGGTTTGCAGTTTCTAGGTAAGTGATGATGGATAGTGGTATTCTCAGAGCGCATAAGCTCCATGCTCTTTCCCTATATCTTGCCCTCTTCCATCTGGCTGTTCTTGAGTTACATCCTTTTATAATAAACTGGCAATCTAGTAAGTAAAATGTTTCTCTAAGTTCTGTGTGTCACTCTAGCAAATTAATTGAACCCAAGGGGTGGGTTGTTGGAACATCCAATATGGAGCTAGTTGGTTAGTCAGAAGCACAGGTGACAACCTCTACTTGTCTTATAGGACTGAACCCTTGACCTGTGGAAGGAATCTAAAGCTATCTCCAGGCAGATAGTGTCAGAATTGTGTTAAATTGTATGACACCAGATACTTTCTGAGAATTACTTGGTGTGGTGAAAACCCCCCATATCAGAATTTCAAATGTTTATCAGAACAATAGTCATCTTCATGATTATTTTCTTATCCCTGTATTAAATTATTCTTACTGAAAGGCCTGATTAAATAATAAAGCTTTCATAAAGTAAAGGATTTGCTCCATTCTTTCATGAGTATCATTTTGCCAATAAGAAGCTAGCATTCTAAGGACCTGGCTATGGACTAACAAATCTGATTCCACAATGTGAGTCTTGAATGATCGATATGTTATTTAAGAAGAGCAAATATTTCAGACATGGAAAGCCAGTAACTTTGTTTGCTTAATTAAAAAGGAACATACTATACAACCTAATGTTTTATTTGTTAAGGCTACTATGGTGACTGTTTATAGGATCTAAATAGTTCCCTTGGGATAAGTAAGTATTAACATATCTTTAAAAGTTTACTAAACCATCAAAATCATTGACACTCAGAAAACTTGTTTCATTATCTGTCCAGTACAAAATATGCAAACACCCTACATTTTTTGTAAGTGCTGTAACTATTTTACACGTATGTTTGTGTTTTATTTGCTAGAAGAGTAAATAAATTTCTACAGTGTCTTCTTTAAGAAAGAGTTACGCCTGGTATGAACTATTAAAAGCTCTCTCAACCACCACATAAAGCACAAGCCTCTCAAAAGCCCTTCAGGCCCCAGATTGTCAATAAACTAAACCTAATCCCAGTGAAGAATCAACAAGGCTCATCCTGGGACCTGACTAAGGGCAAAGAGCAGGTGCAAGGCCTACATTTCTGACTGCTTGGCGCCTTGTTATTGTTCTTATGAATAGTCGGTGCATCAGGAACTCTACAGGGATCCAAGCCTTTCCTTGAGCCCAATCAAAGGATTAGTGTGATTCAGACAGAGATTGAATCTGCGTGAAAAATTTTCCATGCTGAGTTCTATCAGAAGGTGCTGCTGAGTGGGATTTGTTACTAATCACGAGGCAAAATTGAAGTCTCTGAAATGAGAAGCCAATAAACAAAATAATAAAAGTTATTTTAATTATTAAATGTCAGTGTTACAAAGCCTTTGCCATTTATCACTGCCATTAAGAAATACAGTAAACAGAAAAAAAATTGTGTTCCATTCAATATAATTCAATTTCCTTAATATATTTTAATGATCTTAAAAAAAAGTATGGTGATTACCAGAGGAGCAGGGGGGCTAAGGAGAGAAGAAGGCATCTGGGGGATGAATGGTGACAGAAGGAGACTTGACTTGGGGTGGTAAACACACAATACAGTGTAGAGATGATGTGCTATAGAATTGTACACCTAAAAGCTGTATAATTTTAAAAAATAAAAAAGAAAAAAACAAACAAACAAACAAAAAAGCTGTATAATTTTATTGACCAATGTCACCCCAATACATTCAATAAAAAGTTTTAAAAATGTGATTAACAAATTGCTAATTCCTTTTAGCAACCAAGATCTATACTTCAATGCAGATGTACTATTTTATTGGACAGTGCTGTATGTGTACTGAAGCTACTGAAAATTCTGAAAGTCTTTACACAGTCCAAGTTGTCAGTGCCTAATGATGCTAAGTGATGAATTGCTCCAATTTTAATAGAACAATCAAGGTCTAGTGTTTCCATTATCGTCTCAACACACTTCCCATCCATACTCTTATGCTATTGTAGTACTGATTAGGCGGCATTATTTGTAAAGACTTTGTAAATTGTAAGTCAGAGATAACAGGTGATTCTTTCTTGTTATTTGAAAACCAAACATGTCTGATAATTTTTCATGTTTGAAGAAACTACTGACATGTCAATATCATTTTACTAAAAGAAGAATGAGCTGCTCTACTCAGTACAATTGGGCATAAAAAATGTCCTCTTTCTAATACAATTGAAAACTGATCAAGTAATGGTATTATTTTGTAAGAATTGCTTGTGGTTAAATCTGTTTGTGTATAAAATTTGATTTATCTCTATCATCTATCCATCTACTACCTATTCTATCTATCTATCTATCTATCTATCTATCTATCTATCTATCTATCATCTGTGGTAGTTAGACAGACATGAGCAGAGCAAGGATGATGGGCCAGATACAGAAGGTCACCAGAGCAAAAATCCCTGGGTGCCTAGCAACAGGCCAAACTGGGGAAAAAGGGGCCTTGCCTCCAGGATAACTTTTCCTCCCCCAGCATGTTGCTGGTCATGTACTGTAGACCCACTGACCTTTCATATCACTGGTCATGTAGTTTAGACCCATCCCCTGGCATGTCAGTAGTCACAAGGTAGACCCCTTTGGAGGAGGAACAAGAAGGAGAAGAGTAGCCTCATGGGACTCCCATTGGGGATGGTCAGGACCACTCCTTTAAGCATTAACCCCTGATAATATCTAGGCCTCTGCTGTGTTTCAGTTTCAGGCCCAGAAAAGCAGCAAAATCAGGAAAGTGATGCCATGGCTGCCATTAAGAGCACCTGCATTGACTAATGACCCCTTTCCCTGGCCCCAGCCAATCAGTGGAGAGCAGGGTCCTGAAAGGACACATCTGGAAAGCTTATGCATATTCTATCGGGATCCTCTCCTGAGAACTCCAGCTAAATATGCTCAAGACTGAGGACCCAATGCAGCACTCTCTGTGGAACACACCTGTGTCTTTCACCTTCCCTTAAGCATGTTTTCCTTCTACTCTCCCCTAAGCTCCAAGGGCTATCCTTTTGCCTTGGTAACTTGTTTCCTGAGCCCATATCTTCTTCAGCTCACTTTTTCTATTTCTGTGACTTTCTAAATAAACTTTCTCTTCTAGTTTGAATTTTGGCTCTGAAATCTTCTTAGCTAGAACTCAAGTACCAAGGTTGCTGAACTGAGGTCCTATCTGACTCCACGGTCTAAGACCTGGTGCAGTTTTGCCTCCAACATATCTATCTAGCATCATCTATCTGTCTTATTAAACTTATGAAATAAAACTTTTAACCATGTATACTTTTAATTTTTAGGAAGTAAATATAGTATAATTAAAAGTAATTTTACATGATCTATTATCACTGATTAATACCTGTGAAACGGAATTTTTGTTCTGGAACACACGGTGTTCCCCTGGGCAAGATGATTCTCAGACTCTTCGTTGGAGTCAAAGAATGAATCCATGGAGGGAAGGTGGTATAGCAAAGGTGAAAATTTATTGAAGAACAAGTAAAGACTCCCACATGGGGAGGGGAAAGAGTCCCACTGAGTTCCTGTTTCCACGGTTTATAAAGACTTGCCTTGATATCTCCTCTGATCAGTCACTATTCCCTTGGACTGGTTACTACAGTAACTTCTGAGCTCAAAGGTAGAACCTCACATGGGACATGGAACACCTGAGGTTCTCCCCCCTCCTTCCTTATTGTTTTCCTATTCCCTTTGAGCTTTCTTATTCCTTTGGATGAAGGGCTTCCTTCCCTTTATTTTGTAAATATAGACCTTCTGCTGCTTCCAGCTCCTCATTCTATGGAAATGTACCTGTTGCAGCTTTTCAGCTTCCCTATTCTGTGGAAATATACCTTCTGCTGCTCTGCAGCCCTGTGCTTCTCCCATGGTCCCCTTAATTTCTAAAACTTCCTAAACCTGTCTTTTTTACCCTTAAAAATTCCTGTTTCACCTGGAATATCAATACTTTCTATGGCATACACAAGAGGGGTATTAGAAATATATCTCATGTTTCTTAAGCTTTAATATTTAACTAAAACACCCCCTAAAATAAATATGCCATATTCTTCTATTAATATTCCAGTAAGCACATATTAAATGTCTTCTACATGTTGGGCTAAGGCCATTTCTACAAGATGAAAATGCTCAATAGGAATAGTCCAAAGATAACTGATTTTTCATTCAACTGGAAGACTCATTATTCAATATATATATATATTTGTAAAAATAAATGTTGTAACATTAGGTAATCTAAGAGATTAATTCAGTACCCATCTCACTGCAGGATATTTTAGGATAGATACTCAGTGAAAAGAAGAGTGTCAACTGATTACTATTGCAGTTTCTTGAATCCCCCTAAAATACTACATTGCATTGTCAATCTATGACATCTATTTTCGGCGAGGATAATATTACAGTGGTGTTGCCTAGTGTTAAGGAAGACTGACAAGTTGATGTTTTTTTCTCTTTTTAGGTTTCTATATCTTAAGAAGACAGCTGATGATTTGTCCAATTCTCTTCAAAACTCTTAAAGAAAGTATGTTGCAAAGATAAGTGAGTAGAATTAACTAATGGCAAAATGTTCATGAAGACAAAACAACTTTGCTGTCCCATTATTTAGAAAGTTCAAAGCACAATTTAGATTTCTTCTAGCTTCTTCTAGCTAAGGAACATAATGAGGTTAAGATTATTGATTCACCAAATGAAGTCAATTTTGTTTTTATTTACACAAGGAAGAAAAAAATGCCATAGACTGGAGAAGTGATGCTTAGGATGAAATATGATGTCAAATAGAAGGCTGAATGCAGAAGATGAAGTAAGAAAGGAAAATGACATACTCATTGCAATTATATATAACTTTCAACCAATTTTTGAAAATTGAGACTAGAAAAATGTCTAAGCTAAACATACTGGCAATAACAAACTGACAAGACCTAGAAATATTGGTTTTTATTAGGCTACTAGGAGCCCAGTGCACAAATTCGTGCACCTTGAAAGGAACTGTGGGCCATGAGGTTGCGGTGGGCACAGGGGCGGGTCTCAGTCCATCCTCTTTGCCCCCGCCCAGCCTCTCCTGCCACGACCCTCGGTCCCCTGTTTGCTGGCAGCCCCTCTCTTGCCACCACCACTCCCCCATGCTGATGGGGCCAGCTCCACTTGCACACACTGACAGCATGGAGAGATTGAATCTGGCGCCAGCAGCAGGTGCAAGTGGCGGCTGTTGCCTGGATTGCCCCTCAGGAGCAGGGGGAGGTGGAGAAGCCCTCAGGCGCGATCGGGGCCAGCAGCCACCTCTTGCACCACCTGACGGTGCCGAGCAATTGGGACCAGCACCAGGTGCCAGCAGTGGGTGTGAGCGGCAGCACTGGCACCAGCTGCAGGTGTGAGTGGAGCCGGCACTGGCAGGAAGTACAAGCAGTGGCTCTGGCAGTGGGTGCGAGCGGGGCCGTCACTGGTAGTGGGTGCAAGAAGCAGCTGTATGCCCCAATCACCCCTTAGGAGCAGAGGAAGGTGAAGAAGCCTTGAGGGCGATTGGGGCTGACAACTGCCACTCTCACCCGTTGACAGTGCTGAGTGATCAGGCCGGTGCCATATGCCAGCAGCGGGTGAGAGAAGGGCCGGCACCCACAGCAGGTGTGAACACCAGGTGGGGCTGTGGTGTGCCAGAGCAAAGAATTTTCAGTAACCACCAGAGGCTTGCCCCAATGACAGAGACCAGAACACTGCCTTGGTTGGGCACCCCCACTCACCTGCTCCATCATCACACTGCAGCCGACGCCCACCACGTTCTGCACTCTGCCATCTGCTGCCAATGCCCGCCATGTTCAGTGCACACCCCCTGGTGGTCAGTGCACATCATAGTGACCAGTTGTTTGGTTGTTCAGCCATTTGGTTTATTTGCATATTAAGGTTTTATATCCTATCTAATAAAAGAGAAACATGGTAATTAGCGTATGTCCGCTACCATTCCCATTGGCTAATCAGCAAGAAATGCAAATTAACTGCCAGCCAAGATGGTGGGTGGCAGCCAGGCAGCTTGAAACTAACATGAGGCTTGCTTGCTTCAGTGATGGAGGACTCCAACGTTCCCCGCCTGCCTTGCTGGCCTCTGAGCTTGCAGTTTGAAACATAGTTACAAATATAGAAGCTAAACAAAACCCCAGAAACCTGCTTTCAGTGAGCTGGGATCTCAGAGCTGGAGTTGATACAGTGTTTCCATTATAGAACACAAACAAACCAGATACCTGCTTTCAGCAGCAGAGGCCTCAGAGCTGAAGTCAGATCTAAAGCTGGCCCAGAATAAAAACAAAGAAAAAAGAAAAAAAGGAGCAGTTGGGAGCTTCAGTCACCTGCCAGCCTGAAAACAGCCCTCAGCCCCACACCCAGACTGGCCAGGCACCCCAGTGGGGACCCCCACCCTGAAGAGTGTGTGACCAGCTGCAAACAGCCAGCATCCCCTCACCCAGGCTGGCCAGGAAGCCCAGTGGGGACCCCCACCCTGATCCAGGACACCCTTCAGGGCAAATCAGCCAGCCCCAACCCGTGCACCAGGCCTCTATCCTATATAGTAAAAGGGTAATATGCCTCTCAGCACCAGGATTAGCAGAGCCGAGAGGCCTCCCAGCACCGGGATCAGTGTGACAGGGGGCAGTGCCCAAACCCCCTGATCGGCCCAGCTTTGTGGGTGATAGAGGGCAGTGCCCCAACCCCCTGATCCGCCCTGCTCTGTGTGTGACAGGGGGGAGCTCCCCAACCCCCCTGATTGACCCTGCTCTATGCGTGACAGGGGGCAGCGCCCCAACCCCCTGATTGACCCTGCTCTGTGCATGACAGGGGGTGGCGCCGCAACCTCCCCATCGACCATGCCTTGAGTGTGACAGGGGGAGGTACCCCAACCCCCCAATCGGCCCTACCCTGAGTGTGACTGAGGGTGGCATTGCAGCATCACAACCTCCCGATCTGCCCTGCTCTGTGCATGACAGGGGGTGGCACCCCAACTCCCCAATCGGCCCTGCTCTGAGCCCGACCAGGGGCTGCACCTAGGGATTGGGCCTGCCCTCTGCCACCCGGGAGCAGGCCTAAGCCAGCAGGGCGTTATCTCCCGAGGGGTCCAAGACTGCAAGAGGGCACAGGCCAGACTGAGGGACCCCCCCTTCCCCGCCGAGTGCACAAATTTTTGTGCACCGGGCCTCTAGTATATAAATAATAGAGGATTTCACTTAGATTGTCTTTATATTTGCTTCAAATTAACTTGAGGATAGTTTGTAATTCTATCACTAAAAGTATGTATACAAATGATTTCAGTGAAAGTTTGGACAATTTTATTTATTTACTTAAAAAAATCAACATTATCACTGGTTCTTTTATTTGTTAGTGAGGTTATTGGGGTGACATTGGTTAATAAAATTACATAGGTTTCAGGTGTACAATTCTACAATATATCATCTGTGTTTTGTATTGTGTGTTTACCACTCCAACTCAAGTCTCTTTCCATCACCATTAATCCCCCCTTTACCCTCTTCTACCTCCCCCGACTCCGCTTCCCTCTGGCAACCAGCATACTGTTGTCTGTGTTCATGAATCTTTCCTCTTTTTCTTGCTTAATCCTCACACCCTCCTCTCCAAGTTCCCAAACCCCTCCCTCTGACAGCTGTCAGTCTGTTCTCTGTATCCATGAATCTGTCTCCAATTTGTTTGTTAGTTTATTTTGTTCATTATATTTTACATATAAGTGAAATCATGTGGTGCTTGTCTTTCTCTGACTGGCTTATTTCACTTAGCATAATAATTTCCACGTCCATCCAAGCTGTTGCAAAAGGTAAGATTTCCTTCTTTTTTTATGGCTGAGTAGCATTTCATTTTGTAAATGTATCACAGCTTTTTCATTCACTCATCTTCTGATGGGCACTTGGCCTATTCCCAAATATTGGCTATTGTAAATAATGGTGCAATGAACAAAAGCATATGTTCTTTTGAATTAGTGTTTCAGGTTTCTTTGAACATATTCTCAGAAGTGGAATTGCTGGGTCAAAAGGCAGTTTTATTCTCAGTTTTTTAGGTAATTTGATACTGCTTTCTACAGTGGCTGCACCAATCTGCATTCCCACCATCAATGCACTGGAGTTCCCTTTTCTCTACATCCTTGCCAACACTTGTTTGTTGATTTATTGATGATAACCATTCTGACAGGTAAGAGATGGTATCTCATAGTGATTTTACTTTGTTGAAAAGAATATCCTTTCTAAACTCAATTTCCTTTGTACCTTTGTAGAAAATCAATTTTCCATGTACATATTTATGGATTCTAAGTTCCATTTATCTAAGTCTGTCTCTTCATTGATGGCATATTGTTTTGATCACTATAGGTAAGTATAAATGTTTTGATCAAATAGTGTTATTATTATAATTTTGTTCTCTTTCAAAGTAGTTTTGGCTACCCTAGTACCTTTACATTTTCATTTGAATTTTAGAATGTTTGCCACATACATACCAAAAAAAAAAAAATGATCCTCCTGGGAGTTTGATTGGGATTGCTGTGAATCTATACAATAACTAACAAAGAGTTGACATATTTACAATATTGAATCTTCTGAATCACTTATTTATTTATTTATTTATTTATTTAATTTCTCTCAGCAACATTTTGTTTTTCTCATTGTACAGGCTTTCACATGTTAGATTTATCTCTAAGTATTTTATATTCTGATGTTGTGACATTTAAAATTTTACTTTCTGATTTTTGTTGTTAGAACTTAGTAATACCATTGACTTTTATATATTAATCATGCAGCCTTAACCTTATTAAACTTACAAATTAGTCATTGTAGCTTCTTTTATAGGTTCTATCACATTGCCTACATAGATAACATTTCATTTCCTGATAAAGACAGTTTCATCCTTTTCTTTCTAATCTGGATGACATTATATATTTTTTTCTTACCTTATTGCCTTGGCTGGAATCTTCAATGCAATGTTGAATAGAAGCAATAAGAGTAGATATCCTTGTTTCGATCTTACAGGGAAAGATTCAATTGTTAACTATAAAAAAATATTTTCGCTGTAGGTTTGTTATAAAGAATTGACTTATGTGATTAAAGAAGCTTGCAAGTCAAAATATGAAGAGTAACTCAGTGGACTGGAGACCCAGGAAAGCTAATATTGCAGTTCCATTCCTAAGGCTGGTAGGCTGCAGATCAGGAGATCTGGTTCCAGTTCAAATCTGAAAGCAGTCTGCTGAGAAACCAGGAAGAGCTGGTGTTGCAAATGAAGTTTGAAAGTAGTCTGCTGGAGTAATCTTTCTTGTTCAGGGCAAGTCATAATTTTGTTCTATTTAGGCTTTCAAGTGATTACATAAGGCCCACCCACATTATGGAGGGCAATCTGTTTTACTCAAAGTCTTCTGATTTAAAGGTTAAGCTTAGCCAAAACACTCTCATAAAAAACACCCAGGATAATGTTTTACCAAATATCTGGGCATCCTATGGCTCAGCCAAATTGACAAATAAAATTAATCAAAGAAATGATCCAGAGCAAATATTCTTAAACATTATGCAACACTGATTCTCTATCCCAGGAAGCATGCATCTGAGACACTTTGATTAACATTTAATAAATAATATATTTCCTGAATAGCACTTTTGACCTTCAGCTTTATGTTAGTTGCTATGGGCAACCTACCAAACAACTGTGTCATTTCTATTCCTCAATTCTTCTACACACCCTTCATGGTTGATGTACCTATTATTACTTTCTTCCTTCTTTGTTGTGTTTTCCAGATTTTTACCACTGTATTCCTTTCTGAGAAGACAGATGATTTGAACATAAAAATAATTTAGGCAACCCAAGATGCTTTTTATAATTTTGCATTATTAAATGTATACACAGTACAGAGGATAGACTCTCAGAAAACATTGATCACTTTGGAATTGTTGAAGACATTTTTTATTTCAAAGAGAATAAAATTTTCATTTGCTCTCTTCATATAGCAATATCTGAATGAACTTAGTAACCATAATTTTGGAATTAGAATTTAACAGAAAATACAAATTCATCAGGAACTCTTAATATATATTGTTTCTTAAGTTCAAATGTTTGGGTGGAAAATGATGTGGAAGACATTTTATGACCTATGAAAATAATCCTTTAGATCTTATGGCAAAGAAAAAATTACCAATTCATCCTACCAAGAATAGATTGATCATTGTGATTGCACAAACACATTAATTTCCAAATAAAAGGAGTTTATTTTTCCATCTTTAAGCCATCTTTAGACCAGATAACTCCTAGAAGTGCAGCTAGATATACATTTACAAAACTAACAAACATGAATATACAAATTATGTATTATAACTTTATATGCTTGTGAAAAAAACAGTATATGTTAAAAAGCATATTTTAATGTTTTAGAATACAGAATATCTGTCAATTATTTATTTTTCATCTATCTATCCTTTAATATATCCAATTGACCCTTGAATAACATGGAGGTTAGTGGGAATGACAGTCAAAAATCTACATATAACTTTTGACTCCCACAGAACTTATCCATGGTCCCTCGTTTTACATAAGAGGTTGATTTCAGGACCCCTGCAGACACTAAAATCTATGGATACTAAAGTCCTTTATATAAAATGGCTTAGAACAATGTATACAGTCAACCTTCCACATTACCGTATTTCCTACTATTGATCAAAAATACTGTTTTTGATTCATGGTTGGTTGAGTTGGAAAAATGTAACCCAGGGATTCAGAGGCCTGCCTGTATATTTATTGAACAAAATTTGCATATGAATAGACTTGTTCAGTTCAAATGCATGTTGTTCAAGGGCATACATACTATCTTATTGGTTCTGTGACTTTGGAGGACCCTGAAAAATACAAGAAGGGAAGTATATATGCCATATCCTTTCCTTGTTATTGTAGTATATACACATATAGACATACTATTAGTAGTATATAATATTACTTAAATTCTATGTATAATTTACATATACATTTTACATATAAAAGGTATTTATTATAAAAATTAGCTCATGAGATTATGGAGGCTGACAAATCTGCAGGGTGAGTTGTCAAGCTGGAGAACCCCCAAAATTGATAATGTAGTTTTAGTCTGAAAGCCGACAGGAAGACCCAGGAAGAGAAGAGCTGATGTTTCAGTTCAAAGGCTGTTGGAGAAGAATAATTATGTCACTCATGGGAAGGTCAGACTTTTTGTTTTACTCAGGCCTTAAACTGATAGATGAGGCCCACCCATGTTATGGAGGAGAATATGCTTTTCTCAGTCTATCAATTTAAATGTTAATCTCATCCAAAAACACTGTCACAGAAACCCCCAGAATAATGTTTGATCAACTATGTGGGTATCGATCGTCATGCTTTCTTTGTTATCAAACTATGCTATTCCATCATGCTTTCTTTGTCATGATTCCCCGTTCATCATGCTTTCTTAATTATGAAGCTATGCTATTCCCTTTCCTGGCACTCAAATAACCAAGCAAATACAAAAATTTTTGAATTCAAAGTGTTTGACCAAGATTTCTGTTTTATTGTGCTATTTACTACCTCTGTGATGTAACTAGAACTCAATATTAAATCATATTCAAGGCTTTTGCATTCACCTAGATAACAGGATACTTGAAAACCATATTTTGGCCTAAGATAAGTATGTCAAACTCAAAGGCTAACACGGGCCAAATAAACAAGGTTTAAGTTTATGTGGGCCACAAAAAACCCAAAAGCTTCAATTTTCATAGAAACGTAGGTTTATTTCAATAGAGACACGCTGAATACAAAGGGCTGAAATAAATGAGTAATCATAACATAGAATAATATAATATTTTAATAAAAATTAATATTTTTTTCTTGAACATTAACTTACCAGACACTGAATAACTGTACAAATTAATAAGCTTAATGCAAATAAACCTATTTTTCTTGTTTTCTGGAAGCAACATAATCTCCTGTTGCACACACCAAGCAAGTCAGTACAAGATTAATGACTTGGCAATCAGCTGCTAAAATATTCGCTGCTAGTATTAGTGGAGAGAAATGGTGCGCCTGTGCGTAAGGCACATAAGGGAAATGAATGCAACACGGTTATAGTAATCAGTAATTAGTGGATGTTGTAGTTCGTTATTAATAATTATGTATAACAGAATGTTGTAAAAATTAAGTTACAAAATTTTTATTAAAACATTTCTTACCTACCGTTATATTGGCTGGGCCTCAAAAATATTTGTTGTGGGCCACATGCGGCCCGCTGGCCGCGAGTTTGGTATGTTTGGCCTAAGAAATCATGTTTTATGAGGATGGTAAATTTAATTTTATTAAATAGGAGTTAATTTTTCCAAAAGAAAATATGACGCTGTTTTATTTCAGCAAAGTTAAGTCACTACCACAAGCAAGCAAATCTCAAAATATCTAAATATTGAAAACCATACTCATTTTTTACTTATATTTTGGTGCTTGACCATTCAGTGTGTATCAGTATTACTAAGACAAATGATAGCAGCCACTGAGTGTTTAAGAAAATATATATGGGGAAAAGATAAAACTGAGAACATTTATCCATTAACTCTTTTCCCTTTTATGTATTTTGAAAAGACTGTTATTATTTGAAGTGGAAGTGCCTATCATAGCCTAGCTCAGCGGCCACTTGGAACATAGATGATAACAATAAAGCATATTATTTTAAAGATATAGTCTTTAAACACTTGAATCAAGTGTTTTATAAACTAAGACAATAGAAAAGGTGAAGTAATTTTTTTTATTGGCTGTTATGGACACTCTTTCTGAAAAATGTCATTCCAATCAACGCACTACAGAAAGAAGGCACCAAGGAACTCATATTTTGAATATTCCATAGAAACTACATTAACTCTATCTTCATGAGTATGCATATTCTATTTTCTGTTTACCCAATTTCATAAAGGAGGTTGGTGGGAACTCAAAATGTTTAAGTGCAACTTTTATAGTTAAGTGAGTGGGTTATAATAATCTTCAACTATCCCAATTTTCCCATTGGCATTTCAAAGCATCCTTGTTACTAGAAAGAATTCAAATAGGAGGCACCAATAAAAATGCAAGTAGTGTATTTTGTTCATCTATTTTCTCTCTGATATTCATTCAAGTTGGAGAGTTTGTAATTCTTAGGTGATAAATTACTATCACATCGGTAGACAGTTTCAGCTTTTCTATCAACATCACAGGATACAACCACTTAAAGCTGAGCAGTAATCCTTATGTCTATTGGGATTCCAATTATACGCAGTCCTGTTCCATTACTACAATTGCTTGGATATGCCTAGTTCCCATGGCTTTGTCCTTGGCCCATGAGCACTGAGCACCGTGAGGTTTTGCAGGATGCTTTTCCCACTAATAAGTGTGGTTCCACTAATAAGCTACGACTCAGGGTGCTTGGATCACATGATGCTTTACTGAGCTTACCCACAGGGTTCCAGAACTTACACAGATGTTCTTGCAGAATCTGCTCTTCCTAGAAAAAATATTTACCTCCATGAAGCTATTTCTAGGATCTATGATCCATCTCCTCCATCATTTTGGCCATCATTCCTTCTCCTACCTTCCATTTAGCCATTTGAGGATAGATGGCTTCTACTTTTAACTGGCTTGTTTTATTTTGTCTTGTTTTGCAAAGACATCTCTTTGTAATTCAAGAAAAAATATGTAGCCTTTTCTTTGAAAAGTAGCATTTAAATTAATATCAGACTTACATAAATGAGGGTCCAGCTGATATAAATAGCAAGTTCCTGATGGAGAAATACCAGTAAATGTGGAAAATTTGGCACTCAACTGTCTTCCACTGGTGAGCTAAATGAATTGTGTTCAGGCTTGCTGGCCCTTTTATTTCTAAAACATTCATTAAGAAATCCACCAATGGGGTTACAGCATCTTCACAGAAGTCCAGTGGAGCCAGCATGCTATCTGAAGTAATGTTCTCACCTCTAGAGAAGGGAGTGGGCTTTTGAAATTAGCAAGGATGGCTTTGATATATTCTCCTGTCTCTCATGAAAGACTCTACTTCATCTGGCTTGTGTTCTTCCTGTCTGCCTCTGATCGATTTCATGTAATCCTGATGTGCTCTTTGTCGTTGCCTTTCATGAAGCCAGTTTCCTGCAGGTGGTAGTTCATTGCTATATCATAATACAGTGATATCTTGTGATATCTTTTTTTTCTCCAGTCAAGCTGAGATATTATCTGCAGAGACACTAAAACTATTTTTCCTAGATAACATTTTAGATATGTCACTTCATTAAACCTCTCCAAGCTTTCTTGAGTGATTGTAAATGTTACCTTGGCCACTTGAAAAATTAAGGAATTGAGATTTTATAAGTTATACAACTTGCCTTTAAATTGCATAAAAATGTCAGGGATTGCAGTAGTTTCCTGGAATTGATTCCAACTTTATTTTCCTTTCCCATTTGGTCAAGGCTAGAGAAATTTGTTCTGAAAATTAGCCATTCCTAAATGACAAAAAGCACTGGATATGTGCTAGTTTTTCTTCTTATGCACCAAGTCAGATAATCTATAGCGTGCTGCTAACCCCATCACACCATTTTTCATAGTAGCTTATTTGGGACACTTGCTGAACTTAGTGAGAATACAAGGATCAGCCCATAACTGACATAACCATTGACACAAATTACAATCTATGTATATAAAAGCCTAAGCGACCAAATGATTGGTTGAGTGGTCGCTATGACATGCACTGACCACCAAGGGGCCAGACGCTCAATGCAGGAGCCCCCTGGTGGTCAGTGTGCTCCCACAGCAGGAGTGCTGCTCTGACCTAAGGCAGCACTACTGAGCAGAGCAGCAGCGGCAGGCTCAGCAGGACCGGGATGGGCTGGAGTGGTGTGGTCCCTGGCTGCCTGCTGCTTCGCACACTACTACATCCTTTGGGGGGATGTTGGACTGCCAGTTTCAGCCCAATCCCCGCAGGCTTAGCTGACATTCCCCAAAGGGTTCCAGACTGCAAGAGGCACAGGCCAGACTGAGGGACTCCAGTGGTGAACAAATCCATGCACTGGCCCTCTAGTATAATTCATATTATTAGGTTACTCTTATAAAATGAACATAAACAGTGTACCATCACCAGTCATATTGATCTTATGCACTTGAATAATGTACATTTTAGTTAGAAATTCTCTGGGTAATATGGTCAGTAACTTGAAATTCTTTCTCCCCCCAAATTTCCAGCATATGAACAAAATATTAGTAGTTTTATACAAGGTGTAACTGGTGTATATTAAACCATCTCAATCACTATGGGGGCAACTAGTTCACTTTATTGCTCCTTAGTTTCAGTTCTTCTGTTAAAACTAAATGGTTTCTTTTTTTTTCTAATAATTGAGATAACACTATTAGAAAAGCAATGCCTTGTTATTTTCATCAAATGCAAACTACATGTTCTGTTATCTAGAATTTATAGGACTTTAAATGGCTTTTGTCAAAGCTTTCCCCCCTAGAGTTCTAATTTTCTAAATATAGAACTATTTTAATGCATTTATCAATTAATATTTGGAAATAAATGTTATGTAATGTGGTACATAATTTAACAATTGGCTATAATTGATAACAACCAAGAGAGAACATTATTTATTTTATAATTTTTTGTTCTACTCATTTTTATTGAATAAAAATTTAACTCTATATATTTTTAATCTAGTATTAATAGCTGTTATGAGTCATGAAACCAAATCGTTAGCTTCATGAAAAAAAAATTATCTTTCTTTTTGAAAGTGTTACAGATGTCTCTTTTACCCCCACATTGATCCCCTTAACCCTTCTCCTGCCCCCTCCTCAGGCCTTCACCATACTATTATCTATGTTCATGGGTTATGCATATGTGTGTGTAAGTTCTTTGGTTAATCTCTTCCCCTACCCTTCCCTCTGGGCTTCCTGAAAAATTTGATTTGCCTCTAAAAATATTATTGATATAAAGTATACAATTAATATTGTAACTTCTCTTTTTATGTGTTGTTTGGTTGGTTATGTGTTTTCTACTAGGTTTGATATTTTTTATTATTTCTTAAAATTATGACTAGTCTTACATATTACCAAAAATCAATTAACCAACCAGTCAGTGTAACATCATCTGATTGCAGTACACACTGGACACATTGTTGTTGTCCTTTGAAGGATGCATTTTGGGATTTACTCTTATGCATTTATTATTATTATTATGAATTATCACAAATATGTCACTAAAAAGTGAAGGATCTTATTTCATGCGTTAAAATTTCTTTAGATTAGGGTAAGTGTTCTATTGTTGTAATATATATTTTAAGAGAAGTTGGGAATTTTCTAATTTCCATTTTTTTTAAATTAAAAGAATAAAGAGAATCCCACCTTAGATTATGAAAGGGTATTTTTAAAAGAAAAATTGGTGGATGGAAGGAAGCCTATCTAATAAAAGAGAAACATGGTAATTAGCATAAGACCGCTACCCTTCCCACTGGCAATTCAGGGCGATATGCAAATTAACTGCCAGCAAAGATGGCGGCCGGCAGCCAGGCAGCTGGAAGCGAACATGAGGCTTGCTTGCTTCAGTGATGGAGGACTCCAATGTTCCCCGCCTGCCTTGCTGGCCTCTGAGCCTGCAGTTTGAAACATTGTAACAAATATAGAAGCTAAAAAAAACCCAGGAAACCTGCTTTCAGCGAGCTGGGATCTCAGAGCTGGAGTTATACATTGTTTCGATTATAGAACACAAACAAACCAGATACCTGCTTTCAGCAGCAGAGGCCTCAGAGCTGAAGTCAGAGCTAAAGCTGGCCCAGAATAAAAAAGAAAAAGAAAAAAAGGAGCGGATGGGAGCTTCAGTCACCCGCCAGCCTGAAAACAGCCCTCAGCCCCTCACCCAGACTGGACAGGCACCCCAGTGGGGACCCCCACCCTGAAGGGTGTGTGACCAGCTGTAAACAGCCATCATCCCCTCATCCAGGCTGGCCAGGAACCCCAGCGGGGACCCCCACCCTGATCCAGGACACCCTTCAGGGCAAACCAGCCAGCCCCACCCATGCACCAGGCCTCTATCCTATATAGTAAAAGGGTAATATGCCTCCCAGCACCGGGATCAGCAGAGCCAAGAGGCCTCCCAGCACCGGGATCAGCGTGACAGGGGGCAGCACCCAAACCCCCTGATCTCCCTCCGGCTCTTTGTGTGACAAGGGGCAGGGCCACAACCCCCTAATTGGCCCTGCTCTGTGTGTGACAGGGTGCGGTGCCTCACCCCCCCCCCCCCTCCACGGGCCCTGCTCTGTGTGTGACGGGGTAGAGCCATAACCTCCCCATCGGCCCTGCCCTGAGTGTGACAGTGGCGGTGCCCCAACCCCCTGATCGGCCCTGCTCTGTGGGTGATAGAGGGCGGCACCCCAACCCCCTGATCTACCCTGCCTTGTGTGTGACAGGGGGCGGTGCCCCAACTCCCCTATCGGCCCCTACTCTGTGAGTGACAGCGGGGAGCTCCTCAACCCCCGATGGGCCCTGCTCTGTGTGTGACAGGGGGGAGTTCCCCAACCCCCCTGATGGGCCCTGCTCTGTGCGTAACAGGGGGCAGTGCCCCAACCCCCTGATTGGCCCTACCCTGAGCGTGACTGAGCGTGGCATCGCAACCTCCTGATCGCCCTGCTCTGTGCATGACAGGGGGCAGCACCCCAACTCCCCTATCGACCCTGCTCTGAGCCCGTCTAGGGGCTGCACCTAGGGATTGGGCCTGCCCTCTGCCACCCAGGAGCAGGCCTAAGCCAGCAGGGCGTTATCTCCCAAGGGGTCCCAGACTGCGAGAGGGCATAGGCCGGGCTGAGGGGCCCCCCCTCCCCCCCGAGTGCACAAATTTTTGTGCACCGGGCCTCTAGTCTATATAATAAAAGACTAAGCAACTGTTACAGCAGAAGGACCAGAGCAACCAGTCGCTATGATGCGCACTGACCACGGCAGACGTCAATGCAGGAGCTGCCCCCTGGTAGTCAATTCTTTCCCACAGAGGGAGCGCCACTCAACAGAAGCTGGGCTTATGGCTGGCAAGTGCAGCAGTGGTGGCAGGAGCCTCTCCTGCCTCTGTGGCAGTGCTAAGGATCAGCGAGCCGAGAGAGCACGGGCCGGGTTGATGGGACCACCCCCCTGCCAGTGCACGATTTTCATGCACCAGGCCTCTAGTCATGAATAAAAAGGAGATAGGAGAAGTGGAGAGAGAAAAAGGAGAATGAAGGTTGGTTGAGAAAATGCTCATCCAGAGGAGAGGCATTTTCCTGGGGAGAAGGATGTAACTGGCAAGATGAAGTAGGACCATCAGTGAACAAAAAGGCCTAAGAGACTGACTGTGTCAGCCTGAAATGGGTGTGTATTATTTCCATTCTTTGAGAAAAGACTGTCCAAGGTCATTGAAAAATTAGAAAAAAGGAAGAATTAATCATAACGAGGTAAAGATTTTTATTTCTCACATTTGGGTCAACCTGAAGGAGACAGAATAGTGGCAAGAAGGATGGTGAGTTACAAAATGTCAAATGGAAAGTGTTTGGCATTTTTACTGTGTATATGAATAATAACAAACATGACCTAGATTCTCTGTGGTGTGATTTTATAATAAGGTAGAGGTGAAGTACATATTACTTACTCCAGATGGTGAAATAACAAAGGTCATGATAAAATAAAATATTAATAGATTAAAAATGGAGAAATTTTTACTTTTGTTTTGTCTGTTTTGTTTGGAATATTTATTATCGAATAGCTGCTAATAGACTCAGTAGCTGATATCTTTCTACAAAAATTTTCTCAACTATTCCAATAGGATGTAGACCTAGAGATGAAGGAGAAAGCAGACATGAAATAGTCCAGAAGGATAAATATTTTCCAGTCCCTCCAGCCAAAATATCTATAAATTTGAAAGCACCAGGATTGATTGCCCTTGATCTTCAGCCATTCTCCAACATAAATGATATCACATTGAATTTCAAAGCCTCTCAAAGTGTATGGAGTCAGAGTATTCCCCGTCCCACCATTTCAGGGCCTTGTATTTATGAGTGTCTATTATCAAAGGAAAGCATGCCTCCAGATAAGAGAGAGGAGGCACCCAAGTGGCCAGACAAGTCTCTATATTTCTCTTTCAGTGAGAGATATTAGCTTGGGGCCTAAGGAAACTAATGTACTTTCCTAGAACACAACTTCTGTATGTAGCTTCATTTATTACCGATGCTAGCCTAAGCAGATCCACCACCAGCAACTTAACCCACTAATAAGAAAAAAAAAAAATTACCTGGGTTAAATATTTCCACAGAAATCCCAAAACTTTCATGGATTCTAAACTGCTCACTATTTCCCTGTGATGTTTGGTCAGAATGAATGAATGTCAGGTGCTAATAGTTTAGTGATGATGAGCAAGGCTTGCATCCACTTTTGTTTCTTGAAGATAGATTAAATGAGCAGGAAAAGATGAAGAGAATCATATGGGCCAGTCCTTCGATCTGTCCAATGTGTCAGTAGCAGGGTCCTGATATTCAATGCTCACTCAATTTTTGTTATTAATTTTTTTAAATGTTTACATTATTGCAGGAGTCCTCCTCCCCCCCCCCCCCTTTGCTCATCTCTACCCACCCATGCCAATCTCTTCACTGGTCTTTACCAAATTATTGTCCATGTGCATGGAATGTGCATATATATTCATTAGCTATTTTCTTCACCTTTTAAAAATATTTATTTTATTGATTTCAGAGAGCAAAAGTGAAATAGAAACAGTAATGATGAGAGAGAATCATTGATTGGCTGCCTCCTGCATGCTCCACACTGGGGATCGAGCCTGCAACCCAGGAATCAAACTGTGACCTCCTCCTGATTTATAGGCTGATGATGCTCAAACACTGAGCTATGCTGGTGGGGCTATTTCCTTCACCTTTTAATTTCTAAATTATACCACTTCCTGAAAAATTGAGCTACATTAATTTACACTTAGAAAAAATACTATTTTTAAAAATTTATTTTTTATTTTTAAAAATTTTTATTGATTTCAGAGAGGAAGGGAGAGGAAGAGAGGGATAGAAACATCAATGATGAGAGAGAATTATTGATCAGCTGCCTCATGCAAGCACCCTATTGGGGATCTAGCCTGCAACCTAGGCATGTGCCCTTGACCAGTATTGAACCTGGGACCCTTCAAACCGCAGGCCGATGCTCTATCCACTGAGCCAAACTGGCTAGAGCCTATTTTACTTTAATTGTGCTTTCAATTGTTTCTAAGTCCCTTCAGTTTTTTAAATTCCATGGACCTGGATTTCTTTCCAGCTTCAAGATATATAACCTAATTCTAGGGATTGCACAGCTATGATAATGTTTAGCTTATTCTCTATACTTTTTTAATAGTATATTTTTTTATTGGCCTTGTGTTCTAGATAAATATCATCTATTTATAATTATCTTCTCTACCTGTCCCTCATTTAACACAGTGGTTTGGTTTAATATAATAGTACTTTATCAGTATCATTATAATACTAGAGGCCCAGTGCATGACATTTGTGCACTAGGGGAGGAGGGGTGTCCCTCAGCCCGGCCTGCACCCTCTCACAGTCTGAGACCCCTGACGGCTCCTTATTGCTACCAGGGAAGCAGGAGAGGCTCCCTCCACTGCCACTGCTCTCACCAGCCATGAGCCTGGCTTCTAGCTGAGTGGCACTTTCCCTGTGGGAGTGCACTGACCACTAGGGGACAGCTCCTGCATTGGGTGTCTGCCCCCTGGTGGTCAGTGTGTGTCATAGCACCATCGTTTCACAGTTGGATTGATTTGCATTTTAGGGTTTTATGATATAGGATTCTTAAGGAAAAATGGCAAAACCTGTATATGGAATTTCCAAAGTTGAAGCATTAATTTTGCATATAAAGACAGAATAATGTGTTCTATTGAATTTCTACTAAACAGTTTGAGGAATTCTGATATTTGGCTAAAAAAAATGTCATTGAAAATAACCCATTCTATAATTAATTACTTCTGCTGAGAGCAGCAAAAAGAACATTTTTACATTAGTTGTTTTCTAAGTTCTAGATTATAAATGTGTCTATCTGGTCATCCTGTTTTATATTTTGAAAGATAATATGTAATGTATTCATATTAATTCTAACATCTGTAAGCTTCAAAGAACCATATGAAAATAAGAATGTCTTTTTTTTTCTGTAATATTGTTGATTCCCCCCACCACCCCTGAGTTAAATAAGAGACTCTTCTGGAAAGAACCTGTATGTTCACAGATACTAAGATTTATCAAAGACCTTATCAATTGATCTCTGAAGAGGGACACAAGCTCAATACTTTTCTAATATGAAAACAATTCTGTCATAAGAAAAATTATGTATTTTTTGTTGCTGCTTAAAGAGCTATGGTCTCTACTCTTCACATCTAAAACACAATCCATTATTTTTATCTCAGAGCTTTCTTTTCATGCAGGCTGATTTTATAAGCCATCATTTGAGGGTGTACATTATAATCTTTAGTATTCTGATATTATCCATTAAGAATATAAAAAACCTGTGGGAAGGATTTAAAATATTTTTTTCTCCTTAAAAAAATCTTATTTAGTTTGAAACTAAGCAAGAACTTAATTAAAATCAATAGGAAAAACTTTTTAAAATATATCCATAGACACAGATAATAGTGAGGTGATGGCCCGAGGGAAGGCAGGGTGGGGGCAAAAGCGGAGAAAATGGGGACATCTGAAATAGTGCCAACAATAAAAATAAAGTAAAAAAAATGTGTAATGCAAACTATTAGTATTTTTTTTTTACCTAAAACATCTGTTCATTTTTTTTACGTCCTCCTTTTGTTCAAGAAGCATTTATTGAGATCATACTATATGCCTGACACAATATTAAGACTGGGTTGCATTATTGAAAAGCAAAGATATTAATCCAAAAGTGATATACAAACAAGGCAAATGTGACCTGGTTTCTCAACAAAAGTCCATATCAAAGGGCCCAGGACTGTGGTGGCTTTCTTGAGCTGGCTAACTTGAATTGCAAGAGTTTGCTCTACAAGAGTGATTCCTTACAAGTTACAAGTTCCTTTCTTACGTTTCCACATGGTTCTTCATCTGCAATTTACCACTTATTATATCCATATTTGTTTTAAAAAAGCAGATGTTTTCAATACCATTATTGGATAAATTCTGGCTGAATAAAGCCAAACAAATCCTGCCATTGATCTCTCTTTTTACTTCTCAGCAAGGGTTGCAGGGTATGAGCTCAGCCCTCAGTGTGTTACATCTTTTAAGGGTGCAGAATACCATATGGCATACAGAGGAAGTGCTGAAGGAGTGACAGGCTGTGAATCAGTGTTTCTAAACCTTGTCTGATTTTAAGAGTCACTTGGGGAGACTTAACACAGATTCCTAGGTCTCCTCAAATCGCCACATCATCATCTCCCAGGATGTGTCCACAAATTTGAATTTTTGCAAGCTCTCTAATTATTGATCAGGCACATTTGTGAAATACTGTTGTCCAAAGAAATATGAGAAATTGCCTTAATTATGCCTGAGAAAAGAGCAGTTTATAAATAAAAATTTAACAGGTAAATTAAAAACTCAGACCTGAAGGATTCGACAATGCCTTAATGATCTCAGCAGAATTTTAGTACCTTGAACCCGCGGTAAAGTTTATATCTTTCAAGTATCCTATGGTCAATATACATATTTGTCTATTATTAGTGTAGATAGTATTCCATTGTGTAGATGTATCAAAGTTTTTTAATCCGCTCATCTGCTGATGGGCACTTAGGCTGTTTCCAAATCTTAGCTATTGTAAATTGTGCTGCTATGAACATAGGGGTGCATATATCCTTTCTGATTGGTGTTTCTAGTTTCTTGGGATATATTCCTAGAAGTGGGATCACTGGGTCAAATGGGAGTTCCATTTTTAACTTTTTGAGGAAACTCCATACTGTCTTCCACAGTGGCTGCGCCAGTCTGCATTCCCACCATCAGTGCACGAGGGTTTCTTTTTTTCCACATCCTCTCCAGCACTTGTCGTTTGTTGATGATAGCCATTCTGACAGGTATGAGATAGTATCTCATTGTTGTTTTGATTTGCATCTCTCAGATGATTAGTAACTTTGAGCATGTTTTCATATGTCTCTGGGCCTTCTGTATGTCCTCTTTCAAAAAGTGTCACCTTTTCTCTGTCTTTTCTCTCTTTACATTTCATAGACTTTTATTATAATATCTCATTCTTCTATCATATATTTGTCTTGACTCATCTTTCATATTTTAAATTTATAGTGCTTTATTCTGAGTGTTTTCCTCAGAACTATTCTTCAGTTTGCGAATTTGCTTCTCAGTTGGGTATTTGTCAGCTTCACCTTTTTGCCTTGACGATTGTTCTATTCATTGTTTGGAAGAACATTAACAATACAGTATGCCTTCAGTATTTCTCATATTTAGAAAACATTTTATTCACAAAGATTCATAATTTGTCTTTGACAACTCTTTCAGATAATTAAGAAAGTTGGGAATAGTCAAGAGAGGAGCAGGCATTGACCCAGAGGTTATGGAAGGTTTTCTTTCTAGTCTATATATGTTAGTAAAGTTTTTGAAATAATTATGGAAGCACAGGGAATTTATTTGGGGTTAATGCCAGATGTACTTTCCTTGCCAGTCATTAACCCTCAGGCATTATCTCACTCCTAGGTCATTACTGTAATTATAAGGCAAATATTTTAAAACAACATAGGTGTACTAGTATATGTATTTTTTTTGTACTTAGGTTGCATTTACATAATTGGTTTGTATAGGGGATTTCTGGGAATTGTGATTAACTCATTACTCATAAAAATCAACTGATTAGAATATCTTTCATTTTCAATTTACATTATTATAATTAACTTGTAAGTACGGTAGGAGTAATGTTAGACTATCAGAAGCTGCTTTCAATTATAAGCTTCATATTGTAGTCAAATAGATTGGAAACTTACTATTAAATTGAAAATGCATCTTATTAGGAACATCTAAATCTGATGAAGAAAACTGGAATGTCCCATTTGTACTAATCATGTGGAGGTACAGATGTTGAAGAGAAAGGGGTTTGTTCTTGCAGAGTATTACATACCATGTGCTCCAGTAAGACTATCTTATCTTGGACTTGCTTTAGATATTTGTAACAGCTGCTGGGTATCTGATTGGGTTGGAAGCCCTTGCTCTGACTCCTGCTATGATAATTCAAGCAGAATGAAGTCAGTGGAACTACCATACAAGATTTCCTTTTAAATTGCTCTGCAAGGCTGAGAGCTGAGTGATTGCTACATATATTGCTATCATTTCTTCCCACCCAATTAACCCCCCACAACCCACATCCCACCATTCAATCTGTGCTTCTGTTGCCTTCTGATGGATAATTTTTGCATTTCTCTGTCATTCAGCCTAGTGCTTTCTGTGTGTACACTTGTACATAAGTTTGCATTTAGCATTTATTTTATATCTTCTTTAATGTTAGCAACAGCATCTTTTAGCTGAAATTTTATAATCAAAACTAGAGGTCCAGTGCACGAAATTTGTGTACTGTGTGTGTGTGGGGGGGGGGGGGGGGGAGTGCCCAGCCTGCACCCTCTCCAATCTGGGACCTCTCTCACAATCCAGGACTGCTGTCTCCCAACCACTTGCCTGCCTGCCTGCCTGATTGCCCCCAACTTCTTCTGCCTGCCAACCTGATCACCCCCTAACCACTCTCCTGCCAGCCTGATTGACACCTAAGTACTCCCCTACTGGGCCAACTGCCCCCAACTGCCATCCACTGCTCTCTGGGTTGCCTCTAACTGCCCTACCCTGCAGGCCTGGTCACCCCCAACTGCCTTCCCCTGCAGGCCTGGTCCTCCCCAACTGCCCTCCCCTGCTGGCCTGGTCACCCCTAACTTCCCTCCCTTGCCAGCCTGGTCACCCCTAACTGCCCTCTCCTGCTGGCCTGATTGCCCCTAACTGCCCTCCCCTGCTGGCATAGTCACACCCAACTGCCCTCCCCTGCAGAGCTGGTTCTCTTCCAACTGTCCTCCCCTGTAGGCCTGATTGCCTCCAACTGCCCTCTCTTTGAGACCTGGTCCCTCCCAACTGCTGTCCCCTGCTGGCCATCTTGTGTCCACATGGGGGCGGCCATCTTTGACCACATGGGGGCAGTTATCTTGTGTGTTGGAGTGATGGTCATTTGCATATTATCTCTTTATTAGATAAGATAATAAATGTTTATTATTTAACTAAATGGTAGGCATGGTATAGTATGGGTCTCATGACCAATATGACTACTAAAAGCATTGAACCTGACACTATTCTGGAAATGAACCATACATTTAGAACCTGACCAGCGCAGATTTTATTTGAACCATATATGTTTTAGGACTCTACAATCATAAAGTATAAAAAACAAAACCCACAGGAATTTAGAAAAAAGTCAAGAAAATGACTTGCTGCCAAGAAATTAGATCTATTAGACAAGAAGTTAAACCTCCACCATTATTCAATTAGCTCAGGAAGCATAATGAGCTTGGAAGAGCTTGAACTTATATATAAGCAGAAAATAGAGGCAGAAAGCATGTAATAAATAAATAAAGAGAAAATCAAGGATGTTTAAAAATTGTCTCTGTTGCAGGAGATTGAGGAGTTTTGCCACTTTGGTTTTGCAATTTCAATTTTGGTTTTGTGCATTTATTTCTTAAATAATGGGTGATGGATACCTCTGTTTTTGGCAGGCTGATTTCTTGCCTCTACCTTTTCATTTAATATAGCCCCAGGATCCCAGGATCCCAGGATCAATGAATTCATACTATTGATTGAGATCTCCTTCCACAGAGAAACAGAACAAGTTTATTATAGTACAGACCACCAGATTTCCAAAATGACGATCTCAATTTGAATCCCGGCTCTGCCCCTTACTACCTATGGGATTATGGGAAAATCACTAAACTTAAAAAAATTTTTATGTATAAAATGGGAATGATAACAAATGATTTGTAGAAGTCAGTAAATTAATAAGTGAGTGATGGTACCTTATGAACTCTAAAATAGATTTATAGTTGTAAACTTTATGAAACAGAAGGGCAATGTACCGAGTAAAATATTTAGAATTCTGCAAAGATAGAAGGAAAAGGGTTACTGCACCTTGTACAGGTGGATCTGCTGAAGCGTTGGAAACACTTTCTCTGGAAGTTTGGAGCATATGGTAATTCAGCATCTGTTGTGGATACTTAAAACATTTTTTAATCCTTATCCTAAGATATGTGTTGTTTTTTTCAATTAATTTCAGAGAGAGAGGAAGCGGGAGAGAGGAAGAGAGAGAAACATCAATGTGAGAGAGGGATACATTGATCAGTTGCCTCACATACATGCCCCGACTAGAGATCAAACCTGAAACCTGGGTAAGTGCCTTAACTGGGAATGGAACCCATAACCTTTTGGTGCACAGGACAGTGCTCCAAGCAACTGGGCTACTGGCCAGGGCTGTTGAGGATACTTTTATTGTAGCAAAGCTAGAGGAAAAGCTAGCTAATTTTTTAGAGTCCTTTCTAGCTTATGTCTTTTATGTAGTTAATATCATAATGGTATTTTCATTTTGCCTCTTAGAAAATACTCATCATTAGAGGTTTTAAATTAATAAGTACCTTAGTAGGGATGTTTTAGTAGAAAAAAATTCTATAATTCCATTCTTTCCTTATAAATTGTGTTCAACATGTAAGTTTTACATAAACACAAACAGAGGCATTATTTCCAAAATACAAAATTCTATAGATGACAGAATAGAGTACAGAATAAAAGAAATACACCTTTGTTTCCAACAACTGTGTATGAATAGATTCAGCCATTGTAATTCTAAACCAGACGTACACATTGGCCAATGGATTTCCTTGGCCATCACTCTGGATATAGATCTTCAGTAAGATTTAGAAACACAATGATGGGAGCAAACCTGTCCAAGTATCTGTCAGAGTCATGCTGAAATCCACAACTCGCCAAACATACAAACCACAACTCTACACTGTTCTTTTGATTCCCAGAAGAATACCCCAAGTAATTGGGGTGAGGTGGTGGTGGAGAGATGGACACCCATTTTACCAGTGTGGTTAATGCATCCAAATGTCTTAAGCTTGAGTCTCAGTGTTACCAATTCTCTGATAGGCATTATTTCTTCTCCCTCACAGGGTGCTGCCTATCAACAGTACTGATGATGCTGTTGCACTATTTTTGCTGCCACACTGCTGCTGCCATGTGCACTTCTCTTTGTCAATTTCCAGTCTCTGTGAAATCCATAGCCTTGGTTAGGCATGCACCTCACCCCAGCATGGACAGGTGCTGTTTGGTCCAAGTCCTTTGGTCCAACTTCCTGGGGTCTCCATGCTATGGTTGGGTCTTCCCTGGACTCTAAATGCTCTTCTGTTTGAGACAATTCTTGTTGAGCTTCCCTCTTGTGCTTTTACATAATGTCTCATCCCAACAAGTTGAAATGCGTTTGGGGAAACAACCCCTATATTTTAAACTCCTTTTACATGCCTTTTCATCTGAGGAGGATTGGTGAAGTTTACTTCCTTGTCAAGTCCCCAACATGGATTATGGCCCATTGTCAAAAATTTCCTATCTATTTCAGATTTTCTTCACTGATTCTTTATATTTGACTCTCTCCCAAAATTACCTTCCTCTTGAGTTTAGGGTAATAATTCTTGCATATATACCTATTCTCTCTAAAAATTTATTGATTTGGGATTCTACATTTGCTTATTCCAAGATACATTGCTTTCCACCAACACTTAATATCTAATCTATTATGTCCTAGTTTTCCCCAGGAAAATTTGCACAAGACCTTTTGAGGAAGAGTATTCCTTACTGAATTATGTTATTATTTTCTGTAATAGTTGATGCATCATTTAAAAAATAATACAATTGAAAACTATTCAACTTTAGTGGTTCATTATTAATATAACCTTATATAATAAAAGCCTAATATGCTAAGTGTCCAGTCAACAAGTCGGCCATTCAACCAGTCAAATAGTAATATGCTAATAATATGCTAAGGCAGCTCAACTGCTCGCTATGACGTGCACTGACATCAAGGGGCAGACAGTCGACCAGTCATTATGATGTGCACTGACCACCAGGGGGTAGATGCTCCGACCAGTAAGTTACCTTGCTGCTGGGGTCCAGTTGATCGGGACTGAGCTAGATGGACAGACACACCCTGGAGCACTCCCACGGTGCCTCCCTGGCTGGCCAACTTCCTGCATCTTTCCCAGTTGTGTACCGGTGGGGTTCCTTGGCAGGCCTGTGTCTTCTTGCAAATCCGGGACCCCTTGGGGGATGTTGGAGAGCCGGTTTTGGCCTAACACAGGTTAGGCCGAGGGACCCCACTGGTACACGAATTCATGCACTGGGCCTCTAGTAGATATTAATTTAATATCTACCTAGTACCAGGTCTAAATTTAGAAATATAAAATGAAAAATGGATCTTGTTATCTTTGCATGATACAATTTTATAAATTAAATGAGTCCCATTGTTCTGAATGAAATTTTTATTCAATGGGATTATTGTTCATAGCAAGTGCACCCTCCCATCTCCCCAGAGTACATCTGTCTAGTCATAACTAACATTTCCAGGTCTCCACCAACACTGCCAACAATTAAATACCCCTCCTCAAACATTTGCAATTATAATCTGATCAAGTTCTGGAATTTCACCAATTTTTTTACCAAAATTGTTACCAAATGATTAACTGACTAATTTTTTCCAACACTTCCTCCTGCCCCCAGACCTATTGCCCAAGATGGTAACAAGTGGTGCAGCAGGGTAAGGGGCGAAAGAAGCTCAGTGTCTGGATAATCCACAGCTGAATAGTCTCCACATGGTGTCAGACTGGGAAGTAAAAATGCAATTTTGTTGATGTCCCACTTCTGTAGTTCTATTCATTGAAAGAACAGCTCCTATTGACAATTCTCCTTTTTTCTTGCCAAAATACACACAAAACTTCAAGGAGGGAAAATCTTGAGTAACTTTCATCTTAGCATATAAGACTTAGTTTTTATTTTCATTTTCTGAGTTGCTTTTAGAACTAACAATTATTTCCTATGCCTAGTTATTCTACATTATTTTATTAGCATTACTTATTATAGCCTAAACATTTTGGCCTTGTCCTGATGGTAATGGCCATTCCAAGTTGTACCATTTGCTTAGAATTATAGTACTGTAAATAAAGTTGTATATATATTTTTCCTGATACAAAAACATTTCTCTATCAAGTCAGTATATGATATTTTAAAATTCTGCAAATTAGATTCTATAAAATAATTTTTATTAGTATGCCCTCTCTATCCTCTGTGGTTTCAGAAATAAGTTTCAGTATGCTTGCTTCTGATACCATGCTACAATGTAATTTTCAATGAATAAATGTATCAGTATTAGGCAGATTGGCTACAATTATTTTTAAAAATGGGCCAATTATTGATCTTTATACAAATTGTTAACTAAAGTTTCTGCAAATAATTTAATGATTTGGTACATACACATAAATATGGACAAACATTTCCACACATTTACATCACAAAATAAGCCACCTAAGCTTTTACCTGAATGTAGAAGAAATTAATCCAAATCTCTGAAAACAAAGAAGCTCATTGTGAACTCCATTACAAAGTCACATTATTCTAACATAAAATAGAACTTGACATTTGACCTAATTATACTTTTCAAGTCTTTAATATTCTGCTCATTATGGATATTTAAATAAAAAAAAAAACTACTCTGATACCTTTTGCCCTTTTTATGTTTCATAGGCTTCTTTGAATTAAAAAGAAAATTAAAGTTTTCTTAACTACAAGTTTTAATAGATAAATGAATAATATATAAAAAACTTTCTTCTGAATGTTTTAGAGCAAGAAAATTTTCTGTATTAAGAAAAGCATCTATTAATCTTTCCCAAATATCTATTAAAGAGATTAGAGTATAAATGAGTTACGGTTCTATGCAACTTTGAACTTTGACTTAATCTAAACATCTATAAAAATTCTAGGGTTTTCTTTATTGTTTTTTCAAAATATAGTTTAGTATTACTTTAGTGGATTAACACAAATCAGAGAATAGGGTGCTTTCCAATGATTGATCTCATTGAACTTGGTTAAGTGCAGAAGGAAAAACTACATTTTAGACTGCCAGTGTGATTTATATGAAAGAACATAGGGCCACTTACTTAGGTGCTACATGCACTAGATAGCCAACTGAGATCAATGATTTTTGGCATTGTAGCATTCTATAATGTTTCTAATTTTCTATAATTTGTCTTAGAGTTATTGAAATAATATATCTTTCTATTTTTCAAGACTTTAGTTTTGAATTGTTTACCATGTTATTTTATTATATACCAGGGAACCATTCTATATTATTTACAACTTAAATAAATTTTTAAAAAATATATATTTTTATTGATTTTTGAGTGTAAGGGAGAGGGAGAGAGAGAGAGAGAGAGAGAGAGAGAGAGAGAGAGAGAGAGATGATGAGAGAGACACAATGATTGGTTACCTCCTGCATGCACCCTGACCAAGGCCTGGAATTGAGCCTGCAACATAGGTATGTGCCCTTGACTGGAATCAAACCCAGGACCCTTCAGTCAGCAGACTGACGCTCCATCCACTGGGCAAAACTGGCTAGGGCATACAACTTGAATTATTTTTAATAAAAATGTAATAATTTAGATGTAGAAAGATTAACTTATGAATGGCTTAAGTGATTGGACCATAACACATTTTCTCTAAATAAGAAGAAATTATTAAGGTAAATAAAAAGTTATTAAATATGAGCTCAATTAAGGTAAGAATGAGAAGTGATTTTATTTTAGGCATGTAAACTTAAATATAATTATTTTAATTTGGACTCTATAATTTAACACTTATTAGTTTTAATACATAGTAGCAATAGATTCATTCTGGTGTATTTTTTACTTCATTCTGTTAAATTGTTTCCCTCAGTTACTCATTCTTTATAATGGTTTCATTATTTAGTTTTCTATTATAGGTGCCCATATCTCTAATTGTTGGTTGATGATTTCTAATTTAAATTTTCTTATGAGTATTGAACCTTAAGCTCAACACATCCGCAATCATGCTTACTATCCTCTCCTACATTGAAATCAATGTCTCTTGCTGCCTTCATTGTATGTTTGATGCACTCTTGTATCCTCACTATTGCTTGAAACCTTAGAATGAATACCCTTTTCTCTCTCTAAACATCAAAAGAGTTGCTATGACTTAGAAAATTGATCTCTAATCCATCTCTCAAATTGATCTCTAATCCATTTCTCCAACACTGTTTTCACTTCATTATATCAATCTTATATTCTACTATCAAATCAATATTTTAATCGTAGTTCTAATGAGTAATATCTAGTTAATTTGAGTATATTACTAGTCCTAAATTTACATACCTTTTTGTCACATATGTAGCACTTATAGTCCTTGCAGTTAGTAGGCTATTCAATAAATATGCCTCAAATGAATGAATGTATGAGTAAATGAATGGTGGGATGAAACCTCTGTCCATATTAATGCATTTTATCATATAATTTTTGGGCCTTGCTTGCACTTGTGCTCTAATACTACCATACTGCTCAAGTTCATAGCCTCTTATGAAGATAGGACATTTATCTTCTAGCCATAACTAACTTGTACCAATAGAAAACTCGCCCAACAGAGGTAAGATCAGCTCAACTTTTCTTAGGCCAGATTATTTTTCATGACAAACATCCTCTAGTCTGCATCCTGTCAAGGACCCATAGCATCCTCAGTTTAGCTGTGGCTTACTTTGTCTCCAGAAGATAAGGCCCTCACCTTACCTCCTGCAGGGTCAGCTTCTTTCAGTATATTTCTCACATTAGCTTCACCACTCAAACTCATCTAGATAGAGTTTTCCTTAACTTACTAGCTTGTTTCTCATTTCTTCTTATCTTAACCTATTTTTTCCATTAAACAGTGCACAAATGACCAATATTTCTAACTAGATTTATTATTCCTTTGCTTAATATTATTTCTGTATTATTCATTATATCCAGTCATAGGCCCTATCAATTGCTTTCTTCACCATTTCACTGATAACCTTTTGTGTCTCCTTATTCTAGAGTAGATAATATCTCAGTAGGTAACAAGGAAGCATTTCTCTCTTCTCTCCCCAACATTCCAGAATGTTCCCAAATACTCTTTCTGTAGCCAGAAATGCACTTCTTATTTCCTCCATCCAACTCCAAAATTATTAGTCCTTGCCTTGTGCCAAGTACTATCTTCTCTGTGTTGCCTCTACTAATGTCTCTGAGTGCTTTTAATTTCTATTTCTCAGCATGGCTATATTTTTATTCAAAACAAAAAGGAAGCTGTGGCAGGGTTCCTATTGTATGCTTCTTTAGCACTGAGTTTGACCTAACATGATAAGTGCATATTAAAATGAATGGTGGAGTTAATGCTTGATAAACTAACACATGAAGTAAGACTAGACCAACTCCTGGCTCTCTTTCAATGCTTTTCCACATGATTGTTTATCTATCTTACATATACTTTCCCCATACTCTAGCTAATTAATTTTTGCCTTTTTCTCTCAAGCTACTGTGGAAGTTTATTTCTTCTATCTTTCAATCCAAGACAACTTTGCATCCATCTTATTGACTTGCCAGCCTGTTTTGTAACTGCTTGATTAACTATCCTTCCCTAAGGTCTGATCTCCTGACAGACCTTAAATTTTTCCTTAAAATACCCAGTAAATAACAAACTATTTGGTACATAGTTACTACAGAATATATATCCATCATTTGTTGAATTCTAAATGATAATAAATAGTTATTTTTATTTCGCTTAATTGGATTGCAATATATGTACAGTATTATTATATATATATATATATATATATATATATATATATATATGGTCTTACATTTTTTTCATTTTAGAGACATATTTTCTATATCTAACTCAGCGGTAGAAATTAATAAGTAAAATTTTATGACAATATAGGAGGAGAAATGGAGAGTAGAACATGCAGAGAATAGTTCTGGGTAATTGTTCTCTTGAAACAAGGTGCATATCTTCCCAAGGACTCTTCTTCATTCTCTAAGGTTATGCAAGAAAGTTTCAAAACGTACATTTTAGCAATAATAACTAAACAGAATGCTGATATCTCCTACTTGGGAAGTTATCCTAGAATAGAGCTGCTTAGAGGTGTAAATATTACATTTTGTTTTCCCTGGACACTTTCTGCCAGACAGAACGTGAGAGATGGGGCCACGGCCTTATGAAGGGAGCTCAGGGGAGTATTCCTGGCAGAAGAAGCTGGATTCCAGATGGATGGAAAATCAGATCAACAGTAGTTTAGGCCAATGGTTGGTTGTAAGAAGCCTAGAATACACAAGCATATCCCAACATACAGGAAGAAAGAGAAAATGTTAAAGCCTTGGCAGACAATTCTTAGAAGTCTTGGGAGAAAATTCAGCATCTAATGCATATGCTTGAAAATAATAAGCTACCACTCTACTTAAGAATTGAAAACCCAATTAAATCAGCGAATTAGGGAGAATAAATCATTTGAATTTTTATTTTCCTCACAAGGCTTAGCATTTTATAGTATATGTACTAGAAATATAGAAAAATGTCTTTAAAAGCCAAATTTTTAAAGTATATTTTTATTGATTTCAGAGAAGAAGGGAGAGGAAGAGAGGTAGAAATATCAATGATGAGAGAGAATCATTGATTGACTGCATCCGGCACCCCCTCCCCCCAGGGGATAGAGCCTGCAACCCAGGCATGTGCCCTGACTGTGAATCAAACCGTGACCTCTTGATTGATAAGTCAATGTTCAACCACTGAGCAACACAGACTGGGCTAAAAGCCAAATTTTAAAATTTATTTTCCTGGTAAGAATTGCTTATTTATTTTAAGCAATCTTCCATTAGATCACAGATGTCAATATAATTAATCACGTATACACTTTTTCCCTCAGGAATTTGGACAATTTTTCATTTTAGGAAAGGTTATTTCCCTTTTTAATAAAAAGTGTTTAATTTTTGGAATTAATATTTTGCAATCATCGTTAGCTTCTAGAACTGATATTAACTTCAAATTTTATGATTATGATTTTGTAAATAAGCTTGAAATCTTGTAGGTGCAAAATTAAAGAAGTCAATAAAATTATGAATCCTAATAACATAATCAAATTTAATTACTGTATTCATTTTCAGTATCAAAGTATCACAAATTAGGTGTCTTAAAACAACTGAGATGTATTGTTTCACAGTTCAGGAGGTTTGAAGTATGGAATTAAAGTTTTGACAGGGCCAAACTCTCTCTGAAACGATAGGGAAATTCATCCTTGTCTCTTCTTAACTTCTGGTAATTTTCTGGCAATCCTTGGCATTCATGGCTTGTAGGTGCATCACTCCAACCTCCATCTGCACATGGCATTCTCCCAATGTCATTTCATCTTCACATTGTTATATTGTATATCAGCAAATGGAACATAGGATGCCTTAAGGAGCCAATTAATTAGAAATCTTTATTACGCTAGCGGGCTCAGAGAAGAATATCTCTCTCAAATTTTGGGCCCCAACATGGAAGATGTCTTCCCTTCTGATACTTTTTCCAGCTCTTTGTCTTCCAAATTTGGAGTGAGACTTCCAGACCTTCTGAGAAAGAAGCCCTGTGTGCTGGGAAGGGGCTATGAGACCATATCTCAAGGCCTGGCCTGGCGCCAGAACTGATAACTCTGTCTGGGCCATAGTTTATGGCCTCTCTGGAATGGAGTAGTCTTATTTTCACTATTATTTAAGCAAGTAAGTGTTTACAAAAGCAAAAATAGCAGGGTTAAAATTTCAAATAACAGTCTTTATATATGATGGAGGTTACTGTGCTTCAACATAGCCATCTTCTCATAAAGACACGAGTCCTCTTAGATTAGAAGTCTACTCTACTGTAGTACCACCACATCTTACTTAACTAATTGCATATTCAGCAACCCTATTTCCAAATAAGGCTGCATTCAGAGGTACTGGGAGTTAGGATTTCAACATATTTTTTGGGGGAGGGGACACAGTTAAATTCATAGCAATTATAAAACAATGGGACTGATTTTCTCACAGAACTTATAAAACTCCATAGCAAAGAGCAATAAAAGAGCTCTAAGAATATTCAGCACTTTTAACAATTGTAGCCCTGCAAGGGGGCCACCTTGATGAAAATAGGATTTTTGCCTGAACACGTTTTCATATTATAGAAACTCTTTGAAAGGTGAAAGGTTTGTTCTATACTTTACCTATCTCAGTGGTTTAGAAAGAACCCATGTGCAATAAATAGTTATTTAAATAACATTTCTGCATATTCATGTTGACTTTCTTTCTTATATTTCTTTCAGGGCTTAAGAACAAAGAGATCATACTGAAACGATGAGGTCTTCTGCCAGAAATAACTTCATGTAAAGTCTACAAGACACCAAACAAGAGGTCACCAATAATAAGATTCTCATGCTAAGAATAAATTAATAATGTCTATGCTGCTTTCATTTTTTTGTTCCCTGTGACAAAGATAAAGTTAATTATTCAGAGATAGCAAAGAAGTCTGTTTATTGAATGTGACATGCTAGATGCAATTCTGGACGGCAATATATTGAAATAATAAAGATCAAGCAACTTTTAATCAGAATCAAATGCAATTTTTAATTGAGTCCATTTATTGCACACGTGAGCTGTATTGAAAACTCTCTCAAATCAAAAACTCAGCAAAAATTATTACAAATAAAAAGCGAACTTAATAAGCCAAGTTTTTTTTTTTGCTTAGATTCTCAAGTTATATTTTGAAGCAACCAATTAGAAATTATTTTTGTTAAAAGTTATAATTGATTTAATGTTAACTGTATGCTTTTTTAAATAATTTTTTCCTTTTTCTTTTTGACCTCTAGTTTGTTTCACATTCATTGTCTTCACTAAAAAGAGTTTATTGATGCACTATGTCTTTATGATACCATGACATCTGAATGAAAGATTTGATATTTGTCATCCACATGCTTTGCCTCCTTGATGCCATCTGGATGTTTGGCCTCGTATTTACAAACCATCTGCCTTTGTTACTATACTTTCCACTTTTCATCCAGATGTTTTGGAATTGTGTGGACGAAGCATGTGGCATTGTCTACAGAATGTAATTACATAAAAATAAATAGCACTATGTAAGCAATTAAAGGAGCAACATTTTCTCATCATCTATAAAACTCAACAATTTTTCCCTAGTAATGTAGTCATGGCAAGATAGATTTTCTTAGCTATATTTTAAAAACTTTAAATTTTATTTCTGAAAATAAAGGACAGGCATAAAACATTCTACCAAATTTGAAGGAAATTTCCAATATTTTAACAATTTCTAACAGAAAACTGTGATTTAAGATTTTTAAAATTTAACTCTAATTAACTCACTAACTGCAATTATGGTATACCTCTGAAAGTTGGAGTTTAAAGGTAATAATAAAATATTTTATAAATTATTCCAAATTAAATTCTGTAATGAGAAAAGTTATCTAACACATTTTTAAAAAATATGTCATAGAAATAATTCATGCATACCTATATATATTTACTAACTCTTCAGATCTCTAAGACAGATAATTATTTTTATAATACTAGCATCTATGAATCTGTATATCTTGTACCACTGTTCTAGGAAAGAAAAAAGAAAAAAGGAGCTACTTCAGATCACTATGGCAACTGACATCTGATTAGATTTGCTTTCAAATCTTAATATTATTGAACACACGGAGATTGTATAATACATAATAAGCAAGAATTCCCAAAGAAAGGACAAGATAAAAGAGAACTAATCAAAATGTGATAAATATATCCCATAAGGTTCCTGGGGCAATTTCCAAATTCTTTGCAAGTGAGAGTATATAATCTTGAGTCCTCAGTGCATTTTGGCCAAAGCTTCCTAAACATGTGGTGTGAGAGTCTCATTCAACAGGTTCAATTTATTTCAGGTATAATATGTTTCACTCTGGACCAAAAATTTAAAGTGGGGGTGATGAGAAACTATAAGGAGACATTGATCATCATTGGAGTAGATTAGAAGCCCTAACGAATATATAACATATTCCTGAAAGAACATATTTAGCAGGTCAATATTGACAATATTTTTAGATAAATGGAGAAGGGAGGATAAATGATGAGAAAAATCTGTTCAAATACTTAAGGGATATAATCATGAGAAGATATTAGAAATTATTTATGCCTTCATAGGCAGGACTAGAATTAGAAATCAAACAAATATTATGCCACAATACAATTAAAGAACTTCATGGCTGTGGAGGTAAGTTCTTGTTCACTAGAAGATTCATTCAGGAAACTCAATTGTAACTTATAAACTCCATTAAATGAGTGCTATATTCTCCTAAAAAATGTTTAATATCTTCATTGTTCAGAATACTGCCTAATGTATAATTGATGGTTAGCACATATTTAATGAATAAATGAATAAATTCTAAAGTTGTATTTCAGAAATCACTGTCCTGAGACAAGCAGATTTATGATGTCAGCAGTAAGGCCCTTTGCATCCTCAATCTCTTTGGTTGAGTACAATGTGAAATAAACTTTCTGGACTTGTACAAGCAGTGGGCCCTGTATAAATCTAATTATCTAAGAAAGTCCAGGTAGTATGATTTTATGTGGAGGTAAAATCTTGACGTCACTGTGTATGCAAAATTAAGTAGATTCACAATTAGCTAAGAAAATCCACCACATTACATATCAGGTAATGTCTCTCAAAAAGTTCAACCAGGAAACAAGAAAAAATTTTCCCCAGCACTGAAATACTCTGATCATTTGAGTAACAGATGAAGCAGCTGGCTTATATTTAGGAAATATTCTGAAATAAAGATACACATATTTTAAACTGTAATATAGTACTCAAGTTGTTTCCAGTCTAGGATGGCTTGAGAATGGAAATGGATGGGTGGTTGAGCGCCATGTGCCCTATCATGCTCATTCAGGACTTATCACAGTAAGTGGAATTGATCACATTGCATAAATATGAATTGCTATTTTTCTCTCTGTTTATCTCCTGAGCATATAAGAGTTGCTTTTATGCAACCTAAAAATATGCATGCTTAAATTCCACTCTTCTTGATCAACTTTCAAAAATATAATTGCCACATAGTTACCTTCAACAACTGTGCATATGGCTCCCAGGTTCAGACCCAAATAACTCCCAGATAAATATTATGCATACACAGTCATATTGCTCCAGGTTCCCATACTAAAGAATGAGGAATCTCATTTGCAGAATTTTTATTGACCTTATGACCCTAAATGCATACTGGCAGCAAGGAGAAAGTTTTTTTCTAAGTCTTAGTCAAATAAATAAACTTTTTCAAAGGATTATTATTTTCAAAACCTTTCTTCCATTGAAATAATACTTATAATCCCTCTACTTTACACACAGACCAGTGTAATTATAAAAATTCATACCCCAAATAATCAGTAAGGATATTATGGAGGAATATACACACAGGGTATAGAAAAAGTAGATTTACAGTTGTTTGTATGGAAAATAATACAGTAATTAATAATACTAGAAAAAACTCTGTTTTGTGTACTCATAACTGAAAACCTACTTTTGCTCCACCTTGTATTTATCCAGGAGGTCTCATCCTATGTACTTCTTTTTCTTTTTTTGATATGCTAAGATATTCAGCACCAGCCAATATTCCCTTATAAGGTTGCCATTTGAATCAGTGCCCCCTACATCTTGTCCCGGGACATATTTGTAAGAGTATAAGTCCTTCTCACATGCACCATCAAACAAATAAAAGATAAGTACTAAGCTCAAGTAAATCTTACATCACATAGAGAAGCACTTTAATTCTAATTAAATATTTTCCAACTGCAAGAGAGGATGACAGCATGTCCTAGGATGAAAGGCAGTGCACTGGGCTGTATTACAAAAATGAAATGGCTCTATGGGCAACTGTCCTTCTTCAAAGAGAAGGACTGCAGTTATTTCACTGACGTAGGAGTGGAATGCCCACTGCATAACGTTGCCCTCCAAACAAGGAGGCAGAGAGTAAAACACTCTTTTTAGTACTAAATCATTGAACTTGAACATGAATTTATGAAGTCCCTACTACATGCCAGTCACTGTGCATTCACAGGAAAACATAGCAATGCATAAGATAGACTTAGTCCTAATTTGCAACAGGCTAGAATACCTCTAAGACCTTTAAGCACATTGAGCCAGCTCTTGGCCACCCCAGAAGACTAAGTCCACATCCTGCTTAGAGACCAGACTCAGTCTATAAGGATAAATGTTATTGCTTTGAGATGAGCACTGTATTCAGCTCTAGAGAAATCCTAGGACAGATGTGGGAAATTGAAAGGAGTATCCCAAGAATAGACTCAGGGTGACATACAAAATGACTATTGGTGAGGGATCTCATACAGATTCTGCCTGAGTTTGTTAAGACATTGAGCTACAACCAAGATATATATATATATATATATATATATATATATATATATATATATATATATATATATATATATATGGCATATATACTTCTCAAAATAAGTTACCATCATTAACTAAAGAGAAAATTCTCAAATAAAGTTTTATTATTAATGTATACCAAACATAATTTTTACTGTGACTATGTGCTTTTTGACTTAGCAGTTAAATATTATGCTAACAAGTCTGCCACATGATGTAAGGCATGGTGCCTTCTCAAAGGAGGCACCCAGGTGGCCTGAGCAGGACCACTGTGACGGATAAAAGTTGCCTAGTCTGAGGACATCCAAATCATTGCTTGGTAGAACAGAACTCTTTTGTATGCTATACTCTCTAATCTTGAACCAAGTTTAGTTTCAATTTAAAGCAAGGAGAGTCCTTAGGCTTCCCAGGTACCACAGAAGTTTATAATTTGACAGAAAATTGTGAGCAGCCTGATATCATATTTAGAGGGAAGTGGACCGTCCTCACATGGAGTACTATGATAGGATGTTCATCACTAAGGCAATTTTGGCGTAAGTAGACAATGTGCCTGGTTGTTGTCGCCACAGTCTAACACTGGGCAACAACCTGGATGAAGTAAAAATCACCAGAGTTACTGTGATTCTCTGGAAAACAAAATATTATCACAATACTCAATGCCTGTGAAAGGAAAGAGCATAGGCTGATGTAGGGATCTTTAAAGCTGAAATTTCTTGGCTTCAAAAGGAATGCTTTTCTTGTGGAGGAGATAAGACAATGATTGGTTTCAAAGTAAAGGCTAATTTGCCACCAGAAATTTCCTCTCACATTCAAGGTCTCCTTTTCTGGACATTTTCTTTCGGTGCTTCAGAGACTCCTGAAATGGTGTCTGAATCAGGGCATGAACCATGCAATCCTATTCAGTTATTTATTTCACATGTATTTATAAAAATATAGTATGGGACCATTTTTTGTAAGTCACAGAAGTTTTAAGCAAAGAATAGAGCCCAGTGCTGTGCCTAGTAATTCCTCCTAACTTGTTGATTGGATGCTCTCTGAGTTTCAACTTCCTCCTCTGTAACTCATGGATATCAATAGCTACAGTCCAGTGTTGCTTTTTAAGTCCCTTTTTCCCACTGTTCAAAGGCCAAGCAACAGTGAGTGCTTGCATAAATATCTCATGCTATATTATTTTAAGATAGTTTTAATTTTTAAAGCCTATTTTTTTCTTTTTATGTTTTTCCCCTAAAGAAGCCCAAATAGGTATGCAACAGAAAAAACATTCTAGAGAAGAAACCAAAGAAAAACCTTTTCTCCAGTGTTACATCCAGAGTAGCTTATTTTTTACATCTATGAGTCCAAATTCATCGACCCATCTGTAAAATGAGGATGATAGCTATATCATGGCTACCAACTACAGCAATAGGGATAAGAAAACGTTGCGCTAAAATAGATCACAGTGCTTGGAATGTTTTAAAGCATTATAGAAACTATAGGATATTGTTACTCATTTAAATGCTGCAAGAACATTCAAATGCATGTCAGAGCGCGACAAGAATCATCAAGCTCGTGTAAATTTACTGCTTTCACTTTTGACTCTTCCTGTTTTGCCTCTTTCCCATTCCAGCCTCTGCTTAAATCCATAAACATCCCCCAGCTCTAAGCTTTGGTGTCCCCTTCCCCAGGAAGCCTCTCTCTGGACTGCCTGTCCTTGATCAGGAAAGACCTGCACTTACACTCCTGGCCACCACGGCCTAGCTCTATTGCAGCATGTAAACCATTAGAGCTTCGCCACTTGCCCTTTGCTGTCTCCCGTTAGAGTGATGTCAAGTGTATCTTTAGCTTTCTGGAATTTTGCAGTAACTTACTTACAACAGGTACTCAGTATTTTGTACATAGCACTCAATAAGTACTATGCTGCTCTTATTGTTTCTAAAGTTTCTTTCTTTAGCTTGTTATGGAAAATTTCACTTGTGAATTTGAATAAAATCCAGCATTTAGGCTAGCAGGGAGAGATAATAGAGTGTCTCTTACCTTTAAAGCATTTCTCAGTGGAAGAAGCTATCATCATCATCACTGGCAATACGCACCCATATTAAGCACTGAATCGAATGTCTAGCAAAAATGCCAAAGTTTGATACATTTCAAATTTTTGTATTTTCTGCAGATAAATTTATCAAGAAAAGAAGGCAGCTATTTAACTTTAGGCATTTTACCAACTCCACATAGTCCTTATAAATGCCAAGAAAACAACAAAACTCATGTTAATTTTTTAGCGAAAATTATGATACACTATTTTTATATGCTGTATATATATTTTACTCTACATCTTATCTTTGTAAATTAGTAATACAATACTATAAACCTATTTCCTAGAAATAGAAAGATAGTTTTGTTATATAAGTTATTAACCTATTTAACATGTAGATTATTAATTTTATAATTATTTTTTTGCTGGAATCTATCCATTGTCTACACTATCATGAAAGTGCAAACAGGGAACCCAGAAGGCTGATGGACCTTGAGCTTTGGCAAGGGCTAAAAGTTATGCACCGATTGTTCTGTCAAGATAATGGTGACTCAAGCAATTTCCTGACCTAATTGTCTCAAAGTAAATCTTTACTAATATTTACTGACCTTTAAGATAGTCTTTCTGTTACCGGATTGCCTGCCTGACTAAGGGCAAGATGTGTATTCTAAAATTGAATAAAAGCTAACATGGCTTGGGCCCCAGTGAAGCCTTTCCACTAGAGAAGGGTTCTCTGCCTGCCCCCACCACCATGATTTCCAAATTCATATTTTTTTGTCTAGTGTATTCATTTGTGCATGGCCCTTCTCCAGATCCTGAACCCTAGCCATGCAGGTTGCGGCTTTCACAATTTTTAGCCTGTGATTATTTGAAAGGTAAGTTCTTGATCAGGAAAACAAATTTCCCCCAATTGCATTGGCTATCCATAGACAAAGATGTGTTTCACTTCAAACATATACATCTTTCCTAGGAAGGCATTACAGTAGCACATGTATGTTATACTAGTTGGTTTCTTTCTTTCACTGAATCATGTTTGTTTTTCAGATTAATGGTAGGGAAGCAACATTTACTAAAAAGATAGTCTAAAAGCAGAATATCCAGGATTGGATTGTAAAGGAAAATGTTTAGCCATTTTTAGTGATTTGAAGAGTAGCGTCTTCAAAATTTATGTCTACCCAGAATGCTAAAATGTGACATTTGCAGATGCTTAATTAATGTAAGGTCATATTAGATTAAGATAAACCATAGAGGATGGAGGCAGAAATTGGAGTTATGCTGTTATTAGCCTAGGAAAACCTGGGACACCAAAAGCTGGGCAAGGCAGGAAGGATTCTTCCCTAGAGCCTTCCACGGGAGCATGGCACTGCCCACAAGCTGATTTCAGAATTCTAACCTCCAGAGCTGCGAGAGAATGACTTTCTTTTGTTTAAGCCACATAGTTTTTATGATGTATATTTTTATTGATTTCAGAGGGGGAGAGACAGAAATAGAAACATCAATGATGAGAGAGAATCATTGATTGGCTGTCTCCTACATGCCTCGCACTGGGGATCGAACCCTGCAACACGGGCATGTGCCCTGGTCAGAAATCAAACCATGACATCCTGATTCATAGGTCGACGCTCGACCACTGAGCAACACCTGCTGGGCCATGTAGTTTGTTTTAAGCCATGATTTTGTTATAGCAGCCCAAGTAAACTAATACACCATGCTAAAGAGTTGTGGTGGCTTTGATTATGTGATTATCTGGAACAGTTGTGGGTGTAAAAGGTTGATCAAATAAACAAATAGTAAAAACAGCATTGTTTTCTTTTGTTTTTAGAGACAGCTTTAAATACCTGATCAACTGAATCAACATTCCTCAATGTCCTTCTGAGATTTGAAAAGCTAAACAGAGATGTGGCATTAAAAGAGGGTGACCAAGAGTGTAAAAGGAAAACATATCTGCAATCCAGAAAGCAAAGTTCAGCAAGGACCAAACAGGAACCATTTACGCAAATAGGAAGAAAGTATAACAAGCAGAACACAGAATAGCTCTGTTAAGTGTGTGTGTGTGTGTGTGTGTGTGTGTGTGTGTGTGTGAGAGAGAGAGAGAGAGAGAGAGAGAAATTATGTAATATTTTATGACTCCAGTCACACTTGCAGTGCAATGCAAGTCTTCCACTTTCTTCACAGGTATTTTACCTCGTTGGTTAAGTTTATTCATATGTATTTTTTTGGTGCAGTTGTAAATGACATTGTTTTCTTAATTCCTCTTTCTAATGACTTGTTATTAGTGACGTATTATAGAATTGCAACAGACTTTTGCATATTGCTTATGTATCCTGTACCTTTACTGACTTTGTTTATTAGTTTTTTAAAATGACATATTTCCTCCATTTAATTTTATTAATTTGAATAAAATGATACTTTGAATGACATTTTGTTAGTTTTTAAAGTGACATTTTTCATGCCTTTTTTATTTTATCTACTTTTATTAGAAATGAAACTTTGAGTGACTTATATTCTAATATTTATTATTTTCTCTTTCAATGGTCAACTTATTATGAACACTTTGTGGGACAGTTAAAAAATTAACCCACCAGGATATTTCCTCTATGCTAGAGTGTGTCTAGTATCATCAGTTGCTCTAGCATTCTTCCTTACCCTAACCTCCTTCCACCTGGTCCATGGTTTGGTGGTACACAGAATAACTCAAAATATGTTTTTCAGCTTACCTGTGTAGATCATGAGAATGAAATCAGAGGTGTATATTGATTCACCTTGGTGACCTTGCCACAAGAGGGGCTAATAATATATTTAACATGACCCATGTTGTGTGTTTGACTATATCCTTATTGACTAAAACATTTGGCCTCAATGAAGGAATGAAGGTCTCAATAAAGGAATGAGAGATGATAGAGAAAACAGAGAAGTGATGTAGGTAGTAGTCATAGTTTTTAGAAATACTACATATAGGGACAGAGGGTCTGAGCTACTCATCACCACAGAGTTATAACAGAACTAAGTAGCCACAATCTTATCATTTACTTCATTGGTTAATTCAAAAGTTCTATTCGAGGACTTGACTGAGGCATTTAGTTTGGGTCATCTGATTATATACTGAAAAATGAAAGCTAGTAACAATTCAATATCTATGGAACTCCTCAGAAAGAGGGAAAATGAATTAAGTAGAATGAATTGAAATTATCTGGCATGGAAGACATCATTTACTTTCATTAAACTTTTTTTAATTGTGAAGTACAGATTATTGTTTTATTTACATTGCAACAGACTTGGTTGTGTGTGTGTGTGTGTGTGTGTGTGTATTTTAAAAATCCTTTATTGTTTAAAGTATGTCTCCTCATTAATCTTTTAATCAACATATTTTTAGGGCTTGCTCTAAAGCAAACTGCACTAGGAACTGGTTTTCAAAGCCTTGCTATTAAAGGCAGTGCACTGTGACAATATTGTAAACAGCAAGTTATGGTAATGTGATCATGCATCTACTCATGCTATGCCACAACTGTTCATTCACTCCTTTTTGGGGTCAGGCATTTGTACAGGCATTGAGAAAAAATACATGGTCCATACTCTCATGGAATATATAAATATTAAACAAAAATTTACAACAGCTCTAAATAACTACAAATAAATGAAGCATGCCATAGAAATATTTAACATGTGAACTAACCTCATCTTCATGGCTAGATAAAGTTACCTGGATGAAGAACTGACTACATTGAGATAGAAGGATAAATAGGAGTAAATATTTGGGAACAGGGTTGCAGAAATAAAGAATACTATGTAAAAACAACTGAGCTAAAAGAGCATAGACAAATATATCTATAAGATAGTCTATCTGACTTAAGAATACAGTTTTAAAAGGAGAATAGTAGTAAGAAATGAGGCTAAATAGGTGTGCAGGCCCCATATCATACAACTTGAGAACATGTAAAACATTAATCCTCAGTTTTGAAGACCTTCATTCTTATAAGCCATAGGAAACCATTGAACCAATGTGGAGTAAAATGGTCATATGTGCATTTATAAAATATCACTGAAGTTGTAGTGTACACTCTGTGTAGTAGGTAGTCAGGAGTGGAAGTTTAACAACCAGTAATGAAAGTATTGCAGTGTCTAGGAGAGAGATGATGATTTGGACAAGGATGATGGTGACAGGGAGAGAAGCAGATGGTTCCAAGAGATGTTTAGAGATTAGATTTTTGAAGATTGGTGATTCATTAAGTGTGACAGATGAAAGAGAGGAAGTTTTTAGAATGAACCTCAAATATCTGGCATGAACAAGGAGTACCTATCGTACTGCTCACTAAAAGAAGGCATACTGAAGGAGAAGAGTTTACAGCATGTTAAACTGCCTGGAAAATACCAGAGTTATGATCTGAACAGGATTTTTGGCCAGTTGATGCATCATCAGGCTAAATTTTCAGGAGGAGAAGTAAATCCTAACTTCCTACTTGTTGTGGAAATTAAGTTCTTGAATTGTTCAACTTCCATCCCTTTTCTTATGTGAAAGCATCATTCTTCAATTTGGAAAATGTTGCCCCATCACTCAAAAAGCTGCAATGTTTTTATTGACTTCACTTCTCTGGTCTAATAACAGACATCTTGGATTTATAAATGTAGGGCTAGTAAGTGAGTCGATCCCTCTCTGGTGCAGGTGGTCACGGATGTGAGCCCGGGACAGTTGGTTGACATTGCCCTGGTGCAAAGAGGAAGTCAGCGAGAAGTATGATGGGTAAGATTACTACTCTCAGCAGCTACTACAAGTGCTTAAAGTAGTTACATATTACGTGGCAGGAAGAATATTAAAACACAGAAACTGCTTGTAGTCTGAAGTCAATGATATGCCAAGTGTTCTTCAGCCATGTTTCTAAAAGAAGGAAAAGTGATCCTGTTGATGGAACAATACTACACTGACTGGCACTGAGTCCTCTGTGCTCTCTGCTTCTTGATCTCTCTGACACATGAAGGAAAGGGAGAACTCTACCCGTTATATGCTAATCAAGAAACATTCCTCACCGTGCAGCATTATTTCCTGTAGATTCTCTTTTTAGTGGTAACCTGATCCATAACTCTTGAACATAGAAATGAATGTGGAAACAACCTAAATGTACATCAACTCACAAATGAATAACCAAATGTGGCACAACTATTCAATAGACTATTACTTGGCAATAAAAAGAGATGAAATACTGATACATGATAAAACAGGGGTGAACCTTCAAGTCATTTTGCCTCAGAGGCTGACTCCGGATTACTAAGCAGTCATTAGAATTTTGGAAAGAGAAAATGGGAAGCTATGGAGCTCAAATGTGTAGGGAGCCTAAGGAGACTTGCAAGAGGAGCCAACAGTACTCTGCAGTGTGAATTTTAAAAAAATTACTAAGACTTCATCTCAAGGTGTCAGTCAATGTAATAGGAAATTCCATCAGATTTCAGATTTTTAGTATTCTGGTCAATATTTTAAAATTCCATTTGAAAAAAAAAATGAAATTTCTAAGTGGCTTTGAAGACCCAGATGATCAAAATTTGGTCTCTAACATCTAGGGGTTTGCTTATCACCTAGTGGTAAAGATAGAATGTAGACAAAAAAACAATCAAATACCATAAAACAAACAAAAAACTATATGAAAAGAATAATGTGCAACATGATAAAATAAAGTTAGAAATAGTTAGGGTGAACAAAGGAGTGACTCATCTTTTGCCCTTATGATAAGTTGAATGTTTTTATAAGTTGTTCAGCACCCACTACTGGCTTAGGAATATTTACATGAAAGTTGTGAAAATTGAACTGACCCTCAAATAATGGTTTTCACAGGAATACAATGAGGAAGAGGAGAGCATTGCAGTAAGAACATAGTGTAGCAAAGACAGCCAAGATGGAGAAGTGGACTAGATCTTGCATTAATGCTCTGGACATCAGAAGTTAGTTCTCTCCCTATATCAAGTAGCCTAGTGCACCGGGACACATCTTTCATATCTCTGAAGTGGACATGATATCTTAAATGACTTTGTGTACCCGAATGTGAGGGTTTTTTAGGTTATTTTAATGAAGAATTTAATGAAAACAAATTATATTCATAATAATTTACTGAATGTTGAGAAGAATAAGGGGGAGAATAATGAATGTTTATTTTTTTTAAGGAATTTACAGTAAGGTAGAAGAGAGAGTCATAACTGAAAATAAAAGTATGATGATGGGTATGAAAATAGATGGATAGATAGATGATAGATAAATCTAAATATGAAATGAGTTGTTTATAAATTGTCCCATTGAACATGAAGTAACTATCTCAAATTCATCAATACTGTAACCTCTATTGTTGCTATGATTGTTTTCTAAGAAGGAGGAATTTAAAAGAAAATAAAACTGCTGAAAAGGAGTGTGCTCTAGGCAACACAGAAAAATGTAAAGCATTTTATGATTAAGTTATTTAATATTTTCTACCAAGTTTCAGAATTCTATAGGGGCCATGAAACATATATTTAAAAGGTGTGCAAGGGACGCTATTCATTAAAAACCAGGAAAAAGTAGTTGAAACTTTATTAAAAATTGACTAATAGGCACTCTAGATAATTGAAATGACAGCTTGTTTTGACAGCTGCAAGCGAAAATGTACTTGTTCAAAACAGTGAGTGTAAATCTTTTTAATTTCCAGAAAGAAAAATGATGTACAGATTTAACTTAATTCAGTCAGCTCATAAAGTGTACTAATAAAAGGTAACTCTACCTGACTAGTGAAATTTGGGTAATTGGAGGTCCTGCCAATCACTGCACATTGGGGCTAGACATGAAGACCTTTGAAGGCCCTCAAGTGGAAGAGGTAATTTCCTCCAAGATCCTTGAGGAAACGGAAATCAACACAGGAGCAACTAAATATCCCCAGAATAACTTTATAAATACCACTTAGTGTCAAATTTGGAGATCATGAAACACTTCCAGGAATATTTTGTCACCCAAATCTCCTAACAACTAGAATGAGTGGGAACACATTCATTATCCAATGCCATGGCCCTATAAGTATTTTATAATTATTTTGTAAATGCTACAGGGTGAGATTAAGAAAAAAAAAAAAAGAAGTTTCCTAACCAACAAAACAACTTAAATCACAGGTCAAGCATAATCCATGTAGCATAAAAGTGTACCACTTTTCCCTTATTAGGACATGGCTACTTGATTTTATTACAATTATGCCTATAAAGAAAATAAAGAGGGCAATCAAAAGCAGCTGATGAACCAAACCATGGCTTTTTAAACTCACTCTATATCGAAATAAAAAAGAAAGGTGAAACCTATGTGTTCAGCCTCAGGATCTGAGCCGCATGCACTCTTGATTTATTTTGGTTCATATATTTAATTTTATGTTTTATTAGATCTAAGTAGTCATTGTACTTGAGAACCAAGCAGCTGAGAATTTAAAATTTATTTTTGTAAGTTTTGATTATCCTTTTGCTAAGACAGCAGCACACACTTGAACCTACCCAAAGCTAAAATCAGTTCATGATTATATACTTTTAGATTTATCTGCACTCTATGTGGAAGAGTTTGGTATAAAATACATTTGTTTAAAATTTATAGAGTGTAGAATTGCCAGGAACAATTTAAGTTCTATAAATGTTTCCTCTAAATTGAATCAAAGAAGTGTGAGAATCCTGTAATATTGTGTAGAAACCCAATGCTTAGTTTTAAAATTAAACAATTTCAAAATTGAAGCCCCACCATCATTTATAGCCATCAGGTTCATTGTCATACTATGAACCTTGATTTGTCTTCATTCATACTTTAACTTTCAATCCACATAGTGAGACAGAAGGCTGAGAAAGTACGAATTTTAGACCATCTGAGTAAATGGTCTTTTTTGTTCATGGGTAAATCTATTCTATTACTTAAGCCATAACCTTTTGACCTCAAAAGTGAAAATGTTCCATTAGTTAAATTCTCAGGTATGTTTTAATTACTAGGTATTCATTTCTTTGTTCATAGTTAAAGGTTTACATTGCATATGTTTAATATCTTATGTGTAAATAAGAGCTATAAATTATTGATTGGCTAATATGGTTCATGAATGTATATATTGTTCTCAAAGTAAACTGATGTTATTTTTAACAGAAAGAGAACCACTCTAAATTCTTAATGTCTGTGAGGTGTTTTACAGGAAAAATGCTTTTAAATTCAATAAAAACAAATGGGAATGTATATTACCTTAGATTGTCCCTATGAAAGTGCATTTCATTCAAAACTTTTATTAACATAAAGAATGATGTTAATAAATTAAATATAAGTAATATCTACAGTCACATATATAGACATTAAGATACATATTTAACTATTGTTCAATTTAATAATATATATTAATTTTGAAAAAAGTAACATTTGTTTTAAAATACAAATATGCAAATTATAAACATTCAGGAAACTAGGGGAAAAGATTAGGTGTAGAAAAGTATACCTATAATACACAAAGATGAATTAAGATATTTAATTGATGACAAGCCAATTTGGAAATTCCAGAATGAAAAATTGACAGTTGCTTCAGACTCAAGATGACAGTGAAGATTAGAATCAGAGACAAATGAATCCGTGGGATGGAGAAGCAATGGTATCACTTAATAGTGTCCTGTGCCTGATATGTGAAATGAGGAACGGTGATGGGTTTGCATTGACAGATATAGTACATTGTGGCCAAGAAAAGATTGCAAAGGTGAAAGACATTCTTCTAGCCTAAGCTCTGGAAATAATCAAAGTTCAGGGAAGAGCTTAAATTCTAAACTCAAAGTTCAGAGAGAGTATCAGGAGGCCTTCATGATTATTAGGAATGGTGTTGGCCATTCGTAATTATTTTAGTTACTGAAAGAAACAGCCCTTTTCCCTTTCTCCTCTTCCTCACTTTTTACAACCACTATAAAGAGGCAGGCAACAGTAGCAGTAAGGCTAAATCAGAATAACTCCTTGAAGGTAAGAGCCCAAGAGAAGCTCTAAAGCAGAGATTTTCTTCAGAAGGTGTGCCACAACAATTTTTAAAACATGCAATACCTGACTATTTAGTTAGGGGCAGTAACCTCTTTTCCCCTAGGTTGTCAAATAAAAAATGACAACAGCCAACACAATAATAGCCGTCTGGTGTGAGTGAATCAAAATGATACCTATTTTTATGTGTGTATAAGATCAGCAAAAGATGTCATGTAAATGTTGGTGTGCCGCAGAATTTTAGTAATTAATTTATGTGTGCCATGAGAAGAAAAAGGTTGAAAATCGTTGCTCCAAAGGGGTTGATGTAATTTTAGAACTCTGTAACATACAGAGACAAAGTAGCTCTTAAAGTAGTTCCTCATAAGGAAAAAAATATACTAAAACTTAAATGTTATTGTTTATAACAGCTTTATTTCTAATACCTAGAACCTAGCAAGTGTTCAAGTGTGACTCAACAAGTGAATGGGTAAACAAACAGTGGCACATCCGTGCAATGGAATACCTTTCTGCAACATGAACTATTCCTATACACTACAACATGAATGAACCTCAAAAGCATTATCCTGAGTAAAAGAAACTAGACACGTAAGACTACTTACTGTACAATTCCATTTATGTAAACTATGCACTAACCTGTGGGGACAAAGAGCAGATCAGAGGTTGCCAGGAATGGAGTAAGGGATGTTCTGCAATGGGGCCCAGTGAAGGTGATGTATCTTTACTGTGGCTGGTGGTTGCCTGGGTTTATACAACTGCAAAAAAAAAATTGAAAATATTGGGGGAATATTTTGTAAAGTGTGTGATTGTCTAACCACTATGCTGTACATCTGAAACCAACACCAAATGATATTAAAAAATGATATTGACTGTCCAAGGTTTTGTCAATTGGGAAAAGATGTGCACAAGCCATTCTCATGGGCTGCCACCAGCTCTCATTGATTATCCTCCCCTCTAGAACATCTTGTTTAAATTAGTCACACACTGGGCTACCTTCCATGGCTTTTATTTTTTCTTTGATAAACTTTATAGTTAGTATTTTTATAGTAAAATAAAGTTCTTTGTTATGTTTTCCCTTTTAAGCTACCAATTATTAAATGTTTACTATGTATGAGATATTGGTCTAAAGGTTTGATATGTTACTTCCAACAACCCTTTGTTAAAGATTCTATTATTTATATTTGGCAGATAAGAGGTACAGAAAGATCAAGTTCATGGAACTTATCAGCGGCAGAGCCAGGATTTGGAAGCCTTAGTTCCAAAGCCAATGCACTTAGCTTCTGTCCTATGCTGCTGCTTATTTGTGATGCTGCAGGAGGAGCAAGTCCAAGTCTGCCGGTGTGCCTTCCACTCTCCTTGACTTTATTTTCTAAAACTGACATATGCACAGGACAGCCCCTTAACAGACCCTCACATCATAGTTAACCTCTTTTCACAGGGAAGAAAACTTAAGAAAATAATGCAAAACTCTGCAGAACCCTCTTCTCCAACTAGCCTAGTCCATGTTTTCAGATATAAATGACTCAGAACACATCATTAACTATTTAATGAAAAACAACACAAAAGAAAAGAATGAAGAGAAATATATCTAATGAATGACCCCCTACCCCTAGATAAGTGATTATTTAATACTAGTGCCCCAGTGCATGGATTCAAACACGTTGAAGAATGAATCCATGGACAGAAAGTGGTATAGCAAAGGTGGAAATTTATTGAAGAACAAGTACAGACTCCCACGTGGGGAGAGGGAAACAGTCCCACAGAATGGACTCCCAAGTAGAGAGGGGGAAAGGGCCCCACTGAGTTCCTTCTCCCTATGACTTATAAAGGCTGCAGATCCTGGTGCCTGATATCCCCTCTGATTGGTCACTCCCCTTCAGTTGGTTACTATAGTGATTCCGAAGGCCCTCCTCCCTCATAGTCCTTCCATTCCTCTGAGCTTTCTTCTTTTCCATCTGAATGAAGGGCTTCCTTCTCTTTATTTTGTAAATATAGACCTTTCCTGGCTACTTCCAGTTCCCTTGTCTTATGTAAATACAACTGTTGCTGCTCCCTTGTCTTATGGAGATGTAACTGCAGCTGGCTTCCTTGTGTTATGGAAATGTACCTTCTCCCAGCTGCAGTCCCATGCTTTTCCATGGACCCCAATTCTAAAAACTCCCTAAGCCTGCCTATGTTCCCTCAAAATTCCTACTTCAATATCATGTAAATTTTTAGGGTTGTCAAATTTTGGAAAACCTCTTTCAATATTTCTTTCACATATCCTATCTAATAAAGAGGGAAGATGCTAATTGATCCTCATGCTGTCACAAAGATGGTGGTGCCCACAGCCAATAAGGAGGGAATATGCTAATTTACTGCCCCACCCTCAAAGATGGTGGTGCCCACAGCCACAAGATGGCTGGCAGGGGAGAACAGTTAGGGTCAACCAGGCCAGCAGGGGAGGGCAATTAGGGGTGACCAGGCTGGCAGGGGAGGGCAGTTGGGGGTGATTGGGCCAGCAGGGGAGCAGTTAGGCATCGATCAGGCTGGCAGGGGAGTGGTTAGGGCAGCTGTGGGCAAACTAAAAAAAAAAAAAGACCGTACCCTTTTATGTAATGATGTTTACTTTGAATTTATATTAGTTCACATAAACACCCCATCCATGCTTTTGTTCCGGCCCTCCGGTCCAGTTTAAGAACCCATTGTGGCCCTCAAGTCAAAAAGTTTGCCCACCCCTGGGTTAGGGGGTGATCAGGCTGGCAGGCAGAAGCAGTTACGGGCAATCAGGCAGGAGAGTGGTTGGGAGCCAGCAGTCCCGGATTGTGAGAGAGATCCCAGATTGGAGAGGGTGCAGGCTGGGCTGAGGGACCCCCCGCCCCCCAGTGCATGAATTTTGTACACCGGGACTCTAGTCAACTATAAGATTTCAAATTTTTGTGCATGTGTAATGATTAGTAAATAATTTTTGTGTCATTAGTTAATGTGTCTTAGATGTCCTTATTGCAGTGACATGTAAGTTTTATATTATCCTTGTATGTCAATGTTTTATGTCAAATCAATAAGAACCAGTAAAATATAATTAACCAATAGCCACACAACAGAAGAAGGAAAAGCTTACCAAAAAAGAAAAACAAAATAAACTAGCAAATATACACATGCAAACAGATCACCTAAAAAATAAATAGAGGGAGTGATGGCCGGGGCAAGTGGGGGCCAGGCAGGCGGGGGGGGGGGGGGGGGGCGGGGGGCGGGGGGAGAAGCTGGAGAAAAGAAAAAATAAATAAATAGAAACCATCAACTTTAAATTAACATTAAGAATACCAAATATGAAAACTCATTGGAACAAGGCATTCAAAGGTGAAAGAAAATTATTTTGAAGGTAGATTTTTTTTTTTTACTAAACTACTCCTTAATGAAGAATGAGAACAAAATAACTACAGCTTAATATATACAAAAACAAAATATTGAGACTATATATATATATATATATATATATATATATATATATCTTAAGAAAACATACTCATACTCATATATGTACTATAGCATATTGAGTGAACATCCTAAGAAAAAAAGATATATAAAACAGTGATGTTAACTCATTATTTCAATGAAAAGACATTTAAAGAGAAGAGGTGCACATAGTCCCAGAAAATAATTCTGCTTACACTAACAAAGGAAGTTAAAGGCTTCATGAATAATAAATATCTTTAATAAGAAAGTGGAGTACATACAACAAATATTTTATTAAGGAGCCAGCTCTTCTTGAATCTCTTCTATTAACAACCAAAAGCACAATTGCAAATTAAAGCTAAGAAAAACAAAACAATTATGATCATAATAGGAAACAAACTAGAATATAATATGGTTCTGAGCAACCGAAAGGAGAGTAAATCTAGCATTGATGTTCTGAACATTCTCCTATGAAGAACAAAGTTTAGGGGTATAGATTATCCTTTTTTTATGGATTCAATTGTACAACATGTTGTACAATTAAAATATTTGCATACTTATAAATATTTAAGAGCTCTCAAAATTCAATCAAAGGCAAAGTGCATTGAAGATTTAACTGTAGAAAAATAAAATAAAACCCAGAAAGTAGATATAACAATCCTGAGTGCCTAAATGTGATGACACAGATAAAAAGAATAGAAAAATAAAATGAAGTGGAGAAAAATATGCCTGCAGTCATTTCTTTTTTTTTACACATGTGCTGTGGAGCTCATAGAAAATCTCTAAAAATAATGGATTGAGGAAATAGAAGCTTAAAACAGGTCATTTAAGATTATAAATTTACCACTAAATAAAACTGGGAATCAGAGATGTTCTCTAATGTTGTTAAATCAAAAAACATTACATAAGCATTAAATAGAGGAGATATTATAATGATAAAAGAATTAAATTGGAAATTTTTAAAGGAGCAGAGATAAGCGTATTGGGGGTTTGAATGTGAGTCTTATCATTTTATTCTTTGTTTTACTTTTTTATTTTTATTTTTTATTTATTTTTTAAAAAATATATTTTATTGATTTTTTACAGAGAGGAAGGGAGAGAGATAGAGAGTTAGAAACATAGATGAGAGAGAAACATCGATCAGCTGCCTCCTGCACATCTCCCACTGGGGATGTGCCCGCAACCCAGGTACATGCCCTTGACTGGAATCGAACCCGGGACCCCTCAGTCCGCAGGCCGACGCTCTTTCCACTGAGCCAAACCGGTTTCAGCTTATTCTTTGTTTTACTATTTGAAATTGTAACTAAGTAGAAATACGCACACAGGCATATTAGTATACATATTATATATTTTTATAATTATATAATTATCTTGGTAATGAAATTCAGAATACTAGTTAGTATATTACAAGAGGAAAAATTCTGCCTTAAGCAAAACAGGGAATACATTGGCTCAAGTAACTGACAAGTCCTGAGATAAATAAGCTGGATCTTGTTTCTCACATCATGTCATTAGTTCCTTACTCAGTTTATCAAGAGATAATTTTAATTCTCAAGCAGTATGTGTCCATATGATGACAAAATGGCTACCAAAATTCTAAGCATATGTTCAGCTAAATCACCACAAATTTCAGTAATCCATGATAATCCAATAGTTCCACATGTAATTCTAACACTGATTGTCCTTGACTAGCTTAATGGAAAGCATTGCTAACCTGTTAATAATTTACTAGTACTTGACATTGTTCTAAATCTCAAGCAAGAAATAAGTAGTACAGTTTTTTACTGCTAGTGAATATTGATGCTGAGATTTGAACCAAAGCAATTTAACACCAAATCTGGTGATTTTAATCAATATTCCACATACTCATTTCTGAACTGATCATTATAATATATAGGCCAGTTCTACATCATATGTCTGCCTCTTAAGTGGAGTGAGGTCACTACCATCAAACCATATGGAGTGAGAATGGGACAGATAATTGCTTCAAAATTTCTGGGCAGATTAAAAAATACTTCAAACCAGCAGCAAAGAAAGTGAGGAGAAAATAGATGGTAAGTGTGACGCTAAAAAGAGACCAATGATAGAGAGAAAGAGAGAAGAGAGAGGGAGAGAGAGAGAGAGAGAGAGAGAGAGAGAGAGAGAGAGAGAGAGAGAGAGAGAAAGATTTTGGGTGGCAAGGTAAAGGTTCCTTCCTAAGAAAAATAAGTATTTCTCTAATCTATTCATTCCATTCTTTCTCTTTTTTTGATGCTGTTTGTGCAATCCATCATACTTTATCACTTGCATTGTTTTGTTATTCCCTTCACAAGTCTCTCCATATCCACTCTTGATCCTTCTAAACCCCTCTCTGTATCTGCAGTGATCCCCAAATGGAAATGTGATCATAATCTCTCCTGCTTAAAACACATGCTTTAAAAATAAAGAGCACTATCGTTAAAATGTCACGCATTATCGGATCCCTGCTCTTCTCTCTTTCCTCCTCTTTTTTATTTTCAGAAAAATAAATTCTATTAGAATGATCTACTAATTATTTTGAATATTTATGGGAGTATAATACTAATGACACTGTCCATTTACTAGAGTGTTAGCACTGAACTCAAGAAAGTTACCCAAGAAAATGTTACAAATTTGTTCCTTCACTTGAACCTGTGACCTTAGTGTATCTAACCAACAAAGCTACTTGACCAGGACTTATTCCTCCATTTTTGAGAAACATGTACCAAATGCCTTCTAGCCTCCAGGTTTTTGTACTCCAAATGGACATGCTGCTTCTAAGGCCACAAAATTAATTAGAACAACTTAATCACATTCCTTCGAATCAACTTCTCCAAGAAGTCACACACAGTCTCTGAAGACCCTCAGATTACCTCTAGTTTCTTGTATGTATCTCTCCAGGACACCAAGCTCTATTAGACAGACTAACCATATAAAATGCAACTAGCAAGATTCCTTCCGCTTGACGGAGGTTTCAGTCTGACCCACAAAATCACTCAATATTGAACTTCCTCCATTTTGAAATGTAAAATCTACTATTATAAACTTCAGACAAGTAAGCTTTGGTTTCATTATAATAGTTATTTTTAAGTGTCTAATATAATTCCAACCTAATGACTTGAAGTAAAAAATAAAATTATAATACTAAGAGCATGAAGGAAAGTAAAAACACAATAGAGCATCCATAAGTAAGGTGAATTAAAGTGGGTGGCAGTCTGACTATACATCTGGTGAAGGTAGAATTTTGAAAGAAGTGGAGTTTACAGAGCATTGGATTATTATGTGTCTCAGGGTGGAATATCTCAAAAGCAAATTTTTGAATAACTCGGATATGTAGCCAAAACTGAAATAAGCATTTTTCTCTTTTGAAAGGCACAGCTGTGGTATTTAAAGATGAGTTATAGAACTTGTGTTCCAAAGTGTGCGAGAATTACAGCCAACAGAGCTTTACAACATAAACTGGATACGAATAAAAGGCATGAATCAAGCATTTATTCTGCATTTCCTATATGAACTATAGAATTGGGTAACCAAAGAGTGGATGTGGAAAATGTCTCTTCATAAAAATATTTCAACAAATACATGAAGAAAGACTGACAGAATTGCAATATTAACATTTTCAAATTCTAACAAAGTAAAGAATCCCGGGATTGAACATTGAAGGCATCTCATTTTGTCAAAAGAAACAGCCCAACTGGACTGGTTCAGTGGTTGAGCATCGACCTATGAAGCAGGAGGTCATGGTTCGATTCCTGGTCAGGGCACATGCCTGGGTCGTGGGCTTGATCCCAAGTGTGGGTTGTATAGGAGGCAACAGATCAATGGTTCTCTCTCATTACTGATGTTTCTCTCTCTCTACCTCTCCCTTCCTCTCTGAGATCAATAAAATTAAAAAAGAACAAGAAAAAAGGAAGGAGTGATCATTAAACAACACCTATGAACCCCTGAGTTCCTTCATGAGGAACACCACAAGGTATGAAATAAATTTGCCTAAAAAAACAAAACACACAAACACAGCAACAACAAAAACTAGGCTGAGTTTGGTTAAACATTTAGGTTCAACTACAAATTTGCAGGAAAGGCAGACCAGCATGTTGAACTACAGAGGAATACAATGAGCAAGCTCCTGCCTATGGAATAGAAAAGAATAGCCCAAGTTATTTACCAAATTGGTTTTAGAAAAGAGAAATTATGAAAGGAGTTCCTATATATTGAAAAAAATAGTTGAAAAATAGCAGACAAAATTAAACTTTAGTGTCTATAGAAGCACAATTGGATGATTAAGGAGGTAGTTCATAAAACCAGAAGAGATCATTCATAGTCAGCAGAGAAGAGTCTGGAATTGGGGGACCACATAGGGGACTTCTGGGGTGGCTGGTAAGATTTCATTTCCTGACAGGAGTGGTATTTACAACATTCACCTTTTGATAATTTAGAAAACTACATACTATTTGTTTTATGAAATTTTCTGAATTTCTTGTTTCACAATAAAAATTACTTTAAAAATAGAAACTAAGGCCAAAGTTAGAGGAAATAAGTTAACTTAATATATTATGGAATTTGTGGAAATTGGGATTAAATCAGAGTTAGAGTGAGTTAATCTCTTTAATTAGCAAAATACTGAGGGAACTATTCCTAATTTATTTTGTTCTAAGAGTATAGGTTGATGTTTGGAAGATGTAGGATAGGCCTACTAATTGGTTTAATGTCAGATTACTTTGTGCTTCCTATTTCCTTTATTTTTAAAATTAAATATCATTAGTTGAATTTTTAGAATTTGGAAATCTCACTGATAAAAGGGATTAGAATGGACTACATACTCTATACAGATTGATGGGCTATAAAAATTTTTTAAATGTTTTTCTTTTTAATTGATTTCACAGAGAGGACAGTAGAGGGATAGAGATAGAAACCTCAATGAGAGAAAATCATTGATAGGCTGCTTCCAGCACACCGCACACTGGGGATCGAGGCTGCAACCCAGGCATGTGCTTTGACTGGGAATCAAACCATGACCTGCTGATTCATGGGTTGACACTCAACCAGTGTGCCACACCGACCAGGCAAGATTTTTAATTCAGTCAGTCTGTCTGAGATGTGTTATAAGAATTATCTCTAGATTTAATAAAGTAATTTAAGCTCTTTAGGGAAAAAGACCATACAAATGCAGTGTGAGCCACAACAATAAAAATCATAATGTATCCTTTTGCCCAAATAAAACCATGACCAGGTGGCCAAGACTGCTGAATTGATTTAGGTTGGAAGACTGAGATAAATAGAAATATAAGGAAAACAGTAGAATAATTAAAAAAGAAAATTTGCCACCTGAAATACAATAAGATTGAAGGAAAGCATAGAGTGATGTAGTTTAAATATTACTAATATTTACCTAAATGTTTTCGACCTAATACCTGCATCACTTCAGACACAAATGATCCCAAACACAACTCAAATTACTTGATTGAGTGATATGTTTACATAATAATTTAATATATTATACCAAAATTAAAATCTGACAGTCTTTTAAGCAGTTTTGATGAATAAAAACTTGACTTGAGGGAAATATTACATATTTTAAATTTCCTCAACAGAATATAGTAAATACTTATTTTTCTTGTAGTCTTCCTCCTGAAAATTGTCAAAACTGGTAAATCCTTTAAGATATGAATGTAGCTATAAGAATTATGGACAAAAGATTCTATAAACACTTTTTATTTGTTAAATACAAGCTCAGTGCCTCTTAAGCCAGAATAAAGCATTTGATGAGAGAAGACTCTCAGACAAGCACAAAGGAAGAGAGAAAGAAGTCAATTTATAATACCCCTGAGTTGTAATCTCAAGGAGTTGGATCTGTGAAAAGATGGCATCTATTGCACGAGCATCGATAGATCTTCATGGCCAAATTCTGCTTTACCCAATAAGTAAATAAGTAATTGTAAAGTACTTATATTAATAAAGTTAAATTATTAATATCACTAACACTGATACTGCAATAGATGATTATTGTATCCAGAAATCTTTTTGGGGCTCTCAGAGTTGTAGAATCTCTATTCATTACAGCTACTCATTAAATGGATTTAACAATATAGCTGGCAAAATGTGAAGGAGTTTAATAGCTGTGGATGTTTTGGGACAAGTGTGCCTTTCTGTTGAACTTTGCTCTATCTCCCACCCTTTGCTCTGCTTAGTATTTTAGGAAAATATTTTTTTCAAGCTCCTTTGATAGCGTACTTTTGACTAGTTCTATCACAGGAACACTGGGGGAAGATTGGATTCAGGAGGAAGTATTTTCTCTTTCTTGTTCTGCCTCACAGCATACAGAAGCCACTCCTATCCCATCACCCAGGTCCTACTGGGTTGCCCAGCCACATGGCCTGGCTTCCAGATTCTGGTTACCCCACTGCCTCCCCTTTTTCTTTAATCATTAGGTTTTTCCAGCTGCCTACTGCTGCTATTTAAATTTCTCTAAATTACCCAATTGGATTCTCAGTCTTTCTTCACTTGCACATCTAATTTATCTAAATTTTGCCTGTATTCTCTCTACCTTGGAGAACCTGTTATGCTCAGTTTCCTCATCTACAAAATAGGAATAGTAATGGCAATACCAATATTACAAGGATGTTCTAATATTTAGTGGTTACATCAACCTTATCAGCAATGTGGTAGTTATTTCCACCTTTAAAAAGTGGCATCCTATTCTGTCAGGTAATCACTTCCAATGACTCTGTACTCTGTGAGAACAGAGTAGATAGCAGAGCAGGTGAATGAGACTTTGGGTATGCAATGTTAGCCTCAGAGTCAATGGGGCATCAAGTTAAAGGAAGATGACAGGAGGGCCTTGAATGCTGGGAGATAAGGAACATGAGTAGAAGAAGACAAGTGGCTGAGACAGTACCAGTGGTCTGGCAGCAGGGGACTTTAGAGCAGGGAACTTGGACTAATTCTATATTTCATTCTGGGGCCCCAAACCTATATACAAATGTCTAATTGCAAAAAAAGTTAAGGAAGGGAGACTGAAACGTACAGCAAGAAGTGACCATGTAAATTTAAGTTTTTCTCTTCCCCTGGAAATTTATAGGACTGCAGACTGCCTTAAATGGGGGTTGATTCCAATTTATTCAACCCTCAAAGAAAAAGAAATCTCAGCAGGTATAGGAACTAAATGATATATGAGAGGACACATGACAAGCATTGCAGCACTAGACTAATCTCATTTATTCTTTGTTTCTAATGTTCCTCTTAATTACATGAAATGCTGATTCCAGGAGCTTTGTTTTACTGAAACCTTGTATTAAATAAATGTTTAGATTTTAATCAGTAATCATCAGACTTCCGTCCTGTGCAATTATTTCAACACATAGGAAATTACAAAACTTAATAATCTCCATGTATGTGTTTCTTACACACTAATCAATAAAAGCACATATGGGGCATTGCTAGTGCCATAGTCTAAGCGTCAGAGCTTTCTACTACTAGAGTTACCTGTGTTCTTAGCTTGACGATGAGTCACTCAAATGAGTGTTATTCAGATGTTATTTTCAAAACAGATTGTATTTTCATTTTCTGGCTTTGTATATTGGTTAAAGGTTGTTCTGCAAGTAGTGTGCTTGATTCCATACACCAGTGAAACCCGGTCCCAGTAATTGCTTCATTAATGGAAGATTGCTTGATATTGGATATCTTCATGTAGCTCCACAAGTCTCCTGAAAGCAATACGTTCTTTAGTGATATCAAATTTAAACATCATTGCACCTGTAATAGAAAAGAATATGTAAAGAATAGTGCTGGTGCTATCTCTATATTGGAAATGCTTGTCATAATTAATATGCATTATTTTGAAAGAATGCACAGGTTAATACAGAGGTTGTTAAAATAAATGTGCATTGCATTTCAATTAGTGAAACTACATGAAAATGATCCTTTGATTACAATGAGCATTACCTGAATTTAAATACAGGCAAATATACAATGCAATATCATATATTCTCAAAGTAATTTTCTCTGATAATATTTCTTTGAGGACACTCAAAAAGCAAAACTCAGATAGTCATTACTGCATTTTCTATATTTCATATATTCATTTTTGAATCATGGCTAATGTAAAAACATGGTGATTTTTCCCTGCCTAGTAAAAAGATATATCTTTTAAGTATAGTGATATCTGGCATTTGAATATTTCTTATCAGCAATGTCATACAATTAAGTAAGCCTGATTAACTTTAAGACTGTTTCATGTTTAGAATCAGCAGATCATGGGTATTATTTATTCTTTTGTTTATCTTATAAAAATATGGGATGACAAGTATCCCTTTTTGAAGAAGTAATGGTTATCCAGCAAGGTTGATTGTCAAGAAGATTCTACAATGTGAGTCTGGCCCTTAAACTTTCATTTGAAAAACAAAAATAATTTCTATGAGATTCCTGTAATAGGTTGAAATATATCTATATTTCATTTTGGAAGGGATTAACTAAGGTATTCTTGGGGCTAGTATACTAGAAACAACACATTTAATGTGTTTGATTAGAATTAAGCTTCATAAGTTTTTAGCAATTTTCTATTTATCTTTTCTATTACCATCATCCCCTTCTCATTCTTTATGCCAGAATTTATTTTGCATCCCTTTATGAGGTTATAACAGTTGAAATGCATAAATATTTATGCTCCTTCAATGATTGTCAAAGTATACAATGCATGCTTGTGGAACAGTAATTATCAAGGTATATGAATATCTCTTAAGAAATACAGACAAAATTTGAAAGATAAATCCAAGCAGCACATCATATATCTGCAATGGGATTTAACTTCTAGAGGAACAGCTCCCTAGGCTGAGAATATCACAGCAAATTATAGAATTGGAATGCAAACTATTTTTCACTATGATTCAATCTCTAACATATATTTAAATATGAGTTTTTATGTTAAATACATTTTGTCCTCACTCATTTGAAATGGATATCTTTCATACGTGTTCAACAAAAATATTTCATCAGAAAGAAAATTATAAAGCTTAAGTTTATCTTAGTACAAGAATTCAAACATTCTTCAGTAATTCTACATGTTTGGTCTGAGAGTTACCTTCCAGAATGTGGTTCTTCCTTGTTATTAGAAAGTCTTATCTTAGAGATGGACAATTGTGCGTGCCTTATAGTTCATTGCAAAGCTCATATCAAAGTAAAGGGTCAAAAACAATGCAATTCTTTAAGACATATTTAAAAACTCAGGTTTTTCTTGAGTTCATGCTTCACTTCAGTTACTTTATACTGACAGAATTTCAATTCGTGTCTTGATTATAAGATTTATTGAATGCCACATCTCTCCTGGTCACATATTGGTTGAAGCTACATGTGAAAGCTAAAAGTGTCAGTGGTGTATTTTATAGTTCTTTGCTTGTTTCTTTGTTTATTTCCTTTTAAAAAATGAATATTTTTATTGGTTTTTTAGAGGAAGGGAGAGGGAGAGAGAGAGAGAAGCATCAATGATGAGAGCGAATCATTGATTGGCTTCCTTCTGTATAAGGGCCCCCACTGGGAATCAAGCCCACAACTTGGGCATATTCCCTGACTGGGAATCGAACCGTGACCTCCTGGTTCATAGGTTGATGCTCACCCATTAAGCCACACCAGCCAGGCTCTTTGCTTATTTCTTACAATTCATTTATTTTATTAGGAAAACAGGGTTTCCTAAATTCTTGCAGGTAAGGTAAAGCACACAGTGAAGAACAGATATAGCAGGAAGAAGAATATAAAAGCACAGGAAATAAAAAATAGAATGCATTAGGTTGACATTTGAAATGGGAGAGCCGATGAGGCAGAGAGATTCAGAAAAGTACTTCTAAAAGTAGTAGAGAAGTTTCTACTTTGACACAAGTAAGATTATGTCAAGGAACCAAGAGAAAGCTAATATCATGCCTCAAAGGGGAACTGACTGCATGTTTATAAAGAAGAATGAAGCTCCCCCACATGTTCAGGCAAGTGTCTGGGATATTTTTAAACTAATCATGGCAATTTTAAACAGAGCCTCACACCATCCACAGGGATACGGAAAGGAGGGTCTTTTATCTGAAGACTAGGTTTCTACTACTTGAGATAGATGTGAGGAAGTTAACAAAGGAGAGAAAAGGCTTTCTTCTTGGACCTGCAGTATTTTTGGAGAACAAAATGAATAAAACCAATTTGTATTGTTTACTCACTACATCTCTGTAACTGAGCTGGATATAGTTTTCTTGGCATAAAATTTGCCTCTCAGAGGAAGCTCATTGGATGGCTATGTGTCTTTATTACACAGGCCACTCTTGTCAAATTGAAGAATGGACTCAGTTACATATTTTCCACAAACAGGCTCCTTGAGCATGATTAAGGTCCCATATATGCATCACAGATCTGTGGGCCAATCTGTGCTTTCTCAAAGGAAGAAACAGGTGCTCTAAATTAGCCCTGCAACTGAATTGGAATTTATGATCATGATGAAGTGAAAATGTAGATAACTAATTCATTAGAACATCCAGAGCATTTGTGAATAGGGCAGTATTTAGATAATCTATAAGATTAATGGTGCTTCCTGTTCTCAGATATATCCCTGTTTTCATATTTACAGATATAATTTCAAAAATAATCTCTCTTACGTTGAATATATTTAAGGTTGAATGTAACATGTTTTGAAATATTCTAGAATCCTTTATTTAAAATTTATTCATTTAAATGTAATAATTTCTCTATTAAACAGCATAGACAATAAAGAACCTCTGTTCATATGCATCTTAAAATCTATCACTTCCTTCCTGTTATAAAGTTAAAATAGATATACTCCTTAAAAATGCAAGAGCTTTTTTTAATTCCTATTATCTCTAAATCACCTCTCTGTGTGTGTCTCTCTCCTCTCGCTTCTCTCCTCTCTCCCTTTTCTTTTCTTTTTTTTTCTTCCCTTTTCTTCTTTTCTTTTCTTTTTTCATGGTGTGTTTTCCCTGAAAACAATATCAGTGCAATCTTTTTAATCATTTTTTTTTCTCCCTTCACAATTCACTATCACTTTGGAAATCAAATGTATCCTCACCTGAATGAATTGTTCTTCCTTAAATTTTCTTAAATTTTGTATTTCCTTCGAAACTATAGCCTACATATGATAGTAAGGGAAATTAATGTATATCACCTTCTCTAACAGTTTTAACACTACAGGAAAACAGAGTAGTTTGATTTATAGCACTATCTCTTCATTGTAACATGTTATTCCACCATAATAATTTATCTTTTGGACTTGGCTTTTTCATATTATCACTATTAATTTTCATTAATTTTATAATAGGAAAGATTATGTGGTAAACTGTAGTATTCTAATTAATAGGAAATACTTCATATTGTCAACTTTTTTCTTCCTTATACCATTGTAAAAAGCTACATTTTAAAAACACCTCTGAGAAGACTCTAGATTAATAACTAGTATTTTGCATCTGGCTTATTTTCCTTAGAATTATACCTTTGAGTTTTATCCATGTTGTAACCTGTATCTATTTTCATTATTTTTTATTGCTGTATAGTACTTAACACCATGGATATCCTACATTTCAATTATTTATTTACCACTTCATATTCCCCCACATCTTGAATATTGGAACTGAGAAGATTTTTGATGTGATGATATAAAGTGGAGTAAAAAAATTGTGTAATATTGTTGAATGTAAATACAAATTAAATAAACAAATGAATATATCAATTCATTATTCCAGTTTTACCAAAAAGCCCAAACTTATTTTGTGTTTCATAGACCCTAAGAAAATTCATCTCATCTATATTTACTGACTATGGACATATCTTCTTTTGGTACCTTGAGTATTTTGGTGGTTGATATCATTAATTAAAAATAAATTATCACAGGTGTAGATAAAACTTCAGATAGCAATTTATGTTACCAGTGTTAAACACATAAACACCTTTACAAATCTCTGAAAAAATAACCCCTTTGAATATTATTTTAGTCAGTAAGAAAAGTTAAATTACTTAATGTTTTTAGTGCTATTTAGAATAATGTTTTCTTGCTTCTCTGAGCAGTATTTTCTTTGTAAACTCTGCATCTTTTCTGGATAATTTCAACCATTTTAGCTTTTATAAATTATTATACATGCACACATACATATATAGACATAAATACTCACCTGCATATCCATATTGAAATTCAAGAGCAAGGAGTTGGCACTTAGGAGATTTAGGGTGAATGCCCAGTTGACAATCTGGAAATCTCATCAGGTATTCTCCAAGAACGTTCTTGACACAGTCAAATCTGCTTTCCACTTGTTTCCAAGTTCCTGGCGTTTCTTATCCTCCTCCAATAAACTTAAATCCCTTTTCCATGCATCTAGCTCAGTATTGCCTCACCACATTTTCTGTCCAGCTGCAAGAAGTGCTGCCTTCTCCTTGTTGCCAATGATTTTCTCAGCCAACACATATTCTTCCACTGCCTCTTTACAATACTTTGCACTTATGTAATGCTTTCTTAAGTATTTTCTCAAAGTTCTTCCAAATCTATTACTTCATTAGTCTTCTTGATAATCCTATAATGAATACAGGTAGGAGCAACCCCAAATTTGTCAATAGTTTGGATTCTCAAAAGTCATTTGGAGGTTGGTTGTTTGGAGCCCAGAAGCAAAATATGGCATTTGGATCTCAGATTAAACTAAATATGCCTACATGCATAGAACTGAAGTATAGTTCAATATGAATGACACTTCATGGATCATCTAATATGTATCATGATATTTCTGCAGGATTATGGATCAGAAAGTTCAATTAGAGATTCTGGGAAAATATTTTCCTCTGTTTGCTTTCTGCTAAGAGAATTTGGGAATTCTTCACTCAGTACTATTCAGTTCTCATCTTTAGCTCCAATAATGGGGGAATTTGGAGGACTTATTCGACTCTAATTTAGAAGAGGTGTGGTGCCGGCAGAATATGGAAAAGGGATGTGAAAGCAAAATGGGAGCAGTGAGCTGCAAAAGCTATGGGGCTAGAGTTCTAGTTTATGAGTTAATCTTTTTCTTTTCTTTTTAAATTCTGGTTTCCCAGGGTTTGGCCTATGTGTACTATTTTTTTCATCAACTACTTGACAATTTTCACCAAGGTTTATCACTTCCTTTATACATTGTAAACTAGAAAACAGTGATGTAGTTTCTCTCTATCTTCATATTTTTTCTTGCAAAAATGCTTGGAAATAGTGTAAAATTTTCTAGTAAATATTTAAAGCTTTCAGGAGGTAAAAATTTTTATGAAGGGAAATGTACAGCTGACATTTAAGGTGGTGACTGTGGCTATGATATACTCAAAAGACTGGGATAATATTGATCTATTTTTTAGAAAAATGCCAAGTCTAAATATTTCTTTAAATATTTTAGAGAGAAACTCAGCCTCTTTGACACAACAGCACAGAAGTACAGATTCTGAAAGAATGCGAAAGAAATTAGTATTCATGGTGGTGAGGTCAAGTTGGAGTCATTCATTCATAGATATGAGTTAAGAAAAGTTGTATACTGCCAGTGTGTCACTCCTAAATGGTTATGAAAGGAGGGGCTCATAAGACAGAGAGAGAGAGAAAGAGGATAAAGAAAGATGAGAGAGAGAGAGAGAGAGAGAGAGAGAGAGAGAGAGAGAGAGAGAAACTTTGTAGATGCAAATTACTAGGTAAACCTATGTTAGAAAAGGAAATGGTAATGACAGGATGGGGAGCATAAAATATTTAAGGGAGCACAGAGTGATATGGAAAAGAGATACTTGCTAGAGATGGATGCTCATGGTTTCTTTCGATTTCCAACTGGCTGATAAGTTTCTGACTGTTCTCATTGTCACAGAAAAAATAAAAATTTATGTTTTATGCCAGAATGACACTCTATCTTACAATCTGCATAGTTGATTTTACATACTATCAGGTTTCAAGTTCTGAAAGTTCTAATTATTTTGGTTTGCTTAATTTTTCATTCATGAAACATTGTTTTGAAGACTGAGAATTTGAGACATTATGTGCAGACATCAATGAAACAAACTAAAATACAAGAAGGGTGAAATATCCTGATGGTGGTGGTGGCATTTACTTAACCACCTCTTTCATCCCCTGATGCTGTGTCACTTAGGGAGGAGCCGATTACCTACCTGACATCTTTCTTTGTTTTTCTTATAGCCATTGATCTTACCAAATGATTCACTCTGTTATTTGGGATACCAAGTGAGAAACTATCCCTGAGTGTTTGTCAGTGTTTATAATAACAAGGGTCAGAGAAGAGAAAGAGGAAGTGTGAGTCCAAGCCTTTAGAGTCTGAGGGGAGTTTTGTACCACTGCTCTTTAATTGTTTCCAGGCTGAGTGTTAACTGGCTAGGTTCTGCTTCCTCACCTAATTGATGAATGTAGAGCAGTTGTAACTGAAGCAGTTGGAATAGTTTAGATATGGTTCCTAGAAACAAATACAGAAGGAAATACTTTATCCAATAACTTAATGATTTTACCTAAAAAAATAAATAAATTTGAAATGCAAAGTCCTCCACAGAGAAAGTTCTTTTCCTAATATCCTTACATTTACAATGAATGGCAACTAAAACCTTCAGAAGATGTCAAGGCTTAAGCAATAGTAAGCAAGGTATCATTAATAATTATATGCTAATGCTCCAGTTGATACATCAACACATGATTCCTGGTAAGGAGGTATAAATGAGGCATAAATAAGCACATCTGGAAGGTTCTGGATGCACAGTAAGTTGATTGATTGATAAGTAACGGATCACAGTTAGCCATTTGAATTAATTTGGAAGAGAAGTCAACTGTAAATAAGTTATAAGGATAATGATTCAATATTTAGAATAATTAATGAATTAAATTTCAACAAAATTTTAACAATGGAACTGGAGACTTTGTAGGCAAATGCTTAGGAAAAAATTCTATATACAGATGTAGATATTCTAATGAATTAATTTATTATGTATACACAGCTATAGTAGATATACAACATAAACTCTAAAAATAGTTACATATATCTGGGTTTTTTTTAAGGAACATGTTCATTTTTTAATACAGCTTAAAATATTTTTGTTCAAATTATATGGTTTAAAGTTAAACAATAAAAACCCTACCTTCAATGTGCTTTTTAAGGATAAAAAATGGTATATGAAATTTATAAATTGAAAAAATATACCTAATTTTTAAAAACAAACTATAAATGGAGTCCATCATGCACTCTTTTTTTTAATCATGCACTTTTTAAATATAAATTATTTGGTTAAAGATGGTTATAATGTATGACTCTTGCTCAGTGTTTTAGAAAGTTATTTAGACAATACTACCATCTATGACTATAATATAAACTATACACTGATGATTTGTTGGCTGTCATAGAATTGCTATGAGTTTAGATTGTTGTGACCAGGTCACTGTCCATATTGCAGCATTGAATTTCAATTCACATCTATTCCACTTAAAAGCTGGGAGCCCAGAATTTCTAAATATTGTAAAAACAGAGAAGCAGAAGATGTGGTACATCACCTAATCCATTCATCTGCCAGTTCAATAATGTATCTCATCACTTGTTTTTGTTTAGATTATGCAATAGTTTGATGTTTCTGTAGGGTAGGTGCTATTATTTTTTTCTGAATGTTGCAATAGTATCTTCAATGAATCATTTACATGGTCACTCCGTAGTTTGTGACATCTTGAATGGGTTGCAATATACTTGTGATGTTCTTTTGCCTGGTGACCTCTTTCAGTGTGCCAGAGAGATTGCCCTTTACCTGACTTCACATCGTAATTTCTGCCAGCATAGCATACAGCCTTATTGACATTAGCTATATCATTACTTTTACACAAATTGACATTTAATCTTCACAATAATTATGTAAAGTAAATAACATTAGCCCAACTTGACAGATTAGAAAGCCACAGCTTGGGGAGAGTACCTAAACTGCTTCAATTAGTTTCTTAAACCCAGATCTTCTTACTCTACAGAATGTTTTATAGTCAAAATACCATAGAGATTAATATGATATGTTGATTTCAATGTGAAGATGTGTTACTACCTATATCTTGACTTATTCATGGTCATTTCTTTGCTTTCTTACTTTTCTGCCATGGTGGCATGAAAACATGTAATGCTTTGAAAGAAAGAATTAACAGTACCAATAAAATTGTTATGCAACATTAAAGATGAGTAAATACATGGTTATTATTATTTTCTATTGTTTTTGATATTTCTATGATACATGATTTTCATAAAACATCCTTGTCCCTGACTCTACAGTGATTATAAAGTATATATTTTATATAAGATGTGTGCCTTAATTAAATGATAGGTTGAGACTTAAAGTAACACAGTACTCTCAGATGCATATTTCCACTTGTAATGAATGCTAAATGTGATTTTAAATGGGGAGGTTGTACTAGTATTTGGAATTCTCTGCACCTTCTATTCCCCCACTGTCAAATGGATCATTACATTTTCAACACTTAATTATCTTTTCACCTAAGTTGTATCTTATTTAACTCCATCATTTAAACTGCTAATGTGACTTTTTTTTTTGTTCATCTCGTCTTTATATAAATGAACTTCAATTCCCTAATTTGACTTTTGCTCAATGCATGAAATATGAAATTTATAAAGGAAAAATTGGGGACTTTTCTTTTTCATCTGCAAATGAGAGTGTTTCTCAGTAACTTAACTGCTAGACCTTGGCATATTCCTTGGACTAGGTATTGGGTCACTTCCATTTTTCATAGCTTGTCACACAATTAACTAAATCATTAAAATGGAACTAGTCCATTGTGACAAACTGAAATGACTAAAAGCCTGCCTAAGGCACTGCAGTGCACGTCTGTTTAAGAAAATTCCATCTCTTCGAAGTTGGTGATGGATAATGTGACAAAAATATTCCGATTAAATTCTAACTTTGGAATACTTAATAAATTAGTAACAGCTTTAGAAGTGCCACTTACAGTCACCTGTCAAGGAGAAGGGCTGCGGTGCTGATCTTTCTGCCCTCTTTGTCTGCTTTCATGAGAGCTGCTTGCAGCTGAGGAGTCCTATCAGATGCAGGTATGAGATGACAGCAGGTTAAGAGATGAGGATTTTTTTTGTAACGCCCCTGTACTTATTCACTTCTTCCCTTCAGACTCAGAGTAATTGAAGAACACAATGCTTTCCTTTGATAGATTTAAGTCTAACATTTTTCTTCACCATCATTTTCTCTGCTTCTTTTTTCTTGTTTCCTAGAAAAATTATTTACTTTTAATGTTTTAGGGCATTTTTCAGGGATGTGTATCTCTGCGTGAAACAAATATGTAGTTTCAAGTAATATGCAAGATGACATTAAGTCAAATGATAATTTTTTGAAAAGTTCATTGAATAAAAGCTTACATGATTGCGTGTGTATTTTGCCTCTGCTTTCCACTTCCTACCATTTACACTTTATATTGTATGGATAACTGCGCTAATTCATCTCTCTTTATAGGAATTTTGTTTTTTAGATGTTAAATTTATTTATTTGTGCATTCACAAAATTTGTTTCTAATGTAAACTCGTTTTACATATATTAATACAAACTATTGGAGGGGAATTATGGAATCAACCACCTTGTTCTTAAAAATGCAACTTTCTAAGAATAGTTAAATGTATTGCTTTTAACCTAACTGATATTTTGAAAAACAAATTAAATTGGAGAAATAATTAAGGCATTTGAAAAAATGTTACTTGAGATAACAAAGTCTTTTTCAAAGATTGAATTTCATATTAGAAAGTAAAATGGAAAATTAACACCTTTATGTTCATCCAGAGTGAGAGCTTATTCACTACATACACTGAGAGGGGCCTTTCCACACACGTTGTTTCTGTCCTTACATTCATGCTTTTAAATAGTCCCTTTGGATAAGTCTCCTGATACAGGAAAACAATAAAGAGGGAAAAATGTTTTGGGAATGATTTTAGGAGTTGATGTTGTTTACAAATATCACTGAAAATAGACAATGGGATTTTTTTCTTTCCTGATAGGATTTATTTCTGAAACTTCCTCTTTCAAGTTTCTAGATTTAAAAGCAGTTTCTCTATAAGTTGCAGTCTGTGAGAGCTAGGCTACTTACACCTTCAGAGAAATAAAGAACAGAGACATTCCTCAGAAGTACACTGAAATGTGCCAGTAGTTCACAAAATTATTATGGTAAATGATCAGTGTGAGTTTTCTTCAATTCTCAGAATTTCTCACACTTCATCAGAAGTCGTCATTTTTTCTCTAAAAATGTTACTTTTATCTGTTTGTTCACAATTCACTGAAAGTAGGCAAAGTTAGTGAATAAAATGAAGTGTTTACCTTCTGCACTTTCTTCACTATGTTATTATATTTCTGATGACTTCATTGTTTGCTTAGTTTAACACTTACGTTTACCTTTTGTTTCTCCCCAGCGGGAGGTTGGCCTGAATTCCCTAGTTTTCAATTCCTGGAAATGTATGTCTATAGTTCCTTTTTGGTCCTTAATGTTACTAGATATCTTTGCTGCAATGGACATTGCTGATTTTCTGCTGACAGCTATCTATTCATTTGACTTCCATGGCAATAGCCTCTTTAGGTTTTCCATGCGTCTCTGTAATCTTTCCTTCTTGTTCTCTCCCATCTCCCATGGTGGACACTGATACTCTGCCATCCACTTGCCCCTTAAATGTTGTAAGCACTATTAGGATTCCTATTTTCGGTTTTAGCATTTACTTTGTGTATTCTCTCTGGAAGATCTCATCTATCCTCATAGTTTATATTATCATCTACATGCAGATAACTTTCAAATACTTTTTGAGCTCTGATGTTTTGAGCTTTAGATCATAAGAATATTTGAATTTTCCACACCCACTTTCACTTCAGTGTGCCAAGAACCACTCTTCCACCTGCATCCTCTTCACCACACACCCCCTCCACCAAATCAAATCCTGGGAACCGCCAGAGCCCTTCATCTCACAGCTCTACATCCCACCATATAGTAGCTCCTGAAAACTGCACCAATCATCATGTAAACATAAGTGATTACTTCAGCCGAGTTCCACACAGACATTTACTACCCTAGTTTAGGGCTTGTCATTTTCCCCACATTAATTATTCCAATAGCCCCTTATAGAAATCCTTGCTGGAAACACCCAATTTAATATGCATGAAGTATCATATCCACTTATTTGTAAAATTTTTATTTCATCCTTAAAATAATGCAAAGAGAAAACAGTTTATTTTATAAATCATTGAAAATAATTTTAGACATTAATTCAAAGGTTACTGTATTCAAGAAAAAATTTTCTTAAAGAATCATACCTAATAAATTTGAAAATTTGAAAAAGCTGATAAACTACATTCTAGCATAAATAGTGTTATTTTTCTAGGGTCCAAAGTACCTTAGGTATATTTTGTGTAAAAGTATGGCAAATAATATAAACTCAGCACTTTCAAGAAACTGGCTTTGAAGTTTCAGGGTTAGCTATGCATGCCTCCTCCATGGGCTCCTATCCCACTCTGTCTACACACATTTTAATATTGATCATGTATATGGAAATGTTTTGCTTATGATTTATATATTTTTACATCCCTTTATACCATATAAAATACATTCACGTTCTTTCTCCCGCTAATTAGTATATTGCTTAGCATGTATTAAGCACTTAGTAAATATTTAGGAATTCACATGTCAAAATTAAATGTATATTATTAAATAAAAACACTAGTCCCCAATTCTTAGAGTATCAAACCTATTTGACAATACTTTGTCGACTTGGTCTATATAAAGTGCTACTCTTATCTGATGTGATATGTGTGTGACCTGCAAAACTAGTATTTCACATATAAATGGAGACAATAGCATTAGGGTAAGCCATGTTAGACCAAGGGTTAAAGCAAAAATTCAGTGCTACATATTTGTTTACATCACATAAGGGCACAGCACTAATATGCTTTGAAGTGATCATTGCTGTGGGTAAACACTAAAAATATATATAATCCAATGTGACATGGGAGAGTGAGAATCTAAATGAAAGCAGAGCATGCATATTGTTTTTATATTGTACCCGCCAGTCAGACTCAAATGTTATGAAGAACTGAGAAGCAATTTTCACTCGTGTACGTTGTATAATGTAGGTCATATTCTTTTATGTAAATCTCTTTCACTTCCGTGTTTAAATTTCAATATAAATGTAGTTCTAAAAAGTATGGCTTTTATTTTTTTCTCTCTGAGTTTGGTAGAGCAAATGAGTTATTGAGCATGACATCTATAAGGGGCAATGTTGGAGTAGGTGTTAAAACATGAGTTGCATCTGTTTTGGATTAAGGAACATTCCCATTGCTTCATCATACTTCATCCCACAAAGAGGGAAGAGGGATGAGGGCTCAGAGGTGTGTATTAGTTCACAGGTGAAATTTTTAAAATCTAAAGACTGTACCTTGTCCCTGGGGAGAGCCTAAACATCCATTACCTTCAAGCATTTTTTTCTTTTTCATTTCCACAGAGCTAATTGACAAATTCCACATTTTTGCATCTGTTTTCTCAAAGTATCCAATGCTGCATGTTATCAGTATGTCAGTCAATTATAACTTTCAACATAGCTTTCCTTTCTTTATAAGCATGTGATCAATAGCATTCTGAGACTTTGCTGGGACAGGTCATTGCTAACTTTCTGTTTGGGTGAGAAACAAAACAAAGTAAAGCAAAACAAAAACACACACAAACTTACACATAGTTTGTCCATAATTATTCCCAAAGCAGTAGATCATGACATGTGAATTAATGTGAAACTCCAGGTAATCTGTTAAATGCCTTCTTATTTCCTTTTTATGAAAGTTTCATTAAAATAGCACATATTAATTACATTATTGGGAATCTGGCTGAGATAAATGCATGTAGCATCTAGTGAACTTGTCTTTTAGTTTTGAAAATCAATTTATGTCAAAATATACACTTGAAAAGCTTCTGACATTAAGGACCTATGCGGATGAAAGAGTTTGATTACTTTTATTAGTTATTCATTTAATTGTATCATTCACAGTTGTAGCAGAAAACAGAAATTTCAAACAAGGTAACTGAAGAAAGTTTAATGAAGGGCCTATTTACAAACCCAAGGGCAATGTTAAATCATAACAGAAAAACAGGTTAAGCATCCCAGTTCTAGCAACCTTCTTTGACATGAGAACTTCTTTTCTCAAACATAACATCTTTAAAACAAAACTGCTCTTCTCTCCCCGAATGGCCTTCACTTGCAGCCTCTTCATCGCAGTTGAAGCCAATTTCATACTTCAAGCTCCTCAAGCCGGAAATGATTAAATCATTCTTGATTTCTCTTTTTACCACATTCTATAACTAATCAGTCAGGAAATCTTGTTGGCCTTATCTTCAAAATCGTCCCAGAATCAGAACACATTTTACCACTTCCACTGTTGCAATACCAAAGTACAAGCCCAGATTACTATAACAGCCTCTTAGCGGGTCTCCCTAATTATACCCTGGCTTCTTAACAGACTGTTTTCAAAACTCTCACTGTAATCATTTTTAAAGTGTGTATCAGATCATGTCACTTCCCTGTTAAAACCTAGCAATGGCTCTCATGTCACTAAAGGTGAAGTAAAAGTTTTCACTTAGCCTGCAACCTGGCCCTGTTTCTTCTTTGATTTCATGTGCATCTTCTATCCTCTTTTCTCAATATATTCCCATTTTTATCTCCCTATGTTGCATTCTGGTCAAATTATTTAGTGTTTACAAAATTTTTCTTTAAATGGTGTCTGATGTGCTATTTAATTCAATCACTGAGTGTTTAATTTCAAAATATATTTTTAAATTTTAAAAGGTTCATTCTACTGTTTTCAAAGCTTATTTTTGTAGTCTCTCTCTGAGAGGTCTATTAAACCAAGGTTTTATTCTCTTGTGGTGGCTGCTTGTATTGACTCGCTCAAGGTAAATTTTCATGTATTTTCTAATTTCATAAACCCAAACCTGAAAAAAAATGTAATCGTGGCAGTCGAGACTTGATGAATAAATGCATTTGGACATTGGAGAAAAAACAAAAGGGAAATACTTTGGGTCTAACCACAAAAGCGTTTCACCCCAAAAGATTCTGAATGAGGACAGATCTAAGGGGAGGTCTGAATAATGGCAGGACCAACCCAAAAGAGATATTTCCTTCCGCTGCAGGTAATCTTTTTCTTTTTTCTTCCCTACTCTACCAGTTTATGAAGAAGTTACCCTCGGCTGCTCTTAGCTTTATTGTGGATCTTACCTCTAATTCACTCTGCTGGCCCAAATGCTCACCTTCTGCCTGTTGTGGTGGTAGCAAGTACGACCCTACATTACTGACACAATTCTTTACCCACCTCCTGCATAGTTTTAACTTCAGTGTTTGCCCCGGGGGATTTTCCTAAAAATATTTTTAAACTCAACTGTGCATTTAAAGGATATTTGCTACCTATTTTGATATTTGTAGTCTATATGATCTTTCATATTAAGGTACTATGATGTGCTAGACAGTATATCATGTTCTTGGATCACAAAAATAATAATAATTTAGAGGCCAATTTATCTCCACAGTTTTCTACCCACTAGGATTACTTGCTTTCTTCTAAGATGAAGCAAATAATGGTGTTTATTCAATAAAATCTGCTTTAAAATAGCTGACTCTTATTTTCCCACCTTGCTAAGTTCAAATATACTAACCTCTGTTTTCTTCAATAAAATAGGTACAGTTATGAGCTCCTAATTTTATAATTAGTTTGATATAGGTAATTAACATTTTTGTAAAATATTATGTTTCCAAATATAATATATAAATATGCCATATAAACAATTAAAATTTTCCATTGACTCCTCATACAAAAATAGTTTTTCCACATGCCTCAATGTCATCAAATAACATTGGTGAAAATAAAATTAGTTCAGGCTAGACATAAACAATCCAGTGTTTCCGTCCTTGTATGTGGCAGTGTACACATCAGGGCATGATGTCAATATCACATCAAGTTTGAAACCAAACTAAAAGTCGACCAAGGGTGTTAGTAGCAAACCTTTTTATTCTTTATGGCTCTGAGAAATAGATCTCTAGCAACACTTGTGTAGGGCTTCTTGGCTGCCTGTGGATTGCCACTTATGAACATCACCTTTTGACCTTTTCTACAAATACAGGATCCCAACCGAGTCCAGGGCTAGGTGTGATTACATACCTGCTAAGAGTGGTTCTCAGTGTCCTCCATAGATGAAGCAGGAGTATTGGAGCAGATTATCTAAGTAGCTGTTCAAATTATAGGTTGACATAGGCTACATCTAAGGATTATATAAACAAGACAGACCTCCAGACAACCTAACTAGTGGAAAAACAATGTGGCCTTCCCACAGGATGACATCCTTAAAATGAACCCCATATCCCAGCAGGGTCTTTGAGTGATTTCCCAGTGGTGGTGGTGTGTCAGCGCAACTCCTGTCCCAAGGGACCGGAGCTAGAAGGACAGCCTCAGGCCTTGCAGGGGAGAAGCTTTGTACAAAGCCAAATGACCTAATTAAACTACTCCCACCCCTTGTGCCTTTAGATTATTGAGCATTTTGGTCTAACCAGCTAAACGGACACTGTGGTGGGGGCCTTAGGCAATGCTACCTAACTGGGCATTGCCAAGGAATAAAGAGTGCTAGCAGGTATAGAAAAAGTGGCAGCTGGCAGGTAAAATGTGGGCTGAATTAGGTAGCAGACAAGGCAAATCTGAGCCAGAAACACACAGAGCATTTATTCACAAACCAAGGCTATTCTTCTCTAAAGGCATTGTGGACCGCGCTGCTGTTCTCATGCTGATTTTTTCTGTTATCCTTGTACATTCTGACAACAACGCTGTCAGCAGAAGCCCTGTCCAGCATGGGCACTTCTGTGTATCTACCTCTTGCCTTGTTTTTCTAACCCTGAACTCTAACTGCTTCCCATTCATTCTCCCATTCCTTTCTCCTAAACAAATACATGCAGAGGGAAATCACCCGACAGATGTCTGGGTGTGTAAAACAGCTGATATTCTATCATGGAGTTTCAATGTTTTTCTAAGGCTTTAGTGTCTTCTGTACCTTTTCCCCTCTTTTATTTGGTATCTGTTATAGAGATTCAAAAGTTCAGTAAGGTGACATTCCTTGGCATTTTACATTTGCTGACTAACAATAACATGGATATTGTCATTCATACATTACAGAATATTCACCACATTTTTTGCATAATTCTCATTTGTGTTACATGATGAAATGAACCACTATTTTATAACAACAGTACTCAGCTAATTCCAGTGAACAGAAGAAATGCCTTAATATGCCTCAGTTCTGCCTTTCAAAAAATTATAGTAGTCTTCCCCCTTACTTACAGGGGTACATTTTAAGACTCCCAGTGGATGCCTGAAACAGTAGATAGTACTGAACCTTATAGATATTATGTGTTTCTTATACATACATACTGTTTCACTTAAAGAAAGCATTTATAGGGCTTCTGTTTAGCATATCTGAATTGCCAGCATTGCTACTCGTATTCTTTGGCTCATTATTAAGTGAAATAAGGCTTACTTGAGCACAAGTAGTGTGATATTATGGCAATTGATCTGATAACCAAGTGGCTAAGGGATAGGTAGCATCTATAGCATGGACACACTGGACAAAGGGATGATTCACTCCCAGAAGGGATGGTGTGGGACGGTGTGAAATTTCATCATACTCCTCAGAACGGTGTGCAATTTAAAATGTAAATTGTTTATTTCTGCAATTTTCCATTTAAAATTTCCATTTGTGATTGAAACCATGGAGACAGAGGCCAGGAATGGGGGAATGGGGCTACTGTACAAGCTACTTCATGACAGAGATCATAATCCTTCTACATTTTCTCTACAAAACACTAGTTCTTTGTATGCTGGTATCTCTGTTTATACATTCTCATCTTCATACTCATTTTTTCTGCAATCCATTGAAAATGTATCCTTCCCAAATGCCACTTTTATCATTAACTTACTAAGTTTACCAGTAAATAATGCGGATTTTTTTCAATAGATGCAGTTAAACATATGTTGATATATATGCTATTTGATATGTACGCTATTTTGTTGTATTGACAATAAGCTTCAAAACTTCATACGTCAACTTTTCTGGTGTTAACATCATAGATATTTTTACCTTTAAAACTTTCGAATTTTGTGCAAAAAAAAAAAGAGCATTTGTGGGAAGTTTTAATTTATTACTTTATTTTGAAGAAAAGTGCTGCTGAGTACTTTGGGGAGCTTATGGTGAACATGCTCCATCTCAAGCTACTTGTGAACGCTGGTTTAAACGCTTTAAAAGTGATGATTTCAATGTGAAAGACAAAGAACATCCAGGTCAACCGAAAAAGTTTGAAGACCAACAATCACAAGCATGATTGGGTGAAGATGCGTGTCACACTCAAAACAACTTGCAGAAAGATTAAACGTTTCTCAGCAATTTCTGTTTGTTTACAAGCAATGGGGAAGATTGTAAAGGAAGGAAAATGGGTGCCAGTTCAACTGAACTAAAGACAAATGGAAAACTGAAAAGTCATCAGTAAAATGTTGCTTCAACGGCACAAAGAAAGTCTTTTTTGCATCGAATTGTGACTGGCGATGAAAATTGGATTTATTTTGAGAATCAAAATCATGGATTGATCCAGGTCAACCATGAAGATCAACAGCAAGGCCAAATCGCTTCAGAAACAAGACAATGCTCTGCGTTTGGTGGGATCAGGAATGTGTGGTGTATTATGAGTTTCTAAAACCAGGTGAAACTGTTAATACTGATCGCTACTGACAACAAATAATCAAATTGAACCATGCTTTGATTGTGAAATGACCAGAATGTGCCAGAAGACACAGCAAAGTAATTTTGCTTCATGATGACGCACCATCACACACTTCAAAACCAGTAAAAGACACGTTAAAAGATCTTGCCTGGGAAATATTAACCCACCACTGTATTCACCAGATCTTGCTCCTTCAGATTACCACTTGTTCTTATCGATGGCACACACACTTTCTGAGCAGCACTTCAAAATGTACAAAGAAGTGGAAAATTAGGTCTCTGAATGGTTTGTCTCAAAACAAGAAAAGTTCTATAGGGACGGTATCCACAAATTACCTAAAAGATGGGGAAAATGTGTAGCTAGTGATGGACATTACTTTGAATAAAGCACTTTTGACATTTCCCTTGAAATTATCGGGTTTTCTTTGATTACAAAGCCCACATTGTATGCTTTAAAACCTTCACTAGATCCTTGAAGCTTAAAGCATAAAGTGTACAATTATGATCACATCTATCTTTCACTGTTGTTACCGCACTGCTCCCCACTCAAACACCAAGATTGTGTATGCTATTGACAGTTTCCAATACTAGGAGTAGGTGGCAGGAGAAGGCTCAAGTCAGGGGTAGGAGCAGTAAGCTCAGAACTGTCCAGCCACTGTCCATTCTGGCCTGCAGTGGGGTAAGGGTGGAGGCGGGGGACGTGGTTGTGGGCTGGAAGGTTGCACTTGTAATTAAGAGCATCTTTGAAATGTGAATACTCTGAAGTTAGGTTGCTTCTCTTCCCCAAAGCTGGAAGTAGAATGTGAAAAGAAGGGAGAAACAGAACAAGGAAAAGTGGATCATTTAAAGTAATGTAGGGAAAACAATTACAAATCCGATTTTATAAATTTCACAGAAACCCTGAACTCTGCTTATATCTGCTACATTTAAGAGATTCTATGAGTGCGCTCTTCTGAACAACAGCAAAATTAATTAATTACTTAATACTTAAGTTTTTGGGTATTAGAGTCAAATAATACATTTGACCCAACTTTAAGGAAAGCATAAATATTTTAAAAATGTTAACCAAAATAATACTTTTATAAATAATTAAATGTTTTAATTCCAAAATCAAAGGAAATTATCTATAGCATTTTAAATAAATACATTATTTTTTTGAATTTTAAAATAACAAAGTCAAGATGACATAGTGGAAAGATGCTAAATTATAAGGCAAGATATACATATAACCTTTGGAGGCTGACACGTTTTTTTCATTTAGAATAAAAAAATTAATTGTTGCATTTGCATATTAAAAAGAAGCATAGGTTTATTCTGATATAGTTTGTTAACCCATGCAGAAATCACATGTACTATTTTTTGTTACTGGATTTCTGCTTCCAGATCTTTGGATTTGTTGCATATATCATGCCAGCATATCTTGCGTTCAGTGACTTGTTCCACACCAGCCCTGGCTTCTGCGCTTTAAAGGCCTATGCCTCCACTATCAGTGCTCCCCCACTATTAGTCTGTCACCCGGGGACTCAAGATTTGTGTATCATGAAGTAATGATAATAAAACGATGGTTTCAAATGCCACAGGGCTCTGCAGAATTTAAACTGCTAAGTTTACATCCCATTTTCTTCATTCTCATGAGGCATAGTACTTTACAATAAACATTTCCGTGTTTGGTGTTTTGTTTGATACAGACAAAAGCAGACTGCATAAGCCATTTTCTCCTGAGTGTATGATTAATGAATTATCCCCTTATCCCCTAATTGCCATATCAGGAATGGAGTTGCTTGTGGCAGATTCATAAAAAATCTTTGAGTGAACAGTTAGTACTGACTGTCTCATATTTTGTGTGTTAGTTTTCAAATGTGCAATTAGCAGCCTTGGAACACTACTGCATAGAACTAAGAAAAGAAGATACACTCAGGGACATTTTCTTTATCTGGGATGTAAGTGATTGTTTTTTGTGGAAAGTAACAATTTGATGTTGTTTGAAGTTGTTTCTTTCTTTGTCATGCAACTCAAATCAGAACACAATTATGCAAAGAAATCTACAGCAAGCCAACAGGGAAGTGAGTATCATTTCCATGTCCTAAAATAAAGAGAAAAGAAAAAAAAATCAACTGCTAATGATAAAAAGAGAAAATAATGGAGAAAAAGTTAAACCAGGAAACAGAATGTATAGGTTCCTTTACGATATTTCACTAAACACATTAAAAATAGAACCTCCTAAGTTGAGATGTCACATAGAAGTCATTTAGTTCAACGTTTAGTCAATGCAAGGATTGTTTAAAATATATGTGAAGGGGACCCCTTAAACTGGCTCCCATCTTGGAAACTCCCCACCCTACAAGGCAGCCCATTTCATTGAGACAAGTAAAATCTATTCCCCTTTTGCTTGCACTTGTAATTCTTGTTTTGTCACTTTAGATTCACATAGAACAATTGACGCCCCTTCAAATATTTACAAATAGGTACCACAGTAAGTTTCTTCTAAATGTTACACTAGTAACTTTAGAATTCTATACAAGGCTCCAGGTGTGGTCTTTCTGATGGCTATTTCTTTTCCTTTTGGTACAACATTTAATTACTTTAGAAATCACTAATTAATTTTTATAATTTGGTATGGTTTTTCACATGGATTCTACATTGTTGTTGCAAATGTGTACACCAAGATTGACATGTTTGCTAAGAAAGGTGTCCAAATTTGTTATTCCAGTCGGTGAGGTTTTTAGAAGAATTTGCCACAGTTTGAGATCTTTTGTTTTCAACTTGACATATCGATAAGCAATATTTTCAGTTCCACATAATTTGTTTCACTCATGTATTTATTAAATGCCAAAGATTATTATCCTATATAATAAAGAGGTAATATGCAAATTGACCATCACTCCAACACAAGATGGCCACCCCCATGTGGACACAAGATGGCCCCCACAAGATGGCCAGCAGGGGAGGGCAGTTGTGGGTGATCAGGCCAGCAGGGGAGAGCAGTTAGGGGTGACCAGGTTGACAGGGGAGGGCAGTTAGGGGCAACCAGGCTTGTGGGGGGGAGCAGTTGGGAGAGACCAGACCTGCAAGGGAGGTCATTTGGGGGGACCAGGCCTGCAGGGGAGGGCAGTTGGGGGGGACCAGGCCTGCAGTGGAGGGTAGTTAGGGGTGACTAGGCTGGCAAGGGAGGTCAGTTAGGGGTTACCGGGCCAGCAGGGGAAGGCAGTGGGGGTGACCAGACCTGCAGAGGAGGACAGTTAGGGGTAGTGGGCTGGCAGTGGAGCAGTTAAGCATTGATCAGGCTGGCAGGGGAGTGGTTAGGGGGTGATCAGGCTGGCAGGCAGAAGTGGTTAGGGGCAATCAAGCAGGCAGGCAGGCGAGTGGTTTGGAGCCAGCAGTATTCTATTGTGAGAGGGATATCCGACTGCCCTTGAGGGGTCCCAGATTGGAGAGGGTGCAGGCTGAGCTGAGGGACACACTGCACCCCCATGCACAAATTCCATGCACCAGGCATCGAGTAACATATAAAAGCCAATTTCTTCATCTACAATAAATAATTGTACATGAATAAATTTATTTATTTTAAATAAATTTAGAAAACTAGATTATATCTGCCTTCTAATGAAATCACCCATTTTACTGGTATTTTTATGTCAAGAACACTGGATTAGATATCAGAAAGTTGATTCATGAGCTTTGATTCAAACGACAGGGTAGAAGAAAATCTTGACAGCTCTTTCATCCAAGTCAAGAAATCTAATGAGCAAGCCCTGTTCAGTAACAGAAATTATCTCCCAGGATGATAAGATTACCATATGTTACCAATTCAGGTTTTTTCTTCTCTCTGAGGTAGTGAGTACACACCATCAAGTTTTGCTTCTATGAATCCTTTTATGATATCATTATTTCTGTACTTTGGGTTCATTTTATTAAATTAATTAGGTCATTTTTTGGTTTGTTTTGGAAACATGCTAGCTTTTACTGAAATGTTGATTTTATTAGCCAAACTCTTAGAGTTTTTTGAATGGTAAGCTCTTTCTGCTACCTCTGTTTATATTTGTGTTAGTTATTTGTTTTAATTAAAACTCAAGATTTCGCATGTGTCATATTTATTTCTATCTTCTTATTTTATCCTCAAGTCCATTTTGAGGTCTTTAATCATCCAGGAGTGTAAGTGAACAGATTTGTGTACTATTCATAATTTATAAACATATCCTCTAAACCTAGGTTATTGTGATTCATGAATGACACTACTTTTTAAAAAATATGTTTTTATTGATTTTTTTTAGAGAGGAAGAGAAAGGGATACAAAGATAGAAACATCAATGATGAGAGAGAATCATTGATTGATTGCCTCCTGCCTGCCCCACAATGGGGATCGAGCCCACAACCCAGGCACGTGCCCTGATCAGGAATCGAACTGTGACCTCCTGGTTCATAGGTCGACCCTCAACTGCTGAGCCTAGGATTATGTTAAGAGTTAGGATTAGTGGTAAGATGAACACAGCCAGCTGAGTGCTAATATTGTCAGTAATGACAGAGGGATCTGGAAGTTAGTAGCTTGTTAGCACTCAGCAGGTAAAAGGGCAAGATAGCAATTGTGTATGAAGAGAGAAGAATGGTTAGGATGATACTTGTTTGTGTGGCAGGAAATTATTTAAATGTACTATCTGATGCTCTCCACCCTGTTATTCCATTTTCTCCAATCCTAGTAGATAGTTCTGTATTTATTTATCAGAGAAATAGTGTGAAGGATAACAGAAGGCAGCTCAGATTTTGGTCTGGTTTGGTTTCATACTATAATGAAGAAATAAGGAAAGGTAAAAAGAGGGTGGCGATGTTTAATAGTCCTTAGAGATAAGGTGAGAGGTGATGAGTCATATAGACAACTTTTTGGTAAATGATCTCTTTGAAGAGCCTTGTTTCAGTTGTCAGAGCCATTTGGAAATTGAAATATCATTTGCTACTGTTCTCTCTGTGCACCGACCTATATTAGCTCCTCTTGTCATGGGTATCTGAAGAAATCTTCCTTTGTTCAGGAGCTAGCACTCAGATTAATGTCCACCCAGCAGGAGAGAGGCCCAACTATATCTCTTCATTAAATGAAGTTGTTTTTTGTCTCTGTCTAGTTTATCTCTTGTGGAATTTTCCCACAGACTTAACAGAACAGACTTCTATAAGCCTCAAGAATAGGGCTATATTTCTGGTCCCTGGCAGGATTGTTGGAAGGAGGAGATGGCACAGCTGTATTTAGAGAGGACTGAAAGCAACCTGTACTTAGACAATAGCTAACACAACTCCGCTTTCTCTGTGGCTTGGGTGAGCATAAGTGGTAATGTCATTTACTGAGAGAGGAGGAGGAATTTGAGGAAATACACATAATGTCTATTTTAAGCATTGGTTTGAGTTGTTTCTGGAACTAAGTGGAGATCTGCAATAAGCTATTGGATAAATGGATTGGGATCTTTAATAGGTCTATGATGTGGAGATGTGTATTTTGTACCTAACAACTCTTCAGTTGCTTCTGAAGAAATTTGTATATGGATATTTGTCCAGGATATACAGTGAGTAGAGGAAATAATACAGAAAAGAGAACACAGACATTTAAAGAATATGGAATATTTCACAGGAAAGACTAAAAAGGACCTGCCAAAGTGGTAGAAGGATAAAGCAATGTCATATAAGCAAAGGAGGATTCAATGTCAGAGTATCACGTACAAAGGCACTGGGATGAGAAAAAGTCCTCTAAGTTTTCAGTGAATTTTAAATCTATCATTGACCTTAGCATGCAATATTTTTGGAGTGACGTGGTATAGACATTAGACTGCTCTTGGCTGAAGAATAAGCAAGGCAGTAGAGATCACCTTGTCTTAAAAAGGCACAAACATAGTTATGCACTTAGTATACAGAAATAAATGCAAAGTCATTGGTAGTTTGTATTTTTATAATTAACATTTTAAAGATGAGCAAGTCTTAGAGGTTTTCATATGTTGATATGAAAAAAAAAAAAAACACAAACAAACAGCACAGAGGGAGAGGTTTAAAATACATGTGAGATGGTACAAGCCATATACCTAAGCCAGGTTATCTTGTGAAATAAATCTATGTGTATGTTTCTGGGCTTGAACTAAGTATTGCCATTGGTTTTATTTGTTTATTTTGATTTTTTTCTGCAAGGAAAAGGGACTTTTATAGGGTTCAAACCCATGTTCTCAGCATCCCCGCCTGGGGAACTAATTGCTCAGATGACTTGTACTTTTAAAGGGGCATTAACCGTGGATGCCACTAGAGTGCTACCAGCTCTGCAATGGACTCCCTGGAGCTCTAGTGATTCATAAATAGTTTATGTGAGGCCTCAAATGCCAAATCTTAGGAGAATCTTATTCACCTGTCAGGTTATTGACCATTACCCAGTAATCTTTCAAAACAGTGAAAATAGGCTTTGCAATAGCTACTCCATTTTAAAATCATGTCCCCCAAAGACCTCAAGTGCAACAATAGGTATGTGTAACCACAGATATTCTAAACTATTTTCTATTTTATTGTGTCAGTTTACAGTTACCAGTAATGTTATATGCAAGTAAAAATACAATGCCTTATCTTCTTTGCTGCCAAGTCTGAACTACAATTTAGCCTGACAAATGGGCAAAGGTTTCTGAGCACCACTTGGCTGATATCTGTGTATTGGAGTATGATGAGCCTGTATTGTTTTTAAATCCAGGAGGTGTTAGTCAAAGGTGCCTCTGCGAATTTTATAATGAAAGCCTGGGAATTGTAGGTGGTATTACTCAGTTCATTTATGAACAAATGTGGGATTGCAAACTGTAGATTCTGGAAAAGGTATTAATGAATCATTCCCAGATGATCTTCCAACCACCCATAGGACTTCAAAATGAATCATATGACCTATTTTTTAATTAAAAAATGCATTTTAAATGAATTATTTATGAACAAGTACAGCTGTAACCTTGATGATATTAAACTGTTATGGGCTGTTGAAAGGTATCTCATAGCAGTGACTATTCATAGTCAAACATGCAGAATGCATTAATGTAGTCGGTGAAAAATATAAACTAGTCTCTGAAGACGTGGAGATAAATGAGCCTATCAATCCATATTGCCTTCTTACCATAGCCAGTCACCAAATATTTGTGCAGAAATATTTTATTTGGGGGGTTATTAGTCGTCTGCAAGTATCTATAATCCTGTCCCTCAAGTTTTAAAATGTGAATATTCTCCCCCCCCCCCAAAAAAAAAATAAAATGTGAATATTTAACACATTATAAGTAATCAATGAAAAGAATATTGGTTATTCATCATATTTCCGTGAGGAATAGAATTAATGAACAAGGCAATTTAGTAAAGATCATTTTGGCTCTCTCTCATATATGAGGTAAACTGAACATTACTTTGACATTGTGAAAACAGAGGGAGTGTTTTCCAAGTGCTAGCCAAAGTGGTTACATTGTGTTTCAGACATCAGTGCTAAAACATACAGAACGTTTCAGTCAGGAACTCGACAGGTTTGCCATCTAGATAACTTCTCCTAAATGTATTTTTTCATTGTCTAACTTTAACATTTTATTTTTAAAGGTAAAAATTAAAGATATTAAATTATTTTCTAATTTTTGAGAGATATTTAGTCAAAGGGTATGTTATGTACACAGGTAAGCAAGGAAGAAAGTTTTAAAGTGGAAAAAATTGGGATGAGAGAAGTGAAAGGAGTGGGATAATTAGGCAAATTACCATTGGTAAAATCTAGAGACTTTTCTCATTTTATACTATAAGAATTTAGAAACCTTGGGATCCAGACAGGAGCTAAGATAAAGTCCAGAATAGAAAACTTAATTAGAATCAGATAAGTATTTACTTCAAATACAAAAATGTTTGCAAAAATAATAGAAAAAAATAAACTAATTGCATTAATTGACCATATCCTATATAATAAAAAAGAAACATGCAAATTAACCATCCCTCCACTAGGCTCAAGACACTCCAGCGAGCCACGCCTACCAACCAGTCATGAGCAAGTATGCAAATTAACCCAACTAAGATGGTGGCGGCCACAGAGCTGGAGTGAGCAGGAGCTTGGGTTGCCCCTGACAATGGAGGAAACCAAGCTTCCTGCTTGCCCTGGCCGGCTCTGGGCTACCCTCAAGGCTACAAAGTTTCAATTATAGAAGATAAATAAATCCCAGAAAAAAAGAAAAAAAAAAGAGAAAAGGAGAGGCTGGGAGTTTGGGTCGCGAGGAGATGTGGCCAGCCTGAAAAGGGCCCTCAGCCCCTCACCCACAGTAGCCACACACCCATGGGGTGAGGGTCCCCACTGGGGGCTTGTCCAGCCTGCAAATAGCCATCAGCCCCTCACCCAGGCTGGCCAGGCACCCCAGCGGGACCCCCACCCTGATCCAGGACACCCTTCAGAGCAAACCAGCCAGCCCGCACCAGTGTACCAGGCCTCTATCCTATATAATAAAAGGGTAATATGCAAATTGACTCTAACAGCAGGATGACTGGGAATGACTGGTCACTATGACACACACTGACCACCAGGGGGCAGCCGCTCAATGCAGGAGCTGCCCTCTGGTGGTCAGTGTGCTCTCACAGCAGGGAGCTATGCTCAGCCACAAGCCAGGCTGATGGCTGCCAGCACAGCGGTGGTGGCGGGAGCCTCTCCTGCCTCCTCAGCAGCGTTAAGGATGTCCTACTGTAGCTTAGGCCTGCTCCTCACTGGTAAGTGCACATCCCCCAAGGGTTCCCGGGCTGCCAGAGGGATGTTTGACTACCAGCTTAGGCCCGATCCCCCGGGGAGTGGGCCTAAGCCAGCAGGTGGACATCCCCCAAGGGGTCCCAGGCTGTGAGAGGGCACAGGCTGGGCTGAGGGACCCCCACCCCCCCCTGAGTGCACAAATTTTTGTGCACTGGGCCTCTAGTACTTATTATAAGTTAACACAGTGAAATTACTTTATTTGCACTGGTCTCCTTTATCTTTTATAACAAACATGTAGGGTAGGATTATTATTGCATTTTTATACACTAGAAAGCTAAACCTCTGAGGATGTACTTAACAATGATAAAGATCTAGACTAGTGTTAAGACATAGCAGAGCTAAGATGAAAAATGAGAGCATCTGGGGGACCCTAGACACTGTCTTCTCACAAAACTTCACCGTTTCTCATTAAAGTTTTGAAGCAAAGATGTTATAAGGAGAATCTTGTATCTCTTTTAGAAAAATAATATTTACATTTCTATGAGCAAATGCATCCTTTGTTAAAATGTATATGTACACATGTGTTGGAGGTTGAGAGGCATATATATATATATATATATATATATATATATATATATATATATATAGTTACAATTTTGTGGTGCTAAGTTTATGGGCTAAAATGATAAGAATGTTTCCTACAGTGGCTTTTTCGTTTTTAATTTTCAGTGGTGTCTATGTAATATCTTTTTTGAAATCTTAATTTTGCACAGGATGTGATCACATATGTTTGTCATAATAAAGATTTAAAGAAGTTGTCCTTTTAGGATCTCCATATCATCAGCAGGAATTTTTAGGCAATACATTTACATTTGTCAAGCCTTTTAAAAATTATAAGATTATCTTAATTTAAGTTAGCTAATGATTATTAACTTGAACCATTTATTATTGTAATTTATACAGGCATAAAATGGTTTTCAGCAGTTTTATATACTTCATCCATATAATCTATTTATATAAAAACCCTGGGTGTAACGATCCATCACCACTGAGGTTTGACCAACTGGAAGTCGGTCCTGCAGTCAGCACTGGGTTGCTGTGGCGACCTTCACAGCCGCTGCCACATGCTGTAGTAGAAAACACAGCGTGCAAGTGATCAGAAGCACAGGAACCACCTCCATGCCACCCCCCAACTTCCATCAGTCCCACCAGCCCTGAGGCGCCCTCCCCGAGCTGTTTCCTGGGAGGGCGAGGTTTGAGGGAGGAACCCATCCTCGGATTGTGCAGACATCTATTTATAATTTTTAATACATTATATTAGAGGTCATGGTGGTACTGTTTTACCCACAGTGTCTACAGGAATTGCTGCAAATTTACTTCTCGGTGGAAGAACCTTTCATTCGCAATATAAATTACCAATTCCATTAAATGAAACTTCAATTTCTAGACTTGATATAAACAGTGAAGTTGCTAAAACTATTAAAAAAGCCCAACTTCTCATTATTGATAAACGCACCGTGGCATCCAGTCATGCTATAAACGCCATAGACAGATTACTAAGAGAAATAATGAATTTGAATGTTGTATTTGGTGGGAAAGTTCTCCTTCTTGGAGGGCATTTTCGACAGTGTCTCAGTATTGTACCGCATGCTATGTGATCGGACATACTACAAATGAGTTTAAAGTAATGTTTGGGGATGTTTCAGAAAGTTGTCTCTTACAACAAATATGAGATCAGAGGATTCTGCTTATAGTGGATGGTTAGTAAAACTTGGGGATGGCAAACTTGATAGCAGTTTTCATTTAGGAATGGATATTATTGAAATCCCCTGTGAAATGATCAGTAATGGATCTATTATTGAAGCTACCTTTGGAAATAGTATATCTAAAGATAATATTAAAATATATCTAAATATGCGATTATTTGTCCAAAAAATGAGCATATTCTAAAATTAAATGAAGAAATTTTGGATATGCTCGATGGAGATTTTCACAGATATTTGAGTGATGATTCCATTGACTCAATAGATGATGCTGAAAAGGAAAATTTTCCCATCGAATTTCTTAATAGTATTACTCCTTCGGGAATGCTGAGTCATAAATTAAAATTGAAAGTGGGTGCAATCATGCTATTGAGAAATCTTAACGGTAAATGAGGTCTTTGTAATGGTACTAGATTTATTATCAAAAGATTATGACCTAACATTATCGAAGCTGAAGTATTAACTGGATCTGCAGAAGGAGAGATGGTTCTGATTCCAATAATTGATTTGTCCCCATCTGACACTGGCCTTCCATTTAAATTGATTCAACAACATTTTCCCATGATTCCAGCATTTGCGATGACTATTAATAAATCACAAGGACAAACTCTAGACAGAGTAGGAATATTCCTACCTGAACCTGTTTTTGCACATGGTCAGTTATATTTTGCTTTCTCTCGAGTTCAAAGAGCATGTGATGTTAAAGTTCTAAATACTTCATCACAAGGGAAATTAGTCAAGTATTCTGAAAGTGTTTTCTCTCTTAATGTGGTGTACAGGGAGATATTAGAATAAGTTTAATCACTTTATCAGTCATTGTTTGCATCACTGTTGTTTTTATATCATGTTTTTGTTGTTTTTATATCATGCCTCTGTTATTGTTATATCATTTTGTTACTGTTTATTTATTAATAAATTTATATGTTATTTTCATATACATTTTGCTAATTTCCTTTCGTCTCTCACACTTCTATTATAGAGAAAGGGCAAATAGCAATATTAAAATATTTCCTCTAATTAATTCCCTTTTAATGTGCACAAATTTCATGCTCTGGGCCACTAGTGTTCTATATAATTTTAGCTGCTTGTGGGTAAACTCTATCAGTAATAATAATTATGATAATAATAATTATCAAATATTACATACTTTTTACACAATTGACACTAACTCCAATATATGGAAACATAAAAATTGACAAAAATATTGTCATTATTATGAGGTATCTTACATCAGATAGTTATAGCTAGATCATTAAGTCTATATATATAAAACCCTAATATGCAAATAGACCGAATGAAGCAACCAGTCTGTATGACGTAAGCTGACAACCAGGGGGTACATGTGGGACAAGGCAGGCATTGGCCACGGTGGGATGGTGGAGCAGGTGAGCTGGGGCACCAGGCCAAGGCAGGACACTGGTCGCTGTCATTGGGGTGAGCCTCTGGTGGTTATTGAAAATTCTTTGCTTCTGTGTGCCATGGTCCCGCCCAGCACTTGCACCTATTGCCAGCGCTGGCCCTGCTCATACCCCCTGCAGCGCCAGAGCTGCCACTAACACCCACTGCTGGCACTGGCCCCAATCGCTCCACTCCTTCAGTGGGTGCGAGCAGGGCTGGCTCCATCAGCACATGGGAGTGGCAGCAGTGGGAGCAGGGCTGCCAGCAGACAGGGGACTGGGGGCTGTGGCAGGAGGAACTAGGAGGGGAGCACAGAGAATGGGCCGAATCCCACCCCTGTGCCCACCACAGCCTCATGGCCCACAGTTCCTTTCAAGGTGCATAAATTCATGCACTGAACCCCTAGTATAAAAGAAAAAAAAAAACTATAAATATAATTTTTGTGCAAGGAATCTCATAAATAGTAGTTTAAATAGCTAAATTCTCCTTATTGTTTCTCTATTTTCTTCTTTACTCAAAAGACTAAGATTTAAGGAACTCTTTCATAGGACAATGGACATAACAAACCAATTCCCTCAGGAAAGTCTCTATTTATGATTTGGTCAGTAATTATTGATCTTTCAGTAAGACATGTTGATTTTAATTTATCCTTTATCAATAATCACATTTATGAGGAGAGAAAATATAAAAAAAGATTTATTGATAATGAACTATATGAATGCATCAGTAATTACTATAGACAGGTTTATTGGTTAATTACAATTTTTTTCATACCACATTTTGAAATACTTTGTATGTATATATAGGTTAATGTCCTATTTGTGTAGATGATTTTAGTGCTTCAAATATGTAGAACCCCATTTGAAAGACAGATAACTCTTAAAAGCTATGAAAAATTTATACCTAATTATATATATATATATATATATATATATATATATATATATATGTGCATACTAGTAAAGTCTGATTAAATGAAAGCAAAATATTAAAGAAAACCTCCCTGGTTTCTTTGTTGCCTTGTTGAATACTCTTTAACCCTTCAACCCCCTCTTAAACTGTTCTTTCAACTCCTGCTGTTATTAGATGCTGTGGCTGCAGTGCTGTCTTTTTTTGCTTCTTTTTCCCAAATAACTTAACATTATCGTTATAATGGCAGGCTGCAAAAATAAACACAAATTTTTCTTTTTTCATCAGGAAATAGAATCTATTTATTTTACCTCTTGAAATAGGGTAGACTATGTTAGCTTTTTTGGCTAATGGAATATTAACAAATGTGATCCAAATTGATCAGGGTTTCCTGACCTCATCACTGCTCACATTTTGGATTGGATAATTCTTTGTTGAAGAGGGCTGTACTGATCATTGTAGGATATATAGCAATATCTCTGGTCTTTACCCACACATGCCAATAACAACCTTCAAACTATGCCCATAAAAAATGTGTCTCTAGACATTGCCAAACATCCCTTAAGGGTAGGGGATATTGTCCCTGGTTAACAACAACTATTATAAAACTTTGAAACAGTTTTCATATTGGGGTTTGCCCACTCATGTTGCAATCCTGTAGTCATTGTAGAATCCTGAAATTACCATGTGAGTAAGCTTGACCTAATCTGATGGAAGATCAAACTATGTGAAAGAGAATAAAGACACTATGCCCAAAAGCCTGTCAGCTTCCAGACGCATGAGTGGAGCAATTTTTAACCACCTGACTGAGTGTACCCCACAGAGATCAGTTGAGCTGATCCAGACATGAAAAAACCACTCAGCTGACCCACACAATCATGAGCCAAATAAACAATTGCTGTTTTAGATCTAAGTTTTAAGGTAGTTCATTGTATATCAAGTCTAAATTGCATATATTTGAAGTTATTTTTATTTAGCTTTCAATGGTGTCTGGTTTTTATCTAATGGACACTACTCAATCATTTATTAGCATACTAGAGGCCTGGTGCATGAAATTCATGCACAGATAGGGTCCCTAGACTGGCTGGCAATCAGGGTTAATCTGTGGGGCAATCAGAGGGCTTCACTTGCGCCCACCTTGGTCGGCCTGGTAGTGCCCGCTTACCGGCTCCACCTCCTGCCACCACTGCTGATTGCCACCCTCTGTGGAGCAACCGGCGGGGTGACCAGAGGGGAGGAGCATTCCACTGGCACCTGCCTTGGCTGTCCTGGGGCCTGCGAGCTGAGGGCAGCTCTTGCATTGAGCATCTGCCCCCTGGTGGTCAATGGACGTCATAGAGACCGGTCATTCCACCGGTCATTCTGCCGTTTGGTCGATTCGCATATTAGGCTTTTATTATATAGGATACTCAGGCAAGAAATAAGTTCAAATTCTGACTATACCACTTTCTGTTAGTATCACCTGAGGTAAATTATTTAAACTTGCTTTGCTATGTTTCCACATCTGTAAAATAAAGTTAATAAAAGTGCCTGAAACATAGTAAGAGATTTATTAAATAAATTTGGTCTAAATCTTCTTAGTTGGGGAAAGCATGTTTCTTTGTTTCTGCCACTGATCTCAAGTTTAGAAGCTTATAAATACATTTATCTTCTTCTCTATTACGGACCATTTCTTTATAGTGTCCTGTTTGAGAATACATGTGACTTATTGACTCTACTTAGAGTATATTTTTATAGTGGAAATATCTTTTATATATGAAATAATACTTACAAAGCCAACCACTAACAACCCTTAGTGTGTCCAGTTCATACTTAATGAGAAAATTACGTGAATGTCTGAATTGAAAACTCTGCTCTGGTCCAGGCATCATCACTTCAGGTTATATTATTTATTCCAATTTCAAAATACTTTCCACCATTTCTGGGCTCAAAAGTAGATCTGGCTCCTAAGTAGGGGAAATCAAAAGCTGCCCATATTCATATTTTAGGGACTTGGCATCAGCTGAATCCTGTTGCTTGTTTTTATGTTCTGTTGTGTCTTCATGGTACTTGAGTTATGTCCTGGCAATTCCATTTGCTGAGACTAGTGCTATCTATCTGCTGTATAAAACTTCTGATCTCAATTAATTTATTCTCTACATCATTTATTCCTGCTAATGAACTCCCTAAACCTGTTCCTTACAGGATATCCACCTGGTGTCAATTCCCTGACTTTTTTATTTTGCTCCTATTACCTGCTGTAAATTTCTCCTGATGCCCTATTTACCTCCTGGATGCCTTCTCCTGGTATGATGCTGGGTCTCCTCATCTCTTATGGAATATTTGTCGGAAAATCTTATATTTATGCTGCCAGAACTTTTTTTTAAATATATTTTATTGATTTTTTACAGAGAGGAAGGGAGAGAGATAGAGAGTTAGAAACATCGATGAAAGAGAAACATCGATCAGCTGCCTCCTGCACATCTCCTACTGGGGATGTGCCCGCAACCCAGGTACATGCCCTTGACCGGAATCGAACCTGGGACCTTTCAGTCCGTAGGCCAACGCTCTATCCACTGAGCCAAAACGGTTTTGGCTATGCTGCCAGAACTTTTCAACTTAACCAGGTCCAGTTATGTTCCTTCCTACAAATACTAGAACATCTACTATATTGTCTCTAATTGTCACAACAACCCTTCATAACAACTTTTAAGAACACATGATTGATTAGTTATAGAAAACAAGATTTTAGAATGTTAAGCAGCTAATATAAAGTCGTACAAAAGTGACTTTAAACTATGATTTAAATCCAGAAGGTGCAAGTTACTCTAAATCAACACTCTGCATATTCGGTATACCTTTTTCAACCCTATTCTGGTTCTTCTGCCAACACAATTTGAACAAAGCAGAATAAACAGTATTTATTTTGTAATTATTTTTATTAATTGGTAATTAATGAGGTATCACTAAAGGTTGTTGAGCTGAGAAGAATTAATATCAAAACTGTGGTCTAGAAAGATTAATTAAAAGTAGATTGAGGAGGTAGGAGAGGCTGGGTGTATCAGGATATTACATAGTCCAGATCAAGGGTAATAAGGTCCTGACACAAAGCAGTAGAGCATTAGGGAGTGAAATGAATAAAACAGCAACATTGAATGTTGGTGCCCTCTTTCCTGAGTAAGAAGATAAGGAGTGCCAATAGTAATTATATACTACCCTTAAATGATTGTCTCAAAATTATTTTATTGTTGAAACCTATTCAAATATGCTGAATTTAAGTTTTTTTAATTTAATACATAATATGATGAAACATTCATTCAATTATATTAGGTACAGGAAATAAATCTTTAGTAAAGAAATAAGGAGTTCAAAGTATTGCTGAATAATTAAAGAGTCCAGGTGAGCATTTAGTGAGTTTACTTGTGGTCTTGCAGAATGCATTCTAAAGTTGTCTAATTAGTTGAATGTAAGAATCTAAGGGAGTAAATTTTTGCCATGTACATTTAATTTTTATTTTTGCACAAATGGTTCTGGCTATTTTGAATTGACTGGACAACCCTTCATTCCATAGGCTACATTATTTTACTGCAAGAGCCAGCTCAAATTTCAGTTTACCTATGAAATCCACCCTGCACACCTCAATAAGTAAACACTTTGGTGATTTTATTGTATATAGGGCATTGGTCTGTATTTTGTAGGGGAGGAAAAAAATAGTTTTCCCTCTACCTGTCTAAGTTCTTAGCTGAGACCCCTGTAATAAGAGACAGATTCATGAAAGCAAAACAAACATAAGCCTGTTAACATATATACCTCATACATACAAGGGAGATACCCAGAGAAAAAATGAATAACTCAAAGAGATGGCTTTAGAATTCAGGATTAAATATGACCTTAAGAGGGAAAGAGGCAAAGGAATGTAGGTCTCTTAAGGGAGAGTAATGATGAATGGGTTCTATGAAGAATAGATGGGAAGTATGATAATTTGTGACAAAGTTTGTCTGGGTGTGATGTTGACTTTTAGTCTCCTCTTCTGTGATCAGTCAATCTTCCCTGGTTGACGAAACTCCCAGCGAGGGTATTTATAGCATCTGAGTTCCTTTTGGAGGATTTGCCTTAAGAGTTCAGAAAAAAACCTCTTCCTGTATCTGCTGTTTTCCAAGGATCTACAGCTCAAAACAATCAACATACTAAAGAAACATATTTTTTGGATGGCATATCCCCAACTTCTACAATCATCTTTTGGAGTGGCACCCTCTGCTACTCTTCAATTTCCATTTTTGCTTTTGCCTCATTATAGTTTACTTGCTACATGCCTCTCAAGAGTTTCACTGATCTTTAAGAACATAGTAAAAGCTTTAGCCATCTTTATTTTTCACTTTGATTACCACTCATAAGCCTGGGGTTGCAAATATGTAAGAATAGCAGGTAGAGGAAAAGTTGAAGTGAAAGGGAGAGCTAACATTTTGAACCTCCTGAATACTAAATATTCTTCTAAGTTATAAGTAAGTTGTAGCCATATTTTCTTCCTTAAAGTTTTGTGTGGCTGATAAAGTTTTATTTGAATACCTTTGTCTGTTGCAGATCTCAAAAGTCCTTCAAATTCCTACTCTCTTACTCCTGTCTTGATTTACTAATTGCCTGGGGGCAACTGAGTTAGTGAGCCTTGCTATGATTTCATTTTTGCTATGATTTCACATGTACAACAGTCCTTAGAAACCTTCTTTACTAGTCCATTTTTCTAGAGGAAGAAACCGAGACTCCTAGGGGCTAAATAATTTTCCTAATACAGCTCTACTAATCTATCCGGTAGACTTTAATTTTTAAAATAAAATCACTAATTTCCAGAAGTTTTAGCTAAAAGTTGAAGATTAAATGGAGTAATGGAAGCTATTACCATAATAAATTTTATTCCAGCTGGTGGACAGACACAGTTATATTTGATATCGGCTCCAACTCTTAAGACCTGGCTATGGGAAACCATGACCAGTATAAAGATCTGGGGATATGTCTTAGTTATGTGCTTATTAAGCTTTATGGGGGGGGGGAATGATTGAGTGTTTCCATAAAGATAATCTACACACCATGCGTGGTTTATCAGTAGTCACTGCTTCATAACGTCCTAAGATCTGAATACTGTCAGTTGCAGTAGCAACAGTCAGGTTTCAATGGAAAATACAAGCTTTGCCAGTACACAACAACAGAAGTAAGCATAAAGAGGGAGAAAGGGAAAATCAGGTATAATTTAAAAGCAGATAACCTGTGTTGATTGTCTTCTTCTCAAGAAGACATGTTTGCTTCCTGAATCTGTAGCTTATCCCACAGCATTTATTTAAACTTTATAAATGTGACCGGCACCAAGGCTGAACTCCCAGGGAGGATATGGATACTGGTGCTCATAGTTGTACCATCACTACAACTGAATGTGAGCTCAGTGACTATGATGGGAATGAAAGTTGCCGTTGTCCTTCAGGCTGAAAGTCAAAGGGAAGATTAAAAAAAATACAAGCTACTAGTTTTTTTAAGCTTTATTTCAATTATAGCTAACCTAAACATAAAGTGTATAGTGAAAGGGAAACACATGCATATTGGTAATCAGGGTCTCTGACCACAGGTGGTGAAGTATGGTAAATGTTTATTTTTTTAAAAAAATATCTTCACAGTTAACATTTGTTACCTTTTTAGGGATGAAGGTATTCTTATTTAAGAAAATGTCATTGTTCATTAATGATAATGATAATAAGCCATTTGGGATAATAGTTGAAACCTCTGTGGAAATGGGTAGGCTGGAGCTAAATAAAAATGATCCATAAATTTTTCTGTATTAAAAATGAATAGTAGTTTCGGGACAGGTTTGAGTCATAAGAAACATGAGAAGGGTGAGGGAATTAACTTTAGAAGTACAGGGCTATGGATGTAGGAGTTTTAAAACATGGTGTCTAATGCCATGATGCTATTAGCATATTTGTGTTGTAAATCTCCCCAGCTCTCCAAAACCTTCAGGGAATGGAGTGCCTTCACAGATGTGTCATGCGAGAGTGAAGTATTTGTAGAGGAGGCTTGAATGATACATTTCTATTGACACCCTTAAGAACAGGAGCATCATGCACTGGACAGCAATAAGATCCATAAACTAAAATGATTATGCAGGAGCAGGCGTTCAAAGACAGAGGATCATAAGCCACAGCTCTTTCTGGCTTTGGGAATTTGCAGAAATATTCAGAAGGTAGCTGAAATTCTATAATGTGGGGTAGCATTTTAATCAATACTATCTAGAACTTTGATGGCATAAAGTGAATCTGGATTGTACAAGGAAAAAAAGAAAATAATTTTATCTCCTAAAACCTTTTTCTGAGAGATATTACTGGGAGAACTATGTTTGGAGAAGAATAAGATCGATATTTCCTATTTATATACTTAACTTTGGAAAGGACATCAAAACATATTACTTTATATCAGTAAATTTTCTGATATTTTCAGTGGGGACTTCTAATTAAATTGGAGTGCAAAATGAATGATTATAAGTCAATTGAAATAAGACAAACTATTTTTCAAATTTGAAAAAGTTATCTGTAACCAGCTAAAGGATATATCAACAAATTAATTGACACTTAAGCAGAAGCAGAAAACAAAACAAAACTTTGAAATGAGGGCAAAATGTAGATGAACAGACTCAAATAATGACCTCAAAATACATCAACAGATAAAAATAGGAAGTGTTTTTATTTCATCTGTTTTTAATAACAAGGATCAGATCAAGCAAAAGGCTTCCTTTGCTCTTCAGCTCCTTAAATCAGGCACTTCAAAGAATGAAGGCTGCTCACATCGTTAAGTGATGCAGGAGAAATCTAAGTGGGCTTCCGCTTCAGTGGCAGAGTGTCCCTTTGTCCTTGATCAGCTGCTGAGTCGTGGAACTATTTGTCTCTGTCAGGTCTGCACATCTCACACCTGCATTCTGAAGCCCCCGCTTGGTCCATGTTTCTGGGCTGAAGGGATGCTCTTCAGAGTATTGACTACTGTGAGCTTGACAAGTTTGCCCTTTTGACAAGGTAAAAGAAGGTCATGATGTCCACCAGTGGGATCCACAAAGCAATTCCTAAGGAGGCTTTAAGCCAATATTTTTACAGTTGCACATCAGGAAGACTGTGAACACAGGGAAACATTGTAAACAGTGCAGAATTTTAAAAAAAATGTTTTCAAAATACAGTTATCAACAATGTTTGTCTTTTTAATTGCCCACAGCACTATGTGGGTAAAGCTAAATATGTATTTTAATAATTTATATAAAAATAACAGAAATAATTATTGCATCTTAAGTGCAGTTTTCAGGAGATACTCAGCTGAGAAATAGCACATATTAACAAAGTCACTATTCACTGGCTAAGTACCTTTTAAAACGGTTAATAAATGTAAGCAGAACAAGAAAGAAAATATTTTTTTCAGAACCATTCTCAGAATAAAATTAAATTTTCTCAGTAATTATTGGAAAATGTTTAATCTTTGAAATAAAGAATTGAATTACTGGCCTGGTCTTGACCCTGATTAAGAGATTCATAGTGTAATGAGAGAAAACAAAAGGAAAATTTAAACTCAAGAGAGAACAAAATTAAACGTATATCATAACTCATTGCTAAATTATTAAAGATATTTTGTTCTCTCTGTTGTCCCAACAGTCAAAAGAATGTTTTGATTATCTTTTGTAAAAAATAAAGAACTGTGCCACTGACATGAATATAACTAATTTGGTTTGTTAAGATGCTTTACCATACTTTCTAGTGACTTATAGAATATCAATATTATTGTTTAATATATGTACTTTAATAATATACTCAGCAATATTTTCCAATATACCATTGGGGTCTTTTAAGTTCCAGTGTTTCCTAAATCCATTTTTACCTGGTATTGTTGCATGGGTACTTTACATTTTCAAAGCACAGCTACAGTATCATTAGTATTCCACAAAACTTATGAAAAGCAACTAAGGCATCCTCACCAATTTTTCCCCCCAGCAGGTTTGTAAATCTCTAGAGCACTTGCATTTACCATAAAATATTATAGCAACGAGCACTCCTGAAGTAATTAAGTTGGCTATCCAAGAGAAATGCTCTCTCCTGCAGTATTTTGGGAAGACCTGAAAAACTGTAATTTACTGACTTATTTATTTGGAGGACAAAGGAAGAACTTACAACATGTTGGCTGAATATATCTTTGAAGGTGGAAAAGCCTTCAGGCTAAGTCTCAGATAAGTATGATAGTCCTTTCTGAGGTATTTTTAAGAAAATGATACTATTTCTTCTCTTTTCTTTCTCTTCCTCCTGCTCCTACTTCTCCTAACCCCCTCCTCCATCTGTTAGTCTTCTTTTTCACCTACTTTTCTATGCATCCCTACCCTTACGCTATCAAAGAATTGACTGTAGACATATGTGTTTACATGGAAATTCAAATTGGTTCCACTCTCTAAAGGACAGACCAAAATGAATCTAGAAGATCATACCAGGAAATTTTAAACTCAAGGCCATGATATCTTACCTTCTGAAATTATGCTAGTAACTGAGGCCTCTTCATAAACTTCATGTAACTTAATACACTTTATTAAGAGATTGTGTAATTTCAGAGTAAATCTTTTCAAATGACTTTTTCTCCTCTACATAAATATCAAAGTCTTGAAAGACAGAAAGACACATAACTATTCCACATAAATAAGATCAAAGTACATGACACAAAATGTAATGTCTTAGACTGGACTTCAACAAATAAAGACATACATACATGCACATATACATGAATATACAAAGGGAATGATTGGTAAAATTTATATATATATATATATATATATATATATATATATATATAGTAGATTAGATGATACTTTTTAATCAATGTTAATTTTCTAAATTTTATATTTGTCTTCTTGTTATATAAGAAATACAAGAAAATGCTTTTATTCTTAAAAAAATAAACACAAGTATTTAGGAGGTAAAAGGGAATCATTTTTAACTTACTCTCAAATGGTTTGGGCAGGGGGGGGGGGGCTGATAATGATAAACAGATAGCTAGAGAGACAAGAAGAATGATTGTATTCTTCCAAAATAGTCTTATCTTTCTAAAGGGATATGCCATTAGATAGCCTGAAAGGAGACTTTATGCTATACCTAAATGGAACACAATCCTGGGAGTAGACAAGAGGTTTCAGTGATGGAGGCCTTAATCAGTGGATTGCTGGCTCCTAACCGCTCACATGCCTGCCTGCCTGATTGCCCCTAACCACTCTGCCTGCTGGCCTGCTCATCCCTAACTGCCCCCCTGGCCTTCTCGCCCCCAACTCCCCCCCTTGCTGGCCTGATCGCCCCCAACTGCCTCCCCCACCAGCCTGCTTGCCCCCAACTGCCTCAGTCTGCTGACCTGCTCACCCCCAACTGCCCTCCCAGCCACCATGGCTTTGTCCGAAAGGACATCCAGAAGATCTCCTGGAAGATCTCCCGGTCTAAATAGCATATTACCCTTTTATTAGTATAGATTATTAGTATAGATAACTGAGTAACTGCACTAGAATATTACTCATTCCTCGGTCATGGTTATTTAAGTTACTAGTGATTTTTCTCTATTAAATGAATTCTGCAATGAACATCCTTGTACATGTCTATAAATATTTCTTTTTAACATTACATGAAGCAACATTTCCAAAAGTTTTAATATTTAATAAATCATCACAGTGCCTCACCAACACATGCTCTTCAGTGAGTGTGGCTTTGAAAGCTAGAAGGCTCATAAATCTCAGGCATACAAATTTTGAACTTAGCAGAGTGAAGGTTTAACAATTTTTCTAAATCTGAAATCAATGGAACTTGCAAAACCCTTTTTACACTTAGAGGGGAAAAACAATCATATAAGTCAAGGCAAGTCATTCATTTCCACTTCAGAAATACTAGTAAGGTCTTTTTTAAATATAAATATCAATTTAGACTTAGGTTTCTTGCTTCTCTTCCTCCTGGGAGGTAATTGAAGTTATTTGGAAGATATACAAGACTCCCAGTGGATGGGTGTCTGAACCAATGACTCAACTCTTCAGTTCCCCAGGGTCTCTACCAAGACTCTTGTTTTGTGGCACCTGTGTCTGGGTTCCCTATTCTGCCTCTAGTCACATGATCAGTAAATCTAGACCCCTTGGATCTGCACCCTCTCCAGTGTCTTAACCACTGGTTCCTCTCTCAGCACTGATTTAAACTCACCCCTTTCTCCCTGAGCCATCCCTGGTTTAGAAAATTCCAGAACCACATTCAGATAAGCAGGCTTCTCTGGGCTGCCCCAGCCCCGCTGCAGAGACACCCCTTCTGGAACATGACCCACAGCCATACAGACAAAATGCCTACACCTAGAGGCTGGAAGCCCACTGAAGGCCACCTTCAGGGTAAGAAAGTACAAACTCTTTTTAAATATCCCTTCAATTGTTTAAGGATTTCTGCCAGGAAATGTAGTTGTAACGCCAGCTGGTTTGGTTCAGTGGATAGAGTGCTGGCTTGTGGACTGAAGGGTCCTGGGTTTGATTCCAGTCAAGGGCACATGCCTAGGTTTCAGGCTTGATTCCCAGTGTGAAGCGTGCAAGAGGCAGCCGATCAATAATTCTCAGCATTGATGTTTCTCTCTCTCTCCCTCTCGCTTCCTCTCTGAAATCAATAAAAATGTACTTTTAAAAAAATCCCCTCATATCACCATTTTCTTGGATAGTTCAAGTCTTCTTTCAGATATTAAACAAAAATATAAATCGATGGTCATAGCTCAAAGTTACAATGTCTAGTAAGCATTTACCTATTGTGTGTCTTCAGGATTTAGTCTTGCCTCCATTGCTTAGTCCCCTCATCCTAAGATATCAACTGTTTTCCCAGAAATTTGATCATATTTTTCAGGGTGGCTCTAAAGTCATCATGAAAACCTGTGGTTCTCAGAGGGCTCAGCTCTATATCATTGATTAAGACAGAAGGCTGTTCTTCTTTGCTTTGCCTCCTGGCTGTATCCTGGGAGTGGGAATAACCCAGGTGGAAACAGAAAGGGGCAGCAGAGCATATTCACTGGGGCTTCGGCAGCTGCACATGTAGGTCTGAGAGTGAGAATGTCCATGTATTTCATTGTTTGAACCATGGGATTACATGAGTAACAGAGAATATTGAAAATAATCAAAATTATATAATTTTAAAATATTTATTTATCGAATATCCTATAAAATAGTTCTAAATAAAAAAACCACTTCAAAACTAAAATTATTTGTAAAAATATATATCAGAGTACAGTAAAGCAATTTTAAGAAAATATGTTAGCTATTGAATATCAACAATTAAGATAAAATAATTTTAGTAAATATTCCATACACTAACTCACTTTCTTAACCATATCTGTCATAACATGTCATTGCTAGATATAAGCAGTGTTTTTTTGCAAGAATCTTTCCTATATATAATCTTCCCATTTTTCAGTTGCCTTTTAGTAATAATAATTTAAAGTTCTTTATACCTCTAATTGACTTTTCTTTGTGGATCACAGTATTTTTAAAATAAAAAATACTCTATAGATGTTAAGATGCTTCATATGCTCAGAGAAAATACTGCTAAATATGGAACATCTTAATTTTCTTGTTTCTGTTCAGAAATGCGTGACTATTTCATACCAAGTATTTTCATATATACTGTCTTTTTGAGTTCCTTCAAAATAATTTCCTTTGACAAATATTTTTACATGACAAAACTCATCAAATGAATTGTCTCTATTTTGTGATTCATTTGAAAACTTCACTTCACCAATTCCAGTTGCTTCCAATTGTAAACCCTGCCAATTTTATTTTATTTCAATGTTGAATATAAATCCATCCAATTAAACATCTCATCACAAATTTCTTCTCAAAAGCTAGGGATTCCAAAGTATTATCATAAAGTTTAAAAAATTAAAACACTTATTACTTAATTTACAATTTGTGCATCTGTCTTTATTTTCCAGCTTTATTAAGATACAGTTAACATATAAAAATTTGTAAATTTAAGGTGTACAATATGTTAATATGATACACTCATACTAGTATATTACAAAATGATTATCACCATAGCATTAGCTGATACCTCTATTATGTCACGTAATTATGATTTAATTTTTGTGCTGAGAGTATTTAATATATACTATTTTATCAACTTTCAAGTACTAGTATATAGCACAGTACTATTAACTCTAATCACCATGCTATACATTAGATTCCCAGAACATTCTCAACTTATAACTGGAAGTTAGAACCCTTTGAGCAACATCTCCCCATTCTCCTTCTGTAGCACTTAGTCCCTACTAACTATCATTTTAGTGTCTGTTTGTATGACTTTATCTCTTTCAGATCCTACTTTTGAGTGATATCATATAATTTCAAGTGACTTAATATACATATAATGGAATCTCTTAAGTACTTAAAGAATTAGTAAGCAACTATTTTCCAAATTTGATAAAACAGGTATTTTGTTCATCATCGTGTTGTTTTTGAAAGCAGAGATTCAAAATCCAAGATGTTTGGGAAATGAGTAAAAAATTATAATCATTAATAAAATAAATAAATGAATATAGCTTTAAAAATATACAAATGTGATAATAAATTGCTCTTTGTAAGACTTAAAACACAACTTCTACTTTTCAACTTCTAGTTTCCCCCCATACATATCACATGGATTCTAACCTACCATTTTTCACTTTTCCTTCTGACTGGCATTCTTTCAGCAACTTTGTTCCCTCCTTGCCAGTGGCCCCAGCCCAGGCACAGCTAGATGGTTCATCCCATGGCCAGCAGGGTCAGCAACATCACACATCTCTCCCACTTCCATCAGAGATCACGTGGAGTGAAAAGTCCCTAGATACACTGTAAGGGAGGAATATACTTATTAGCAAGCGTCTGGCATCACCGTATTGCATCAGAGGAGGGTCAAAAGAGAACAAGTATTACAATGATGTCTCTGTTCACTTTTCACACAACAATGAACAACAGCACCATCGGCAGCAGAAACGATAACAATAATACCTAAGTGAAAAATGAAAAATCTAGAATATTAAAAACTCTTTAGAATGGCCATAGCCTTCAGTTTGTATGATAACCTTATGTCATAAAAATAAGTTTGCAGTAAAAAATCATTACAGTTAAGATGTCTCTGTGTCTTGCTCTCACAGCCACTTGGCCTGGAGGTCAAAACCCTCCCTGGTATTAGATACAACAATCAAGGCTTAACTACAAGACTGCGCACAAAGACCACTAGGGGGTGCACCAAGAAAGCATAACAAAATGCAGAGACAAAGAAACAGGACAAAATTGTCAATGGAAGATATAGAGTTCAGAACCACACTTTTAAGGTCTCTCAAGAACTGTTTAGAAGCCGCCGATAAACTTGAGATCTGCAAGAAAACTAATGAGACCCTCGATGTTATGCTGGGGAACCAACTAGAAATTAAGCATACACGGACTGAAATAAAGAATACTATACAGACTCCTGACAGCAGACCAGAGGACTGCAAGAATCAAGTCAATGATTTGAAATGCGAGGAAGCAAAAAACACCCAACCGGAGGGGCAGAATGAAAAAAGAATCCAAAAATGCGAGGATAGTGTAAGGAGCCTCTGGGACAGCTTCAAGCGTACCAACATCAGAATTATAGGGGTGCCAGAAGAGGAGAGAGAGCAAGATATTGAAAACCTATTTGAAGAAATAATGACAGAAAACTTCCCCCACCTGGTGAAAGAAATGGACTTACAGGTCCAAGAAGCACGGAGAACCCCAAACAAAAGGAATCCAAAGAGGACCACACCAAGACACATCATAATTAAAATGCCAAGAGCAAAAGACAAAGAGAGTATCTTAAAAGCAGCAAGAGAAAGAAACTCAGTTACCTACAAGGGAATACCCATACGACTGTCAGCTGATTTCTCAACAGAAACTTTGCAGGCCAGAAGGGAGTGGCAAGAAATATTCAAAGTGATGAATACCAAGAACCTACAACCAAGATTACTTTATCCAGCAAAGCTATCATTCAGAATTGAAGGTCAGATAAAGAGCTTCACAGATAAGGAAAAGCTAAAGGAGTTCATCACCACCAAACCAGGATTATATGAAATGCTGAAAGGTATCCTTTAAGAAGAGGAAGAGGAAGAAAAAGGTAAAGATACAAATTATGAACAACAAACATGCATCTATCAACAAGTGAATCTAAGAATCAAGTGAATAAATAATCTGATGAACAGAATGAACTGGTGATTATAATAGAATCAGGGACATAGAAAGGGAATGGACTGACTATTCTTGTGGGGGAAAGGGGTGTGGGAGATGCGGGAAGAGACTGGACAAAAATCGTGCACCTATGGATGAGGACAGTGGGTGGGAAGTGAGGGCGGAGAGTGGGGCGGGAACTGGGAAGAGGGGAGTTATGGGGAAAAAAAAGAGGAACAAATGTAATAATCTGAACAATAAAGATTTAATTTAAAAAAAAAGATGTCTCTGTGTCTTTATATATTAAAAAAATTGCATCAAAATCTTTTTTTCCTGTTCTAATGTTATTTTTAAGGAATCTAGGGAAACATAACTTTGCCTCACCTTAAATGATATCCAAGATAAAACTTTTAGTTGTTTTGTTTTTTTTTATCTTAGATATCGATTTTTTTTTACATAAATTCTTAGTTTCCTATGGTTTTGCAACTTGTTGTTGCAAATTGACTCCTCTGTAACACAGTACTATGTGCATTTTTTTGATGGAGAGAAAATCCAGAAAGGCATAAGCTTGAGTCTATCAACATTTAATCACATTTTTAGAATAAAAGATTTAATTGTTAATAATAAAATATTGTATATTAAATGGCAAAATAATTTTATAAAATTAAATATGGATATTATCTTGTTTTCGCTAAAAATATATCTATACTTTCTTCCATGTTTTTATAGCTACAAATAAAGATAATAGATTCAGAGTATTTCGATAGGATAATCTATAATCTGTGGGAAATTTTGTGATATTTTCTTCCTTAGACTCCTTTTATTTGGCAAATGGAGGAAAGCAATGTTATGATAATTTATAAAACTAAGTGTATCTGTGAATTACAAGCAGGATTGTTTTTCTATTTTTATTCTGTATATATTCAGAAAATTAATATAGATGAGGTACTTCAGAACGAGCTGAAAAAGATACCAAAATATAAGGTGGAAATCTCATCACTAATCTTATGACAGTCTAAATGAGAAGCAAAATCACAGTTACAAACACACACACAAATAAAGACTATATTTACAGAGGAATATATTAAACAATGACAATTCAAATGTTAAACATGTAGGTTGAGGAGGTCAAGTAAGAGATTGCAGGTGAGGTAAATCATAAAATACTTTCTTGAAAAGATGGGATTTAACTGTGTTTAAATAAAATACTTCTTAAATTTAGAGAGTGTCCGTGGGCTACTTTTGTGTCTGTTTATATAACAGTTCCTGATGTCTGGGCATCAGACTGAAGAGAATTATATTGATGGTCCCTACTTCTGGTGTTAAGCAATGCTAAAATAGGGAACATATTCTCACCCAAGTGACTGACAGTAAATGGGCCATGGGCCATGGTTCATACTTACTTAGCTAACACTAGCTGACAGCTACACTTTGGAGGTCAGCCAAAAAAATTAAGAGAAGGGGGCATTACATGGACTTTCTTTTCCCTAAAATAATCAAATAGAGTGGAGACATTGAGGAGAGGCTGTTTTTATAACTTTTATTTGAGTACCTCTCACATAAAGTTGGGAAGTGTTTCTAAGATTGAAAATTGATGATGGAAAAGGAGAACCCTTTTGTAGTAACAGAAAATGCATTCATTATAGAGACTAGTTGACGTACCTTCTTATAATGAAGACTCTTAGAATAGGTTTTGTGCTTTTTCTCTTTGGATGTTAAAGTCTGCAAGCTGGGCATGAGGCAAAAGTAATACAGGAATTGAGTAAAAATAGCAAACTCTGTTGTTTTAAATATCCACATTATTCATTCCATTGGGTTAGAGTGTAATATTCAACATGTCATCTTTAGGAAATATTACACGCTAACAGCTTTCACAGCAGGAATGTGTGGCTAGAGATCTTCAAAAGATTCAAAGCTTAATATTTATTAAGAATCTCTTCTACAAATCTGAGGGTGTATATTGGAAAGCATAGTGCAATGAATTATATTTCATAGGAATTAATCTAAAATAAATATATTTTCAAGTCTTTTGATGTCTTTGTAATTGTGAGCATCTTGAACACTACAGCTAAACCAGGGCCTCCCTTTTTTTTTCCATGTGCCTTTATTTCAGCCATTATTTGTCCTGTTATCAATTTCCCCTTCTACTCTGTGATATGGTATAAAATTCTTCCAAAAAACTATGTTTGCTTTGCCATTCAATCAGGCTTATCCCTTAAACAGTGCCACTTCTAGATCTGTACACAGGTTATACTTATTCAGATGTCTCTTAGTAATCTCTCTACCACATTCATTCTTTCATTAATTACACAAATATTTATTGAGTCAAGTTCTATTCAATTCTTGGAATATTCAGAACCACAGCATGCATGCTCTGCTCCTGAGTTTGCAGGCCAGAGGCAGAAACATGAGTAGATAATTCCAATACCATATGATGAATACTATGAGAGGTAGTGGCTTAGTGCAAGCAGAGCAGTACTGCTCCTGGTTATGGAGAAAAGAGTCAGAAAAGCCTTCAAAGAAGAAGCAATAAAGTGAACCCATTGAGCTCTGAAGCTCAGATGAGCTTAGCCAATGAAAGAAGTTAGTTAAGGAGCAGGCATTGCTAGGTAAAAAGACCTATAACTAGAGAGAGGACCTATGCTGTGGGCGTGAATGATTTATGAATCAACAAGTCCTTCTAGGTTCCAGGAGGATAGAAAATGTGTTAATGTAATGAGTGTCACAAATTCCAGTTAAATAAGTAGATACAATGAATTTCTTTTTTAGTTCAAATTAAAGTGAAAAATAATACAACAACTAGCATTCAAATGGGTTAGGAATTCATCTTTAAGGATAGGTCAACCATTTAGTTTACACAAAATTGTGATATGTCAAATTTGTGTTTTAGAAGATTAATATGGCTACAAAATAGACAATGGTTCATCCAGCTGCTTGGCTCAGTGGTTGAGTATCAACCTATGAACCAAGAGGTCACAGTTTAATTCTAGGTCAGGGCATATGCCCAGGTTGCGGGCTCAGTCCCCAGTGTGGGGTGTGCAGGAGGCAGCCAACCAATGATTCTCTCTCATCACTGATGTTTCTATCTCTCTCTCCCTCACCCTTCTTCTCAATAAAAAACAAAAACAAAAACAAAAACAAAAAAACACACAAATACACACACACACAACACACACACAAAAAAACCAACAACAGAAAATGGTTTTAAGAGAACAATGCTGGGACCAGAAAGAAGAGCTTCCTGAAGAGTTTAGCAGGTAGGAAAGGTGGGGTTAGAATTGGGGTTATCAAAGACATCCAAATAGATTTCAGAGTTAGTAATTATGCAGAAAGATGATATGTTTTTGTTGATTTGGGTAGAGTCTAAAGGTGTGATTCAAGGATGCTTCTTGAATTTTCTACTTGATCATCAGGGCTCAGAAACTAAGTGAAAAGAGAGTCAAATGCCAAGAGAATATAAGTGATATATGAAGGCACAACCATGCAATGGCTTTGGAATCAACGAGGTTCCTCTTGACAACAGTAATTTTTGTGAAGATGTGGAAATGGAAAAGAAATTCTGTGTTGAGTCACACATGAGAGAGTTGGGAGTAAAGAAACTCCTTGTAGAGCACTCAGCATTCTCGAAAAGAAGGAAAATAAAATGGAAAAAAATGGCAGTTATGTCATTTCTCTCTACCTCAGTTATCCCATTGGTCTATGAGCAGATAAGGGTGCTTGTAACATGAGTGGATATAGACTACTTGTCTTTGACACTGAAATTGGAAAAACCACAGTTCTTCCGCAATTAATAATAGTGACTACCTCTATAGTTATAAATAATACGTTAAACACTAAATGTTAGTTTTTAACCTTACTGGTGTTATAGTTAATACCTGTAAAAACTTAAGTGATTATAGAGAAATTAGCTACAGAATTGATTAACTTTATTCTCACCTCCCTAAGGGAATATAAAAATTTTTAATAATTTACTCAATAAATGTTTATGAAAATTCTCCCTTCTACTAAGGTTGGTAGCAAGTGTTTATTGACGAGGCTCAGAATGCTTAATTTTTTGCTAGAATCACACAGATAGTAGATGACAGAGCTAGGAACTAAATGTGAATTTTTTGACAGCAAAGCTCATGGAGCCCACACTATATGTCACTTTTTAAAAGAAGATGTAACTATCACTCTATAACCAATAGTGTATGAATAATTCAGTCTACAGCATGATAGAATATTATTAATTTGCTGTCACTGTCTTGGTTGAGCAGGGTCACTGGCATCAAGGAGACCGACATAATCTTGAGTCCAAGTCAACCTTGGCTTCAGTTTTCTCATATTTAAAGGGGGAATAATAATAGTAACTAGTATTTGTATACAGTATAAAGATTCAAAGATAAATCTATATAAAATTCTTCACTGGCTTATCACAAGGTAATAGACATGTAAGTGATCATGGTAATAGAAGCAGAATTGCTAATAGTAGTTTTATCTTGAGACATTTTTAATTTACTAAAGAAACAACTATCAATACAAGGAAATTATATCTGTTCTTTTGCCAGCTTTGGGTAATAAAGTCAGTCAACCAGTAAATTCAGCCACAGATAGAATTTGACATGTAACTTTCTCCATTAATTGAGTTAAATTACTTGAGAATGTTGAATTTTTTCTCACAGATAATCAGAGCATCATTCACTTAAATTATTTATCTGTAACATTTTTCCTCAAAATCACATTGTAAACTTCTTGTTTTTGTCTGATGTTGAATTGGAAAGGATGTATAAAATGCTACTCTATTTTTTTTTTTTGGCATTTTTAGTGTATTGACTCCTGGATTCCCTGTGCTCTCCAATAACAAAGCTATTTATTTTTTCCTAAGTGTTTAATATTAATTTCATTTCACATGTGTTTAATCCTCTTCAGTCGGTTCTATTAAAAAGGGATTAAACTTCACTAAACACAACAAATATTTTAAAAATTGTTTTCATTTTCATTAGTATAAGCTTCATAGAGTAATTTAGAGTTTAATAAATAAAAAATGTGACTAGAATTGTCAAAAATTATCTTAATTATGACATTGAAATCACAGTTGTAATGATTGACAACTTCAGTTACATATACAAGTGACAGGGGGATGGGAAAAAGCTCAGATGGTTTATTGAAGGGAGGAAGTAGTGAATATATTTACAACTTTCGTATAAGTGCTTTAGTTAGGGTTATTGTTCAAATATATTTGTTGCAAGTTGAAGAGGTGTGACTCACAATACAAAGTATTTGCTGCAGGTTGAAGAGGTGGGACTCACAACACAAAAATGAACATATTATCTTCTTCCATCCAGGAATTAATCTAGCTCCAACATCTTTGTTTCTTATTTATTTACTATGCAAATGAAAACTCCTGGCTATGTAAATGGGATATTGTTATTTAACTTCACTGTTTCTTCATCTTCAAAATTGATATGCTAGCCCTGACCGGTTTGGCTCAGTGGATTGAGTTTCAGCTTGCAGACTCAAGGGTCCCAGGTTCGATTCCATTCAAGGGCATGTACCTTGTTGCAGGCACATACCCAGTGGGGAGTGTGCAGGAGGCAGCTGATTGATGTTTCTCTCTCATCGATGTTTCTAACTCTCTACCCCTATCCCTTCCTCTCTATAAAAAATCAATAAAATATATATTTTTTAAAATTGATATGCTATCTATCTCAAAGAGTTGTGTTGACCATGCCTGGTTATAGTGCCTGCTCCAAACAAGGAGGCCTCCTTTGTACCCCAATTAAATATCTTGAAATTATTTATCTAAAAGATTCTACAAATATGTCTACTAATAATGAATCCTCTGAGATGTTAATGTTCATATGAAGATACTACTTATCACTCCTCTATCTTCAAATGCCATCAGTTAAGCTGGAATCTGAACTAAAGTGCCCAATTATAATCAGGGTTTATGTCTGTGCCTTCTCATTTGATGGAGTCAAGCACTGCATTGAAAGATCTCGAATATTTATTAGATCTGTCAAAAGCCAAATCCCTGTTTGGACTCCATTTTTACCATGGGTCACACCTCTTAGCCCCAAGGTTGAGGAGTGTGTTTTCTACCAACAATATGCTCATGAAGACCAACATAGAGACCAACAGTCCTCTAACTATGCTTGGTTTCTAAGAAATAAGAAAACAAACCAAAAATTTTTCTGTTTTATGTTCTTTATGTCCCTTATTGGTCAGAAGTACCTAAAACTGAAAAAGTGAATAATGAACTGTGGCGCTGTCCCTTGTGAGTCCACTTGCCAGCTGTTCCCTGGTTGAAGTTTTGACCATCACTCCTCACGGCCCATTGCCTTTTCTGGGCCTATTTCCACAGCTTTGCAGATTTTGTGGTGTTTAACAGAAAAGTCCTCTGGTGCTTCTTTTGAAGATTTAAAATGGATTTTTTTTCCTTTCAAACACCTCTTTTATTCTCCTTTACTATTAAGTTCCTTTATTTAGAAGTAATATTCATAAATATTTATTATTGGATTAAAAAGACACTTCCATGTACTGCCCATGTAAACACTCCACCATTGGATAATTACTGAGAAACACCTGGATGTCCTGCTGCTTCTAATTGTCACCGTCTCCTGGTAGCTGATAGTCATACGCAAAAATAAGAAGCAGCCATCACTTTTTGTGAGACTGACCACGCAGCCCTCAAGCAAAGGCATCCATTAGCCATCTGCTCAGGGTGAGCTATGGCCAACTGCTTGGTTCTTTCATTTATTATTCTTTAAATTTTCCTCTTATAAAAATACAAGCTGAGTGGATTTCATTTCAGAAATATACAATTGTACCAAAAGCCTTATTTTAATCATTTTGTCAATTTGAAATTTTAAGAGCAATGAAAATTTCAATAGTTGAAGAAATGAAAAAAAACTAACATTTTAGGTATGAAGATTATTTGTTCTACTTTTCTCACGGAAAAGATGGCTGTGCCATTTAGGATTTAAAAACTTATCTGTTAAAGTCCACACTAGAAAATAAAAATTATTGGTCAAACTTATTGATTAAAGGATTTGGAACAGATGTTAAACCATAATCTACCTACTACACACACACACACACACACACACACACACACACACACACAGTAGTGCCCCCTTTATCCATGGTTTCTCTTTCTGTGGTTTCAGTTACCTGCAGTCAATCACGGTCTAAAATATCAAATGGGAAATTCCAGAAATAAACAATTTATGAATCTTAATTTGCCAGCCATTCTGGGTGTTGTGATGAAGTCTTGTGCTGTCCTACTCCCTCACTCCTGAGGCATTAACTCATCTCTTTGTCCAGCATTTCAATGCTCTACATGCTACCAGCTACTGTCCAGAGGACACTTACTAGCTGTCTGGGCTTTATCAGATTGACTGTCATGCTTTTGCAGGGCTTGTATTCAATTAGCCCTTATTTTACCGACAGCGGCTCCCAAAGCACAGGAGTAGTGGTACCGGCAATTCAGATATGCCAAAGAGAGCTGTAAAACACTTCCTTTAAATGAAAAGGTAAAAGTTCTCAATTTAATAAGGAAAGGAAAAAAATAGTGTACAGAGATTGCTAAGATTCACAATAAGGATGACTTTTGTGCCCATGAAATTGTGAAAAAATAAATAAATTTCTGCTAGTTTTGCTGTCGTACCTCAAACTACAAAAGTTACGATTACAGTGCATGGTAAGTGCTTAGTAAATATGGAAAAGGCATTGAATTTGTGGGTGGGAGACATAAACAGAAAACGTGCTCCAGGAGATAGCAACATGTTGTGCCAGAAGAAATTGAACTTACTAGTATGTAAGGACTGCATGTATATCTTTGTATATATGTAACAGACATCATGATTTGGGGTGGACTTGATCCTTTTGTCCTACCTTAAATTTTGTTGAAATTAAATAGCCCTGACCTGGCCAGTGTGGCTCAGTTGGTTGGAGCATTGTCCTGTACATGGAAAGGTCATGGGTTAGATTCAAGGTCAGGGCACATGCCCAGATTTGGGGTTTGATCCAAAATCTGGGTATGTGCCCTGAGAGAGGCAGCCAATCAATGTTACTATCTCACATTGATTTTTCTCTCCCCCTCTCTCTTTATCTCTTTCCCTCTCTCTAAAATCAATAAAAAAAATTAAATGGCCTAGGTTGGGTAGCTTACTTTGTTAGAGAATCGTTCTTATATCCCAAGGTTGTAGATTCTATCCCCGATCATGGCACATACAAGAAATAACTAAAGAATCCAATGAATGCATAAATAAGCAGAACAACAAATTGCTGTTTCTTTCACTCTTTTCTCTCTTCCTCTCTCCCTCTCTAAAATCAATAAAAACTATATGTTTCTTGGGTGTCAGGCATTATATTTGTCTTCTTTTTGTCTTAAGTTGCTCATGTGAAAAAAAAAAACACAAAAAACAACAACAACAAAAAACCCTCTTTAGTTCCAAATTTTGGTTCTCTGAGAGTTAGTTATCATCATTCATTGGCTTAGAAGAAAAAGCCATCTCTAAATTTAAGTCTCTGCAAAAGCTTCACACCTATGCCCCATAAATTTTAGCACATAATTCTAACAGCCAGGGATCCTGGGTGCAGAATATGTGTAATATGAAAACAGATATACTGGTTTAAAAACACTTTGAAATTGTCAAAATTTGACCATCCAGTAAAGCCTACAGAGGGGAGAGACAAGTGGGACGTCTGTGACTGGAAACTCTAATGTTGAGATGTGAGATGTGGTGAATAAAACAATTATGAAATAAAGATTCTAATGGAAAAGAGAAACTAGGAAACAAAATGGATACAAATGAGAACAGTGAGGAGGGCAAGCCCTCACCAAAAGTTCAGAGGAGAAGAGAAAATAATAACTATGCCCTGGAAACCCTGAGAGGAAACAGACACTACCAGACAATGAGGGAGGCTTACTTTTCCCCACCTCTTTCATGTGAGCAGTGGCAACTAATGTTATTTATCCAGGACAATGATAAAAAAAATGAACTGCAGTGGGAGCTGCCTCCTATAGAGAGCAGAAGAGTTCTACCAGCAGCCCTGTATGCGTACACACTCTGGAAACAGAACAAAATAGCACCACCAGTCCTCATGCCTTTTGACAAAGTGAAAAACTTGATCACACCCAAGAAGCAAGTGAAAGTATACTGAAGACTAACAAGGCATCTAGATTTATTTGACAATGGCATCTAGAAAATCTATGCATATGAAAAGGCATGACAGTAGCAGCGCTATCGGGGAAGTAAGTATTGGCCAGACCGCAAAAAGGAGACAGCCAGATATTAGTAGCAATATGGTAAACACCATAAAGGAACTCTAGCACTTAACTCTACTAATATTTTGTACTCTGAATAAAATGGTGTTGTTAAGTATCTTTCTTGATGCCCTGATACAAGTTGCCTCGTGGAAGCATATCTAGATCAGCTTCAGAGGAGCTCAGGCTCAGAAGACAGAATTGCAAGTGAGTGGACATATGATAGGGCCTACAGTGGCTATTTCATGTCACCAAGAGATTTGTTTTTAATGCAAAATATATGAGCTATAGAATATAGTATATAATAAAAGCCTAATATGCTAAGTGTCTGGTGACTGGTCGACTGTTCAACCAATCAAAGAGTAATATGCTAATGATATGCTAAGGCCACTCAACTGCTGGCTATGACGTGCACTGACCACCAGGGGGCAGGCACTCCAACCGGTAGGTTTGCTTGCTGCTGGGGTCTGGCTGCTTGGGACTGAGCAAGATGGGCTGGAAACACCCTGAAACCCTCCCATGGTCCCTCCCTGGCCCGGGTCATGCATCCATGGGGCCCTTCAGCCTGGCTTGTGCCCTCTCGCAATGCGGGACCCTTCAGGGGATGTTGGAGAGCCAGTTTCGTCTCGATCCCACAGTCCACTCCCCTCGGGAGGGCACTATACACAGTGCTCACGGCTGGCGAGCACTGCTGCAGAGGCTCGAGCCTCTCCCGATTGGGACTGATTGGGCGCGAGCCTGTGGCAGGCACAGTGGAGCCGGGATGAGCGGAGGCAGCAGGTAGGAGCTGCAGGCAGGCATTGGACTGTGTGTTTCAGCTTTATCCCTGCAGGCCACCCTGAGGGACCCCAGCCATGCACAAATTCATGCACTGAGCCTCTAGTATACATATAAAATTATGTAATGCAAGGCTATTTCTCTTTTTCCTCACATTTTGTCCTTCCCTCTCTCAAATTTATTTCCTTCTCACATCTTCATTGTCTCTACTAAGCATCTTAGTTCTCCATAAAATGATCACTAATGATCAAAATTTTCTTTTTAATTTTGTAATAGCTTTCAGAGCGTTTCTTGGGGCTTTAGTCACTTCAGGGATTTTTTTAAGTCTCTAGTAAATCTCTTGATTTGGATTTCATTAAAGATGTCGTGTGTGTGTGTGTGTGTGTGTGTGTGTGTGATATATTGTTACTTGCAAACATTTTAAAGTATATAAGAATTTTTATGAGAAGTTATTGGATTTAAAGTTTAGCCATCAAATAGATTTCATATAAACAACACTGTGTTGGAGACATTGTAGTGCTTTAACACTTGAACACATAAATTATGATCATAATTTTCATATCCAAATCTAATGTTTATCGATTTCAACGAGAAAACATTACCGGAGATGATAAAATAATCAAGCACCCTTTAATGCACATATGTATGGTCGGGTGTTGATTCATAGAAAACCCTGTGAGTATAGATTTTTGAGAGACAAGCTTAGTGGGGCACTACTAGAGTTTGTTACTACTATTGTCTAATCCTGTGTTAGCCTTCTCTTGTTTCTCAAATAAGCTTTGCATTATTAGAAAAGCCAGAGGCAGTTGATTAAATAAATGCTTCAGGCAGGAAGCATAAAAAAGAAAGTAGATGATTATCCCAATTCAAAATTTAGATGTGAAGTCTTCATTCAACCATTTTCTTCAAAAAAAAAAAAATCTTTACCTTATTCCTAAAATTTTAACTAATTTGGGAGTGTTTTGAAAGTGCCATAAAAAGTAAACACCTCTATAGAAAACAGCAATTAATAGAATTGTTTCAATGTAAACAAAGAAATAGTTTAATGTTGTTCAGTGTCCTCACAAATTCTAACATATTCTCTCCTTATGGAAAGTTACTAGTGCAGTTAAAATTCACCATATATTTTTTGCTACTTTGTGAAAATTACAATTAGTGTTTATTAAGGTCAAAAAATTCCCTAAACTATCATGTGAAAGATTTATACACATACACATATGCGTATGCTACCTAACATACATTCCCTATTAATTTAATCAAGTTATTAGCATGTTGAGTAACGATGCTAATTAAAATAAACTCACCAGAAAAGGGTTTGAAAAGAAACTAAATTTGTAGATAATGAATAAAGGTAGAAATTACAATTTAAAAGTTTACACATATCTGGATATATCACTGTCATAATTCTATCCACTTTGGGAAAACTGTGAAATTTTCAGGTTGATAAAACATTTCAAGATTTTCTGTTGTATTTTAGATACATTAATATACATTTTCTAGAGATCTCATTTCTCCCCAGAACCTCCAAGAGAAAGTTCAACATCATTATCTCAATTTCTATCTTCAGATACTGGGTTGAAATTTCAAAAATACTTTACTTTTTCTGTGGTTAGTCCATATATTGTTCTCCTGGGCTATCCAATAAATTAATACAGGCTGTCAATACACTTGGACCAAAACAGTAAAGGGTTGTCTAAAAGATTCCCTCGTTGTCAAATTTGTTAGGCAACTCTGGGGCACAGGGTGTAAAAGGAGAAGCATTTCATTTACTGACTTTTAAAACAGAGTGCTCTCAGTGACTGTGTGGGAAACTGACAATCAGGTCAGTGGTTGTGGTTCCCAATGGGCAGCTAGTCTTACCCGTTCAGCTAATATTCTCTTCATTTCCATGGACTGCATGTGCTCTGTTACTAAGGAAATGCCCGTTATATTTTCTTGTATTCCTATTTGGACTTCCCCTGCTACTCTTATCTGTGTGTAGCATGTTTGCTCTTCACATATATCTGCATTCAAGAGATACTGTTGGTTTTCTTTGCACTAGCATGAACAGGAAAATTTAATTAGCATTAAGAAGTTGAAACTCACCCTGCTTTCAGTGCACCTTAACTCGCTGAGATCAGTTTACATTTTATTTGTATCAAATACAAATCACTATAGTACCTGGTGTGATTTTATAAGTATAAGGGGAACTCAAGGAAAGGTTTGATGTTTTTTTTACCTCTTATGGTAGCACTCAGTACATAGTGGCTCAACGGAGGAAAGAGGAAAGAAGAGAGGCCAACGTTACTATGATGTAGATAACAGTTCCACTGTCAGATTAAGATGTTTTGGTTCAGTATCCCACTACGATTGCTCATTATGAAGTATGGTAACCCAAGATTAAAACGTATGCCTTTAACTTAAATGTTTATATGTCATTATCCAATTTATTGGATTCCTAGGGCTGTATTAGGTTCCTGCCATAACAAAGTAACACAAACTGGATGACTTAAAAATATAAAAATGTATTTTTTCACAGTTCTGGAGGCTAAACGTCTGAAATTAAAGTATCAGCAGGGCCATGTTCCCTCTGAAGATTGTAAAAAACATACTTCCTTTTTTTCTACAGCTCTGGAATATATTCTAAGAATCCTAAAACACCAATCAGAAAGAATGGATGCACCCCTATGTTAATAGCAGCACTACTTACAACCTCTAAGATCTGGAAGCAGTTCAAGTGTTCATCATAGGTGAATGGATTAAAAACCTGTAATGCAATACTATGCAGATGTAAATAAGAAAGATCTCTTACCCTTTGAGATACCATGGAGGAACCTGGAGAGTATTATGGTAAGTGAAATAAGTCAGTCATAAAAAGACAAGTATCACATGATCTCACTTATATGTGGAATCTAATGAACAAAAGAAACTGACAAACAAAATAGATCCAGAGACATAGAAGCATAGAACAGACTGAGGATCCTCAGAGGGCAGGGGGTGGGGGAAACAGATTAACCAAAGAATTGATATGCATATATGAATAGCACATGGACACAGATAATAGTGCTGTAGGCCTGGGGTGGAGGAGGGGGTGGATGGTGGTCAAAGGGAGGGAAAAGGAACATCTGTAATAGTTTCAATAATAAAGATAATATTAAAATAAATAAATAAAAGATTAAGACCTACAATTGTATTTTTTGCAATGAGCAAATATGTATGAAAAATAGTATAAATTAATAGCCCAGAGAAGCATCTGTATATATTGTGGCAAAGAAATTGTCTAATGATAAGCTTGGCTGCAAGTGAATCTGGCATCTTTTGGACTGAATTCTTTCTTACCTGTGAATAAATGACCCAAGACATGTAGTTAATGAGATTTCCAGTGAAGTTTAGGTAGAATATCATTACTCACAGGCCTACCTTCATTTAGGTTTTTTTTCCTGTTAATATAATCCCTTTATATTATTATTTTTATATATGTAATTCCTGTTATAACATTATAGTATTAACATAGGAATCATATTTCAAAATGGGCAGGGGTATTAAATTAATGCTCATTTGTTATTCTGTTTAGGAGTGCACTCTATTTGTCCTTTCTTGGAAAACTACAGAGGACAAAAAATCCTATCCGGTTCCAGTCATTTTTTTAGGTGGTTTTTTCTAATATTTGATATCAGTCGAATAGATATTAAATATTTAGTAATATATTGGGTAATGTTCTATATACATGGTACATAGTTTTAAATTTTCTACTTGCCATACAAATTTTGTTATTTTAGTATTTAATAACTGTGTTTTCAAAGAATCCAACTATACCCACATGTTTTTCCTTTTTCACACAATACAATAAAATTCAACCTATTCATTAAAAAGGGGGAAGTGGATTATTACTCTGAAAATAGCAGATGTACATATGAACATATGAAGCATGGCAGAACTGTTCATAACTTCTTAAAGTGATCCATTCATTCATCAAATGGATACTTACTAAAATTTACTATGTGCCAGATACTATTCTTGATGCTTTAGATAGGTCAATTAACAAAACAGATGAGAATTTTCACTGTAGGAATTTATATTCTAGTGAAGAAAGAATGAAAGTTTATATTTGTCTATAAATATATACTTACACATATGTTTATATGAATAATTAGAGCAAAATCAATTTAAATTAAAAGAAAAATATTTCATGTTGATCACCTGCTAAAGAACATACAAAAAATTTGATTAGAAAAGTCCTTTAATATTTAAAAACTGTGAATATAACTTTGTTTTTATAGTTACCAATGAAATATTAAATAAATATTTCATAAATATTTAACAATAAAAAAATTACTCCTATCAACCCACTAATTTATACTTATCTGTGCTTTATTCTGATTTCTATCTCCTTCTTTTTATATAATATGAATTAATATATATTTTTATAGTTGTCATTATAGTGTCTATAAAATCATAGTTTTAATTATTTTATTTAACCTTTCATAAAATGTCTAACTGCTTTTTATAGTCACTGTATTTATCATACTCATGGATGCCAATCTATCATATAACTATGACCTAATGTGTCCATTTTTTTAATTTAATTTTTAAAAATCATTATTATTATAAAACAGTGTAAAAAGCATATTTACATAAATTATTTTAATTACTTCTTTTAAAATTTCCCCTGATGACAAAATGAAAGATTTCTCAGAATAACAGTTGAAATAATTTATTCTTATAATGTATTGATAAATTGCCATTCAAAATATTTACTTCATAATCTTCAGCATTATCGCTTTCATCTATCATAGCACCTATCAATCAATCAGCACACATTTCTATCTGCGTGTCACTTTTGATAATCACTTTCTTCATTAGAGGAATTGATGCATCAACATTGTAAATCGTTGGATTGGCCAAATGATAGCTTGTGTTTTGTCTCCTCTCATTATTCACAATTTTACAGTTTTATCCCTTAAATAATACTTGTTATGATAATAGTGCTTAATAATAATGAATATTTTCTGACTGCAAATAATTCCTCCATAGTTAGCCAAACATTGAGTCATGATTTTGTTCATTTCTATTGTGACAAACAAAGGTCATACAATTGAGGGTTCAGGGCTGATCATTTTTGTTGCAATGGGCAAAATTTAAGCTGCAGAATTTTAAGGGAATGATATTGCCTGTTTCTTTCCATTTCTTTCTCAATTCTATTTTAGTATTGCCTAATATCTTTCATTAGATAATCATCAATGTGTAATATCAAGTGAAGCATAGGATTGGGAAGGAAAGTCAGAATAGAAGACTTCTACCCTTCACACATTGAAAAATAAAGCATGTCTCATTAAATCGTAATATCCCAATGCCTCTTGTGAGAAATTTGACTTTAGTGGTGGAAAGACTATATTTTAGTGTTTTATAAGTATAAATATGAGTTAATGAAGTATAAAACATCTTCTGCTCTATCAAAAATAATTTTAAAAACTTAAAATGCAGCAAGTAAAATCTAGAATTCCATCCAGTTAGAAAGGCTAATTTTTATTTGGAATGACATTGTGTAATGTACTTAATTTATATTAAAGTAAAATTATATCTACTGAATTTTCAGGTGGAAGACACAGAAACAAGATGAACTTTTTGTTTTTATTTTTAAACAGTGAATTTCTAAGAAAATGCAAAACACTTGCTGTTAGACACTTCTAAATGCTCACATGGATAAAACTGAGTAATTTACTTGAGCCTCATATTAACTAGGAATCCTAAAGTGCAGATACTCAGTTTGTGAAGACAGAAAAATTACCTGTAAAATTCGTACTTTTTGCTGTTGTTTTTCTCCTTTATTGGTGCCATTATTTACAACTACAAAGCCTTGAGGTTTCTGAGTTTGTATTTTTCTTCTCATACAAATGATTTGAGGTATTAGTGCAGATTATTGATTCTTTACTGCTGAGCTCTCTGGAGTATGGCAGACAAAGGGGGGTTATGGGTGTGACTTTAAAATGCCCTTTACTTTCAAGGATGAAGAAATGACATCCTCGCTTTATAACTGTGCAGCTTGCACTGTGTTGCATAAAATGCTCTCTCAATGGACAAGGTCACCTGCTTTTGAGACTAATTCTCATTCTTTGTGTTCAACTTGGATTGAAAATATTATTGCATATCTTTGCAGCCTGGGTCTTCCAACTGTATTAGGTGATAGATGAGTTTATATTTTGAATGAAAATTTTACCTTACATATTTTCTGATTAAATAAATATGCTAACAGTGTAAACAGTAAACAGTGTATGTTTCATCATTTAAGCATTGTAATGCTAATGATAATTTCAGAAAGAACCAAATTTGCTATGAGATAATTTATGCTGCTGTATATTCTATAGTATTTTCAAGCAAAGCTATATAATTTTAAAACTCTGCAGGCATAAACTTTATATCTGGAAGAAGTAGGAAGTAAAAGATAAAGTGATAAATGTATTAACTCAGTATAGAGATCACTATCTGATATTTACAGGACTGAAAAAAGATAACACTACACTATTAAATGTAAATTCATAGAATCATAGGGTTTTACAAATTCAGATTTCTCTTATTGGAAGATTTTTTCCACTCCACACTTTCCTCCTTCTCTTCTTTTTGTAAAGATTAACTTTGTCCCCCTAGTGTGAGTTCTCACATCAAAGACATCTTCATTGAAGTTAGTTGCTAAATACAATTCCTTCCCATTAATTCTGTGAAGGTAAAGGTCATGTCTGTGCTCATCATGATCTTCAGCACCTGCTGGTGTGGTTCAAATTGGTTCTAAACATAAGCTCTGGATTTAGACTGCCTGGCTTTAAATCCTGGCTCAGCATCTTAGCAATTTTGTGACCGTGGCCAAATGGCTTAGACCATCTCTGCCTTAGTTTCCTCATCTTTAAATCGAGGTTAAAATAGTACCCACTGATAGAATGGCTGTGAAGCCTAAATTATTTAATACTTGCAAAGTGCTTAGAATAGAACCTGTCTGGCACACTATTAACAAAATGGTAGCTACTAATATTACTATTTTCATTCTACAAATATTTATGCTCTGAATGCAGAATTTATATGTTTTAAGCATTTTATAGGCAGAAGAAATGGCTTTATGGATATAAATAAAATATTTCAGTAAACAAGTTGACAAAACCAAAGTCATCCCTCTGATAAATACTTTAAAGTTGAAATCATTTGGTAAATTAACACATTAAATAGGATGATGATGATCTGAAAACTCTTGTTATCTTCGAACTCTTGTTATTTGATATATTTATTGGGATTTTATTGTGGTTATAAGTAATCTTTGTAATGTTCAAATTGTTTTCCAAATTAAAAATATTCTGTTTATGCATACAGGTATAGAGTTTTAGAGCCTTGATTACCTATTTTTATCTTGTTGGAGAAAACCCTACATTTTAGGGGGAAATATTGACCATGACAATGAATATTTCTTTTACTTACTTTTTGATAGAGGTTTGGAATCCAGATTCGTCTTCCAATTTACACAACATAACTTTGCAACTACTTACCACTCAGCTAGCTTTCGAATCATTTGGAATTGTTCTGGAATTTAACAGTGAATATAATCTCAAACTCTTTAATGCACAAAAGTTCTCAAAAATGCAAGTGTAAGAACTAACAATCATAGAATATACCAGAAGGATGCACAGTTAAAAATCATTTTTTGTAGATAATCTAATTTTATTCTTAGATTGAATTTATTCAATTAAAATTTTCCTACTGGGTTCAAATTTCATTTTCTGTCTGAACATTTAACATCATATAATCAGTATACATTGAAAAAGGCATAATAACTTTATGAAAAATATTACTGTTTATTATAGAAATGTTTGAGCAGACTGTTATATCATATAGAGATCAGAATGTAGGGAGGAAAGATGACTCAGTATCATTACCAAGATTACCAATGTGTATTTTTAATTATAAATTTTTGTTTATTGATACTGTGAATCACATAAATAGTTCATGCATCCCTTTTGTGTTGGCTGCTATGAAGCTCAAAAGCAAATTAATAGCCCACATCTTGCTGTTTCGTAAGACTTTATGGCATGCATTTGATGTATTTTCTTTACCCTAATTCATCATATACTTTTTCTACTCTGATTCTCCCTTTCACTGATGTTCTCATTTTCTGATTATAAATATTTTGCATTCAATTATTGCCATTACCTCAAGTAAATCTGAAAAAAAGTGAGGTAGGAACAAACACAGGTTAGGATAATGCCTAAAAATGCAGTCAAGGATAGATTTAGAAAACTCCAAATGATAGTGGACTAAATCTTTGAACTAAATCATTAAACTAAATAAATGTCCGACTCAGTGCTTTGACATTATTTGTTTTAATATCATCACAAGGTTATATACTAGTAATTATCATCATATGCATAGTTTAGTTCCTAAAAGTATTTACTAATAAAATCCAAATTCATTTACCAAATATATAATCACTATATGCTCAAATGAGATGCCTTTTATATTCAATTTTCATTACTTCATTTCATTAAATTAGGAAGAATTTGACCTTCTTTAGCTCTCTAGGACAGAGGTCATTCTCCTTGATATAGGTCCACTGATTTAACATATGCTATTAACCACTTCCTATAAGAGCAGGTTACATTTTTCCTAAAAGAAGCTGAGTTGTTACTTGCCAAGCCTGTTTCCTAATTAAAGTTATTTTAAACCCTTGGTGTTTTCATTTTATTTTTGGAATGACATTTCAAGGAATGGCATAGTCACATAGCAAAAACAAACAAATAAAATAAAATAAAAAACTGCAATTAAACAATATCACTTTTCACCAGAAGCAAAGAGACAACTTTGAGGACACAGAATGCTTCTGCTACTTTCTATGATGCCTTCCATGCTCTACCTGAAAGTTACCTTTCTTTATTCAACTTCTGTTTAGTATCTTCAGTTTTTAGTTCAACAGCTAAGTTTTAAACATGATAAGAACATTGGCTGTAATTTATTTTATATTTTACTAGAGGTTCCAGTGCACAAAATTCGTACATGGGGGCAGTCCCTCAGCCCAGCCTGCACCCTCTCAAATCCGGGACCCATTGGGGGATGTCCGACTGCCGGTTTCAGACATCCCTCTCACAATCTGGGACTGCTGGCTCCTAACTGCTTGCCTGCCTGCCTGCCTGATAACCCCTAACCACCTCTGCCTGCTTGCCTGATCTCCCCCAACTGCTCCACTGCTGCCTGATTGCCCCAACTGCTCCCCTGCTGTCCTGATCACCCCTAACCGCCTCTGCCTTGGCCCCCACACCCGGGACCTGGGCTTCTCTCCCTCCAGCCCGCTGCAGGCACCTGGGACCTAGGCCGGCTTCACCTGGGCCCAGCTTTGTCAGGAAGGACATCTGGTCTAATTAGCATATTATCCTTTTATTAGTATAGATTCTCCCATATTCTTTTGCACAATGAATAAATGAATACATCAATGAATAAATTGTGTCTTTCTTTTGAAAGGCCATACTAATTCATAACAATATTCTACCTTTTTAGAAGAATTTCATTTTGAGGTTTGTTACTTTATTGGTACTCACATTAAGACAATATATCATCTTAAAAACTGCATTTACAACTTCTTAACATGTAACTTGAAATTGCCAGGAAATTTATTTTGCATCTTATTTCATGCTTTCTTTCTTGTAAGTTTTAACATGCAGCCATAATAAGAATAAATAATAGAAAACAAGTGAGAAATTTTTAGTTTAAAACACTTTTCTTTTTATAATATTGATATATATATTTATAAAACTTTCTATATTATCACTAATATGTACATCAATAATCTGTGTTTATTCATTCAAAAGTGTTCATTGAGCACTAATTATATATTACAGTGGGGATACAAAAGTAAATATAATATAATTTTCCAACTTTTAGAGTGCATAATCTGCTAGGAAAAACAGAACTATTATAAATAAATAATATTGATTTAATATGATAAGAATGAAGAATTATGTACAAATTATTTTATAGGCATAAATGAGTTGGAGATAAATTATTCTTGTCTGTTACCAGGAAAGATAAAATCTACAATAGTTGGAGAATCAGAAAAATATATTTTCAGACTAAGAAATAGGTAATGCAAGCATAAATAAAGACTATTTCAATTCACTAGTAAGGAATGGCCTACAGAGATTCTCCACACATGTCATATGGGAAATGTAAATTAAAACCACAATGAGGTGCCCAGCCAGCATGACTCAGTGGTTGAGGGTCCACCTATGAACCAGAAGGTCATGGGATTAATTCCCAGTCAGGGCACATGTCCAGATTGCAGGTTCGATGCCCAGTGTGGGTCGTGCTGAGGGCAGCCAATCAACAAGTCTCTCTCATCATTGCTGTTTCTATCTCTCTCTCCTTCACCTTTCCTCTCTGAAATCAATAAAAACATATTTAAAAAAATAAATACCTTATAGTTATTTTGTTTATTTAAAGGGGAATTTATTATTACATTTTTAAATAGGGAAAAGGATGTTTATAAAATTGCTTGGTAGTTGTAGTCAACTAAAGGAGGGGACAACAACCTCAATAACCCATCTCCCAATACTCATGAACTTGAGAACTTCAGAAGTGAGGAATTTTCAGGCAAAACCTTTTCTCTCCAGTGGTTTTCAACCTTCTGGCCCTTTAAATACAGTTTCTCATGTTATGACCTCAACCATAAAATTATTTTCATTGCTACTTCATAACTGTAATTTTTCTAGTGTTATGAATCGTAATATAAATATCTGATATGCAGGATGGTCTTAGGAGACCCCTGTGAAAGGGTCGTTCGACCGCCAAAGGGGTCGCGACCCACAGGTTGAGAACCGCTGCAAACTTTAGCATTGAAGGTAACAGTAGATTACTAGTAAAAATTTTTGTCTTCATGTTTAAGGACAAAGCACATTTTACTGTATAACTTAAACAGATGTATTTTACCAAACAACGTGTCTTCAATCAAGTATTATGTCTTAGGAATATGAGGCTGCCAGTCAGAACTAATGGCACAATCGCTTAATTCACTTTATAAATCTACTAGAGGACTGATGCACAAAATTTGTTCAAGGGGCTTGGCCCTCGCAGCCCTGGCTTTATCCGGAAGGTCATCTGGAATGTCGTTCTACTGTTTGGTCTGATTAGCATATTAGCTCTTTATTATATAGGATACAATGGAGTCTTGGAGTTTGAAATCTAGTTATATGTTAGAAGTCATGGCAAAATTCCCTATGTTAAACTTTGTTCTGCCGCTGTTCAGCGGTTGCATTTCTAAGGTCAAATGTCTGCATAGATAGGTAAGTTGAACAAAGTAGATTGATTAGACCTAAATAACTTAATCTTAAAGTCCTGCCGTTATGGGGTATTAGATATTAATACAAATGGGTAAGTTTAGTTTTCAGTTGACTTCTCTGGAACTCCCACACTCTGCGAAATGCATACCTATAGATGAGATTCCTATAGACCCAAATGGGAACTGAAGGTTTACTGGAACTTGCTCTCCTCTTTCGGTCACACTTGATTCCAATCTATAGAATATTAAACAGAGATAGTGCGTGTTTGCAGAAAAATCTATTTTAGACTTGAATGCCATATGGGGACGAAGGGGAAGAAAAGCAGTCTTAGAAGGGTGATGTAGCATTCTGTGGCATGGCTTACCGTGATGTGAAAGGAGCCCCATATGCCATATGCCAACTGTTAACCGTTTCATTAGTGAATGTGTAACAAGAAAGAAAAGCCAGCTCTCTCGCTTAATAATATGCGTATGAACTTTGTGCAGTGCTGTTTGTTAAGTGACCAAATTACTTTTCACAAATGAAAAGTAAGGTTGATCATTGTACTGAACTTAAACCTTTAAATTATCATATTCTTCATCATGATCTTACTTTTCGGGCTATTTTCAGAGATAAAAAAGATGAAACCTCATTTTTTTAAAAAAAGGTTGTCTCTGAACTAAATGAGCCAATGGCTAGAATTTGATGCAGATTTTTCTTTTAGTTGAGCTTTCTCAGATAGGTGTTTTATGTCTTTTTTCTCTCTCTCTTTCAATGAGCTGACGTTGGGCCTAAACTCTGGCTGTAAACTCTCTGAAATTCTCATCAACGGGGCCATCTGCTCCAGCAGACCCCACACACGCTTGCATCTGACCGACCTCACTGAGTGTGCTTTGTTTCCATTGTCATATATCAGATATGCATAAAACTATGTTCTCTTAATTTTTGCTTATGGCTAATTTTCCTTGTGGGACAGACTGTAGAATGGCAGAGAAATCTGGACAATATGTAAAAATATTACTGTAATTAAATTTATCAGACTTCTAGCTAATAGATAGCATTACTTTCTTACCTATATTTTTAATTTAGCTTCTTTAATCATATTTATATAATTTTACAGTCAAATCAACTTTCAGTCCAAATCTAGTCAAATTTAAAATATCTATGCAAACTTAGCAGTGTTTATTTGGCCCATTCATATTATTTCTTTTGTATAGCTTATTTGTTTTTTGTGTTTTAAACTAAAAATCATAATAAACACTCATTCTTTCCTTCCCCAGTAAAAAAGTAATTTTCTGTTGTAAAAAAAAAAAAAAAAAAAAAAATTAGAGCAAGAGAACACTTTCTATGTTCTGTAATAGAAAAGCTTGAACTATGCCCTAACCAGTTTGGCTCAGTGGATAAAGTGTCGGCCTGGGGACTGAAGGGTCCCAGGTTCGATTCCGGTCAAGGGCATGTACCTTGGTTGCGGGCACATCCCCAGTGGGGGGTGTGCAGGAGGTGGCTGATCGATGTTTCTCTCTCTATCACTCTTCCTCTCTGTAAAAAAAAAAAAAAAAAAGCTTCAACTCATCATTCTGGTTAATCATTTTTATTTTTAATTTTGTCTGTCCTTACTTTCTTTAGCACAGATTATCTTAAATATTTTCTTCAAACCTTTTAAAGGTTTTTCACATGGCCTTCTGTCTGAAATCTTCCTTTCTGTTTACCAAATTGGGCTTTTTTTTCTGCAAAAGTTAAAATTATGGCTTTATTGTTGTTGACTTGAGTAGGTTTATATTTTTCTCTTTGAGCCCCCTCCCCAGCCCAGCCCACCCCACCTCAGGACAAAAATTCATCAGAGAACAAAATAATGTTCTAGCTTGTTTTGGCCTGATTGTCCATATACGCAATTTCTGTAATCTTGGACTTTTGGCTCTCTGTACTATTGATTGTTTCAAAATGACTTTGGATAGGAGTTCCAACATAGGTCAAGCAGAACTATTTCTTAACCTGGATTTAGCAATCTTGTTTTGAGTTTGGCCGTGGAATTGAAAGCATCCCTGGCCTCTGCGGGAAGGTAGGGATGGCTTACAAATTGTTAGTTTGCTCTACCAAAGGAAGATGATATTTTTATTAGCTTGTAAACAATATAGCAAAGTTAAATGGGAAATGATTCTGGTATCACTATACTGTATAATATTAAGCTGTATTACTGAAAAGAAATCAGCGATCAAAATTGCTTATCATTTTTTATATTTATAATTTTTGTGAAACTGATTTACTGTGGCTTTTGCTGCGTATGCTCATTCAGTCTCTAAGTGTCTGCAACTTGGAATGAAGCTGATGAGTCACATTAAGCATTCTCATACTCTGGGACAGCAGAGATGTAACAGCTCACTTAATTGCACTCATTTAACCATTAAACCTCATTTCCAAGGGCTCTGCCAGTTGTCAGGTGCACTGTATTACACTCCCACATGGCATGTGACATCTTTGCTACTTGCTGCATCTGGTTAGAACTCTCTAGTAAATGCTGGTATCTAAGCTAGTGAAAGAGCCCAGGTGGAGGACATGACATCAAGCTAATGATGGTGAAACATTAAAAAAAAAATAACCCCAGAGGATACTTCACATCTGATGAAACAGGACAACACATTTTCATATTCATATGAACACAGTCATATTCCATAGCTTGCATTAAATAATTTATTTGAATATAAGAGTATGGTCATTTTTCAAAAGATTACTTTTAAATAATTGCTACAAATAAAGGATTCTGTTAATTTCACAAGTTTTAATGTACACATTTTTTGGCCATATGTAATGAGAGCTGGATTAATGAATTAATGGACCTGAATTACTGACATTTTACTAGAATATTGAGATTTCTCAATTCGTAATTCCTTCTTCTTCACACCAATGAGAAGATGTTTAAGTTTATATAAGTAATCACTAAGAAACCTCACAGGGGTTGTTTTTCAATTTTTTCTCAAATTAAACTATAGCTATAGTTATAGATAAAATAAAATAAAAATAGAGTATAGATACATGCCTATGAATTACTTCTCTCTTTTATAAAATTATGTGTATCAATTTCTGTATTCCAAATAGCTTAAATTATTAAACTATTTAATGAAAAGAAGTGCACAAATGTGGTAGACTGATTAAAAGACTGTACAATTTTCAGTCTTACATTTAAATCTTTAATTCATTTTGAATTTATTTTTATATATGGTATAAGAAAGTGGCACAGTTTTATTACTTGCATGTATCTGTCCAGTTTTCCCATCACCATTTATTGAAGACTAGAGGCCTGGTGCATGGACTCATGCACCAGTGGGGTCGCTTGGCCTGGCCTGGGGGATTGGGCTGGAACCAGCTCTCCAACATCCCCAGAGGGGTCCCAGATTTCAAGAAGACAGTTCTTGGGTGAAACACCCCAGAATCAGGCTCCCTGCTCTCTGGTTCTGGGTGAATCACCCGAGAACTGCCGCTGCCAAGTGGCCACAGCTTGGCAGCTCCTGAGTTGAGCATCTGCTCCCTGGTGGTCAGTGTGCATCATAGCTACTGGCCAGTTGGCCGATTGCTTAGGCTTTTATATATATAGATATTGCCATTTCCCCATTGTATGTTCTTGCCTGTTTTGTCAAAGATTAGTTGGCCATATAAGCATGGGTTTATTTCTGAGCTCCTATTCTGTTCCAGTCATCTATGTGTCTATTTTTGGCCAGTAACATATTGTTTTGATTACTAACACTTTGTAGTATATTTTGAAATCAGGAAGCATGATACCTCCAACTTTGTTCTTCTGTCACAAAATTGCTTTGGCTCTCTGGGTCTCTTGTAATTCCATTAAAATTTTAGAATTGCTTGTTTTGTTTCTGTGAAAAATATCTTTGGAATTTTGTTAGAGAATACATTGAATCTGCAGATTGCTTTGGTAATATGAACATATAAATTCTTTTGATTCATGAGCACTGTATATCTTTCCATTTATTTGTATCATCTTCAATTTTTTTTCATCAATGTCTTATAATTTTCAGAGTACTAGTTTTTAAAGCTTTTGGTTAAAGTTACTCCCAGGTATTTTATTGTTTTTGATGCAGTGTAAATGAAAGTGTTTTATGATTTCTCTTTTAAATAGTTTTTTATCCAATCTAATAAAAGGGTGATATGCAAATTAACTGACACTGTCACAAAGATGGCGGCACCCATAGCCACAAGATGGTGGCACCCAGTCCTCTCAGACTCACCGGAGCTCCCCAGTTCCAGGGGTTGGCAACTGAGAACAGGCAGTGTGAGCGGCCTGGAAGAATGCTTGCTTCATCGCTGCAGCGATGAGTAAAGCATTCTGTGCCCAGCCGCTGATGGGCTCTGGCCAGGCCCCGCAGAGAGCTACTGGTGCACGGATTTGTGCACAGGGCTACTAGTTAGTGTATAAAATGCAACCTATTTCTGTATATTAAATTTGTATTCTATAACTTTATTGAATTTACTTATTAGTTCTAATAGTTTTTGGTGAAGTTTTTGGGTTTTTCTACATATAGTATCATGTCATTTGCAAATAGTGACAGTTTTACTTCTTTCCAATTTGGACGTCTTTTATTTATTTATTATTTATTTATTTATTTATTTATTTATTTATTTATTGTTTGATTGTTGTGTCTAGGATGTCCAATAACATGTTGAATAAAAAGGATGAGAGTGGGCATCCTTTTCTTATTCCTCATTTTAGAGAAAAAGTTTTATGTCTTTTCACCATTGATATGTTGTTACCTGTGGGCTTTTCATCTATAGCGTTTATCATGTTGAAATTATGTCCCCCTAATACTCACTTTGTTGAAAGTTTTTTATCATAAATTGATGTGAATTTATTAAAATGCTTTTTCTGCCTCTATTGAGATGATCACATGATTGTTATACTCGGTTATGCTAATGTGTATCATGTTTTTTGATCGGTGGGTGTTGAGCCATCCTTGAAATTCCTGGCATAAATCCCACTTGATTATGGTGTATAATTTTTTTAATGTATTGTTGAATTTGGTTTGCTAATATTTTGTTAAGAATTTTTGCATCTAAACTCATTGGGGCTATGGATCTGTAATTTTCTTTTCTTGTAGTGTCTGTGTCTGGTTTTGATAACAGAGTAATTCTGGCCTAGAGACCTAAAATCATAAAACTTCTAGATAAAAACATTGGCAGCAGACTATTTAATATCATTCTTAGCAATATGTTTTTTAATGTATCTCCCTAGGCATTGTGAACAAAAGCAAAAATAAACAAATGGGACGACATCCAAATGAAAAGCTTTCGCACAGCAAAGGAAGCTTCAAGAAGACAAAAAGAAAACCTACTGAATTAGAGAAGATATTTGCAAATGATATATTTTATAGTGTTATTATCTAAAATATATAAATAATTCACAAAACTCAATATAAATAATATCCAATTAAAAGTGGGCAGGGGACCTGAAAAGACATTTTCCCAAAGAAGACATGCAAATGCCAAAAAACATATGAAAAGATGCTCAACATTACTAATCATCAGAAAAATGCAAATCACAACCACAATGTTATACTACCTCACATCTGTCACAGTAACTGTTATAAAAAAGACAACAAATAAAAAGTATTGGTAAGGATATGGAGAAAAAGAAACACTTGTGCACTCTTGGTGGGAATTTAAATTGATGCAGCCACTATGAAAAGTAATATGGAGGGTTCTCATAAAATTAAAAGTAGGATTACCATACATCCCAGAAATTCTACTTCTGGGTATTTATACACACTCTTATGTTCATAGCAGCATTATTCACAATAGCCAAGATACAGTAACAACTTAGATGTCAATCAATAGATTAATGGATAAAGAAAATGAGATATACACTGAGTGGCCAGATTATTATGACCACCTGACATTTGTAGGCAAATTAATTATAATTTCTCACTGAAGTTGCTAGAAGGCCAGACCATCCAGCAGGTTGTTTACCAAGACAGTAGAAGTGATTTTTTTTCTGAAGATATGGGTAAACAACGAGATTTAACAGCCTTTGAACGTGGGATGTATATATATACTGAGTGGCCAGATTATTATGACCACCCCATCAGTACTTCGTTGGGCCACCTTTTGCCTTCAATACTGCAGTAATTCTTCTTGGCATTGACTCCACGAGATGTTGAAAGGTGATGCGAGGAATCTGACACCATGCCTGATGAATAGCACTGTCCAGTTCTGTGAGATTTGATGGCTGTGGAACCAGCTGCCTGATGGCTCTTTTAACTTCGTCCCAAAAATGCTCAATTGGATTGAGATCTGGTGATTGTGGGGGCCACCTACGCAAGGTAATGTCTCCCTCATGTTCTTGAAACCACTCCTGCACAATACGAGCACCGTGGCATGGTGCATTGTCTTGTTGGAAGAAGCCATCTCCATTGGGATACGCCATCAACATGACAGGATGAACTTGATCAGCAACAATACTTAGGTATGTTGTGCTATTCAGACGTTGTTCCACACGAATTAAAGGGCCCAGATCATGCCAGGAAAACATGCCCCAAACCATAACACTGCCCCCACCAGCTTGAAGGGATGTACTCATGCATGTGGGGTGCATGCTTTCATGCTGTTTCCACCAAATTCTCACTCTGCCATCTGCATGATGCAACTAGAAATGTGATTCATCAGACCACATGACTTTTTCCCAATGCTTGACTGTCTAATCCTTGTGTTCCTGTGTGAATTGGAGACGTTTTATCTTGGTAACTGCAGACAGCAAAGGTGTTCGAACAGGCCTTTGGTTTCCATATCCCATATGATGCAGTGTATGGCTAATTTGCCTACAAACGTCAGGTGGTCATAATAATTTGGCTACTCATGTTCAAATATATCCCATGTTCAAAGGCTGTTAAATCGCATTGTTTACCCATATCTTCAGAAAAAAATCACTTCTACTGTCTTGGTAAACAACCTGCTTCCCTATTTATAGTGGTCTGGTCCTCTAGCAACTTCAGTGTGAAATTATAGCTAATTTGCCTACAAACATCAGGTGGTCATAATAATCTGGCCACTCAGTGCATATGCAATGGAATATTACTCAGCAATAAAAAATAATGAAATCGCCATTTGTGACAACATGAATGTACCTTGGAGGTATTTTGCTAAATGAAAGAAGTTGGAGAAAATAAGATGTTATCACTTACATATGGAATCTAAAAAAAGAAAACAAATGAATAGGAAAAAATAAAACAGAAACAAACTTATAAATACAGAGAACAAACAAATGGTTGTGAAGTGGAGGGGTTTGGGGAATGGATGAAAAAAAATGGATGAAAGGGGATAAGACATACAAACTTCAGGTTTAAAATAAACAAGTCCTAGGAGTGTAGTGTACAGCACTAGGAATAAATTAATAATATTATGATACTTTTGTACATTAAAAGATAGGTACTAAATATAGTATGGTAATCCATTGGGGTATATAAATATTGAATCACTATGTTGTACATCTGAAATTAATATAATATTCTATTATTAACTATATTTAAAAAATACTGTGTAATTTATATTCCATTTTGTTTCTACCACACTTTCTAGTGACTTGGGAAAACAATTGTATCAGATGAAGATGAAAAAGAATTGAGCTTTGCAATGTTTTGAGAAAAGATTGAGGGTAAATAAGAGGTCTTCATCAAGGAGAGAACAAAGTGAAAAGGCTTAAGTTGCAGTGAAGAGAATTAAAGCTAAATATAACACAACTGTCAAAGTAGTAAATTAAGTAGTAAAATACAAGAACCAACAACTGGAGCAAATATTGAATTTTATTTTATTTGCCAAAAAACATACTCTCTCTCCCTTTCTCATTCCCTTTTGCTTTAATATTCAATATCAATAGAATCTATCAGATACCAAGCATATTAATATAACATTTAACTAATTTTATCAAAAATTGATATGAACAATAATTTATTCATGATATAGGATAATATAAAGTGACTAGTGAGACTACTCTGATTTGATTTGCTACCTTCTAGCATACGGGCAGAAAATTGCATTTTAGTAAGTTATTTTTAATTTCCATTAAACTGCAATGATATTTTCAAAAAACTTTAGAATCTATAAAAATATAGCTCATGTTAATTATTATTAAAATTTATATTTAAATTTAATCCCGTTAGCACACCCAAAAGTATAGGCAGGTCTGGTTTCATGAGCTATGCTGCATATGTATGTTTGTAATATGCCGAAGGGTTTCTCATAAATACATTTCCATACGTTCGTATAATGTTTGTGTATTTTTTAATGTAATATTCTTTGGTTGGGTTTAATCAAACTATAAAACAATCTATAACTGCAAATATAACAATGCTTATTCTCCCTCATTTGTTTATTTTTTAAATATATTTTTATTGACTTCGAGAGGAAGGGAGTGGGAGAGAGATAGAAACATCAATGATGACAGAGAATCATTGATCGGCTGCCTCCTGCATACCCCACACTGGGGATCAAGCCTTCAACCTGAGCATGTACCCAACCTAGAAATTGAGCCGTGACCTTCTGGTTCATAGGTTGATGCTCAACTACTGGGCCATGCCAGCCAGTTTCTCATCTATTACTTTCTTCCCATTTCTTATTTCCCTTTCTTCCAGTTTTCCTTTCAAATTGAATAACTGATTTAGGCTGGGTTATTCACTTTATTATGATGAGAATACAGAGATAATAAAAGTCAGTTTAACTTCCAAGTGAATAGTCTGGTGGAGAAAAATATACTACTAGAATGCATGCAGTAAGATGTGTGTCATGAAATTCAGTCTAGAATGTCCTAGATTAAGCAGAATGGGTAAATAGTACAGGCGAGAGAGATCTGTAGAGAACACCATATTTTAACTTAAGTCTCTAGTTAGGAACTATATTGTGAGTATTGATTTAGAGGCGAGGAAACATCGTCTGTGGTTAGGTTAGAAGCTGCCTTCCCAGGCCTCCCCGGTACCAGCTTCCTGGAGAAGAGACAAAAACCTAGAGGAACAGATTAGAGGGATGAAGGCTTAGACATGAGGCTTGTAGGTCTCTTGGGGAAGGTAGTGGGAACTCCCACTTTTCACTCTAAAAACCTTCAGGAGTAGTAATTTTTTATATGGCATAAAAATGGAAATATATTCTCTTCAGCCCCCTTTTCTGTATATAAGCATTGCATGTTCACTATAAAAAATAACATTGAAACAATCAGATTAAGTCAAATGGGAGGAATAAAAGCCCAATTTTCCATCACTTTTGGTTCAACTCAATTTAAACACATGACACCATTCACTTTTTGTCTTCCTGAGTTTCTATAGGTTTGTCTTGATGGCTGTGTACAGGGTTTCACTTGTCCCTGGGCCACTGCTGGACAAGGAAGTTGCTTTACAGCCCTTCTCTGTCCTCTTGTACCTGAGGAAAGCATCTAAACCATCATGAGGCTCTCTACGAGATTTTGCTGCTAGCAGAAATAGGCAAGAGAAATGGTACATGCAAAGGGAAAGCATAAAAGTGTCAAGATATCAAACTCCAAAAGTGGTCTCTGCTCTTAATTTGCTTTATGATTTTGGGCATAGCATTTATTTAAGCGTTCACTTTAAAAAAAAGGGTTTGACCAGATAATATTTTAAAAAGTACTCTCAAGCCCATAATTCTATTCACTGAAATATGAATAAACTAAGTCCCAACTTTTTGTTATTTTTTTAAAGTAATTTTTACTGAGGCCCTAACCTGGTTCCTCTTAGAAACTTTTATTACCAGGATTTAGTGCCCTTGCATTCTTCTCCAGAATGTGCCAGAAATTTGTGATATTTGTTATTCCACTTGCTGACAAGTTTATGTAGTTTCTCTAGCTGTACTGCCTTTTTGTGTGTCCAGCCCCAAGATATATTCTGAGGAAGACGTTCTTTTCAGAAAGAAGAAACCCACTCTTTTGGTTGATCATCTAGGTATATCTTTGCTCCCCAAGGCCACCAAATATGCTCAATGATACAAGAAGTTTGGCTCCTCTCTGGCCTGGCACCCTCCTTCTTTCACTTGAAACCCTTCAGGGGAAAAAGAAAACGAAATGAGACAAAGTCCTATAAAAGTGTTAATGATGTGTCATTAAATATGAAAAAGACCAAAGTCAAGGAGAGAAAAAGGAATGGAGGGAAAGCTCAACTTCTATCAATGGAGGGGAAAAAGTGTCTATGTAAATCATCTATCTCTATATATAAAAGCCTAAGCAATGGTCAAGACAGAATAACTAGAACAACTGGAATGACCGGAACAACCAGTTGCCATGATGCACACTGACTACCAGGGGGCAGACGCTCAACGCAGAAGGTGCCAACCAACCTCCTGGTCCCTCCCCGTGACTGGCAGGCCCCAATCATCCAATAGGGGCTGGGCCCCCCAGCTGGGATGGAAAACCGAGTGTGGGTGCCAGCGGATGCGGCCCTTTCCCAGGGGGGCAAAGGCCAGCTCCCTCCTTGGGTCTGGTGGCCAACCTCCCAGGTTCCTTCCCTCTCCCTCACCCTGCCTGGCAGGCTCTGATTGCCCGATTGGGGCTGGGCCCCATGCTGGGATGGGGAACGGGGGGTGTGTGGCGGTGGACATGGGCAGTGGCAAGGGAAGGAAGAGTGGGGGGAGGCAGGGAGGCGGGGAACCTGATCAACCTTGATTACCTGCCAGGCCTAAGGACCCCACCCATGAACGAATTTCATGTACCAGGCCTCTAGTTTAGAAATAAAGTAGAAAATGTGAATGTTAAGAACTGCCTGAAATTTGTAATCAGATGCCATTTAGAAGTCTCATTTTCAAAATCCGTACAATGAAAATAAAATCACAATGAATAGATAATATTTCATTTGTTTCATAAACTTCTTATTCTACTTTGAAATTATAAAAGGACAAAATTTATTTTACAGATAAGGAATCTGAGATCAACTCTTAGAGACTTGCTCTCTCTGTTAAGACACATACTTGCATCACAACCAGATGATGTAGTCCCTCTGTGAGTGGAGAGCACCTCATGATTTCTTGACTTAAATATTTTCGCCATGTGCTTGCCTGAAACATCAACCAGTATACTATTTTGTTATAAGTATAAGGACAGCATACTTTATCAACATGGTCATAGACTTAGATCCAAGTTTTACCATTTACTGTTCCTGAGATGATAGAAAGTACTGTACATGTCTGAGCTTCAGATTGCTGTAAAATAGAAATAATCAAATACCTTTTGCAAAATATTATTTTGAAGATTATATTTAACATAAGTGAAATCCTTAACATAGCATAATATAGACAATTAACAATGTATACTTTTATTTATCTATTTGCCAGTATGTTGCATTATTATTTTAAGTTTACATGTTAACATGCAAAAGTTGTGTATGACAATGTTAAAAAAAAGTCATGCGCCATAACCGGTTTGGCTCAGTAGATAGAGCGTTGGCCTGCGGACTGGAAGGTCCTAGGTTTGATTCCGGTCAAGGGCATGTACCTTGGTTGCGGGCACATCCCCAATAGAGGGTGTGTAGGAGGCAGCTGATCGATGTTTCTCTCTCATCGATGTTTCTAGCTCTCTATCTCTCTCCCTTCCTCTCTGTAAAAAATCAATAAAAAATATATATAAAAAAGTCTTGCAATTCTTATCCTCAGTGTGTCTAAGAAATTACTTATCAAAAGATCTTCATCTAATCAAAAGAACCTGAAATTATAGAATACCTAAACTTTAACCCTTGATGTAGAGAATGAGGCTAGAATATTAAAATAAAGCATCTACCATTAAATTTACATCTGATGGAACTCATAACTGGGGAAATATTGAGGGGCTGCTTCGGGCTCACTGAGTTTATGAGAAACAAAATACTGGAGTTGGGATGAAATAAAGGTCAGGACTTCCTGATATTTTACTTGACTTAAGCATCACCATGCAATGATCTCAGTTTCCTTAATAGCTATAACAGTGAGTAAGAAAACATCTCCCATGAGAATAAAGAGCTCATGGAACAACTTTCATCTTTTTGGAAAAGAAACAAAGCAATGAGTGAAAATCTGATGAAGAATAAAAGTGAACTGGGACTCGCCTTAGAAATTCCATAAACACACTACTGGTTATAAAGTAAAAATCCAGTGAAACGAATCTTGTATCTTAACGTTATGAGTGTTGCTGGCAGCAAAATCACTGAGAAAGCCTCATGGGTATTGTGTGCTTTCCTCAGGTATAAGATAACAGAGAGAGTCTATGAAACAACTTTCTGTCTAACAGAGGTCCAAGGGGAAAAAAAATACTCTGGTCAAAACTATCAAGACAAATCTATAGGGACTCAGGAAGAGAAAAATAGAATGCTACATCCCCACATCTTTGGTGTATGAGTGTGGAGAGAGAGATCTTTGGTGTTTGTTTCTTTACTTATAAGAACACTTGTTCTGTTATATTGGGGCCCCACCCTTAGCATTTCTTTTAACCTTAATCAACCTTCTTAGAGATCCCATCTCCAAATACAGACATATTGGGGCTTAGGACTTAAACATAAATTTGGGGTAAACACAAATATTCAGTCCATAACATTTGCTTCTAAGTAACCATATTCATTTGGCCTGAAAGCAGAGTCTGAGACAAGGATTTGTGAGATGAACTCAGGAAGCAGGACTGTGAGAACGGGGAGGGTGAAGCAGGAAGTCAGTGAGAGAGTGCACTAGGATGCTGCCAGGGGCAAGAATCTTCTGTCAGCCAAGCTATAGACAGGCCCTATGGAATAATCCAGAATTTTCCACCTGAAAAATGGGAGACTGGAACATCTGTCCATTCTAGGCTGCCCATTTGTTGAAGAACCAACCTAGGGAAGTTAAAAATGCACTCGTGTTCTAAACAAGCAAGATCTCTAAGCAGAGAAGAACTGAGCACAGAATGAGGAAAGGTATAGGATCTCAGCTCTATGGTAGGAGCTGGAACCACCGCCTGTGCTTCAGCTGATGTCACAAGTGGACCCGAAAACTGTGACATGAGCAGAAGAGGCATCTGTGTAATATTAACCTTTGTTCAAATACAAATGAGCAAAAGAATAAATTGTTGTGTAAAATGCAATATATTAGATTCATTTAAGGAGTACAGTAAAAAATTATATTTCCCTTTAAAATTGGAGGATGGTTTCCCACGTGAGGTGGCAGTGCTATGAAAATAATGTGCGTGTGTTTCAGTTTCCTATTACTGCATACCGGCTAAAAGGAACAACTATTTTGTTATCTCTCATGATTCCACACTAATAGACTCAGCTGGAAGGTCTCTGATCCTCCTGATATTTGCTAGGGCTGAAATCTTCTGAAGGCCTGACCCAGCTGCAATGGTCTAAGATGACCCTATCACTTGGTAGGCAGTTGATATTGACTGTCGGTTGGAAACTCATTTGAAGCTGTTGACCTGAGTGCACATGTAGCATAGCCCCTTCCCGTGTCTCGGGCTTCTCATTACATGGCATCTGGGTTTCAACAGTATCCTAAAAGAGAAGACACTGAAGTGGCCAGACTTTCATAATGCTTGCTTACACTCCGAAGTCTTTACATGTTATTTACTTTTCATTGTGTTCTTCAAAAACAGTTACAAGATCAGCCTGGATTTATAGAAAATACGAGAGGCCCAGTGCGCAAAAATTTGTGCATTCGGGTGTGGGGGGGTGTTCCTCAGCCTGGTCTGTTCCCTCTCACAGTCTGGGACCCCTCGGGGGATGTCCACCTGCTGGCTTATGCCTGCTCGTTGGGGGATTGGGCTTAAGCTGGAAGTAATACATTCCTCTGGCAGCCCAGGAGCCCTTGGGGGATGTCCACTTGCCAGCGGGGAGCAGGCCTAAGCTGCAGTCGGACATCCTTAGTGCTGCTGAGGAGGCGTGAGAGACTCCCGCCACCACCACTGTGCTGGCAGCCATCAGCCTGGCTTGTGGCTGAGCAGAGCACACAGACCACCAGGGGGCAGCTCCTGCATGGAGTGTCTGCCCCTTGGTGGTCAGTGTGTGTCATAGTGACCAGTCATTCCCAGTCGTTCTGCTGTTAGGGTCAATTGGCATATTACCCTTTTATTATATAGAACCAGGGGCCTGGTGCATGAAATTCGTGCACTGGGTGTGAAGGGGAGGGAGGAGAGTGTCCCTCAGCCCAGCCTGCCCCCTCTCACATACTGGGAGCCCTCAGGCGTTGACCCCCATCACCCTCCGATCGCCTGATCGGCCCCTTGCCCAGGCCTGACGCCTCCGCCAGAGGTGTCAGGCTTGGACAGGGGACCCCCATCTCCCCCCGATCACTGGCTCTGGCCCCCGCCCAGGCCTGAGGCCTCTGGCCCAGGAATCATGCCTGGGAAGGGGACCCCCATCTCCCTCTGATCGCTTGCTCCACCCCCTGCCCAAGCCTGACGCCTCTGACCCAGGCTTCAGGCCTGGGCAAGGGGACCATCATATCCCCCCAATCCCCGGCTCCGCCCCCCACCCAGGCCTGATGCCTCAGCCAGAGGAGTTGACCCTCATCACCCTCCGATCACCAATCACCAGATCGGCCCCTTGACCAGGCCTGAGGCCTCCGGCAGAGGTGTCAGGCCTGGGCAGGGGACCCCCAGCTCCCCACGGTTGCAGGCTCCGCCCCTGCACAGGCCTAACGCCTCTGGCCTAGGTGTCCGGCCCAGGCAGCAGGGACCTGCAGTGGCAGCGGGGGGCCCCGCGATCGTGGGCTTCGCTTTAGGCCCAGGCAAGGGACCCCTAGCTCCTGGGACTGCCAGCTTCGACCGTGCCCAGCTCCCATCGCTGGCTCCACCCCTACTTCCTGCTATCACTGGCCAGGGCGGCAAAGGTGCCTGATTCTCAGATCACGGCCAGGGGGCAGGGCAAAGGCGGCTCCAGGGCCGCCTTTGCCCTGCCCCCCAGCTCTTAGCTCCCCCCTGGGTTTCCGATCACTGTCAGTGGCAGGGGGCTTCTTCCTGCTTTCCCTTTCGCCTCCCTCCATTGTGCCTACATATGCAAATTAGCCGCCATCTTGTTGGCAGTTAACTGCCAATCTTAGTTGGCAGTTAACTGCCAATCTTAGTTGGCAGTTAACTGCCAATCTTAGTTGGCAGTTAATTTGCATATATCCCTGATTAGCCAATGAAAAAGGTATCGCCGTACGCCAATTACCATTTTTCTCTTTTATTAGTGTAGATTATATAAGATAGAGGCCTGGTGCACTGGTAGGGGCCAGTTGGTTTGCCCTGAAGGGTATCCTGGATCAGGGTGAGGGTCCCCACTGGGGTGTCTGGCCAGCCTGGTTGAGGGGCTGATGGCTGTTTGCAGGCTAGTCAAGCCCCCCCGTGAGGACCCTCACCCCATGGGATTGTGGCCAGCCTGGGTGAGGGGTTGAGGGCTGTTTTTAGGCTGGCCACACCCCCTTTAGGGTGGGGGTCCCTACTTGGGTGCCTGGCCAGCCTGGGTGAGAGGCTGATGGCCATTTTCAGACTGGCTGCACCCATGGGCTAGAAGAAGGTATCTGGGATTTATTTAAATTCTATAATTGAAACTTTGTAGCATTGGTCCAGCTTGAAGCCTGGGTTGCCCCTGGCAACCCAGGTTCCCAGACCCTCCTTGAGAAGAGGCTACAGCGGCTGGAAGCAGGTATCTGGGGTTTATTTATCTTCTATAATTGAAACTTTGTAGCCTTGAGCGGAGCCCAGTGCCGGCCAGGGCAGGCGGGAAGCTTGGCTTCCTCCATCGCCGGAGGCAACCCAAGCCTCCTGCTCACTCCAGCTCCGTGGCCGCTGCCAGCTTTGTGATGGAGTGACAGAGTGAGGGAGTGACAGTTAACTTGCAAATTACTCTTTTATTATATAGGTTAATGCTTCTTCTATTGGTGGGAGATGCAGCATGCATGCATGCACAGAACGGGATATAATTATTTACAACCATCTTTGTGCTCTAACTACCAAAATAAGATTAAAAAGGCTTGTTGATATTTCATGAGAATTTATTATTCAACAATTCTTTCTCAAGTTTCTACTGTTTGGTTAATGTTATACTTAACATCTATTCATAACAGGAGTTTTAGAGGAGGATCAAAACTTTCTCCTACTATAATTAAGGACAATGGGGGAATATCCCAAAAAGATTTCTCAAAATGTTATATCCAAACCTACATTTGAGTCCCCTAAAGTGCTTTTTAAATCATATACATTTTGAGGCACAATGTTACCTAATTTAGGATTGTCTAAGAAACTGGCATTTTAAATAATGCACACTAGGTATCTATAATGAGAATCACTAGAAAGATACATTTCTATGTCTTTCTCTAGAATGAGCAAAGACTGCTGGGGCATAATAGTTGTTCTTTACATGAACATCAAGGATTAACATTCTAGGTGGCATGCTTTGCAGATATTTTGGGTAGCAGGCATTGTGAAGCACACTTGAAGTCCTAGAAACTAGGCAGAGAATAGTGCTTCCTGGAAACAAGTCCATCAGCCTAGAGGGCAATTAGGAAAAATGGAAATGTGGCAAGAGTAGATTAATCAATCTATGTTTTATAAGGGGATCAATTGTGATAGATTTAAATATACTAAGTAGGGAGTGTCATCTTGAAGGTAATGGGTAATCATTGCAAAGTTTTAACAGGAGCGTCATATTCTGATGTGCACTTTCAGGCAATGGATTAGAGACACAGAGATCTGGTAAGAGGCTACTGCTAGTAGTAAAGAAGGCAAGGACTGATAATGGCCTAAACTTTGGTAGTAAGTGGGTAATGATAAGCCATTAGAGTTGTTTACATGGGAATAGATCACCTTCATTATAGAATGATTTGCACATCTACTAATGATTCTAAAAAGGCATCCATCCAGTCATGAAACACAGGTGAATATATATAATATCAAACTCACCTACAACTGATAAAAACATTTTTCTATGTTACCAGATTTTATGGAAACCTGTACAATTAGGTGCATATACTTTAAGACTCACCTATTTTTTCTTACTACTGTATATCCAAAGTACTTTAGCTGTTCGTATTCTGGGTAGGACACAAAGCTTATCTTTTTAGGTGGTTTTAAGGATGGGCAAAACCACACTCATGCGTTTCTCTTTGCTTTCCTATTTCCCTCACGGAACTTTAGGAGGTATAACCATAAAGTAATGATTTTCTTATTGGTTCATAAATTAGCTCTGAAGGCAATGCCAAGAGGCTCTGCACAGTTTGAGCTGTGGCAGCGCTGCGAAATGAAGAAGAGCCTCCTCGGGTAACAGCTTTGCAGAGGGCAACGCTCATTAGAATGTGTTGCTCTGGCACGTTGGTTCTAAAAACACCTTTTTCTTTATCATGACCCTCAAATACCTCTGGTTTTCTAAGCATTCCATGAGGGTTTTAAACTAATTTATGGTATGCCTTATTTTAAAGGAAAAGTTTTAGTTATGTTAAGGAAACTGTTTTTTTCCCTTTCAGCAAAAGTCAAATAGGTTTCTGTCTGGAGGGCTTTTGACAACCTCTGTATCCCTGATGGACACATGGCAGGCCCGTGGCTCATCTGCACACCCAGGAGAAAAGAATGGAAGGAAAGCAACCATAGTGAGCCTGGAAATGCTAAGGGCAAAAAAAAAAAAAAAAAAGCAAGATTCCACCAAATCCTGAACAGTCTCAGGAACATGAAATATATGCTGAGTCCAAATGTGTATTTCTACTCTTTAAAAATAAAGCAGGCCTGCTCCCTTGAAGAAGAAAGTTAAGGAAATCAGACGACTTTTATTGAGTTATGGAGAGGCTATACACAAAGGCAGTAAATCTGTGTATAACTCTAAGCCCTTGCTTCCTCTCACCAAACAGACACATAATGATGGAAACACTCATTTCTCCTCTGGGTCTAAGAAACCCCTAGTCACTCTCTAAACTTTTACTCTCCCACATACCCAGGAGAAATTGCAAGTGTTGCCAGCATCATTATTCTCTCTCTTTCCAAATTCCTTATGGTTTCGTTTTCATCCACGAAGTCCTAACTCCTAGTGAAGGCAGTGCCTTTCCAACCAAACTGCGAGATACACAGGTATTATGAAATGATGATAGCTGGATTCTTCTCTCCAAATAATTGGTTATAAACATGATAAAATTCCAGTCCTTATTACTGTAAGCTCCAAGATAAGCTTCTGAATTTTCCCATGTGATCTTGTACTAAAACATTTCTTGCTTGGCAGGTGGGAGTGTAGCGTCTGTGCATTGTAAAGCTATTCTGTTCTTCTGGAGCCTGTGGTCATTCACTAGAACTAATGTGTATACCCTCTTATGACAGTTTCATGTGCCTAAAAGTATCCAACAATCCATAATCCTTTACCCTTTTCTGTGCTCCAGGGATAACTGAGCGTGGCACTAGAAAGTTACTGTTAGTAATTACAATAAATTATGTATAGACTGAGTTGAGTGCTGTCAAGAATCCGAATTTTTAAAAGCAAAGGCAGGTAGACTTCAATGCATCCACATTGGGTGGAGGTAAGAGAGCACGGAAGTATAAATGAATAAAAAATGGTTTAAGACTTTCCAGTAAATGAGACTCCTGTTCAAAACACCCCTTTACCTTTTTATGAGAAAATGATAGTTACATAATAAAATAAGATAGATCTTCTACACTGGAAAGAAGTGAGGAAGTAGACATAAGCAGCACTAAATATTTAAATAGTGTGCCTCTTACACATAAATTTTAATTTTTATGAATCTATATTTATTTCTTAGCATAAAACTACTTTTCTTGCCTACTTAGTAAGTTTAAGCTTAGATTCACAAAGAGCATAACATATAAACATAACACAGATACATACACTTACATTTACTTCTATTTCCCAGTTTCCCTGAGAGCGAATCTAGAGGAGAGTGGTAATAAGGAGTACTTTGCAATGCAAGCGCTACATTAGTGCAAGGCAGATTTTTTTTTTTTTTCCCTCCAAGGACTGGAAAAAGTCATATTAAAAAATCAGGAAGCTTGTTAAAATAATCAAGGTACACTGTTCCAAAGCATATTCATGGGACAAAGCACACCAATTTGAATGGTTTCAAAATGGTAATGCCACTGCTGAAAACGGGTGTTTCAATAACACACTTTGTTATAAAGAAAAACGTCGTGACTTGAGAAGCCAGTACAGGAATGTGTTCCAGGATTGGACTGCTCTTTCCCCACCTCACTTTGGGGGACAAGTTAGAGTCGAATACCAGCCAGAGGGTTTATCACACTCTGAGGGGTGGATGGCCCATGTTGAGAGCTCAGACTTTGACCTCAGACTCTGTTTAAATTTGACTCTGGTATGTATTGGTCCTAGAGAAAGAGAAGCTACTTAACCTTTATGTGCCTGTTTCCTCAACTGAGACTAACAATGGAATCTCTACCTTGTAAGGATGTTCTAAGGAATAAATCACAATATATCTGAAGTTCTTGAAACCATGAGTAACACTTAGGAAGGTATTTATACACCTGTACACACATATATACACATATGTGCAAGTGCACACACAACCATGTATATCTGTGAGCTACTGTGATGCTCCTAGTAGAGAAGCTTCTGTAGACATGAAAGGTGTTTCATGTATCTGAACCTGAAAAGGTGTCTAACAGAGGAATATGTGTTCTTGAGAATATCTGAAAAAAATAGAATATATATCTAAGTTAGTAACATTTCCTTTCGTTTGCGCTTAGTTGCTACTGTGCTGATCCAGTGATAAGAAGAGCCAAACTGTATTATTATCCTTGGCTGAAATTGTTCAAAGCAGCCTTCTTCCCTGGGACTATGGTACCTAGATACTGATTGAAGAATTATAAGCAGCATTTCAGATGGCGCTTGCAATTTTGCCATTTTATGTGTCACTTTCAGAATCTTTAGGCATTCAGAAACAGGGATGATATTTTACCAGACAAATATTGGTCATTTTCTTGCACTTATAGATTTTTGTAAAAACCAATCTCACTACTTTCTAGCACACTTTTCAAAGAAATGTTCAACAAATATTTATTGAAGAGCAATTAAGGTCCAATCACTCTGATACATAATGAAAGTACACAGATGAAAAACTTGGTCTTTATGCTCGCTGAGATATAAACATGGTAATAATAAAATGGGATGATTCCTCAAGTGTGTCATTGTGTTTCTTAGAATACCAAGCCCACGATGCCTGAAATATAAAAGTCTCATCTTCACATTATGTAACAGCAGAATGTGTTCAAGTTGAACATTGGCCAACTGCATACCTTTTAAACTAGAGTGATTCTTATTAAATAACTGTCTACAATACATAATACTATTCAAAGTGCTGGTGGTAAAACAAATTTCATCATTATGATAGTTTAATAAAATTAATTGAAAATTATTACCTCTTTCTCTATTTTCTGAAAGAAGTCATTTATGATTGGTATAACTTTTGTCTTTCTTTAAATATTTGAACAAATTTATCAGTGGTATCACATAGGTCTGAAGTTTTCTTTGTGCAAAGATTTTTAACTACAGATTTAATATTTTACTAGATATTGGAGAATTCAGAGTTTGCATTTCTTGTGTCAAACTTAGAAGTTTGTGTTTTCAAGCAATTTGTTTATTTTGTCTAGATTATAAAGTTTATTACAATAAAGGTGTTCAAGACATTTAGGTTCTTAATATCTTTCAAAATTTGTGGTAATATCCCTTGTCATGCATATCAGTTAGTTAAATTCAATAATTTTTTTGAAAAGTATTTATTGAAAATTTAATATGGACCCAGTGTTAGTCTAAACATTGAGAATTCAATAGTCAGAAAAGCAGCCAAAAATCCCACCCATATGACACTTTTAGTCTAATGGGATTATGTTAAAATATAAATGTTAAATGTGCCTTGCTTACATAAATCTGAGGGTTTTATTGTCATTTGACAATTTCTTCTTCCTCCTCCATTATGAAAAATGAATCAGATTGATATTAAAAGTCCTATTATTTATTTCCACCACGTGATGTTCCGTTTAAAACTGTATCTCTCTTTGGTAAATATTCAAACTAAGAATATATTCATTGTAATCTGTTGCTGTCCAACTAACAGTTTTCTATCACCATTTGGTAGAGCTCTATGGCAATCAGAGAACCACTTGGAGAGTGGAAAGGTATTTGGTATGTCTTCTCTCTCCCGAACCTTCACTGGGGTGGGGTAGTCCAAAGTGGTAAAAGAGAGTGTGTGATGATCATCTGACAGGATTGCCTAAGTGCTATACGAACAGGAATAAAGGCTGCCCTTTAGTCACCAGGCCTGACTGTGGCAACATCTCCAGTCTTCATGACCTACTTTCTCGTAGGTGACACCAAACAAGAGCTTCTGCTGTCAGAGGGATCACCCTCCAGGAGTCCATCCCTCGGCTTCAGTTCTAAGAATGGGCTGTCATATTCACCCTGGGCTGTATCATTTTGGGGGTGCCTTTAATTTGATACATTTCTGGTGTTGTAATTTCTTTCAGTGCCTCTCTCTAATAAACTTTATGTCTGCTGCACTGAATAGTGTGAATTTCCTATAACATATTTTTGCTGCCTGCCTTGAGCCTCGGCCATACATAAGCACAACACACTTTGAGATAGTTCCTCGTACACCAGCCATTCAGGAATTCCAAACAAGAAGTGTCCCCATACCTTAGAAAAATGCCCACACTTCAAAGAACATTTCAGGGGCCTCATCTTTATTGGGAGAAACATTTATCAAAGCCATTCTCCACTGGCAGGTTGTGGAGGAGGGGGCTATTCCTATCTGCATTGAATCTTTGAGAAATCTTCTTTCTCAGAAGGCTTCTTTCATAGTTTGCTTTGTATATGTACTACAACAAAGGCACAATAAACACATCCACCTTGTTTACTCAAATAAGTATGTCCTGCACCAGACTCTAGCTTGATAGGGCTTATTTTAGTGTAATTTAGTGTGTGTCCTCTTACAATTAAGGTAGAAAGGTGGACAAGAAAAACAAAACATAACTTTTAGATTAAGGTCTCAAGTCATTGCCACAAGTAAATATTTTCATGCTATTCAATTTCAAAGAGCTAAGAGTTAAAATTAGCAGATCATGTTCAAAAAATAAGCAAAAAACAAAACAAAAAACAAGGTCAAGGTTTGGGTTAAGAGGCAGAAAACACTGAGAGAGTGAGGTTGTGAGTTGGGGAGTTCTGCAGGAGTCAAAACTCCTGCTGTTGGGTCTTCAGTGTGGGGCAAGGATACAGGTCAACCTGCCTTGGAGTGGGAAGCAACCCTTTTAAAGCATAAAAGCTATGATTTCCTCTGTGGCTGAAGGATTTCAAGAAATGTCTGCTTGGATCAGCTTTAAATGTTGGTAAATTGATAGCTACAATACAAACACTCCTTATAAAGAGAGACCAGAAGTAAGCATGAATTGGGTGGCTGAAGGGAAATAGCATATAAAGTTTTCCTCTTTGTACCTAGAAAGTGGGCATAGTGTGATACAAAGGATCGAGGATGGACTCTATAGAAGACATGAGATCAACTCCCAGCTGCCTTCAAAGGGGCATGATGCTTTGGAACATGTAATTTAATCTCTTTAAATTTAATTTTTCTCATAAGTGAAAGTAGACATAACCAACATACTTACCTCTTTTGCAAGCATATGTAAGAAATAACATGTTATAGTCTTCTCCATTTGTGCTAATATTTGTTAATTTTATATCTTAAATTAAAGATAACACACTAGTATATGAATCTACTGCTATAGGGAAACAAAAGAGTAACAAAATAAGTACCCATCTTCAAGGCTGTAACTACTGGAAAGAATGAAGTGCACAGCTAGATACAGAGCTAACAAATTACTGACCTTTTGAGGGTCTTTTAAAGTTTATTCCAAGACTTCCTGCTACCATTTTAAAAAGAGTGTTTAATTCTTTTCTCCATTCAATTGTTCAATTGTAAACTCATGTTTTTCTCAGACCTCACAAGCTGAGAATATAAAATAAGGTCACCTTTGCCGTTCTCTTCCCCATTTCCTGGGTTGTGGAAAGTTCATTCTTCTACTAGTTTCTCTTTCCCATTCAAGTTTTGGGAAACCCAGAGGAACACTTATGTTTTTCACAAATCTATATGGGTGGGTGGTTTTAAATTTTGCAAGATATTCTAGAAACACTTCTAGAAATTTTAAAGAGTTGCCTTCAGTTTTATTAGCAACTCTTCCAGAGTTTCTGCTTACTGATATATTTCAAATAAATCTTACTTATTACCCCAAGTGCAAACAAGGTCAGACTGTATTATTTTTGAATTTACTAAGTGACTTAAAACAAAAACATTACAGTCCAGAAGAGTAATCTGAAACCTGACCAAGGTTAGTGTTTATAGAACTCAGGTCTGGCTCCCAATCCACCCACATGCCCATGCAAGCCTGTTACCTTTCAGTCCAGAAGGGAGTGTTTTGTTTTGTTTTGTTTTGTTTTACCAAGAAAACTTATTTTATTTTATTTTGTTTTGCAAAAGAGTAATTTTTTTCTAATGAACTATATGTTTTTCCCTAATATAAAATAGAAAACTATTTATGTATTCAGAGTAAGTACTCTTCTAGGCATCAAATATCTAGAAATATTAGGGTCAATTCTCAGAATGCCATGACACAATAATCAGCTGTGAGGATATACTATTAGATCCTATGATAATTATGTTCTCAAATTCCTATCACCAGAGAGTCTGAATCACCTCTTCTGCTCTTCATATGTTCACATTTAAGTTAGAAAAACTAGATATTAGAGAAAATGAGGGCAGGACAGCATGTGACCTCTGGAACAGAGACATAAATCATAGGCAGTTGGAGCTCAAAGGAAAGAGTAGCCATTCTTGGAGTCTCAGGAATAAAATCTACACTTACCCCTCACCCCCAAAATGTTGTGTCTTTGGAAAGATGTAGGACTATTTTAGCCAAGGAGAGCAGGGTATCTCAACCCCATGGACCATCTTGTGTAAAATTACAAAGTATATGTTGTAATTTGTGATTTGAAGACAAGGATAATTTGATGCAATATTGGGTATGTGGAGAAAGTGACTGAAGAGTTAGATAAGGCTAAAAAGTGAAAGATCTCTTTTAAAGTTACATTTACAAGCTTATTCTGAACTAGAAAAACTGACCACAGTCTACTTAAGGTCAAATATTATATTCTGGCTATGTTTTTTCCCTCCTGTAATCAATTAAATTTTATAAGAATGACCCACAATGTTTGTATTTCCTATCTTGATGATTACAGTTAAGGAGGGAAAGCCCACTTTTCAAGAAATTTTATTTATTATTTAAATTTTTATTTAAAACTATAGTGAAATATATTAAACATTATAGAAATATGAAAATAACATGACATTAAAATATGAGAAATTATATTATAAATATAATATCATTTAAGCCCCTGCTTTATTCCTCCTTGGTAGCATTTCCTTCACTCCTCACACCAAGGCCATAACTAATTTTACTAATTTAAAATTTGAACTAATTTGAATTTGATAGTTTTTCTTCCAATATTTATTGAATTTCCCTGATATATATGCATATATATATACACAAATGTATATACATATATAGATGCACACATAGATATATACACATGTATATACAGTATGCATAATTTTGCATGTTTTTAAAGTTTTAAACTATATGTGTTTTTCTATAACTTATTCTTTAATTTTCCTCAATATTTTCTATATGTGACATCCATTTAGATGAATGGATGCATGTAACACTATTTTACTCACTTTCATTATTGTATTGTATTCCATGGTATGATTATTACACATTATATATCCATTCTCCTATTTATATAAACTTAGGTTGTTTCTAACAATGCTGCTGTGAATATTCTTAAACATATTTTGTAGCACATGTGTGTATATTTCTTTGTTTCATTTAATAAAAAATTATGGATGATGTATAGTGGGGGATTAGTATTATATTAATTGCACTATATTGCTAGATTAGGAAGACCAGTTTTTAAAATTGTGTACATATGTGCTTCCATGACCACAAAACCTAGACCAAAGAATTTAATAAATTCATAATTGTTTTTAAAGCTTTCAAGAGGTTATAATCAAGAGGTTATTTTCACTCCACTGAGTAAAACCGGTGATGTTACTTTCATATTAAGGTTACCTCTATATCTTTTCAAGATTATTATTATAATATTTTTAAAATATATTTTATTGATTTTTTACAGAGAGGAAGGGAGAGAGATAGAGAATTAGAAACATCGATGAGAGAGAAACATCGATCAGCTGCCTCCTGCACATCTCCTACTGAAGGTGCTCGCAACCAAGGTACATGCCCTTGACCGGAATCGAACCTGGGACCTTTCAGTCCGCAGGCCGACCTTCTATCCACTGAGCCAAACCGGTTTCGGCTATTATAATATTTTTAATTAGTCATTTCCTCCTCTGTATTTAATTATGTCTAAGGACACTTAAATGTTTATTATTTCAGTGATAATTTTTAAATATGTAAAATGAAGTTTCATTCCCCACATCAAAACCATGCTACTAAGGTTATAAATTACACATTTTAGGGTCTATAAAACCTGATATGATTCAGTTTATGGGCATGCATTGTTAAGATATTTTTACAATACATTTCTAGATAAAACTAGCCTTTAACTATTATAACGACTATGCAAAATACCTCCCCTGAAGAATAACAATTGAATGGTGACATTTTTTCTAAATTCTTTTATGAGAACAGGGTGAAGTATCACAGGGATCTTCTTCAAATACCTGCCATAGGAGAGAATCTGACACATGCCACATTTTGGGAAGCATTAATCTTTTCTTTCCTATCCCAAAGGAAAAAAAGCTAATGAAAATATTGTGACTAAACTCATCCAAAATGCTCTGGTTTGATTTTCATGCACACACAGCTAAACCACAGATAATGAAGCCTAAAATACAGAATTATCTAATTCAAATTTAACAAATATTTACTGAGTAATTTCTTTGTGCAACATTGTATTCTAGGACCCAAGGATACGGGAATTAATAAGGTGAAATCTAGGCACATGGGACTTACATTGCCTTTCATAGTACCTTATCTTGTTGGATAATATTATAGAAATCTGCTTATTGTAGCACCAAACAGTTTTAGGAACATATTTCTTAACATAAATAATGACATGTGAGGGCAAATATTTCTGCAAAATGTGTCTTCTGCCATTTCATCAAAAGTATAATAATGGTTGATAAAAAGAAAAATGCTGACGATATGTAAAGTAATAGAGAGTAGAGAAGTCATCAGTAGACATCATAACAGATTTCATTACACAAAACTTTACATTCCCCAAACCATATATACTATATAATTCAGACAGAAAGTATGCACCCATAACTTTGTTGTAAAAAGGTATAGTTGCTGTGGAAACAGTATGATGGTTCCTCAGAAAATAAAACATAGAATTACCATGTGATTTAGCAGTTATACTTTTAGAATATACCCAAAATAATAGAAGCAGGGATTCAAACAGATATTTGTACATCCATGTTCATATAAGCAGTATTCACAAGTGTCAAAAGGTAGAAGGGACCCAAGTGTTTATTGATGGGTAAATAAAATGCTGCACATACATACAATAGTATATCAGCAAGCATTAATTAGGAATGAAATTCTAATACATGCTTCAACATGGACAAACCTTGAAGACATTATAGTAAGTGAAATATGCCAGGCATAAAATCACAAATAATAAATGATTTTACTTACATGTTACCTGGAATTTTCAAATTCATAGATACAGAGTGTTGAATGTTGGTTACTAGGGGCTAACAGGGGAGGAAGTTGGGGAGTTATTATTTAAGTGATACAGAAAAAAGTTCTGGAGATCGTTAGCGATGACAGTTATACAACAATGTGAATGTACTTAATGCTGCAAAATTATACTTAAAAATGGTTAAGATGGTATATTTTATATTAAGTATATTTTAATCACAATAAAAGTAAAGTGAATGGAAGATGAGAAACTGCATAAAGTTTTGATAAAAATGGGAGAAGTGAAAAGGGCCTGGAAGGCAATGGGGAGAAAGAAAGTTTGCTTTGTTTAAAATGAAAGAGTCAGTGCCTCTTTGGAGTATCCAGCGTACAGGGAGACTTGATAGTGAAGAGAAAGCAACAACAGTGACTACAGGTGAAGAGAAAGAAAAACAGCAGTGACAACACCCATCCTCTGTGCTGGGTGGAGGAAGGAATGAGAAAACAAAACTATATTCTAGTGGGAAACAAAATTAGGAAGTAAAACTATAAAGAAAATAAGAGCAGTTTGGCAATTGATGTGAAGGTCAAGTGTGCCTTATGAGTGAAAGAGGATTGTGGTCAGAGGGCACATGAAAGGAACTTCAGGAGTGATTGCTCTTTTCTGATACCAGTGACAGTATGCTTCCTACAATGCAATGGAGATATGACTTATAATTATTTGTTAAATTTTATTTTATGAATGTTCAAGTCCATAATATCAAAAGTAAAAACAACAACATGTTAAAACAAATACAAAAAAAAGGACTAATAGCCCAAATATATGTAATGTACTTAAAGATCACTAACGAAGAGATTAAGAGCCCAAGTTTTACTTTTTTAAGTAGGTCAATTGGGTAAAGAGCTAAGGCCACTAAATATATGATAAGATGCTTACTTTCACTAATCATTTCAAATGCTCATGAATCTTTTTAAAAAATAAATTCAGTACAAATTTTAATAATTGGATATTTTTCCAGGCTTTTGAAAATGTTGTTCCAAAGACATTTTCTTTAAACTGTAGGTGGGAACTCTATGTAGGTTAAAAATAGGCAAAACATGTGACCAAGCATTTCCACTTATCATATCTATTCTGTAGTAATTAAGCAATTATCATAAGATTTATCTTACTAAGGTTTTTCACTGAAAAATTATTACATAGTAAAACAAGCAACAACAGAAAGGAAACAACCTAAATATTCAAAATGAAGAAACTAAGTGAATTGTGGTGTGCTCCTGTAATGCGATACTAGAGAAGCAGCAGAAAAATATGTAATATGACTTATGTGCTGACTAGGAAACATATCCATGGCATATTAAGAGGAAAAATTTTGTAAAACCTAATCTCATTTTAGTTAAAAAACAAATAACTGTATGTGTGTACTCATTTACTCATGCAACCTTAAAGACCCAGGTAGGTAAAACATATCCTGAAGATTCAGCAAACTACTATCATTTGTTACTTCTAGGGGATGTAATTAGAAGGGTGGGAGATTAATACCCACTTCTAGTCTATGTATCTATGTATCTATCTATCATCTTTCCATCATTCATCTATATATCTATCACCTATTGATGTGTCTAAACTCTCTACCTACCTACCTATCTATCAATCCATCCATATTTATGATTTGGAGGGCTTATTGATAAATCATACTTTATTCTTTGTGTTTTTAATGTATTTGGAATATTTGCAAGCAGAAAGGTAGCTGAGAAGTGGCTATGTATTTAAGTACTGCATCCTTTGTTCACTTCCCTTTGACTTTGAATTGAAAAGCTAGCACCTAGAACCACAGTTTTTATAGATTCTATTTCTAGTTTTTAATTCAAATATACTATTTTGCTAATGCTTTTTATATTGCTTTAATTTTCTTCTGAAATTAAACATAAGAATCCAAAGTTCTTTCTCAATTATTTTTTAACTATAGTGGTAATTTTAATGTCTAAGATAAAGAAAATCCTACTAAATTAGGTAGCTATGTTTCTTAAATGGCTGAGAGAATTGCAGATCTAATTCTATTATGGAAGTAAATAATATATTTCCAAATACTCATCTTCGGTTCACTCTAGAAAATGCTAATTTTACTGGTTTTTTGGGTACTGATGACAAATGTAATTTTTAAATGACACTATAAATAATGACCAAATAAAACACTGAAATCAGAAATGACAGGCAATTTACCTTTGTGAATATTGTGAGGTTAAAATACTAGATATGCTATGCTTTTAGTGTTTTCTTGAACTATTAAAAAATATGTTTTAAAACCTAATTTAAAACTACCTGCTATTAAAATTAGCATGGAATTTTCAAAAATTTTTAAGCTTGCCTATATTCATGATTAAGTCACCCATTCTGATAATCAATTCAGTAACAACTGAAACTGATTTGATTACTAAATTTAATTAACCATTTTGATGGCTGCTCTCATCTGCTGGCCTATGTTATGTATATTTTACCACAATAAAAATAAAGTGAATGGAAGATGAGAAACTGCATGAAGGAATGTTACTTCGTAGCCTCAGATATGTAATGTGGCCTGATTTTATGAATGCAGCTTAAAGTATTTCTGAAAATATAGGAAAATTTCAGGAATGCTAGCATAATGTGGTTCAATGAAGAGTGCTATGCGAGGTGACTTTGTTATGTATAAATTTGGCTAGTCTGAACTTAATTTTCAGAATTTCCTTTACTGTACTCTTTCAGATAATATTGACCATAAAAAAGATTCTTGTAAGAAATTTATAGAGAAGAGAGGAACCAGCAGTCATTTCATAGCTCACATTTTATGGCTACTTTGCTGTCTCCTTGGCAGTGGCTGGGCCTGCAGCTACTCAACCTTGACCTTCAGCTCCTTTGACACCTGGGCTGGTGTGTGCATGCTTAGTTCCGTGATAAACAGCCTGAGCTTCTGAAGGACACCAATACCATCAAGGTTGGAGGCAGCAAACACTAAAATGGTGTTAGTCTATCTTATTGGGCTTCAGAGCATTCTTGTAGGTTCCAGCTTCTCCTGCTTGTCGGCACATTGTATCTATCTTCCCTTCTCCCCTACCTGCCCTGGGTAATCAAGCTCCACCATCAGCCACCAAGACAGCAGATTTGCAGAGATTGCTGAACCAACTTTGTGAGGTCACATTTTACAAATAGAAAATCATAGATAGATGATAGATAGACAATAGATGATGATAGATAGATGATAGATAGATGATTGATAGATAGATAGATAGATAGATAGATAGATAGATAGATAGTAGATTGATAGATGATGGATGATAAGATAGATATCCTAGTGGTTCTGCTTCTCTGAATGAACCCTAACTAATATATTATGGTATACACTTAAGTAATTTAATTTTACTTTGGTGTCTTACCAGAAAACATTTTAATATATACTTAATGAATTTTTGTGAAAATTTAATTTTAAACTAGGCAAAGCAATTAATACCTGTCTTATTAGGTACTAAAGAAATTCTGAATAGCATTCAAAGTGTGTTGAAGAAAAGGGTTAAGCAAAATCAATAATTAAAAAACACACACAATGTCATTTTGTTTTTGTTCTAAAAAATATATTTTCCATTGACTGGGAAGAACAGCCCGATTCAATATTTCCCTTAAATTCTCACTCTTAGACCACAGAGTCTGAAAGACTAGGGCACTGTATCTGGAAGCTCTATATTAGTATTATTCAGTTGCTCGTTTAACCCTATAGCATCAGTACAGGTTAGTTTATCACATTAGATAGTTAATAATTTGCAAAATCAGAATGCTGACACTAAGAGTTTAGAGGACATGGCATATATTTCAGTAGACCTGGAGCATGCAAACAACAAACTCCAGATGGTAGAAGTCTACCTGTGGGCTTTGGGCCAGGAAGGACAGGTTCCTGAAGATGGCACCATTAGAGGGGTACAGGGCAACAGAGATTTTGAGAGCTGGGGGTGGGTGCCACAAACCAAGAACAAATCTCAAAATATTCAATGTTTATTGTAAAGCACTTTATTAGAAAGATTATTAAAATCTAAGAACATGAAAAACTTTTAAGGTTTGAGGCTATTTTATACTATTAATAATTTTTAAAAGCACATTTTATTCATTATACCTTTATTATGCTTGTAAAGTTTATAATTTATGTTTATTAAGCATATGATAGTGTAATATAACTAAGATTTAACATGTAAATTTATAATAAATAAAATTTCTAAATCAATATGCACATAATTGAGAGTACATTTTATTTTATTTTACTACAGATTTAGGATATACTGTTCATGAGTTTCTAATAAGTACTCTGATATTCCCTTTATGATCTCTGTAATCTAAAAATATTGTACAGTGACATATTATATGGATATGCAGTAAACACTGCTAATCAATAAATATATAAAATGAGTAGCTTTTATATTAATGTCATTATAAAGCTTCCATGTTATTAAAGTAGTTTCCTGCCTCAGCAAATGCATAGGAATATACTAGAATGCCTTCAGGAGGCAAGAATTTTTTTTCCTATTTTGTTAACTTATGTATCCTAAATGCCTAGAATAATGTCTGACATTATTTTTTAGGTGACTGTCATTTGTTGAATGTTGCTACATCAGTCAAAATTTTCAATATACTATATTTTGACAATAAAATCATTTTTATTTTCTATGTTCTCTATTCAACTCCAGTTATATCTTGACAACATGAAAGATAGAAAACAGCAGGCAGTGACACTGGATGTAAGAAAGCCGATTGGGCACACGGGGCAGTTTCCCCCATCACCAAATGTTGAAAATTCTAAAGAACATTTTCAGAAACCCAATATAAGGCCAGTTTCACGTATAAAGTGAAGTTTGGTTAACTAAGAACTCTAAGCTTCAATATTAATTTGGAGAAATGTCCCAAAATAGCTGGCACAAAGAACGAAGAGATGGGAAGCATAAGAGAAAAATGGGTACATGGAGACACTTGAATGTTCAATAGAAATGTGGGGAGAGGGAGAGAGAAAATGTACATAAGAGCTGAAAATATAATAGCAACATGTTAACACGATTGAATAGATGTGTAATAAATTTCCAAGACAAAAATAGAAAGAGAAATTTCAAAAATACCACTGTCCAAGAAAAATAAAGCAGGTCACCTCCAGAGGGAAAAGGCTCACTGGCCACAGACTTAAAGCAATGTGGGTATAGAAAGATAAAGGAGCAGCACCTTCAAAGGGCTAAGTCAAGAATTCTCAACCTGGTCAATAGTCACTCAAAAATGGGGGAGAAAAAATATTCAGACAGAGAAGGAGGCAGGAAATCTAGCTCACTACAATCTCTCAAAATAATCACTAAAGCAAAGAAACCATTAGTACACTTTTATCAAATAACTATTCATTGCAAAAATCATATTTTAAAATGAGAATACACAATTGAATTCCAGATGTCTTAAACGTGACAGATAGGAAGAATCCCAAAGAGTAGAGAGAAATAAAATCTCAATTAAATGTTCTACAATTATGAGGAAACTGTAAGTTTAAGTAGGTTAATATTTGGAGGAAAGTGCTAGAATAGAAATAGGATGCAGACTTTTGAAACTAACATAACTGGTAAAAGAAAACAAAAACAAAAACAAAACCCTCCTTTAACCTTATATAGTGTTATATTTTATGGAAAAGTAAACTTTCCTGTTTAATTCTCTGGTCAATTGCTTTCCATTAGTATCTGAAATTTCCTTCTTATGGTCAGAAAATCACAGAGTTGGCCCCAAAGAAAGTAGGCATTTGTCCATTAGAAAGACTCTGCAGCTGCAAATCTATTCCCCTCCTCTTTCCATGATGAGGGAGACCAAATCAGATATCTTCTGCCCTGGTTATGCAGTGAAAATATTCCACAAAGAGTAATAGGGAGATGGTTGGGATTTAATATAAAAGGATGCAAATAACTTTAAATACATTCATATTGTTTCTGAGAGAGGCATTTTAACTTAAAATGCACTGCTTCCTCAACCCTCTCTCTCAAATTCACTCAAATCACAGTTCATTTGTCACCTTTTATTGTGTCGCTACACTGAATTCATTCCTGTCTGATTCTTTAACAGAGAAATGGAAAGTCAAAACTAAAAATTTGAGATTTGCAGTAATATGAAAAAAAAATGTGGAAAAGCAAATTTTTTAAAAAATTAGATAAATATGTTAACATTTTCTCACTATTTCTTATAACTTAAATCTACAGTGTAACAATTCTATTAAATGCAACACATTCAATATTAACTTAAATATTTATGTGAAATGTTTGTAGCCTTGAGCAAAATAATATCAGAGCTACCATTTTAAATGCCACATGAAAAGGTGACTTTAGGCATTTTAATAATTGTGTCAGAACCATTTATCTATTTCTAAATATGTTTCCAGTGGGCATTTTTCCAAATATATTAATTTGGCCTTTTCAATGTCTACATAAGAGACTGTGGCATTAGAGTCAGTGTTTCAAATGCAGATGTAAAGTTTACTTGAATCTGGTAATAATGCCAGAAAAGACTTTAATGAGCAGTTTAAAATGGGATATGGGTAATATGAAATATTCAGAAGGTTAAAACTTGATCAACAGGAAATGCTGACATAAGCAAAATCATTTTTATTTTTAATAAGAAGGGACAGGGAACTTGCTCTATTTTTTGTTATTTATGCTTCAAGTTTTTCTGCTTCTCTTTTTAATTGTATGTGACAATGAGGGCCAAAATATTAGTAGTGATGGCTAATTTTTTGAGCACTTACTGTGGGCAAGGCACTCTGGTAAGGATTTTCTTTTTATTAACTCATTAAGACTGCTGTTATTTTCTTGATTTGACAAGAGAAAGCAATGCACTGTACTGCCTTCCTACATTCATGAGAATGGCAGTTTACACTGATGGGAAGGGTGGATTGGGACTTCCTCTGGTGGGAATGTGGATGCTACCACTGTCCCCAGCTTAGGGCTTAGTGCATCTCCTCCTGGGCGTATGTGTTCAAGGAATTCTCACAAAAGTTAGTAGCAGGGCCTGTGTGAAGATGCTCATCACATTCCTTGAAGAGTCAGGTTGTAGATGTGACCTTGGTTCCAACAGAAGAAACTTTGTGGATAGAAGGGAATGTAATGTCACTATGGAGCTTAACAGTTAGATGAATAGATAATACACACATGCACAATTATTCAAAGGTCTTGATAACATTATGCTAAGTGGAAAAGATACAGAATCTATATTAAAATAGCATGCAAAAACAAACAAAAAAGAATACAAAATAAACACATTGGAAGAGTTGTCTAATTAGAAAAGTGAGAGGGTTTAAGAATGGGGAGAGGGAGGATAAATACTTAATTTAAATTTAATTAAAAGAAGAGATGAAGGAATTTGCATGGACCAAGAAAGAGAGTGCCAGATACTAAAAGTAAGATTACCTCCATATTTTGCACCTAAATTCTAACAGGAAAAAATCCTATCTAATAAAGAGGGAATATGCTAATTGACCCTCATGCCATCACAAAGATGGCGACACCTACAGCCAATAAGGAGGGAATATGTTAATTGACTGCCACACCCTCAAAGATGGTGGCGCCCACAGACACAAGAAGCGGCGCCCAGTCCCCTCAGCCCCACCAGGGTGGCAGGCATGTGGCAAGGCCGGGCCTACTTCTTGCTCCTGAGGGTTCCCCGACTATGAGAGGGGGCAGGCGGGGCTGAGGGACCTCCCCTCCAGTGCATGAATTTTCATGCACCAGGCCTCTATTATACATATAAGTATTTTACTTCAAGGATTTTGAAGAACATTGTCTTTCAGTGCAGACAGAATTAAGGCTGTTATCCAGTGTTGGCTATGGAGTGAAGTAGTAGAAACTAATGTTCATTTTTAGTGTAGTTAAATTTGTGCAAGCATGGAGATTTTTCTAAATCAATATGCACATAATTGAGAGTACATTTTATTTTATTTTACTACAGGTTTAGGATATACTGTTCATGAGTTTCTAATAAGTACACTGATATTTCCTTTATGATCTCTGTAATCTAAAAATATTGTACAGTGACATTATATGGATATGCAGTAAACACTGCTAATCAACAAATATATAAAATGAGTAGCTTTTATATTAATGTCATTATAAAGCTTCCATATTATTAAAGTAGTTTCTCCCCTCTCCCCTCTCCCCTCTCCCCTCTCCCCATACATTCTCTTTGGTTTGAATTTATTAAGGAGTGTGTAGTAAACAAATGATTGAAATGGTAGTCAAAGATATATGTGCATAACTGTTTATTGAATTATCTATAGAGTGGCCATCAATTGCTCTCACAATGTATATCTAAAAGATTGTTTAAAAAATCAGATATGTGAACTTCCATTATTGAGCTACATGTTACATAAAGGGAGGGAATTCCTAGAAGATTAAATATATGTTGCAAAAATTAAAAATTACTTCAAATTTTAGATAAAACTTTCACATTTGGTTTTTGGAATAAACCAGCTTTATGAATATTATTGTTTAATTGAGGTTAGTAGATTCCTTTCACTCCATGTACAATTTCCATCTTCAAAACTATCCATTTTCTGCATTTTATCTGTTATTAATTAATTTAAAATGTTAGGATACAATAAATTATTTATAAGTGCATAAATACACACAATGTGGACAAATCATTTCAAAAATGAGAAAATAATGATAGACTTTAGTGAAATTATATTTTGCTTTATTTTTACATCTCTATATTTATAAATTGTTATAGAAAGAATCTATACTAATAATAGCCTAAGTGGTTGTCACACCCTCATGCATCTCACCCTAACGTTGTCACAAGATGGCTGTCACAAGATGACGTCACAAGATGGGCACACGCACAGTGGAGGCGGGGCCTGGCAGAGGAGGTTGGTCGCAACAGGGGAGGGCAGTTGGGGGCGATCAGGCTGGCAGGAAGAAGGGGTTAGGGGCAATCAGGCAGGCAGGCAGGCGAACTGTTAGGAGCCAGTGGTCCTGGATTGTGAGAGGGATCTGAGATTGCAGAGGGTACAGACCGGTCTGAGGGACACCCTCCGGCCCCCATACACAAATTTTGTGCACCGAGCCTCTAGTATATATATAATCTAATACAACAGGACATGCTAATTTTGATTTTTTATGAAGATAGAGTGGCTTCTTTGTAGATAAAAGGTGAAGATCATAAAAATGAAGAAAAGGGGTTTATTTTTAAAAAGACAATAAGATAATTTACCAAATTCATGATTTTGCCTCTGAATTAGCCTGTAAAGTTTCTAAGTTAGACCCTTATATTTCAGTCATTATATAGGCACCACTACTTATTAACCTTTTTTCCAGCAGTGGTCAAATCACAAGCTTTTTCCTGAAACTAGAGAAAAATGGACAGTTACCTTTTTCTTCCAAGTTACAGACAACTCAAATCAAATTGACTGCATGTGTTCATGTGTTAATCAATCAATGTATAAGACTTTATTGATAGAGAAAACCCAAAGCCTCTTTTCTTCTTTTTATTTACTGCTTTTCTCTAAGTTTTAGAAGAAATGGATTTAGAGAATCATTAGATTTGTCAAGTTACAGAGATGGAGTTAAATCAGTGGTAGTCATTGGAGCAAAGATAAAAAGTTTGTATCTAGGCATAAGAAAGAATAGTAATGTTTATCAATAAATATAATCAATCATATAAGTGTCTGTCAATGTAAATCTCTTTATTTCTGTTAGAATGCAGATTTGCTTTATTGTTCTAACATTTTACTAAGAAACATTACAAACACAAAGAAAAGTTTAAAGAGCTTTGCTGTGAACAGCCAAATTTCCACTATTCAAATTCTATAACTAACATTATAATACACTTGCTTTATTACTTGTCTGTTTTTTTAGAACTCTAACCTCTACCAATCTTTCTTATTTTTTGGTATATTGCAAAGTTACAGACATCATTATAATTCCATCCCAAATATATAGATATGCATACCATTAACTAAAATTCATTAGTTTGTATAATGCTTTGGTTATTGTTTTTCCTTTAGAGTTAAAATTCCTTGTTTAAAAATTTATTTCCTTGAGAAATAGTCAAGTCTCTTTGAAATTTTGGAATTGAAGTGGCTAAATTTTCACCCCAGACAATTTCTGAATTAATGTTCCTTAATAGTTAAGGGCGTATAGTTAAAGACTATCTAAGGGCAGTCCATGGCAGATCAATTTTTGTCTTGTAATCCAAGTAGGACAATTTAGAAATTGTCATCAGCAGGAACCCTAACCATATACTCTTCAATATATCTACAAACCCAACTATATCTGTACTTGTTTTCTCTATTTCTCTTGTTATAACACATCTCACTAAAGTTTTACCAGATGTGGGTGTCTGTTTTGCCAGATATGATTAAATTTGTGAACAATAAGGCTATATTTAGAAATACCAAGAAGTTTAAAAGAAGAAGAGGGAGTTAAAAATGTTTTTATGCTTAGAAATCCTCAGTTGTCTGGAATAAGGTTATAACACACACCAAAATTTAAGATGAGATTTTATATTACCGAAAGAGATATTATTTGTTAGGTTGCATATGCCTGTATAAAGGAGGTATGACAGTGTGCACAGCTGATTACTTCCTAAAGTACAGAGAAAGAATTATATGACAAATTATGCAGCATCATATCTCACTGGCCTGTGTCTGGCCCATAGGTTTTTTGAACGTTTTCATAGACAAGGTCAATGTAGGACAAATGGACACAACCAGAGATGAAGATAGTGTGGAAGCTCTGATGGTCATTATGGGCCCTCACATGGTATTTAGATGCAGGTCTTGCCAAAATTATCACAGAAAAGAAAGTGTTTGGGCTCTGATGAAGTCTGTTCTATCCGTCATAGTATCAAACAATTCCCTGATTATGATTTACAAAATGAAGAATTCAATGTAGAATTATATTGTAAGCACTCAAGGGCAATTATGTTGCAAAATAATTTTTCATCTAACTGAAAAAGATAAATCTCTTTACAAGAATTAATTTCCTCTATAAATAAAGAACAATATAACTGTGGCTATAATGTGGTGATGAATAAGAAAGCTGATGCTGCAACCTGTAGATTTATATTAAAACTAGAGGCCTGATGCATGAAATTCATGCATAGGTAGGGTCCCAAGGCCTGGCTGGCGATAAGAGCTGATCTGTGCGGTGACCAGCAGGGCAATTGGGGGGGTCCCCGCTGGCACCTGCCTTGGCTGGCCTGGGCCCTGCAGGCTGGGGGCAGCTTCTGCATTGAGCATCTGCCTCCTGGTGGTCAGTGCATGTCATAGCGACCAGTCGATCCATCTGTCCTTCCGCAGTTTGGTCGATTTGCATATTAGGCTTTTATTATATAGGGTTTTTGACAAGGGAACTAGGAAAAAAGTTTAAAAGAAGAGGTAGAATTATTTCAAACAATCTTAGCCAGAAGTAAAGTTAAGTTGCTCAACAGCAGGCAAGCTACCTCAGAACTTAGGAGCAGAGTATGATAGCTAAACCAAACCAGTACAGCTTTTTAAGAAGATTTTTTCAGATTGAAGTATTGATTAAGGAAAAAATTCTTATTTTCAAAGACTACTCCTTGCAAATATGCTGTTAATCTTTCCCCCTATTATCTTCTCCAGGCATGTAATTTCCCATGTATTTCTTCATTTTCCTATATCATCAATCTGCTTCACTCTACTGTATTTCTCTTAACATTTATTCAAACATTTTCTTCTATATTCCATCCTAATTTCTATCACTCCTAAATTATGCTGTCATTTTTCCCTTTCCTATAAAAGCAAATCTCACAAAAGTTTACATAAACTTTTTGTTCTGTACTTTTCTCTCCTTGCATGAATTTTTAGTGCATTTTTTCTTGTACCATTTTAATAAAATTATAATTATTAGATTCATGATTGTTGCAAACTCCAGAGATTTTTTTTTCTGCCTTCACATTACTCCACTTCTTAGATGTATATGATTTAGGTAGCATTTTTTTTTCAACTCTTTCTATCCTCTTGATTTCTATGAAATCCATGGAATTCATGCTGAGGTAGATAGTACTAGAAGAAAGAGTTAAATAAAGACCAAGGGAATAAATAGAGAAAGGAAGGGACTGAGATTTAAGTAGTCCCTGGTTGTAATAATAGATGTGATGGGGGAACTTGAAGTTGACTCCGTATTTAATATTATATATAACCATGAATAGAAAAAACAAATTGTTCATTAGACTCAAAGTGCATTTCATATGTAACCCTTCCTAATGTGTTTATTCTTTAATTCAATATAATTTATTTGCAAGGCACAGTGCCATTGCACTTACTGGACAAATTTAAAGATAAATAAACACTTTATGGAGAACTCCAGAATTACAACAAAATATTAAATGCTTTTTTCTCTTTAGCATCCTAATGTTATAAAATATCTGTAACACATTGATCCTAAAATCCCCCCCAAAAAAATTATACTTTTGTTTTTATCACAGAGATAATTTTTAATGCATAACTGTACTATTTTATTTGTATTAACAGCTTGTAGTATAGTAACAAGTTGCTATAGCAACATATCTTAATCCTCCAAGAATCATTTGTACAATTTATTGCTAGTTTTGAACATAGTGATATACAGAGAACTATATTTGATTCACATTACTACTAAAATTAATAGTGTTTCAATCTCAACTTCTTTCTAGAAGCATAAAATGAAACCAGCAATATTTAGCTTTATTCACTGTATTTCTCCACATTGATTCTATTCAAAATGATGTTGTTATGTTATGTCCCAAACACACATAGAAAACTCACCATCTGGTAGGGTCAACATTATTAAAGAAACAATAAACCAGAAAACGATCCGCTCTCTATCATTTGGCGGGTCTAAGTTTTCATTGAACAAAATATTTGTTTTTAACTTGGCTATAATATATCTTGCCTATGATTTGTTAATCTGTTTAAAAATTAATTGAAAAGGTCATAACTTTGGACATATAAGCATTACTCTTTCTTGGGCTTCTGACCCAAAATTGGATGATTTGAGCTGCCTTTATTGAAAAAAAATCAATTAATATTTCATGGTTATATAAAACTGTAATTGACATCTTAAAAATTTCAAAATTATAGCAACACAAAGAAAAAATATCACTTGAAATTCTAGCTTGTCAAGATTATCACAGTTAACATTTGGGTGTAGATACATAAAAAATTAAGTTTACACTACCTACTGCAAGTAACCTGCTATTCTGTCTTAAAAGGAAATCATAAACATGTCTCTATATCCTTAGTTATTGTATTATGGAATAACATTTAATATTTCTGATACAGAATTTTTGGACTGGAACTCGGATTCTTTGTCCACAGAAGTCAAAGAATAAACCCATGGACAGAGAGTGGTATAGCAAAGGTGGAGATTTATTAAAGAACAAGTACAGACTCCCACGTGGGGAGGGGGAAAGAGTCCCCCAGAACAGACTCCCACGTAGGGAGGGGAAAAGAGTCCCACTGAGTTCATTTTCCCTATGGCTTATAAAGGCTGCAGATCTTTGTGCCTTGATATCCCCTCTGATTGGTCACTATTCCCTTGGACTGGTTACTATAGTAACCCCTGGGCTCAAAAGTCAAACCTCACATGGGACATGTGAAGTTCTCCTCCCCACCCCCCTCTTCCTTATTGTTTTCCTATTCCCTTTGGGGTTTCTTCTTCTCCTTCTGGATGAAGGGCTTCTTTCTCTTTATTTGTAAATATAGACCTTTTGTTGTTCCCAGCTCCCTCATTCTATGGAAATATGCCCTCTGCTGCTCTGCAGCCCTGTGTTTCCTCTCTGGTTCCCTTAATTTCTAAAATTTCCTAAAACCTGTCCAATTTTACCCCTAAAATTCCTGTTTCATTTTTATGGCATTTATTTCAAGAATGTATGTTTCTTTTTAACCATTTTCATTTGTGACTTATCTAAGTTGTTTTTAATTGCTTGCTCTTTCAAATGATATCCCACCACTATATTTTTACATTAGTGTTCATTCATTTGTCTATTTTTTTAAAGAATTCCGAACTCAAACAAGTTTTTTTTGTGTGTTTTTTTTGCTTTTATTATTTCCTAGAGGCCTGATGCATGAAATTCGTGCAAGTGTGGGCCTTCTTTACCCCCGCTGCTGGCACTGGCTTCCCTCTGGCACCCAGGACCTGGGCTTCCTGCGGCCACCAGCAGGCACATGGGACCCCAGCTGCCCTCGCAGCACCAGCTTCGTCCAGAAAGTCATCCGGAAGGTGGTTCAGCTGTCTGGTCTAATTAGCATATCATGCTTTTATTTTTATAGATATTTGAAGCAGTTTTAATTAAATGTTAAGCACATGAGCTTTAGAGTCAGAACTCTTGAATAAAATTGGATTTAACACCTGCTATGTCGTAACCTAAGTTACTTAACCATCCTATGCCTCCATTTTCTCATCTGTAAGATGGAAATAAGTACATGATCTATCTCAGAATGGTTTCTGGATAATTAAATCACTTAATATATGAGAATAAAAATGTTAATATACTTCAAAATGTTCATTATTTTATACCAAATATACTGCAAGAATCAATGCACTAATTTATACTCCTCTGTTGTTATTTTTATATAATATTCTATATAATAAACAAATGTTACTGGTTTTTTAAAGATCTCTAACATTATTTCTTTATGTCTTGAAAGTTTTAAAATTTATTTTCACAGTTATTTTTCAAATTAGATATCAAAGCAATATTTGAATTATTTTAGCCTCCACTCCATAGTACTTGGCAACTAAATTTATGGCTCAATATTACAACTTTTTAAAAAAAAATTTTTTTAACTTTTATTGAATTTATTGGGATGACATTGGTTAATAAAATATATAGGTTTCAGGTGTACAATTCTATAATACCTCATCTATATATTGTATTATGTATTTACCACCAAAAGTCAAGTGTCCTTTCGTCACCATTTATACTAGACAATTTAATTTTTTTTCCTTTTTTACCTAAAGAATTATAGCATTGAAAACTTTAAGCAGTGAAAACCATATTGATTTCACTTAATTTATTTTTTAATAAGCTAAAGATCAAAAAGTTTAATAGACTTACCTAATTAAACATGACTGATTAAAGTAGGAATAAAACAGCATCAACTTTTATAAATCTTCTGGATACTTTTTCTATTGAACTAAAACTTATACTAAAAAGGAGAATCAGCGCCGAAACTGGTTTGGCTCAGTGGATAGAGCGTCGGCCTGCGGACTGAAAGGTCCCAGGTTCCATTCCGGTCAAGGGCATGTACCTGGGTTGTGGGCATATCCCCAGTAGGAGATGTGCAGGAGGCAGCTGATTGATGTTTCTCTCTCATTGATGTTTCTAACTCTCTATCTCTCTCCCTTCCTCTCTGTAAAAAAATCAATAAAATATATTAAAAAAAAAAAAGGAGAATCAGCGAACACCCGCTTAGCCTTATAAGTAAGCAAGATGTCTTTAAATTAAGAAAGATATGTCAATTCAAACTAGAAAAGTTCCAGAAATTAATATTAAAATGGTCAAGAGAACAGGATCTAAATGAAAAATTTTTATAATAAAAACTAATATTAAGATGAAGGTAAGGAGAAATATAATTAATGTTTTCTGATTCTTAAAAGATATATGCATAATGAAAATAAAATCAATCAGTAAATAGTTAACTAATATAAACACTAGAGTCCTCCTTTAGTCTTAACTATAGAATAAATACAAAGATATACTACTTGGCATAAAAAATAATAAGCTCATGAAATTTATAACCCCAAAGGGTTATAGACAGGCTGAAAATTTATATTCAAGTAAATATAGAATACATAAAAATGTAATAGATCCTTACTTGGTTAAAATATATATATATAAAATATTCTTAAATGGTTGATTTTTTTGTGGGCGGGGGAGGTTTGAAGGTAAACAAAGACTCTTAAAAAGACATTGCTAGTTGCCATGTATCATGGACTAAATGTCTTGATCTCCAAAAATGTATACGTTGAAGCTATAACCCTCAATGTGACTATATTTAGAGATAAAGCCTTTAGAATATAATGAGATCACAAGGATGTGGTCCTAATCGAATAGGATTAGTATGCTGAATGTAGACAGAGGAAAGATGATGTTAGATCATAGCAAAAAGATGGCTGTCTGCAAGCCAGAAAAACTCTCATCAGAAACCCAATTAATTAGAACCCTGATCTTGGACTCCCCAGGCTCTAGAACTGAGAGAAAATAAATTTCTGTTGTTAGAGTCTGTCATTTTGTTATAGCAGCCCCAGCAGACTAATACACATGGTAAAGGCCAAATGATGAGCTGAAGAAATCACCTGGCCATTCTAGCATGCATCGCCATTGTTTCTATGCCTCCCAGCTCCTATAAATTGAATGTGCCCTCCACCTCCAATTTACATGTTAAAGTCCTACCCTGCAAGGTGATGATGTTTGGACCTGGGGCCATTGGGAGGTACTCAGGTCATGAGGGGGGAGCCCTCATGAGTAGGATTAGTGTGGTAATAAAAGAGGCCTCAGAGAGCATTCACCTCCTTCCATACCAGCAATGTAGATTGGAGCCAAAACTTGTAAATCTGTATTTTTACAATAAAAAGGACTATCCTGTAGAAAGTCTGCACTGATATGGAAGGATGGATACTAGGGAATTTTTGGTCCAGGATACTAACCACATTGGCTTTCAGTAAATTATCTAGTAATCCTGGCCAATTGTCAACTTTAACTGCAAATGAAGTTGGAAAAGACCAACATCTGGGGGATGACAGATAGGAGGATTAACATAGTAAGAAAATAAAAAGTGAAGAATCTTCCCTGATAGCGAATATACATATTTAAGTTTGCAAAGAATTATCTACAAATTCAGAATTAGGAAAATATTTGCAAATTCTTCTATCTCTTAACATTTGATAAACCAATGAATTTTCATTGATTGTTTTCCCACAGGTAGTCTTCTGTTTTCTTATCAAATCTCATTTCAAATATTAATATGAATATAAATATATGAATACATAGCTTAAAATAAATAAGTTAAGAATTCACTGAAAAATCTGAGAAAAAACAGATTATTTAAAATGACTCACTTATCAGACCACATTTATAATTAAGGTCATTTGAATTTTTCAAATACTAACTTAATATAATTATTTAATAATTTGAGTTGGGTGTATAAAGAATAAAATGACAATTTTTAAAAATCTTTTAAATACATGTTGGCTATTATAGTAGTTAAAGTTAAATTACAGTAAAGAAATGGGAAGTGTTCTCTGTTAATGTTCCTTCAGGGACTAGAGGATTTTATGACTTGGTGTTTAATGACCCTCATGATTCCTGAGAGGACCTATAATTTTTTAATCAGGCACATCTGCCATTTAATAAAAGCCAACTTTGCTAGGATAGGTCAGTGACAGTGTATGTTTAACGGCTTCTTTGATAGTTTTGTACATGTTTTCTTTTAGCTTATCCACATTTCTGGACAAAATTTTTAATTTTTACTAGCTAACCTAATCAAGCAAGGGAATAGAGTTCAAAGGTCATAGCAAGGATTTTTGGTAATAGATACTTTAGAACTTCAGTCCCAAAACAAGTATAAAACTTTCCTATAACTTTGTCACTCTTTTTTGTAACTTTTTCATTAAAGGCATTGTATATAAAAAATAAGAATGTGAGCCAAAATTTAGCAAAGTCTATTCAATAATTTGTTCAAGATGTCTACTTATGATAGTGACATAATCTGTCCCTTCTACTCTCAACAACTATTTATATAGTAGGATTCTAAAATGTTATCTCAAATCTCAATGTTCACAATTTTTCTCTGAAATTTTGTCATTCTTTCCTTCCCTCTTTAACTATTTTCTCAAACTTGACCTGTGCGCTCTAGTATGGTGATACCTTTAGGAAGAATCTTGTAAAGATTTTTAACAAAAGATTATGAAATATCAAAAATATTGTTAAAATGTCATGGCTTGGGCAATGTTTCATTTGCCCTCTGTAGTAACTGATCACTAATACTGATCACTATAATTTCAGGTTCTGTTCTCCCTCCAGGCACGTAGGAGAATTCTACTTACCCATCCCTATGAAGTTAAGCATGGACATACTTAAAAGATGCTAGTAAAAGAGGATCAGAAGAGTTGTGCAGCATGTGTCATTTCTGAGCTGAAGTGTTTAATTGCTAATGCAAGACTCTCAATTTCTCTTCCCTTTCATTGATAATCATGATTGTCATATGACTCTGTCTGGACCTTGGGTGACTTTGAGAAAAAGAAAATCTTCTCTAAACCTGCATTTTACATCTAGTGTAATCAAGAAATTAACTTTTATTGTAATAAATCACTGAGATTTGAGATTGGTTGCTATCTGGCTTATCTTGACTAATCCATACTCGAATTTTAATGTATGTCTAATGATTAAGCTAATTATATGAGTTCTGCTTATAAAATGAATGGATATAGATACTTGTCATTAAATTTGTATAAGTGCATTAATTACATAATTCAGGCTTACTATTCTAAACGGTACTTCCATTCTAACAGTGAATAATGCAACTATTTTCTTTGGACTGATATGCTAAATTATGAAAAACTGAGATCATGCACTAAGCTTAATACTCATCAAAATGGTATTTTCCATGTCACTCTAGATGGCAGTATGGATAAGAAATGTAGGCAGGGAGCTTAATCTAATTTTACTGAAGTGACTGTTGAGAGAATTATATAACTCTAACCTTTCCACCCCATTCTTGTGCCCTGCTCTACCACCTGCAGCTCTGTTGAACAGAAGAGCCTTGCAGGATGAGAGCCATCTGCAAAATAACTCATCTATCTCTTCAAAGGGCAGCTGAATTCAAGTGCTATCCTATCTTCTGAGGTGCAGTAAATTTTAGTTATTGCTTTTAAGTAGTCTTCAGTTTTCTCTTTTGCACATTGATAAAGGCTTTAAATAACAGATGTCAAAACAGCCACATAATTTTTTTTGCTTATTGAATTTCCAGAAATGTTAAGATCTGCTTCTATAGTGCAGTTTATGTGAAATAATATAATGCAATCATGCTTTTTCTATAGACAGCAATGGCCCATGTGTGAGAAACATTCTGAATGCATTATCCAAAAATTTGCTCAATATGTTTGTTAGTATACTTAGCTCCTTAAGGATAAACAAAAATTAATACCACTATGCTAATGCCCTAATCCTTAATTTACCTCGTGTACATAAAATATATAGACAAATAGGGGAGCACAAACATTTGTAAGATACAAAGACTCCTCATTTCAATATTTACCTTTTGTGGACAAATTTGGAAAACAGTTTCTTAATGAAAATTGAATATAAGCTGGCTTTACTATGGTAACACAAATGTTAAAATTATTATGAATGCTATGCCGTATGGTGCTTAGATAATGGCAGAAATAGGTTGTTGATCAGTAGATACATTCTCATTAGATTCTCACCATTTTTAGAATAGAACAGATGAATTCTCTTTGGAGCAGTTTGTTCTAAGAATGTTTTTCTTGGCTGCATAGGAAGTTTTAGAGTTTCATGAATCGTTGCTATAGCACCACGTATGAATTGAAAAAATGTTGATTTTATTTTCCAAGGTGTGTGCTTCTTAATCTTCACAGACATTTCCATATTTATTTAGTCTATACCACAAATAATGCTAACAGTAAAAGACATGACAAGATTTTTTAAGGCTGTCCATTTACATCATCATATTATTATCTTTCATGGAGAGGGTAACCCCAAAATTCTCAGATAACAATAAAATAAATGGCTCTCATCAATGGGAACAGAGAAGAATGCTAGTCAGTGCTTCATCTGGAGAGACAATGCTGTAATGACTTACAGGTGCATGTTGACTATTAGACCTTAGAAGTAAGATTGATATGAGGAAGATAACCTAAGGCAAAATGCAATGTCTTATACAGATACATGACTAGAGTTCCATGAAACATTGCAGTAAATAATAGAGCCCTCTTTGATTATATTGTTTTTATTACTTAATATTATTGCTATATTTATTTTAAATATGTCTTTCTATTCTATATATTTTATAAGATTAGATTAAATCTTTGCATTACTTTATATTTTTTACTAAAAGTGATTTTTTTCTAGAGTAAATAAACAGACCTAAATACATTATAGCTTTTATTGCACTAAACAATTATTAACATAAATAAAACAAAAAATTAAAATAGCTATACCAAGAGAATACACAGCCCTCATTATTAACAATTAGATATTGATAGAAAGACACAAACTCTCAAGTTTGAATTTTGTGTTTTCTATTCAGTGATTTCCAATTTAAGATAATTCCATTGCATTCCATGTATAAATGTGCTGAAATGTAAATGTGCTATTTTATTCCATTAGATAAAAGTTCAACCTAGTGGGGGGCGGGGCGGAAAGGAGCTTTGAATTTGGTATATCTTAATCAAATTCTGACTATATCACAAGTTATAATTTGATTATATCACAACCTTTGATTTCCTCAGTTTCTTCTACTGTCAAGCCATGATATAGCATCTAATTTTGGAGGCTTACTTGAGTATTACTTAAAACAGAATAGTACCTGAAATATAATTAGCACTCAGCCCATGCTCATTGCTATTTTTATTTTATCATTATTATATCGTATCAGAGGACAATGTATCATGTATATTTTATCATGAATACAATATCATTATGTCATAAGACAGTTCCAGCCTATGGAAGTTATTGAATTTCCTTCAAATGCTCATTTTACTATTAATGACATGACAAATCTATCCCACCTCTGCACCTCCCTACATCATTCACTCTTTGATTCACCAGGATAATTTTCTGAGATGAATATTCCCTTCTTTCTGGCTAACTCTCCAAACTTTTTTTTCCATCTTTACTCTCATCTGATGAGATGCCTTCCAATTCCACTGAAAAAACAGAGAGGACAGGAAGAGGGCTTCCTCACGCCCATCTACCCAAGGACCACATGCCAGCAAATTTCCATCTCTGTTTTGTATTATCAAATTATTTTCTTTTTACTGAAGAATTTCCATTAGCACCACACAACTAAACCAGCTGTTGTTATTGTCAATGATATACACACACACACACACACACACACACACACACACACACACACACGGCTAATAGGCAAAATGCCCCCTTGGGAGTTCAACTGGGAGACTGGGAGGTCAATCGCTCACTATGACATGCGCTGACCACCAGGGGGTGACATGGAACAAAGGAAGGCCACCCTCAACCCTGATCGCTGACCAGGCCTAAGGACCTACCCATGCATGAATTTCATGCACTGAGCCTCTAGTGAATAAATAATGTTAAATCCAATGTCTGTTTATGGTTCACTGTTTAAAATATCAGCAGGTTTTAAAACAGTGAATAAATGCTCTTTTGTGAAAAATGTTTCCTAATTCAGTTTCATGTCCTTGCTAGTTTGTCCTTTGTATTCCTTGCTCAATTTCTAAGTGCTGAATATTATAAATGACTGCCTTTTTTTTTAAGTTTATATCTCTACTCTTGACTTTTGCATGCGACAGCATACTTAACAGCATTACTTGATGGTTATAGATAATGTCAACCTTCTACCAGTCTTCCATTTTACCATTTTCTAGTCCCAAATCCAGTTTCAATGATTTCTTTAAATAACAGCTTATTCAGAATAGAATATTTTATAACATATATTATTCTATTCTATTCTATTCTATTCTATTCTATTCTATTCTATTCTATTCTATTCCATTCCATTCTATCTTCTCTATGCTATGCTATGCTATGCCATGCCATCCATTCCATTCTATTCTATATAATCTAATAAAAGAGAAACATGCAAATTGACCATACCTTCGATACGCCACAAGCCATGCCCACCAGCCAATCAGAGCTACTATATGCAAATTAACCCAATCAAGATGGCGGCCGGCAGCCACAGAGCTGGAGCAAGCAGGAGGCTTGGTTGCCCCAGCGATAAAGGAAGCCAAGCTTCCTGCCTGCCCTGGCCGGCTGTGGCCTCCGCTAAAGGCAACAAAGTTTCAATTATAAAAGATAAATAAATCCCAGATACCTGCTTCCAGCCAGCCTCCACTGGGAGCATGGGTATCTGGGGACTGTCCAGCCTGAAAGCAGCCCTGAGCCCCTCACCCAGGCTGGCCAGGCACTCCAGCAGCGACCCCCACCCTGAAGGTGGTGTGGCCAGTCTGAAAATGGCCCTCAGCCCTTCACCCAGGCTGGCTAGGCACCACAGCGGGACCCCCACCCTGATCCGGGACACCCTTCAGGGCAAACCAGCCAGCCCGCACCCATGCACCAGGCATATAATAAAAGGGTAGTATGCAAATTGACCCTAACAGCAGAACTACTAGGAATGACTGGTCACTATGACACTCACTGACCACCAGGGTGCAGTCGCTCAATGCAGGAGCTGCCCCCTGGTGGTCACTGCGCTCCCACAGGGGGAGCTCTGCTCAGCCACAAGCCAGGCTGATGGCTGCCAGCACAGCAGTGATGGCGGGAGCCTCTCCTGCTTCCTCAGCAGCGCTAAGGATGTCTGACTGCAGCTTAGGCCTGGTCCCACTGGCAAGTGGACATCCCCCGAGGGCTCCTGGGCTGCCAGAGGGATGTCTGACTGCCAGCTTAGGCCCATTCCTCCAGGGAGTGGGCCTAAGCCAGCAGGTGGACATCCCCCGAGGGGTCCCAGACTGCCAGAGGGCACAGGCTGGGCTGAGGGACCCCCTCCCCGAGTGCACAAATTTTTGTGCACTGGTCCTCTAGTGATATATATTAGTCAATTAAATTTGCACATATTTAAAGCCCTTTTATCTAATGTAGGGAGAGTATGAAGTTAGTGGTTAGATATTCTCAGATGCATAAAATATAAATGGGTTATAATTTTTACCAAGTTTATACGACAAAGAGTAAAACATATATTTTTTAGATTTTAGCAAAAGTACCTGCCCCCTTCTCAGAAACTTTCAGAGTTATTAAGTTGTTTTTCACACACTCAGAATAATTGGTTATATATCTCATAACCTTCTACCATTTGGGATCCCTTGCTAATTCCACTATTTCAATTCAGATCTTAATTTAACCAAACAAAGAAAAGCAAAACCATATAACCTACATACATATCAACCAAGAAAAGTATGTCTGTTTTAAAAAATCCCTTCACCACTAATTCTGAATTCTATTCTTTTTTTTTTTTCCATCTGGAAGGCTGTCTTTAACTCTTCTCTTTTAACCAATGAATAGTATAGCTCTTTCTTCTCAAATGTTGGCTAGCCTTTTGGCTTGCTTTTCGACAATAACGTATGGCAGAAATGATGCTCATTCATAAGAACCCTCACAATTTCTGCTCGGTCTTTTGGAGTACCCATATTTGAAGTTCTCTCTTTCAGTATCCAGCTGCCATGTTGCAAGAAATCCAAACCATATGGAGAATTGACATGTAGGTAGTCCAGTTAGTAGTCTAAGTTGAGCCTCAGCCAATACCCAGCATCAACTACTAGCCACATGAATGAACCATCTTGGATATTCAACCAAATTCACTCTTCATATGACACAACTCTCAGCCATCATCACTGTAAATTGAGAGACCCTTTGCAAGAATTCAATGGAACTTAGGCAACCACAAAATATAAGAAATAATAAGTTGTTGTAAGCCACTAAGCGTTAGGGAGGTTATATATCTGAAGAGTATTATCCATGACACTGATATAGTTTTGAGATGATAGGTCATACCAATGTTAATAAAATAATTTTAAAATGCTTAGTTATTAAGTTATTATTTTAAATATTGGTTTATCAGTTGATCTATAAACTAGTCAACCAGATAGATGATAGATACATAGATAAATGTGGGTTTCTTAAAATGTATTCGTGTCCATTATGTCACTGGTATTTTTCTGATTAAACAGTGTGTTCAATATTGTCTTGTTATTTTTTAATAACATTTCCTGGTACCCCTTAAAATTACATTCTATATTTAATGCATTAGGAATTGTTAGTTTCTCTCATTGACTTGTCTGAGAACAAATTATGCTAAATGAAGAATATTCTCAATTATATATTTTTACTGAAATATCAGTTTGTTTTAAAATCCACGCTTATTTCTATATTTTAGAGTCCTTCTATTTAATTTATTTATATAAGATAAAACTTGTCCAAAAATTGTATCTCTTTATGATTTTTTAACCATTTTAGCAAATTTAAATGCTGTAAAATCTTAGATCTTTTCAATCCCATTGCATAGTCAAAAAGAATATAATTTTATTCAATGTAAATAGAAACCCTACCAAAATATTCTTTCCACAAATATAAATATTTCAAAGCACAAGAATACAATTCTAACATAAAATGCATTTTGAGTTCTCACTGTTTCTTTAGTTTTTCCTGTGTTTTATATAAATAAAATTCACTATCTTCTTGTTTGCATACTATTTTTTCCTGTGATACAGAAATCCAAAACATAATTTTCATATGGCTCTGGCTTTCACTAAGATAGGATGACTTAGGACAAGTAATCATTTCCAATACATCATAAAGGACATTCTTAGTCTAGAAGAACTCTCTATCATCATGGTGACACCTCCTCTGGGAATAGATACTCCTGCTAAGCTGGGTTGGCTCAAACCTGGATCTATGCTCCCCTTCACCATTCAACTCTGAGAATTGCTTTGTGGATCTCGCTTGTGTAGAATGTATTTACCACAAAGAAGAAGGAGGAGGAGAAGGAGAAATTTATAGCAAAGATCTAAAAGGGAAAATGAAAGACAAAAAAATAAAAAATCCTTGGAGGGAGGGGGCACACAAATGAGAAGTTAAAAGAAAAAAAGAATTATAAAAACTTAAAAGGTAAATTTCTCATAAGCTATTTTATTCATTGCTATTAATGATTTTATCAGAAAATAAAAAAAGTAACTGTCATTTTATGTTAAATAATAAAAGCATGTAATCAAAAGCCACAGGAACACTATGAGCTCAATAACCTCTATTTTCAGTACATATTTCAAATATATCTCATCTGTATGTGCCCATGTTCGCCACAGACCATGTAGACAGATGGCCTAGTGGCTTTCAGGCATTTTCCAGGCCTTTCCCAGGCAGTGAACATAACAAAACCATGTAGTACACTTAGTGGCCAGCAAAAGTAGTAGTTTCCAATGCTGCTTTTACATCCCTGTACAGTGCCTAGTGCCCAGGAAAGGAACCTTTTCTCAACCCCCTGGGTTTATCAGCAAGTGCCCTGCATGTCATTGTCCTGAAGGGAGAGGAAAGCTACTCTGAATCTGGGAAGATTAAAAAAAGATTGGCAGCTTATCACTGGTTGCTTTCATATTTATCCACACATTAGAATGAAAACTGTGTCCACTGTACATGTGCCCAATTCACTACCAGAGGAGCTAATGCAGAAGCTGGAAATACAAAGCAGAGGTTAAACAAGACTATGTCATGTTATCCTAGAGCAATGTTAGTAGTAAAATTCAGAAAAGATGAAAAAATAAATACCCAAGTGTGGGAGCACTCGCTCCTTGAACCTGCACATACTTCTGAACCTTGTTCGCTGTGCCAATTGTTAGGGCAAGTTCTTCCTTGAACCCTGCTTGCTGTATTAACTGTTGGGAACTCAGTTCCTCCTTTATCCTCTGCTCCACTATACCAACTTGGAGTCTTAGCCCCTCTGCCAGAGGCTGGACCTACTAGAACACCAGGTATTAGACAGAAAAGCCATGAGAAGTTGTAGGTATATGAGAGAGTCTTTATTGTAGAAGCTACTGGCCATGTAGCCATTGTTAACAAGGAGCCACTAGACAAAACAGTTCTTCAAAGCCAAGCCCCATACAATAGGTAGCCGCACACTGGCTAGGTAACAACACATCTTTCCTACCTAGTAGTAGCAGTCTCTGTACCCATAGCAGCAGCCTGCTGGTCAATAGTCTTACACTAAGCAGTCTAGCTTTACATAGAAGCAGCCTCACCAAGCAGCCGCACCAGCCATCATCTAAGCTAGCTACTTGCTGGTCAGTATCATACTTTATGCTACTTAGACAAATGAGGCTTTTTGCCAGATAGTGATATCAGTCATTTGGGTTATAGAAGGGCATGCTTGTGCGGCGCATAGATTGCTGCATCTTTGCACCTGCATATAGCATCTTAGTCTTGAACATTCTGATTTAGATTCCCACACTCAGAGTGGCCTTGGACATCCGGCATACTCTAGGCAGGGCCCCACACTAAGACAAAACTAAATCAAGATGCCAAGATGGTCAGCACCGACTGGGACTCTTGCAGGCCAACTCAAATGAATATATGATCTGTCTCTCAGCCAGAAGTCTGCTGACCTCTTCAATAAGTGAGTAAAATAGTAGCCAAAACCGGTTTGGCTCAGTGGATAGAGCGTCGGCTTGCGGACTGAAGGGTCCCAGGTTCGATTCCGGTCAAGGGCATGTACCTGGGTTGCGGGCATATCCCCAGTAGGAGATGTGCAGGAGGCAGCTGATCGATGTTTCTCTCTCATTGATGTTTCTAACTCTCTGTCCCTCTCCCTTCCTCTCTGTAAAAAATCAATAAAATATATTTTTTAAAAAAAAGTGAGTAAAATAGTAACATCACTTATAAGTCTTCTACTGTCTGCTTCCCTTTGGCTTCAATTATTCAATTTTCTTATCTTTCATTAAGCATTTATGTATTCTTTATTGATGGACAGTTTGGCATTTACTTTGTATATTTCCCCATTATATATTCTTAGTTATATCTTTTCCATTTGCATTTGTCCTATTACTTTCACTGTACTATCTGCATTCTTAAGGACTATAGCCATCCTATCTAATAAAAGAGAAACATGGTAATTAGCTGTACAACCTCTACCCTTCCCATTGGCTAATCAGGGCGATATGCAAATTAACTGCCAGCCAATATGGCGGTTAACCACCAACAAAAATGGCAGTTAATTTGCATACTCGCAATGATGGGAGGCGAAAGGGGAAGGACTGAAGAATGGTGATTGGCAACCCAGGCAGCAGGCAAGAGCTGGGGGGTGGGCAAAGGCCGCCTTTCCCCATCCCCCAGCCAGTGATCGCCATCAGAAAGCGGGGTTGCCCGCTGGCCTGCGGCTGGTGATTGCCATGGCGATAGGAGGGCGGGAGGGCCGGGCACAGGCCAGGCAGCAACCCTGGACTCCTGGAACCTGTCTTAAAGGTTCTCTTAAAGCAGTTGGTGAGGGACCTCGGAGAGCCCCAGGGGGCCCTGGTGCCAGCAAAACTGAGACCTGGGGCAGCTCTCCCCAGGAAGGTCCAGGGAACAGCCACTGCAGCCCGCCCCCACCCCAGCACAAGGCAGGGCACCCTGGGCCCGAGGACCCACCCCCTCCCAGCGGCCCCTCACTTGCTCATGCAACCCTGGTCATATCACCGGAGCAGCTACAAGGCACAGACAGCCTTGGCACAACAACAGCTACAAGGCACAACCAGGGACAGCCGCTTGCCCCCACCCGCATTTGCAAAGACAAGGCCGGAGGGTGTGAGGGCCGCTCACATCTCCTTCTCCCTCCTTTTGCTCCTCCTCTGGCTGCTTAGCTCGCCCAGCTTCTTATCCAGGCTCCTCTGCAGCTGGGCCCTCTTGGCGGGATCCAGGGACCGGTCCTTGGCCCCACTGCCTCCTGGCTGATTCTCTGCCGGGCGTGGGTGCGGGCCCTCCCCCCACAGCCATGGGTCCCCGGCAGGCAGTGGCTGAGGCAGTAGCGGTGGCTGCCGTGTGGGCAGAGCTGGCCCAGAGTCACGCCGCTGGCCCGGCACTTGGCGAGGCCACAGGTGTTATCAGCCTTCATGGCGGCCGAGACCAGGGCTTCGAAGTCCTCCGTGGAGGGCAAATCCAGGGCCGGGGTCCTTTTGCATCTTTCTTCTTTTTCTCTTATGGCAACTTTCACAGCCCCGGGCCTACAGCCCGTGGGCCTCCTTGGCTCGCTGCTCCTGCCTGCCTCTCTCCCTCTGCAGTCGCTCCAGGTGCACAGCCCTCAGGTCCAGGTTGCTCGGCTCTTGCCTGGGGGGCTCCGTCTGCACGGGGCTGGAGGGCTCGGGATGGAGAGGGGCTTTGCTGTCAGTCCCTACCGGGACAGGTGGGACTGGTGGAGCTGATTTTTTTTTTGGCCGTGTGCACATAGATTTAATTCTTAAATAATTTATACTCCGCTGAAACAAATAAAACTCTGTGGCCCCGTGATCGCCATGGTGATCGGAGGGCGGGAAAGCCTGGGTACCCCAGCACCTGACATGCAAAGGTCGGGGATGAAATGACTTTTCCCAACCACATCTGCAAATATCCTGGGGAAGGCATCACTGAAGAGTTCACAACAACTCTCTTACTTGGCAAGGAAGAAAAAAGTTGGCAATGGAAACAATCCCTTACATCAAAGTTAAGGTCCCTCTCGGTAAAAATGAATATTTCCAATGTAAAGGAGGGAGCAGACAAAAATAATAGGTTCTCATGACTTCCACTGAAGATTGAGCATATGACAGAGTCAAAACGAACATACAAATTAAAACAGACAGTGGACATTCAAATGACCTGAATCAACTGTCACTGTTTGTCCCAATAGCAGCAATGCTTATGTGATAATATAGTTTAACAGACATACAAAACAAGTCACATCATAAGATAGGTTCGGCTTCTAAAGTAAATTGAATATGTTCTTTTAAACTTCTAATGTCCTTTCCTCTGACTATAATTCTTAATTTTCCAATCAGAAAATTACCCCAGGTGATCCAGTAACATGTAGAACTCCAGTAACCTAACTTATTTAAAAAAACAAACATCCCAACCATTTTTAAAATACTTAAACTGATATTTTAGGGTTAAAATTATAGAAGATATTTAGATCCAAATATATTTTCTGAATATTTTTAAATATATATATATATATATATATATATATATATATATATATATGATACATTTTCCCAAGGAACTCTGAATTAGTACCTTTCCCTCTAACTTTCTTCAAATTGAGAGAATCTATGGAGTTCCCTATACTGCACAATTTTAATGAAAGAAAATAAGACTTCCTAAGAGCATCAAATACATGTTTTCTTATTTACAAGCATATACACTCTTCTCTCTCTCTCTCTCTCTCTCTCTCTCTCTCTCTCTCTCTCTCTCTCTCTAAAATATATTCTTACTGATTCAGAGAGGAAGGAAGAGGGAGAGAGATAGAAACATCAATGATGAGAGAGAATCATTGATCGTCTGCCTCCTACACACCCTGTATTGGGGATCAGGCCAAAACCTGGGCATGTGGCCTGACCAGGAATCAAACTGTGACTTCCTGGTTCATAGATCGATGCTAAACCACTGAGTCACACCCGCCAGGCTCAATTCTTATTTATAAATTCATTACAAGGACATATACAGCTTGAAAAGCTTTGGAAGCAGTTTCAAAAAATCTAGCTTTTAAGTAACAAGAAAACAGTTATAGAAGAAACTTTAAAAGAAAAAATTGTTTTAATTTATTCAAGAGTGGGAACAGCCTCCATGAAAATGTGTGCCTTGACTGTGGATGGCTGGGTGGCCTTATCACACCTTAGGAATTCAAATGCTTTTTTCAATGACAAGAAAGAGAGTTTCATCTCATTTCTCTCCCAGGGTAGATGTCTGTCAACAGAAGGTGGACATCAATAAAAGGAGGGGCTTGCACAATCAATCCAGAAAGTCAGCAATCTATGAATAATCCAGAACCCAGTATTTATCTCCTCTGCCACACACCCTCCCTCCCAGCCAGTGAGCAAGATAATTACCCCTAAGTCAAGCTAAGTGCCCCCCAGTCACAGTGGCCCACTGCTGACATACAAAGCATACAAATAATTCTCACTCTGGCATAAAAGTGACAACCTTCTTGGAAGAAAAGCAGATACTGTAAATTTCTCAAAGTCTTCCTGAAACACTTTTTAAAGTAATTTTTACTTCTTTAGAAAATATGCATACATGGCGCACCATCTAATAAAAGGCCCATTCTATAAAATTTTACCTGGTCCTACTCATATCTGCAATCATAACCATATTTACAGACAAATATATCTATACTAATAAAAGAGTAATATGCTAATTAGACTGGGAAACCTTCCAGGAGACCTTCCAGATGTTCTTCTGGACAAAGCCATGGTGGTGGGGCCGAGGTAGAGGTGGTTAGAGGCCAAGAGAGGAGGGCAGTGGGTAATCAGGCTGGTGGGGGATGGGGCCATTGGGGGTAAGCAGACCAGCAGGGGGGGGCAGATGGGGGCAAGCAGACCATCAGTGGGGGTCAGTTGGAGGTGATCAGGACAGTGGGGGGGGGGGGCAGTTTGGAGTGAGCAGGCCAGCAGGGGGACAGTTGGGGATGAGCAGGCCAGTGGGGATGGAAGGTAGGGGCAAGCAGGCCAGCAGCGGGGGGGAGGGCAGTTGGGGCGAAAAGGCCAGCAGGCAGAGTGGTTAGAGGCAATCAGGCAGGCAGGCAGGCAGGTGAGCGGTTAGGAGCCAGTAGTCCCAGATTACGAGAGGGATGTCCGACTATTGGTTTAGGCCCAATCCCTGTAAACTGGCAGGACATTTTTCGAGGGGTCCCAAATTGGAGAGGGTGCAGGCCAGGCGGAGGAACACATCCTCCCCCGTGCACAAATTTCGTGCACCGGGCCACTAGTCTTATATAATAAAAGCGTAATATGTAAATCGACTGAATGGGGGAACGAAGGGTGGAATGACTGGTTGCTATGACATGCACTGACCACCAGGGGGCAGATGTTCAATGCAGGAGTTGTTCCCTGCCTGCAGGTCCCAGGCCAGCCAAGGCAGGTGTCAGTGTGGGCCTCCAGATCACCCCGTCTGCAAAGGGAGGTGATCCATGATGGTGGGGGTGGGGTTGGCCAGTGAGCAGGCTGAGCAGGCTGGCGCTTCCCTGCATGCCCCTCCCCCCCATCACCTCCTGCAGATGGAGGCAACTGGCAGCAATGGTGGGGGGCGAGGCTAGCAAGTGGGCAACACCAGGCCGACCAAGGCGGGGCCCCCAGTCACCGTGCTGGTTGCCCCAGAGATTGGCCCTGATCGCCGGCCAGGCCTAGGCACTACCCATGCATGAATTTCATGCACCAAGCCTTTAGTCTTTTATAAATATCTACACAGATGTTGCTAACTTACTAAATACATGACTCTATTTTAATGTTCTCTTGAAATTAATTTACATTTAATGAATAGAACATTTATGTTAAACACCTGATGAGCTAACAATCCACTTTTTTTAAGGTCCTGATGTCAGAAGAGAAGGTAAAGATAAATCCAGTGGGGTCTTTTTCTGGACCATTATTATCTAAGACTGTTATAGCTTATATTGGCAAATCTGTTATTTAAGGTGTTTTAGTTTACCCAACCAAAGTGACAGCTACCATCGATACTTTCTTAATCCTTTTTGATAGCATTAGGTTTAGTGCATCTAAGCTGTTAAGAATTCTCAGTAGTTTTCTTTCAGACACAAAGGTCATATTAAACAGGAAAACAAAAACTGCAATACACAGCCATCCCCAATTTTTAATCCCATTAAATAAAAGTTTTATTCACTTGTTGATGATTTACTTTTTATTAACTTTCTAAAATGACTAGTTAGAAACCTTCAAATTATATCATTGTTTTACAGATATCACTAAGGTAAAGTATACCCATGATTATAAATTTTTCTTAATAATCTTCAAATATCAGATAAAAATAAAAATGAGTACATACTGCCAACATAGGCATATTTATTTCATATAAATCATATACACGAACTACTATACTCATAGGTTATAGGTGCAGAAAACTATTTGGCTGACAGATATACCACTTTTCTTCCTTGTGAAAAGAACACCATTTTACTTGGATGGTGATTTGCACAGCCCTTGGGGATTAATCATTCTTAGGCTCAGAGGATCATGACAATCTTCTTTCCTGTTGTCAGTGGTTTGGTGTGCAAGTAATCATGAGAATCAATTGGAGCCAGTGAAATACAAAAGGGTGTCTGACAGAGATTTCCAAGAAAGATTTAGATTTTCTTCTCTGAAAAAAAACCATTGCTACAAAGAAGAGTCATCTTTTTGTGTTGACTTTGGAGGCAATTGCTTAAGGACGTGATGCCTAAAGGTACTTAGCCATCATGGATGTTTCAATCATAAGAATAGTGAGAATTCTCAGTAGTGGAATAGTAGAAGATTCCGAAAGGAATTACTGAGCTGCTGGACCAACTCTAACACTGCCTAACTCTAGGGTACTATTGTATATTATATCAGACATTTTATTTATCTATTCATGGACATTTGAGTTATTCCACACACATTACTATTGTGAATTTTCATATTGTTACGATGCTACCTTATTGTTTATAATTAATTGGTCTAAAATGAGTTCTTACAAAATTTCAAAAAATCATACTCTTCCCTATGATTGTTGAAAATGTTCATGTACTAAGTATAGGTGGCCACATTTTCCAGCATATGGAGAAAGCTGTCCCACACTAAGAGAGAATTATATGAATATGCAGAGGGGCCGAAACCGGTTTGGCTCAGTGGATAGAGCGTCGGCCTGAGGACTGAAGGGTCCCAGGTTCGATTCTGGTCAAGGGCATGTACCTGGGTTGCGGGCATATCCCCAGTGGGAGATGTGCGGGAGGCAACTGATCGATGTTTCTCTCTCATCGATGTTTCTAACTCTCTATCTCTCTCCCTTCCTCTCTGTAAAAAATCAATAAAAATATATTTTAAAAAAATATGCAGAGGAGAGAGGTAGAGGATGAGCTAAGAACTCTGGAGGTATCTTTACTGGTTTTAGAATTGAGAAGCCTGGCAGCATCCTGACTATCCCATTGCTTTGTTGTTCATCTGTTCCTTGGATTATTCTAGTCATTATGCTCCTCATTCTTCTACTGATGCATAATATCAGGGGGTAAGTTTTTCCAAGGAAACTTCATAAATTAACATCTCACAGAAAGACTAGCCTTCACCTCCGTGTTAAGTAGCTGCATGTTAAGGGCACCTTACCCTGTTGCCTCAAAATGGTCACTTTGACAGAACTCAGGGAAAGGTGGCTTGAAAGTATAAAAAGAGAGCAGAAAGACATTGTATTACCAGGCATCTAGAGATTTCATTAAATATTTCAAACATGCATGTGTGCGTGCACACACACACACACACACACACTCACACACACACCATCAAGTGACAAAGCAATAGTTCCTCTCCCGTCACTTCCCCAGTTGGTATGAGATGACAGTGTGGAGTCAGATCTGGATTAGGATGTGTAGGCCTAAGAGTGGGTGTTGTGGTTTCTTCCTGCTTTTCTTTGCTGTGTTAAGCTTCCCTCTCATAAAGTCAAATGTGGAATTTCCAAGAGTTTTATTTGTAGAGCTTAAGGAAGCCTATAATAACTGAGACTGATACCTAACTTTCTGGTTGGGCATATGCCTACACAGTAAACTTTCCCATCTGCCTATGTGCTTATGTGAGTAAGGGAAGTAAGATAATTGCAGAGAGAGAGATAACAGGGCAGAGATATGGGTGAAAAGGACCTGATTTCCTGGACACTTGAGTGAACATTATAGGAATTAGCTTAGCTTGCACCAGCATGCTGCTATGCCACCCAAGTGGGCTGGTAACCATGCACGAGAACAACAGCACATGTCTACTCCACCAAGAGCAGGAATACGGTATCTAGAAACTTAAGTCAAGGTAGATTCCCTTTTTAGTGGCTTAAGCACAGAGGAGCCCTCAGGGCTCCCAGGAGGACTCACACGGAACCTGCCTGAGAACCAGCACTTGGACGCCTGCTACATCGAGGGCACTGGAACACCAGAATGACCAGAGAAGCAGTGGAAACAGGGAACAACCACAGCAGCAGACACTTTCCCTTCCCAGCTCCTGAGTCTTCCCTCCACTGAACAAAGAAGAAGGTACATGCAAGAGGGTGGAGAAGAGAAGTGAAAGGGCCGGTGCACATCCCTCTGGCCAATACCCAGCATGGAAGGGGCTGAGCCATAAGTTGAACATGGGAGTAAGTTTTCATTCTAGAAAGAATTGTATCTAAAAGTGATGAGAGAGTTTTTTAAAAAATCAAGTTTTTTTTTAAAAAAATCAATGAACTAATTACACCTGCAGCATTTCCCCCAAAAGTTTTCAGTAATTACAAAGGGAAAGTGTGTGTGTGTGTGTGTGTGTGTGTGTGTGTGTGTGTTATTTTTGGAGAGGAAAGAGACAATTTTCAACAAAGTATGCAGATATAGACAATGAGATCTAATGGAAATAAAACATAATCTGGTCCAAAATCATTTGCATAAAGTAAGTAGAAAACAAACATAGGTAACATGGCTTGCCAAGGCACATAGCCTTTTGAAAGTCATGGGTGACACTTCCCTAAAGAGTCAGTATTCATACTGTTTCTTGGCATTTTCCCATTGTTATTTTTTTCTGAAGCATTTTCTATCTGAGAAACCTCTCACAAAAGCAAAAATAATATCTCTTTCTGGTTTACCATAAATCTTGACATGTTTCCTGTCGTATGCCTCACTAGCAAAATGGCTAAGTAATCAATTATAACTATTCTCATCACTAGCAAATGTTTACAGGTTCTGTTTTCAGGGAGCTATGCTTTGAATGTTACCACTTCCATATAAGCTGTGATTGCCATTTGGTCTGTAATGCCTTGATTAAATATATTGCTTTGTGAGAATATGGATGATAACATATTTTTTTATCAGTCTGGATTAGCAACCTTCTTAAGGCACTTGTTCAGAATTGGCACTGTAATCACCTGCTGACATCCAAGTAAGTTCTTGGGTAGTGACAGGGATGGTAGTCAGGAGGAGATACAAAGGAGGGAATGCAGTTCTGAGCAGCAGGTCATGAAGTTAGAATGAATATCTAAACTTTTAATTGTTCACATAGTTTGTAGATACTTTTTCAATAATGTACATGATATTTTTGTCATTTTAAACACTGCCTTTAACCGGCATTCTCTTATAAAAGGCCACATTTTAAAATATGAGGGCAGCATCTTTATTACCATACTGTACAATATATAATTAAGTCATAAATGATTCAGCTTGGGTAGCATAAAAAAGAATTATAGCACAGTCTTAGTAAGTATGTGCTAAAGTTATGGTCGTTGCTACTACAGGCTTTATGAAACTTTGATGCTCTTACGAGCCTTCCTGGTTTTCGCTCTGAAATGTTATCTATATGTTTCTCAATCAGTGGGTGTTTTTTTCTTAAAATCTCATTATAGTGATTATTTAAAAAGCAACGAGGCAAAATAGAGCATGTGCTTTAGGCAAGGCATTTATATTCAGTCCTCACAATCATCAGGTCAAAACAGTAGTCAATGAAGGACAAGAAAAATGAGAAAAGGAGGTTACAGGAAGAAGCTAGCTGGAGAAAGTATAGGCAGAGGAGCGGAAAGGAGAAAGAGGGAGGAAAGGGGAGTAGGTGGGAGGAGGAGGAGAGAGCATGGGAGAAGGAAAGGTCAGCAGGAGGTGAACAGGAGTGGAAGAGAGAAGGAAGAGAGACAGAAAGATGGCAACAGAATGGTGTGTGGGCATCAGCATAGGAGGGTCAGTTGGGACCATCTGAGGACTCATTGCTTCCAAAGCGTATTCTCCCATTGAGATCAAGATTTTAAATGAGAGGGTAAAGGTAAAGCTTTCTCAATGGTTTACTACACATACACATTGGATTGAAAATCATGAGTGGATTTTATTGTTTATCATTTTATAACTTCACACTGGCTAATGATTTGAAAATTTTACATTTAAAATTTTGAAGTATATATTTTAGGACTATTTCCTCTAAAAACACATGGACAAAATGAGATCAGAGAAAATAGATTGAGATCAAAGCAACTCTCTTTTCTGAGTCAAGTATTTTATTTATTTTTCCATTTCATTATATATTCCTCTAACATCATCTTAATTGATGCAAATATTTCAGTGTCCTTAAATTCAGTTTATCATTCTTAATTTATTCCATTGCCACAGTTGGGTTTCCTAGGGGGCATTTGGTGTTTCCAAATCTCTTCCGGTATTATAAACTGAATGATACTAAATAAATATGCATATTTCTGCACATTACTTATTATTTTTTAGCATCAATTACTTGATATGACTCTGAGTTGAGTTTGTGAATTTTAAGTCTATTTAGACTCATTACCAAATTGTCCCTGAGAAAGTTACTGATTTACAATCCTAGTAGCAGTACATAAAAAGCCCCACAAATAGATGTTTATACATTTCACTACATAATTAGTGTAATGCCAAATTATTTTGCTAATCTGAATGATGTTCATAAAATGTGTCAAAGATGAAAGGAAACTCTAATAACCTAAATGAGATCAAAGAATAAAAACTTTTCTCTAAGAGTAATTTTCCTTAAATTTCTTAAATAATGTTCTAAAGGCACTGAATGTTTGGGTAGGGAGAACTGATTATTAGTACCAAAAGAAGGTCTCTAAATTTAAAAATCAGCTGATATTTGATTAAGGGTCTTATTTTTTTTATCTTTTCCTTCCATCTCTGTCTACACAGTATAAACAAATTCCTTAAGAAGTTATGTGGATGATAATCTTCTGCCAAAATTATCCAAATCAGCTCTTTGATATACTTTGCCGTATATTTTGTGTATGCCAGCTTCCGCTTGCATAAGTACATTTTAAACTCTTTTCAGTGGAAAAGGGTTTATCTATTTGCATTTCACATGCAATTCCTAAATTATTATTACTACATAATAAATGTTAACAGTATAAATAATAAGTAGTTAAGTATCAGAAAAATCAAACCATATCCATGCCAATTGTACTTAAAGTTATTAAATTGTAAATCTGAATATAATTATTCTGATTAAACAAGATACAGAAAAAGAGAATCTGGACTTATATAATTGATAAAATACAAAAGGGCCACTTATAAGGAAATATTTTATTTGCAATTTATTTCTTAAGATCAATTCTAAAAGCTGTTTGAGAGTTAGAAATAAATATGTTTTTAATAGTTTTAAAATTTGTGACTTCTAAAAAACATAATTACATAATTTTGATAGAAATTTTATTTAAATATCTTACCCAGCTTTACTTTGCTCTTTAAGACTTTTCCAATTCCAACCCTCCTACGTATTTCTCAGTATTTTTTTTTTCTTTCTGGAAGCTTCAACCTCAAACTAACAGTTTGTCTCTAATAAATCATGTCTCTAAATGGAATTTATTTATTTTTAATTTATCTTTATTGTTTAAAGCATTACAGATGTTCTCCTTTTTCCCCATTGACCCCCTCCAACTGCATCAGTCCCCCCAGTGGAATTTATAATAAAGCAACAAGTAGATTTTAAGACATATATCCTCTAAGAAGGGAAGAAGGGAAGAACCTAAACTGAAGTTGAAAATGGTTTTATAAGCATATAGCCAAAGATAGGAGAACTGCCCAAGTGAAAAAGATATATCTTTTCTACTAAGAGAATATTAGAAGCTGATTAAATATTTTGGTTGAAAAATTTAAGGTCATTGTAGCAGCCAAATTTAATTTAAAGAAAAGAAGAAGGCAAAAGTGAGAGGAAATTCCAGGTTGTTTATGATTAGGAAACAAGAACATCGTGTGCTGGGTGGGATTCTTCTTCCTTTACTGTTTGGGCATATAATTTTCATCCCTAAAATAAATAAAAAAATTTGTGTCAATAGTTTTTAATTGTTATTATTCCCCTGTAATCATGTTTTGCATTTAGATGACTGTGATTTTACTGTCAGTTTACCTACGTCAGAAAATATTACTTCATTTCTGAGGCATTTGGTATGGGAAAAAAATGGTTTCCTTGAGCTATATCTAGGTATAGATTTTTTTCTGTTTGTACATAGATAAGTTTCTCTGAGGCACTCATGAATATTTTGGTGGCTCCCTTGGGGGTCTGACATTTCAGCATTTCCTGCTGTGCTTGGGAGGGAAGCATTTCAAAAAATTAAAAGCACTGATAAGAAAACCCTTCATTAATAAAACGGGCTATTAAGTTTGCAGCTCCTGTTCTTAAAATTTCCCTATTTTATCTAAAATTAATTTGCAGGTACCATGAAACTTTTTGAAGTCTGAAAAAAAAAAGAAATAAAGTTAAGGGCAAGATTAAAAATGGTTTCATCTATATCTCTACTCTAGAGATCATTTTCTCTTTTATTTAATAATTAATGTCAACTACATCAGCATGTTTAAATCCTCAACAGATAAGAAATAATTAAGTTAACACCACTCAAAATGATATGTAACATCTCAATCAGTGAGAATTTTTAAGTGGTAACAAGGAGAATAAAATCATTGGAAGCTGCACTGTAGGATATGTGTTTTTTTCCAGTGAAAGTCAAAGGCACATTCATGCAGATGCAAGAAAACACCACACTTTAGTGAACTTGTTGAATCAGCTGCTAAAACAAGTGATGTAGCTGCCAGCAATCTAAAGAAAACTCAGTGGCATGCAGACAGCACTCTACTGGCTTTTATAGTTAGTTATCTACCAGCCCCAATAAAATATATTGCGAATTTGAAAATTAGACTTTTGCCTGGATATTGAGCCTTCTTTCATTTTCTGCTTTTCCCAGTTTCATAAATACTAGATTGTTTGGTGCAAACAAAAAATTTTGTCTTCCCTATAAGTTCGGAAAAATATAACAGACATGAACAAAATATCTCATATTCTCCCTCTCCCTCTGTTCTTCCCTGTCCCTCCCTCCCACTTTTCCCTCAATTTGCTGAAGCAGCGATGTGCCACTCTATACACCTGGAAAGCCATCTATGTGCTTTTGCCCGTGAATGCCATATGTGCCATAGGATTGAGTATAAGCAAACAAAAATGCACTCTTTAAAAGTAATCTTCCTGTGAGCACACACCAGCAAACACACTCCTTGCATTCTTTTTTTTTTTTTTTTGACAACTTTCTAACATTGAGCTGACCCAGAAAAACTGCACACTTTATTTGGCTCCCCTTCATTTCATGCGCCTATCTGAGAAATCGGGGAAAATGACATGAAACACAGAAGTCCACTAAAAGCAATAACAGAAAGAAATTATTTTCTCTTTCAGCTGCAATTGTCTTCATCACCCACCACTCATCATTAACATCATCAGCATGATTGCATTTCATGAAAGCTTATGTCATGTCAGGCACCTGTTAAATCATTTCCAAAGAATTATAGCTCTTCGGTTTTCCATTAGAAAAGGCATGGAAATTCCACCCAGTGTCTGAATTTGTACAATGCCATGGAGTGTGGTTACTCCCTTCTGTGCCTAGAGAAAAACCTAAAAATGCACATTAACCCTAAGTCACTGCACTGCAGTGTAATCATTGTCTAGAGTCATTGAAACTATTCCCAAGGCAAATCCCCAGTCTAAACTGAGTGACCCAAGAAATACTGTGGGCAATTGCAGAGAGCAGGCTAATGGGTGAGTAGCCGCAAATGTCTGCTGTCTCAGTTTGAGGGTACTGATGAGGTGAAGGAACTGAGCCCTTTACAAGTTACTAACAGCAGGACTGGCTGACATGCTTGTGCAGTGAAAATATCCTGACATGGTCACGTCAGTCAGAGCAGCAGAGGCAATGGGTCACAGAAGAGGTAGGAACAGCTCTGTTGCTTCCCCTCACTGCTACATATAGGACTCCAATTCCCTGGACTTATGACTTAATAATGCTACCAAGCTGAGGGTAGATTCTGTAAAAGATCTGTTTTTCTATTTGCTCAACTTCTTTCCCTCCCCATGATCAAATCTTCGGGGACTCTTACTTTAGGTAGTTGTCCATATTTTTCCAAAATAGCCATAGGGCACTCTACTCCAGGAGGAGTCTATGAACCATACCGTGATAATTGTAGAAGAGGGCTTCTTTATTTGTCTCTGCAGGATATTGACTGTGGACTCATGAGTACCCCAGACTCACCTGTCTTTGCACTTACCACATAATGTTGAGCATGTTCTCTCCTTGGAGTAGAGAGTCTGTCTCACTTACCTTCTCTTCCCCAGCTCCTGGCACCAACTCTGGCATAGAGCTGGTGCTCGCCAAATATGTTTTGAAATAAATTGAACTGAGATCATGTATCTCATTCATTTATTCATACATATAAGATATTTTTCCATATGTGCTCATTTTAACCCATTAATTATAGCACCCAAAGTCAAGGATAGGTACATACTTCTCCAAAATACCTCTAAGGGACTAAACGACATAAGACCAATTCCTAAGAAGAGCTCAAAACTTCTGAAATGTTGCAGTGTTTTTCAAACACTGACAGTCTCATGTGTATAATAGTCTTCTAGAATTAGTGGAAGTAAAATATATTTGTCAGGGTTTTCCAGATAAACATAATCAATAGGTTGTGTGTGTGTGTGTGTGTGTGTGTGTGTGTGTGTGTGTGTGAATATACGTATCTGTACAGAGATTTTACTGGCTTATGCGATCCTAGAGCTTCAAAACACAGAGAAGAGTTGATCTTAGAGTTCAAGTCTCAAGAACTAAAGGAAAAATTCTCTCTTCCTTGGAAGACCTCAGTTTGTTTGATTGGGTGAGGCTTATTATGGGGAGTAATACACTTAACTCAAAGCATAGTTAATAATTTAAATGTTGAACTCATTTAGAAAATACCTTCAGAGCAACATTCAGACTGGTGGTTGATCAAACATGTGGGTATCTTGGTGATGCAAGGTTGTCACATAAGATTTACCATCATACTAAATATTAGAATAGCATGAACATTTATGAAGAAAAATGTTTAATGATCCCAGTTTTCTGTAGAAAATTATGTAAAAATAATTGATAAAAAAACAGAGTTAAAGATTTAGCTTGCCAGCATGCACTAACTTAAGGTTTGTCAAACCATATCAACTTTATCTGCATTAACCCTCTGTGGAATTTAAACTCACGAACTTAAGTAAGGTTGGAATTTACATGCCTTGCAAGAAATTCAAAATATTTCTAATTTCTGTCATTTCTTTGCATGCACCCTAAGCAACCCAAAATTAATGATCGACGGGAAAGCTGTTAGCTTTTGTGACTCTATTTTTGCAAAAATTCTTGGCACTTCTGTTGAAATTCCAAGAAAGAAATCAAGATTCTGATCAAATGGCATTTCTAGAAGTCTTCCATAAAATTACATGTGCAATAAGTAGCTTCCTGCCTTCTTCAAATTTCCATAGTATACAGTGTATACTTTTATTAGAACAGATTGATTTTATTCAGCTTATTTACATATGAATCTGTCTTCCTCGATAGTTGTGAGCTCTCCTATGCTTCCCTTAATAGTTTGTGAGTCTTCCTTAGATTTGAAAGTCTGCATGGGGTCCTCAAATGAGCAGAATCAGCATCTCATGGAAGCCTGTCAGAAATGTAGAATCTTGGGCCCATTTTTGACCTCATGAGAAAGTATATATATTTTCACAAGATTCCCAGATGACTTTGATATTAAAAATTGTTAAGTACTGTTCTAGGTACAGACACCTGCATTAAAGGAACCCATGTTCCAGTAAGGAGATCATGATTAATTTCTAGAAAAAGCCATGTTTTCTTTCACACTTAGAGTTTATAAAAGCTATTTCATTTGCCATGAATATTCAACCTAGCGTCCCTCCCCCTTGTTCTTCCCATATCTCCATTCTTGAACTCTTCATGTTTTCCAGGTACCTTGTGCCAATTCTATATACAATTCAAAATAAATAAGTATAAGGAAATCCAATAACTTTTTTGTGTACCCTCATCATAAAATTCAATCAAAGTCTTATTTATGTTGTTTTTTTGTTTTGTTTCTAGTGTCTGTGGCTAGTGCCTAATCACAAGGTAGGACTAGCATGCTTCAGTTGATTGGAAAAACCATCATTTCCTGTAAAACAAGATTGGTTAAGGTGACCCTTTTATGTACTGCCATGACACTTAAGTAATGGCACATTGCACTGCCATTTTCTATTTGCTTCCCTAGTTAACCTGGGGTCAACTTGAAAGTAGGAATCACTGTCTGCTGTACAATGTTACTCTAGTGTTTTATCTATATCTGGTGCTTCCTGGGTCCTCAATAAATATTTTTTGATATCTGGGAAGAAAAATTTCCTTTTTCCCTTCTAGCTTGTTGGCTGGTCTAGCAATAAAAATGAGATAAGACATTAACAGGATATAAGCAAATTTAATGTACATACAGGAACTCACAAAGACTTGAGACTCAAAGACAGGCAATTGAGGTTTATGTGCCTTCCTGAGCTGAGGGCGACAGGGGCTTGGAACTTAAAGAAAAGGAAGGTGTATCACAGGAAAATAGAGTTGATGTTTAGTAAACAGATGTTTGCCCTGCCATGCAGGATGGCATGTGCAGGGGGGTACGGGAGGCCGGGGGAAGGTCAATGGGGGAGGAAAAAAAGGAGACATATGTACTACTATCTGTAATACTTTAAACAATAAAAATAAAAATAATATATCTATACATATAAAGAGGTAATATGCTAATTGTCCATTATGGTGTCCCAGTAACTATCAATTTGCATATTGACAGGCCAGCAGGTGCACACACAGCAGGGGGACTTGTGTGAGGCTCGCTTCCCTGCCCCTGGTGCTGAAGTCCTCTTTTTATCCTGGGTGCACGCCTCCCACAAACACCCCCGTGAGACCGTGGCCTGTCCGAGAGCACTCTGCCAGGGGATACCACCAACCCTCCCCTCCCCTCACCCCCCCCCCGCCCCCCCCCCTCCCGCTGAGGTCAGGGGAGCCGAGGGGCAACACCTGCACGGCAGAAGGCCAATTCTCAGGGCACAGTCCGCAGATACCAACCAGGCATGTGCGCATCAGCGATGACCCCTGGGAGGGGTCGCACACGCAAATCAAGAGGGTGTGGACCCAACACCAGGAAGGAAGGGCCCAGGTGCGACAACAGAGAGTGCACAGGCGACCCTCACACCACAGGGAAGCCGCCGCAGCTTTCTCCAGCTGTCCATTCATTCATCTGCCCAGTCCGACTCGGATGGGGGCTCGCATCCTGGGCAGAATGCTCCCCAGAGGACAAGCGGGGCCTGACCGTGCCAGTCCAAGCACGCCCATCACCTGTGAATTCCGGAGGGGAGCAGATGGAGAGCCACTGGAGGAATGGGAGCGGGCATGCCAGGGGGCAGGAAAGGCCTCCGCATGCCCCCCCCCGCCCCCCCCTTCAGCACTCAATGGGAGAATAGCCTTGTGTGCACATGAATGCACATGCACGCGCACATAACACAGCGGTCCCGCAATGGATGCCAGCTGGACCCTCCCCCAACACGGAGGGGGGAGGTGCAGGCCACGGTTGCCAAAACACAGCAGCATCATTGCTTGACCCCTCAAAGCCGGTACAAGAGGGGCCCGAGTGCCCAAACAGAGGCGGCGGCTACAGGTCCCAGAGAGGAAAGCAGTCAGTATTAAGGAGAAAAAGCATAGAACTTTTAATTAGCCTGTAAAAAGAGTAAAAGAGTGAGGGAGGAGGGGGAAGATGGGGAAGAAGGGAAGGAGGGAGGGAAGAACTTTATAAAGGAGTCAGTAGAGAACAGAGTTAAAAAAGGGAAGAGGATGTATAAGTGAATTGTAGGAGCTATAATGAAAATCAAGTATAGTTGTATACTGGGGCAAATTTTAAAAGTAGGAGTCAGAAAAGATAAATGAGAGTGAATAATTAGGCAGGTAGATAGATGGATATTAAAACAGTGGAAGTAAGTAGAGTGTATGGGAAAGGTAGGGTGAGAGAGAAAGAGGGAGGAAAGAAAAGTTTTAAAGGGGAGCCGGTAGAGCTTAAAAGGAGAATGGGAAGAAGGGAGAAATGGGGCAGGGAGCAAAGCAGGTCCAAGGGAGGAAGTGCAGAAAAAAATTAAGGTGGGAAGGAAGGAAAAGGGGACGGAGAGGAAGGGTAAAGATAAAAGAAAGAAGGAATGTGGGGAGAGAGGGAGGGTAGGAGAAAGATGGGAAGAAGGATGATGGAACAGAAGTAGGAAATAAGGAGGAAAGAAAAGTTTATAAATGGTGAGTCAGTAGGAAAAGTATTACATAAAGGAGAGAAAAATTGTGTGAGAGGGAAAAGCCAATAAGGAAGTCAAATACAATTGTGTGTGAAGGGGATAACATTAAAAAAAAAAACTTAATAGGGGTGACCAGGCCAGCAGGGGAGGGAGCTAGGGGGATCAGGCCGGCAGGCAGAGTGGTTAGGAGCCAGAGGTCCTATATTGTGACCTGTGTGATCGGGCCTAAACTGGCAGTTGGACATCTCCCAAGGGCTCCCGCATTGGAGAGGGTACAGGTTGGGCTGAGGGACACCCCCCCCCCCCCCCGCATGAATTTCATGCACTGGGCCCCTAGTATATATACATATACCTGGTGATAGCTTTCTTTCTGGGCCAGAGCCCCTAGTCATATTATTTTAGTTAGTTAAGGAAGAGGTAAAAGTTTTTTTCTGAATATGCTGGGTCTTGATTGCCTTCAACTCAAAATAATCCACATGCCAAAGTGGCAACTTTTTCGGTGTCACACCCTGCTGCCCTTCAAGTTTGTGAATGAGTGATGAATGCAATCAGTTAAATAACAGCCACACAATTGGGAAGAGACAGATTCAAAAGACGGAAATTACTCCAGCAATTTAAACAAAACTAAATTATCAAGTAGGAGTTCTTCTTTGATGCAAGTGTATGTTATTCCCCCTCTAAATCATAAGAAGCATCAGGGAGAGCTTGTTTAATATTTTTTAATTGTGGAGATCACAAATTTAAACTTGATCTTTTGAAATTAAATCCATCACTCTTCTCTCCATCCCCAGATTGTAATTAACAGAAAGTAGGTATTGAGCAGCAGCGAGGGCGATTAGAAAAATAATTTGTTGCTAATGAAATCAGCAGAACGCCACCAGGTTCTTACTCAGTTTTTTCAGATACTCAACTGGTCAACTAATATCCAGAATTTAAAACCTTAATCCCATCTCTATTGAATAAAGATTCTTGGCGAACTTAAAGAAATGCTTCTGTGAATTTAATCAAGCAGTTCCATTTTAACTTTAAAAAACATTTGCAGAGTTTGATGTTTCTCTCAGGTACTTGCAGGGGGCTTAGTTTTAATATCATTTCTCTTAATGTGTTAGCTATTATTTCTACATAAATTGTTTAGCAGCAGGCTATATATTAAATCCTGAAGTATGCTGTATTCTTAGTATTTATGAAAATAAATAAAAGCATACAGAGAGAACATTTATGAAAAATGACATACTTTCCTATATGTTCAGCTGAAAAAACAGAGGTTTATTAAAGAAAACAAGAGATGCTTTTTAGTAGTGGAAGATAATGCCCCAAATAAACATGAATAAGATCAGCTCCTTGAAAAATCTCTGGATCGTGTTATGGTCAGGTTCAGGGGCTCTGGTGACAACTTGAATAGTGGGATTTATTATAGCTGTTCCATGTTTGTACAATGCCTTTTTAAAAAAAGCACCTGGGCACAGAATTTTACTGAGAGAACATTCATATGACAATTGGCATTGGGGAATAAATGAGGAATGGCAGCAAATCTACAGGCTGGTAGGGCATGACCAATTTTATTAAACCACTTGAGTCAGCTCTGTTCAGTGACTATCTCTAGGCACTGTGGAGATGCCCATTGCCACACTCCTTAGTGCCCAGAGAAAGACATTAGAAAGGCTGCCAAATTATCTTGACCTAATTAACTGGAATTCAAACTGGGCCAGTATTTTATGTAGTCTAAATTGTTGTGCATTTGGGTCTGGCTGTTTTCAGCATGTAGTGATAACTTATATTTCTCACATATGTAGGACTCTTACATTTGCAAAGTATTAAAACATATTTGACTTAACCTTTCCTATTAGAGTTTAATAATTTGTAATATTCCCATGTTAAAGATAAAAACCTGAGGCATAAATAAACTATCTGGAATGGTTAATTTAATCCTGCCTAATACAATGTTTAAGCCTAATATACTCAATTATGAGAAAGACATATAGAGTGGATTCTGGCATGTTAACAATAGAGGATCATGAATTTTCTCATGATTAGCACTACCTGGTATATGTTCTCATTTGTAGCAGTGACTCACCTGTTGATAAATCATAGAGAGGTAGAAGTAACATCCTCCAGCATAGCATATTAGAATTTGTGTGTATTTGCCTCTGTGATGAGTGGGTTTAATTTGCAAAAGTATCATGCAAGTAATTCAGATACCTTCACTCCTCATCCTTAATGAGAATCACTGACCTGAAAGAATGACATTTTTAAATTCCAAGAGTTCTTGACATTATATCTTCCAATTATTTAGCCTAAAAAATTATTATACTTTGTTTAATGTGAATAAGATGATATTTTTTATTGTTGAATATTATTCATCTGTGTTTGCAGATGAATAAATCAATATTCATTTTTTTCTTAGCACTTTTATGTGAGAATCACTAAGTACTGGTCCGTAAATTCACAAGATTTTACCAAATCGTTATAAGACCTCCCATAGCTGTCCATCTTGAATAAAACTCCCTCAATGTCTTAATTCACAGATATTTTCCCATTGCCAAGAAAAGATAAAGTACTTATACAGACTGAACTATGTTTTCAAATTTTTAAGGGACATAATTGTGCTTTAACAATAATTTAAAATGTCTGAAACAAGCAGACTCTTTCTAGGCCAATCATGAATCTATTCATCCTCAGAAACCAGATCTAAACTCAGCCTTCTTAGAAGGTTTTTTCCTCAGTTGATAAAATAGACCCAGTTATTGTGTTCATTTCTTAGTCTGGTGACCTTTAGACAGATAAATTAAATTATGTGTGTTTATAGTTATATTGCTCTTATTACTAGTATATTCCAGGCATTGCTCCAGTTTAATCCATGTAAAAATCCTATGAAAGTGGTACTATAATTTTTACCACTTAGCAAATGAGAATGCTGAGATCCAGAGATACTAAGTAGCTTGACAATGATCACATTAATAGGTAGAGGCAGAATTTAAACCTAAGCCAGAAGATTTCAGTTGCCATGTTCTTAACCACTATGCATACTGTCTCCCAGGAAGATAAATATTTAAGACTAGAGCCCAATGCATGAAATTCATGCAAGAGTAGGCCTTCCTTCCCCCAGCTGCGGGCACTGGCTTCCCTCTGGCACCCGGGACCCAGGCTTCTCTCACAGCCTGGGCTTTGTCCAGAAGGTTGTCCGGAAGGATATTCAGAAGGATGTCGAGTCTAATTAGCATATTACACTTTATTATTATAGATTCTTTTTTCCTCTGAGATTGAGCTATGCTTTATTTTTTTATTTATCTTTATCACTGAAAGTATTAGAAATGTCCCTCTTTTCCCCCATGATATGCTTTCTTAATAAAATTAATAAATAAATCTGTTTCAAATCTGCCATTCAGGATTTTAGGCCTGCAGGATTACATTAATATGTATTTTCTTAAGATTTTATAGTTTGATTTTCATAACTTCTGAGACTTGTTAATTCTCAAGGTCACACTATATTTTAATTCTGTCTTTCAAGGTGCTAAATAATCCATCCCAGTCTGATGTTATTAACTAAGTAAATGAGCATATTTTGAGATGATTGATGGAATTATTAAGTAGCACTCATCCTAGGACTAACCCCATTAGTCATGTTTCCCAACTTTGATATTAAACTATTTGGACTACAACTGTGAAAAAAAAAAGTATATACCTATTTAGTAGTAACAAGCAAGTCTCTCAGCTTTCTCACATCCTTTCTGGAATTAAAAAACGTATAAATAAAAATACATTTCAAAATTTAAAAAAAGTTGACACAGTTTTCATTTAGTGATGCGATTGCCCGATTAAGCAAAATGTTCCTAAAGTTCAGATAATTATTAATTACATATTTAATTACTGCAGTTATTATTTTTCAATTCAGCAAAGAATTGGAAAATATTAGCAAAAATATTTATCTGATAACATTTGTCTCTCTTGAAATTATTCTCTTATTTTATAGTATGTAGCTGTGATAGAGGCTTATGTACTCAAAAACAAAACAAGACACACATTCTTCAAATATCTATTCTTTTTTTTTTAAGTCCATTTCTGAAATTGGACATTTTCTCTTGATTTTCCTTTTCCTTACAGATTAAACTATAAGTACAATAAAATTTAAGTTTGTAAAATATATATTTGAAAAATCCATAGACATATCTGGTTAAAAGCTTAGTATTCTTTTCATAAAATACTTCATCATTTTGTGTAGTAGTATCAAACTTCTGTTAACATAAAAACATTCAAACCTGTAAAGAATTTTTGTGAGTTTATTTGTGCCAAACTATGGACAATTGCTGGGAAGCCGAATGTCAGTGGAGTGGGATAATGCTCCAGAGAATGGCAATTTTTTCACCTTGTTGTATACATTGCAGTCAAAGGAGGAAATGTAGGTGAGTTACATGAAATCCATTGGTGATAGATTAGAGAGGCAGGAAAAAGCAAAGTGGGGGGGGCCTTTAGGATTGGATAAAGAGTAAAAGGATATACACATACTTATTTTACTTAGGTAGGTACAGGATAGTTAACAGTCAACAATTAACATGATAACAAGAGCAATGAAGGAATTTGTGGTCTCTGTCCTGGTGCTTAGGGCATTTGGTTGTGCCCTGAGGGGTCTGGAAAAAAGGGAAGTTACAAGTTACCCAGACATTTCAAGGATATTTATTGTCAATGCAAAAAGACAATAGGCCCAGTTAAGGTAAAGATTGACCTCTTCGGGAAAGATACTGGCCCAGGATATGCCTACCCACTATAACTGCTTTTAGTTGAAGTTTTCATTTCAGACCATCCTTGTGGTTACTTTAGGTCTTAGAGTTTGCAAGACTGCCATGCAGGCCTTCCCTGAGCTTGTCAGGTTAGCATGTGGCCCCTTTCGTCCACACTTTTATAGTTAAATAATGCCAGTATAATACAACCTCTCTTAACAAATTATATTTCTCTCATGTCCGAAGATATTTGCAGTGTTTCACTTCCTGGAAATGTTCTGACTTTGTGCTATTGGTATGTTGCTGTTTATATTTATTTGTTTTTTCCTTGATTTGATTTGCTACATTCGTCTCCAAAATTCACCATTTCCTATTATAGTTGACAATTGTGCTACCAATTATATAAATAAAAAGGCTGTTTTATGCTCTACATTTCCTTACAACTTTCCACTGTGATCTAATGATCAGAGTTTGTCTGGAATGAAGGCTTAGAAGACCAACACGTAGTATCCCGTCCCTTACATTAAGTAAATTGGATCTGAATTTCACTCTTATACGCACCGCTACAATTAATTTAGTTTTCAGTGCATTCTGGGCCTCCTGCTTTTTGTTTTCTAGATGGTACCGGACAAAGGTTGAATTGGGAGCTCTACACTACACCCAATTTAGAACTTAATTAACCACACAAGTTAAAAGTGAGGGCAGTCCCCAATAAGCTGACAATGAAAGTCGTGGCTGCCCTCCACCTGATAAGAAAGAAGCTGAAAGTTTTAAATTGAGATCACTGGCAGCATAGCTGTGGGTTTCGGCAGTGACAAACTGTAGTTACAGATTCCAACAGCCCCTGATGAAAAGCTGTTCTCATTCCCTAATGCTTTATGGGAGAGCTGCAGCTGCTTGGAATATTTTTCAAGCAGAAAGCTATCATCATGACAACAGCAGAGTAAAAGAGGGCAAAAAAAAAAATCCTTTCTGGTAGGGAAATAAAGACATCTTAGGCTTGACTTCAAAAGCTCTCTACAGCAAACAGTAGCTGTGGAAATACCGTTTCATCTTTGCCTCTGGGATATTATTAAGCTTTTCTAGTAGCTCTAACTGCAGGAGAAGGGATTACAGAAGTTGCTGCTGTGTAGCTGCCTGCCATACAAATATCTGGAAAAGCTGGGATCATGGATTTATATTTGGGCCAATGATTAGCCAACCCCAAGATACTGACCTGGTAATAAACACAACACACCTCTTTTCACACCACACAAATGAGAACATGCAGGACACTTCTGTGTCTTGCTGAAATGTTAAAGACTTCTCCTTGGTTAAAGTTTGCAGAACACAGCCGGGCCAGTTCCGGCTACAAGGACTAATAGCATGCAGAGTGCAGCAATGCCATTCACACCGCATCAGTTACAGCTGTGTCAGCATTCTGTGATGAATCCTTGGTTTCAAAGGTTGAAGCTCAATTGTTTAAAAATCCACTGGCAGCTGCAATGACCCATGCAGTCCTGACATAGAAACTATACCCTATCATTTTAGCATGGAGGGCAGGGACTCAATAAAAATTAGTAATCAAAGGTGTTTTATTATTACTGTTTATTTGATTCAGCTGTTCAATATGCTTTTGCAAAATCATTTTTCAATGGAGTGTAACTACTTGATGTGGATGAACTACTTGCTATTTTTGGAAAAGGGAAAACAAACCAATGTCATTTTTTAAAACGAATGAGTCCATATAGAGTGCATTTAAACATGTCATCAAAGATTTGTAACTGAGATTGAATGAAATTTGACTTCTCTGAGTGAATAAGAGCCACGATATGGCAGCCTCCTAATAAAATAAAATTAATGATGGTTACTAAATAATTACTAGATGTCTTTACAAGTTGGCATTTTTTTGCTTGCAGGTTAGAATGTGAAAATAAATCTAAAGTGTAAGGTTCATACATATATATATATTATATTAGTTGTGAAAAATACAATACGTTTAGCATTTGAAATTTATTTTCTCAGGACTAAGAAATGCCAGAACACACAATGAAGGACTTAAAGCATTTAATCAAGATTGAGCCACAGGTATTTTGAATCTTAGAATAAAATTTATTTTTAATGAACTTCAACATCAACTTAATTTGATTTTTGTAAAAGAAATCTGGTACATTTGACAACGCTTCCATAGACACAACTGATTAAAATCTGTTGCCGTTGTTGAAAAGCTTCTAATAATTAGGTCTCCACATAGTGGTTTGTATTCTTTATTTTTCCCATGCAGTCAAAATTTCAAGAAATACTTCTGTGATTATTCTCTGATTCTTTGCCTTTTACAGATTATCAGTGAGGTCTGAGTCTAGCCTCACCATTATTATTTTCATCAATTTTACTTTTATTTATTTTATTATTTTAATGGCAATGCATTTTAGATCTATGATCAACTTTTTAAATATACTTTTTATTGTTGATAGTATTACAGATATCACTTTTGAATAACAGAGATTTATAGCACAGGACCATACAGTAAACCTGTCTCTCTGAAATTGGTACTAAGCATTTATTTTTTTAAATGAAGGCATTATAAGTATTTAGTTTATAATTTTACTTGTTTGAGGCTTTCCTTTGGCCATAACATAGTGAGATCTGATTTTGCATATCAGTATATTTTAATGAGCATGTAAAAAAAAAAGCAACAACTAAAAATTTATTCCATTAATCTGAATGAATATTATTATAATCAAATTATCATTTATTTTAGCCTCATTTGGTGAGGCTAAAATTACATTAGAATTTTTAAGATAGCTAAAGTTCTAGGGTTCCTTTCTGAGGAGTAGCTATTTGCATTTCATCTCTTGACATGAAGCTTTAAATATCAAAGTGCTTTGATGAATAATAAATACAAATATAAATGAATAAACAACCTGATGCCAAGAAAGAGGCAAATAAATATTCAAAAAAGCTGACTTTGTGGTTTTGTTTTGTTATTTTATAATGTATTTTGCCTTTGGCCTCGTCAACAAATAGATGAAAACAGAAAAATAAAAAAAATATATTTACTGTACAGATAAGCCATTCTTGCAGTTCCTGTATTTTCTGATGAGTGTAAGGTGTATAGATCCAATATAGATCCAATATTCTGTTAAGCAGAACAATCAGTCTGCCTTGGCATTTTATTCTCCATAATATGGGAGGGTGACCTACGAATTGTGGGAGGTTCCAGAGTGATTTTAAACATCAGTCCTTACGGCAGAAGAAGAGTATTTGATCCCCAGTGGCCATTGCTGCTCAAACGTATTGCCAGCTTTAGGGCCCGGCGGGAAGGAGAAGCCCGCGCCACTGGCCGTGGCTCACTGCGCCAGAAGCACAGGCAGCCCGATCGCACGGAGTCCTGTCCAGGAGCCATGGCATGACAGCAAGCGTTCTGCGGCTCTGAACTAGAAAACTTCTGAGGAAGGCGCTTATTTTATATGATGCACCAGGAAAGTTGAGATGTATCATCAATGTACACTCTGTCACTGGTTCCCTGTCTGGCTGGGAAGGTCATGAGTCAGGCTGGTGAAATGTAAAAGGCAAAGAGCTAAAGTTTTCCTCCTGCTGTGATCTGAAGGTCTTAGACTCCAGCGGAGGTAATCTTTAAAGGGAACAAGGCCGAGCTTCGGAAAGTTTTGCCATCATGACCCACCGGTAGCCTGTGGCCTCATTGGAGGGGCCAGTGTGAGCTAACCCGTGGTCAATTTTTATCCTGCTATTCTTAGGTACTCTAAAATTACGCACCTTAATCTCTGAAGTGGGACTTTTAACTCCCACTGTGCAGAGTTGCCAAAAATAAGGTACTGCCCAAACGATCTCATCTTAAAACAAGGTAGAAACAGTCTACGCATCCATGTCTTCTATTATGTTCCAAACGCAATAGTAAGTTATAGCTTAAGATTACTTATTATTTACAAAGAGTTTATAAACTTGATATGATTAAATTCTCAGAACAACCTTTAGGATTAACAAGATAACATTATAAGTCATCTCTCCTTTAATTTTTTTCTTTTTCTTTTTTTTCTTAAAGCAGAAAACAAGAGTTTATAAGGAAGAAAAAATTGATTTTCTCTGGCAAATGAACAAGGAATAGACGCCAGCTGCCAGGCCCCGGTCTCACAACCATGGCAGACTTCAGTATTCATGATGTAGTCGAATCTCTACTAAATCTAGACTTTATTTGTGCAAGCCTTCTCAGCACAGTATTCACAGCATCCCCCGACAGCACAGCAGTTCACATAGGAGAGAAACTGATTTACTGATGAAAACAAAGATGAGTCCACAGAATGTCAGACTCCAGCATCACATGTTCCCAGTAATCAGATTTAAGTAGAAGCATATCCAAACCATAAGAAAATGGGATCTCAAATGAGTTCTGATGCATGGTATCCCTTTGCCTGTTACTGTTACAGATATTCACCCTGCACACGTGATGGGTTTAGAATTGTGCACTTGAAACCTGTATAATTTTGTTAAGCTGTGTCACCCCAATACTTTTAATAAAAAGGGAAAATAAATAAATATAAAATTTTAAAAAAACTGAGTACAAAAAGTAAAGAACTCTGCTGTATTACACAGGAATGACATAGCCACACTGAAGGAGGAAAAAGCAAAATCAAACAAAAGCACAGACAAACCAAATTAGCTCCTATAATATTTGAACATGGCATTTTAACTGTATACTCTCGATGTAAGGGAAATATAGAACTGCAGATGAATCTTGAACTTTCTTGTGGGTTGTATTTTCATAATTTTGAGGACCTAACTAGTCTGAGGCCTTTGTATGTGTATTGTCAGATTGAGTAAATGACTAAGTGTGTTTGAAGCTCCAGTTCTAATTATGAACCAGGGAGCATACAAATACAGCCTGGGGAAAGGCTAGCTGAAACCCAGGGGGGGTGTCAAAGTTGGAGGTAACTGTATATAGATGCTATGTGTATATACACACATACATACACATAAATTCAGATATTTTAGTTCTGTGAGATGAATAGGACAAGGTGTAATGATATCCTGAGAGCAATAAATAAACCTAAATCTTGATTTGTAAATATGATTTCCCACTGGAAGGAATGAGGACTTCTTAGAAAATTGTCTGGTTTCATCTTAGGACTGGAAATTGAGATTGAAACATTTTACAGAAAGTAAATATGTATAATAATAATAAAATAACAAATAAGCACATGTTAATAATGGCATAGAAAAAAATGGCATAGTTGAAAGGAGTTGCTATTGGGAAAATCTGGGACAATTTAAGTATAAAATAAATAAGGACAGAAATAAATGATAATCAATTGAATAAAATAGGAATTCATAAATCTATACTGACAAGAGAAAGAGTATAGGTAGATAGACAGATAGATGAATACACATGGATTCACACACATAATTAGAAAAAAATAAATGAGAGCTCTTTGTTCCAGTAGAATTTGGAAGAAATAGGGATGATAGAAAAATCACCATTTTCCCACCTTCACAGTAAAAACTGTTTCTGGCAAGAATCATAAATAAATGAATGCTAAATCTTGCCATGAAAGATCATGAAGAATGTATCTCCCCAGAGATTGGGTACTATGTTTATGGGAAAAAAAGTTAATAAATTAACATTACCTAATGATTTCACTTTTGTAAATTGGCTCAGTACATATGTATTCAATAAACTGATAGTTTCCTAGTACGTACCAATGGTTATTGAGACCATTTGATGGCCATTACAGAAACCAGTTACTGCTGATCTCTTATGGCTTCCCTGTCTTAGCTCATTTTGAATTTTGAATGATACAGAAATCTTTCAGATAGTAACTACCTCTGGGTTGTAGTCACAGGAAAATTCAAGAACCCTGAGTTAATCTGTCCCAACTCATTAAGAACACTTTGAATAGATTATGAATAATCTAGTCCACAGGAGAATCACATGATGCATACTCACACCCAGGTTCAGATGCAAATCCTCTGAACCCAAAGAGTTGTAGAATTATCATTACCATCCTCACAATAAATATGCAGCTCACTGTATGATAACTTCTTATGTATTATCTAATTTAACATTAAACTGAGGAACGTGCTATAATTTGAATAATCCATTTTAAGAACATCTATACTGCCCAGATTATTGTCCCTTGAATCTGTTTGCATGTGTTTTTGTGCATAAATATATTTTAAAGAAGTTATATCTATTACAAAACTAAATATAATGGGTGGCATAACAATTTTTTACTCACCCACCAACAGCATATGCAGTGGTGATCCCATCTATATATATAAAAAGCCAGTGGCCCTAACTCCATAACACCATCACAACCAAAGGAGCAGAGGCTCTCACAGTGGGCGGGGCAAGGAGCGAGCTACTAGCAGCAGGTGGGGCGGGGGGGGGGGGGGAGGCAACCAGCTGAGGTAAGTGGAAGTGAGCTACTCGCGCATGATTTTGTGCATGCTGGGCCTCTACTAAGATTACAATGGAGCTGAAAAATTCTCATCACCTAGTGACATCATAGCCATTGTAATGTTTTTCATAATGCAACGTATTATTCATCTGTTTGTGGTGATGCTGGTAAACAAACCTACGTGATGGCAGTTATATAAAAAGTTAAGTATAGAACAGCCCAGATGGTGGTTCAGTGGTTGAGCATTGACCTATGAACCAGGAGGTCACTGTTTGATTCTGGTCAGGGCACATACCAGGGTTGCTGGGTCCATCCCCAGTGGGGGTGTGCAGGAGGCAGCCAATCAACGATTCTTTCTCATCATTGGTGTTTCTATCTCTCTCTCCCTCTCCCTCCCTCAATAAAATCAATAAAAATATATTTAAAAAAATTTTAAGTATAGCACACATAACTATGTACAGTACATACTACTTGAGAATTAAAATAAATGACAATATGAGTGGTATATTAATTTATTATACTACTAGTGACCCAGTGCATAAAATTCGTACACATTAAAAGGGAATTAATTAGAAGAAATATTTTAATACTGCTATTTGCCCTTTCTCTATAATAGAAGTGTCAGAGATGAAAGAAAATTAGTAAAATGTGTATGAAAATCTTCCTCCTGTCAGTGTCTGGGGCGTGCCATGGGAACTAGAGTCAAGTCCCCATCCACCCACGTGTGCCTTGAAATTGCGCCAGACCCAGACCCAGCTGGCCCCACCCCCATTGGGCTAGATCCAGACACGGCCGTCCCCACACCTGTCAAGCCCCACCAGGTGGGGGGCGCAGCCGCAGGTTGCCTGGCCCGGTGCTGGGGCTGGGGGCGAAGCCTGAGGTTCCCCCATCAAGCCTCACCAGGTGGGGGGTGCACCCTGAGGTCCCCTGTCAAGCCCTGCCAGGCAGGGGGGGTCATGGCCTGAGGTCCCCCAGCCTGGCGCCAGGGTGGGAAGTGCGGCCTCAGGTCCCCTGACCCAGCACTGGAGCAGAAGGCATGGCCTCAGGTCCCCCCACCTGGTGCCAAAGTTCGGGGCGTGGTTTGAGGTCCCCTGTCAAGCTCCACCAGGCAGAGGGCACAGTCTGCCCCTTCCCTGCCCCGTCCCAGCGCCACACAGCCTCAGGTCCCTGCTGATTGCTTGTTAAAGCTCAATATGGGAACTCGGCCTCCGCTGTGGGCACAGTCATCTTGTGTTATGGAATCCTCTGCTGTGGGTGCAGCCATCTTGATCATTATGGTGTGATGGTCAATTTGCATATTCCCTCTTTATTAGCTAGGATACCATTCATCATTATTTTAGAGCATTCTCTTTCTTCTTGTAACAAATGCTTGCTGTAAAGTAGTATGTTGTATTTTGCCAAGCAGCTGCCTCATGCATCTTGTATTTATTCTGTGTCCTGATTGCATCATTTTCTCTTGTTTTTGATTTGAATCTTGTTTTATTTTATAAATTTATTATAGCCTAAGTGTACAGTGTTTTTAATCCTACAGTGATTTAAGTAATGCCCTAGACCTTCACATTCACTCACCCCTCACTCATTGACTCACCCAGAGCAATTTCCAGTCCTGTAAATTTCATTCATGGTAAGCGCTCTATACAGGTCTACCATATTTTCACTATAACTTTTCTATGTTAAGATACAGTTAAATAAACAAAAAGCCTTACTATTGTATTACAATTGCCTACAGTAATCAGTACAGTAATGTGTTATATAAGTTTGCAGCTTAGGAGCAATAGGCTATACCATATAGCCTAGATGTGTAGTAGGCTATACTATCTAGATTTGTGTAAGTGCACTCTACATTGTTCATACACTGACAAAACCCCCTAATGATGCATTTTTCAGAAAGTATTCTCATCATTAAGGAGTGCATGACTATATACTCTTAGCAAAAGATCCAGCCAATATTAGTCTTTGCCCAAACGATTTGAAAACTTATACCTACACAAAAACTGGCACATGATATTTTTAGCAGCTTTATTCATAATTGCCAAAATGTGGAAGCAACAAAGACATCCTCTCCAGTTGGTGAATTGATAAATAAACTGTGATACATCCAGATAACAGAATATAATTCAGCACTAAATAGGAACCAGCTATCATGCCACAAAAAGACATGGAGAAGCTTAAATGTGTGAATTACTAAGTGAAAGTAACCAATCTGGCTACATACTGTATAATTCCAACTATATGACATTCTGGAATAGGTAAAGCTATAGAGACAGTAAAATGATAAGTGTCTGCTGGGAGTTGGGGCAAGAATAAGTAGGCAGAGCACAGGAGAGTTTTAGGACAATGAAAACACTAGGAATGAAACTATAATGGTGGATTCATTCATTCATTCATTCATCTGTCCAAACCCATAGAATGCATACCACCAAGAGTGAACCCTAAAGTAAACTATGGCCTTTGGGTGATTATGATGTATAAATAAAGGTTCATCCGTTGTTTAAAACAATATCCAGTGGAGGATGTTGATAATGGAGGAGGCTATGTATTTGTAGGGCAGAGGATACATTGAAACTCTGTACTTTCTGCTCAATTTTACTTCAAACCTAAAATTGCTCTAAAACATATTTTTTAAAGTTATACTGAAGATATTATGATGATACTTGGGGATAAGTAAATTTGAAAATTTATGTGCAGTTTATTATAGCTGTTTACTTCCAAAACAGTTATTATTCTAACATATAGTCTGCACATCACTCCACAGCAATTAAAGTTCCATTTAAATGTCCCTTTGTTGACACAAGAAAGATTGATAATTAGGAACGTGGGATCCAAACTGAGAAGAACAATTTTAAATCCCAACACTGCCAACCTTAACTGTATGATTTTAGGGAACTTATTCAACATCTCTGAGTCTTATTTTTCTCTTTAGTAGGATTAAGAAAAATTGAATAGTTGTAAAATACCAATTTTATAGGGCTGTTGCTATAAAGAACAACTTATAGAGGGAACAGGTGTTCAAGTTCTTTTATAAACTATTAAATAAGGGCCAGCCCAGCCAGTGTGGCTCAGTGGTTGAGTGTTGATCTACGAACCAGGAGGTCAGGGTTCAATGCCTAGGTCAGGGCACATGCCCAGGTCGTGGGCTCCATCCTCATTGTGGAGGTGCAGGAAGTAGCCAATCAATGATTCTCTCTCATCACTGCTGTTTCTATATCTCTCTCCCTCTCCCTTCTTCTCTGAAATCAATAAAAATATATTAAAAATAGAATAAAATAAAGGCCGATCATTGCTATCTTTTGGATGATCCTTTGAAGAATTACCCATACCATTCTGAAATAATTTATTAAATAACAGAAAAAGTCATACAAATCCCAAGTGGATTAAAAAAAAAAAAAAACCTCAGGAAAATATAGGATGAAAATCATGGCAGTGCCACAGATTTGCACTGCAATGAAAGATGATGGGAAAAACACAATCGATATGATGACTCCCACTTTTTGATATGACTCTGATTCTGGGAATATGGTGTCGTTTCCTTTTAAAATGTATCAATATTATTATAACACATCAAAATCTGTGACATGTTAAAGGAATTCTGACAGATTTCAAACACTGAATTATAATAGGTTTAAATTTCCCTAGAAATTTAAATGAACTACTAGTCATACCTTAAAAAGTGCTACATGTTATGTAATAAATAATTGACAGTGAATATAAAATATTTTAAATCTGGTATTTTATTTGTTGAACAATATTAGCAATGTATCATAATTTTTATAATTCGTTACTATTCATCTATAAAAAATTGAGGTTGTATATTTGTCCAACTATTAAACCAGAAGGCACTTTCTAATCATTAAAGCTATGTTGGGGAATGATAAAGAAAGCAAAAGGTTGGTATATATAATGAAATTCATTAAAAAATTTAAAAGGCAAGGAATAACTATGAAATATTTTTAAGGAACAAACTAAAAGAATTGATCACCTTAATTACAAACTTTTAATGCAAGTTATAATAACCACTTAAACACCAATAGAGCAACATAAAAATGTCATATTTCAGAAAAAATAAATGCAAATAATATATAAACCCATGAAAAATATTTCAATCTTTCTATTAGTTAGTATTTTTTAGATTAAAATAACCAACAGTTAATATTATTAAATAAAAAATTGTTAAATACATTTAAAGTCATATTTAATATGTGTGCACTTCAAGGCTTATAAACAGTCTCAGACAAAGTAGGGGTAACAGTTGTAAGTTCACTGTATTCTTGTATTATTATTTATTAATCATTTTTAAATATATTTTTATTGATTTCAGAGAGGAAGGGAGAGGGAGAGAGAGCTATAAACACCAATGCTGAGAGAGAATCATTGATCAGCTATCTCCTGCATTCTCCACACTGGGGCTCGAGCCCACAACCCAGGCATATTCCCTGACCAGTAATGGAACCATGACCTCCTGGTTCATAGGTCGATGATCAACCACTGAGCCATGGTGGCCAGGCAATTATTATGATTTTCCATAAGACCAATCGTAAACCTACTTTTGCCCCACCCTGTATATACTCAATATACAAAATGGTATATTGTGTAAATTGGTACAACCCTTCTGGAAAGCAATTTGTCAATACAATCTGGGTCTGTAAAAGTTCATATTCTTTAGTATAGTAATTTCTTTTCTAGAACTGTAGCCAAAGGAACTCATCAGAAATCCAGACATTTAGGACAAAGATAAGAAACATTACATTTATAAACAGTTAAAACCTACGAGCAACTTAAATGTCTAATGTTTGAAATGTCATTAAATGCATGTTAGTATTGCTATAAGATAGAACATGTCGTATAATTAAATGTAGATTTTTAAATAATATATAATGGCATGAGATAATGCTTATAATTTCCAGTTAGGTTAAAGGTAAGAATACAACCCTGTATCATTTCTATTGAATCCATATTTTGTGCATAAATATTTGCTTAAGATTTTAAATACATGAACTTAGAAACTGCCAATAATATACCAAATAACAATATATCAATAATTTTGTAATAAAAATTAGATTATTTTTATTACTAGTTTTATTTTCTGCATCTTCTAAATGCTTTACAAATATGAATTTTTAAAAATGAAAGATAACCCATGGACACAGGCTATAGGGTAGTAAAGACTTGGGCAGGGGGGAAGATATTTGTAATACTAACAACAATAAAAATATTAAAAATTAAAATCTAGAAAAATGAAAGATATTAAAGTATATGCATTTCAATATATTTTACACATTATCTAGACTTTTCTCATCAGTCTTTTATTATTGATATTAAAATAGAACTTAAATATTAAGAAATGGGAAGAAAATGACAGATGTGGACTAGTGTCTCAGCCTGCACCACTGATTTAAGGACATTAAATTAATGTTACACTGTTGCTTTTCCATAAACCTTAACATTCCTGAAATGACCATGTTTTCCCTTTCTCTGTCCACCTTCCAAGACTGTCTAAATCACAGTTAGAAAAAAACTTTCTCATCTTTGTATTTGTCTGATATTGTTGTGTCATAAATTATGCATCCATTTTCATTGAAGCAGTTATATGGACTTTAACTGGCAAGCTGCTTTCAGGTTCTCAAACATTAAATTCATCTCAGGAGACTTGCACATAGGGCTAACCCTGTGTCTTTATAGATGATCTCTGAGTGTTTTTGATGGTACAAATTGTGAGCATTATGATAAACTGTAGCTGGAAACCCAGCCCTTCTGGGTATAAACTATTCCTTTAACTGACATATCTCCTTTATATGTCTTTTATTTCAATTTATGGTAATAAAACATTAATTTAATAAAAATATCTTCTAAATATTTAAATGCATTAAATGTAAGTCCTCAAAAGCCTTATAAAATTATATACACATACTTAAAATTATTATTATTTTTAAAAATATATTTTATTGATTTTTTACAGAGAGGAGGGGAGAGAGATAGAGAGTTAGAAACATCAGTGAGAGAGAAACACTGATCAGCTGCCTCCTGCACACCCCCGACTGGGGATGTGCTCGCAACCAAGGTACATGCCCTTGACTGGAATCAAACCCGGGACCCTTCAGTCCGCAGGCCGACGCTCTATCCACAGAGCCAAAACCGGACAGAGCTAAAATTATTTTTAATATTTACTGTTTTGCCAAGGAATCGTAAAGAACAAAATTTCATAGCAAAAATAAGGGGCTTTGTTTTCCCCCTAGATTATATATTCTATGAATGTTGCTTGATGATTATTTGATTATGCTTTTTGTTGTTTTTTTTTTTTTTTTTTTTTTTTGCTTTTAATGTTTTTATAAAGATGGGAATTGGTTCTGGACCTAGACATCAATGTTTCAACTCCTTTTGTCATCTTCTCCTTGCAGTTCCCAGTTGCAAAATGAAAGTTTCCAACTCCAAGCAGCAAAGAAATTGTAGTCTCATCAATATCTTCCATATTGTGCATCTATACAATAATAGAGGAACATGCAAGTTGTCTGGGACACCGTCAGAGTAACAGTAATGACCAAATTGCAGGCTGCATGGGGCAACAAGGCTGGCAGGGGGGTTAGTGAGGGACGACCAAATGACTGAAGAGCAGGCTGTGTAGGGTGACCAGCCAGCAGAGGAGGAAGTTGAGGGTGACCAGGCCAGTGAGGGGGGCAGTTAGGGGCAATGAGGCCGGCAGAGAGGGGCAGGTAGGGGCAACCAGGCCAGCAAGGGGGGCAGTTGGGGGTGACCAGGTAGGCAGGGGGGCAGTTAGGGGTGATCAGGTAAGCAGGCAGGTGAGCAGTTAGGAGCCAGTGGTCAGATTGTGAGAGAGATGTCTGACTGCCAGTTTAGGCCTGATCCCGTGGATTAGAGAGGGTACAGGCTGGGCTGAGGGGACCCCCCCTTTGTGAACGAATTTCATGCTCTGGGTCTCTAGTCTCATATATTAGAATATGGGCCTGCAAGACTCCTAATAAAAGAGCTTATCCAATTTCTTTATTTCAGACTTGCGAAAATAAGACAAAAAATTTTCCTAATTTTTCGCCTTTGCAATTCTATTACCTTTACTGATTATTTTTTATTGCTTTTTGAAATCACGTAACAAATCTAAAATTGTTAACATTTATTACACACTTGAAATTGCTTTAAAATAGTCCTGGTGGATATTCTGTTCATGGGTCTCAGATGAGAAGGGCATTGTTGAACAAATAGATAAATAAACAACCATTTCAACTGTCATAATTTAAGACCTCATTGACCCTGCACCTTAAGAAGAGGAATTTAATGGGAACTATTGTGTGGGTACTGGCCCTTGGAAGGCTTGCTTTGAAATATAAATCTACTTTCACTAACATAGATATAGCAAAGGCTTCAACTTTTATATTTTTAGATTCTGTTCTTTAAATAATTATAAATACACCATAGGAGAAAATTAAATGAAGTAGAAATAAAATGATTGTTCCCATTTACTAAGTTGTTGATACTAATATTTCTTTACTCTACCCTACATTGTCCCCATGCCCTGCAATGATATAGTATGAGAGGTTGAGAGGTCAAGTAAGAAACTCACCATTCACCCCTTCATGTTTTCCTTTTTAAATGAGAGTCATCCAATACAAGAACAAATGAATTAGCCAGAAATATCACCTTAGAAATGAATACCTGGTACTAAGTTTTCTTTTTTTTTTTAATATATTTTATTGTTTTTTTACAGAGAGGAAGGGAGAGCGATAGAGAGTTAGAAACATCGATGAGAGAGAAACATCGATCAGCTGCCTCATGCACATCTCCTACTGGGGATGTGCATGCAACCCAGGTACATGCCCTTGACCGGAATCGAACCTAGGACCTTTCAGTCCGCAGGCCGACGCTCAATCCACTGAGCCAAACCGGTTTCGGCAAGTTTTCTTGTTCTATTTTTCCCCTTGAGGACTCTTGCCCAACTCCTAAGTGCTCATTTCCTATTGCTGTGTGGCATATGGAATGGTGACAATGACAATAACCTTTATTCTCCAAGAAAACATAGATAAAACCAGTAGTAAAGAAAAAACTGAAAAGGTAGTAAAAGAGAGAGCAAGTATAATGTGGTTATGAACTTATGAGGAGGAGAAAGAATATTATTTCTACAAATAAACTATTATACCAAATACCCAGAACACATTTTAGATATGTAAAATTGAACCTAAATATTGTAAACAGGTAAAGAAAATTATAAATTATATGGCAGATATAAATTATAAAAATCAAAACACTAATGTTTTAGAGATTAGATGATTAGGTGGCTTCTATAATGTTTTAGATAGCATAACTGTACAGATAAGTTTGAGATTATCTAAATATATTTATTTTAACCAACGTAATTATTTCAAATGCATATTTTTTAAAATAAATTTTAAATCTGTAAATGATGTTCATGCACAAACAAGAGATATTTTCTATAGGAAATAATATTCCCAGTTCTTTTTCTCATAGGAAAATGTGCTATTAGAAAAGCTGGAAGGAATATGATCAAGAATGGTTTCTGTATTGTATGAACTGTAATATAAATGCCTTTTTACTCACGGGCAGACAAACTAATAGCTGGGCTTCGATACTGTGCTACTCAATATCACATGCTGCTAAAACCCTATCTGAACAGACTTTTCCAGAAATGTAGTATAATGGCTACTGTAGTGCCCCCTTACTTTAGAAGGTTTAGCTTGGCGACTTAATATTGGTTTCTAAACTCTTTTATCCTTGGATAACTCAAGAGGCTCATTTTCTACTCACACCTTTTGTGCTACTAGCTTGCAGAGAGCTGTATCTGCAGGTCTGAGCTAGCTGACTAGAAAGATGGACTAATGCCACAGAACACTCCTTTGAACAGGAAATTTCTGTTATTACATAGTTGAAGAGAAGATTATTTCTCTTAGCTATTCCTCCCCAGTCAGATACATTGTATAACATTATGAGGATGAAATCTCTTTACAAGAACATTAGACCAGTGGTCCTCAAACTTTTTAAACAGGGGCCAGTTCACTGTCCCTCAGACCATTGGAGGGCCAGACTATAGTTTCAAAAAAAAACTATGAACAAATTCCTATGCACACTGCACATATCTTATTTTGAAGTAAAAAAACAAAACTTAAAAAAAAAAAAAGGCTCTCCTAACTTCAAAAAAAAGGCCCTACTAACTGCAAAAAAAAAAAAAAAAAAAAATAGACCTCCTAACTTCAAAAAAAAAATAAATCCTAACTTGTTCTTACCTTGGTCCTCAGGCAGACGCAGGCTCTGCACAGGCAAGCTCGTGACTCGTCCGATCACACCCGAGACTGAGAGGAGGAGTAGAGAGACAGAGAGAACGAGGGGAGTCGGAGAGTGTGGCGCACATTCCACACATGCGCACTGCGGGCCGGGATGAGTTGGCTGCTAAGCAACAGGCAGCGGCGGCAAAAACACCCGGCGGGCCAGATAAATGTTTTCGGCGGGCCGCATGTGGCCCATGGGCCGTAGTTTGAGGACCCCTGCATTAGACCGTCTATCCTGGCCTAAATCGTGGGATAATGTGAGTTCAGGGTCTTGCATGAATTCAAGTAAGCCCATGCTTGTAAGTCCCCCTGCCCCAACCCAATATATACTACTCTCTACGTTTACCATGTGGCAACCATAGTATGTCTCTGATCTATTGCATCACAATCTGAAAAACTGAAATAAGGCTTAAAGCTAGAAACCAAATACACCCATGCCAGTCTGTCCAGGCATAAAACCTAAGAGGCATATGCAATAGGGAGCTTTTCTGTTTTTGTAGAGTGTAATGAAATCATATTTGATATTAAAATGTTTTGGAAATGCATATAATTAAATGACTGATAAGTGTTGAATTGATTTTACCATTTGTCCTTCCTCATCCTTCTGATTTTTTCCCTGTTCTAACTGCTCTGGATTTCTGTAGTGCTCAATGCTATAGATAAGCAGTGTCCTGCAGAAATCTTTGATCTTTCTGAGGAAAAATACCATTGAAATTTGATAAATAATTAACAAAAACTTGATAGCAATCAGTAGCAATCAGTCAATTAATCATCGAGTATATGCCAAGTAGACTATATTATGATAAGCATCAAGTAAGATAAAGTAAGAAATATAAGAATGTAAGGTATGGTCTTGGGCCTTTAGAAGTTTACAACGAAGTGAAGTGGTAAGTCATATGTATCTCAAATGGATAGCACATGTTTGAATATTTGCTTATTTAATTGACAGTGATAAGTACAAGATCAAAGTATATAACATAGTAATTTTAACTTGAGAATTAGTTAAAACATTTAATTGTAAATATTAAAGTACATACTTAGTTGAATAATCCACAATACTGATGCCAACTATGATTTCTGAACTATTGTCAAATCAATACACTTTTTGCAAGTTAGATTTTCTTTCCAATCATCTGTCATAACTTGTAATAAAATATGAGGAAAGTCTAATACCACTTCCAAAATGTTAGAATGTGGTATGTGCATTCTAGTTTTAGGAATAGCATTTTATTTTGCTTACTCACAAAGCTCAGTGAGTTTAATTAAATCTCAACTGCCTCAAAGAAATTTCTTTTATTGTACAAAATTGCACTTATCATCTTGATGGCAAAAAATATATAAAATGCTACTGTCTTTCAAAACAAAGAATTTGCATATAGGCAATAAGTAAAAAGGTTTATAATATGGCCCAGAAATACAATTAAGCTTTCTGGTGGATGTTTTAAAATATTGTATGGTGAATTATGTGGATGCTTTAGATATGTTATTCAAGGACCTGATATGATAAAAGTCCTCTCAATTGTATATATTCTCAAAATGCAATAAATGCACAGTGAATGCTTAGGTAAAGAGAGCTCTGTGAATATAAAAGTTCTAAGCATACTGGAATACAATTTTCCCACTTTCATATTTCCATTACTATCTAATGCCTCTTCCCCAAGCTCAATAACACTTAGTTTGATCTTAATTAGGTCATTATCTCAAAAAGCAATTGACTTAATAGCATAAATGACCAACGCTTTTAATTGCTTTATAGTTATCAGTGTGCGTGTGTGTGTGTGTGTGCATGTGTGTGTAGATTGGTAGATGTCTTTCTCTTCATCTTTCCTCTCTCTCTCTCTCTCTCTCTCTCTCTCTCTCTCTCTCTCTCATTCTCTCTTTCTTTCTTTCATTACATATATATACACACACACTAATAAAAGATAAATATGCAAATTGACCATACCTTTGTGACACCCACCAGCCAATCAGGAGTGTGTCTCAAAATTAACTCAACAAAGATGGTGGGTTAATTTGCATATGCAGGATCGAAGTGGCCAGGGGTGGGGTGGAATGCTTACATTGTTGCCATGGTGCCAATGCAGGCATTCTGCACCGCCCCAGCTGCTTCGGGCCTCTGGGCAGTGTGGGAAGGTGGAAAGGCGGCTCTGGGCCAGAACGAAGGCAGAAAGGTGGCTCCAGGTTGGAGCAAAGGTGGAAAGGCGGCTTTAGCCTGGGCGAAGGCGATGCCAGCAGCCAGGGGAAGGAAGGCCCATTCTTGCATGAATCTTTGTGCATCAGGCCTTTAGTATATATATAGAGGCCCCTCCTTGAGTGGAAGCCACTGCAGGCTGGAAGCAGATATCTGGGATTTATTTATCTTCTATAATTGAAACTTTGTAGCCTTGAGAAGAGCCAAGGGCCGGCCAGGGCAGGTGGAAGCTTGGCTTCCTCCATCACCAGGGGCAACCCAAGCCTCCTGCTCGCTCCAGCTCCGTGGCTGCCACCATCTTTGTGATGGAGTGGCGGAGTGATGGTTAATTTGCATATTACTATTTTATTAGATAGGATATATATAGTTGTTGGAATGATGTGGACAGGGAACCGTCTAGTAACTTAGTTATTCTAAGCTTGAGGCATTCCACCTCTCCTCCCCCATTTCATTTCTCTCACAATAAATATAAAATACATAACTTTAGCCCTGACTGGTTTGACTCAGTGGGTAGAGTGTCAGCCTGCGGAATGAAGGGTCCCAGGTTCAATTCCAGTCAAGGGCATGTACCTTGGTTGCGGGCACATTCCCAGTAGGGATTGTGCGGGAGGCATCTGATCGATGTTTCTCTCTCATCGATGTTTCTAACTCTCTATCCCTCTCCCTTCCTCTCTGTAAAAAGTCAATAAAATATATATATATATTTTTTAAATATATTTTATTGATTTTTTACAGAGAGGAAGGGAGAGAGATAGTTAGAAACATCGATGAGAGAGAAACATCGATCAGCTGCCTCCTGCACATCTCCCACCGGGGATATGCCCGCAACCCAGGTACATGCCCCTGTCCGGAATCGAACCCGGGACCCTTCAGTCCGCAGGCCGACGCTCTATCCACTGAGCCAAACCAATTTCGGCAATAAAATATATTAAAAATATAAAATAAAATACATAACTTCAGGAATATTTAGCACTTTGCTCCCTTATCTATTTCTACTGCCTAACTTTGTAAGATATAAGAGTTTCTTCTGGGAAAAACTGACAGATTAGCAAGGGAGTGTGCAGGCCCCTATATATTCATATGGATAGAACTAAAAGATCATGGTAAGATATACCCACAGTACTGCTACAATGTACTTTATTTAGAACGTAGGAACACAAATATAGTGAAGTGGTAAGATGTAACACATATAGACAAAAAACCTTATTAAAATAACAATTTCTACATGGTAATGCTCTCTCAATTTTACCCACTCTAGATAATATATTCCATGTTTTTCAATACCATCACTATTTTATTTAGTCTTTTTATAACAAGTACCTGCTTATTATTACAAATAGAAGAATAAAAACTATTTGGAAATAAAATCATTTACAAAAGAGAAAACTAGAAACATATATATTGACAATAAATATATTTATGCACACACACTCCATATCCTTATTACCAAATTGAAATCATAATGTTCTATGATTTATATTCAGTTTGGGCTTTTTCTATATATTTACTTGTGTTGTTTTTTAAGGAAAACATTTTAAGGCAAGTAAAATGTTCCGATTCTGTTCTCCATTCAAATCAATCATGCTGATTTTCATCGATCATATCTTTTTAATTTTCTTGAGCTTTAACAGATTTTTAAAACATTCTCCAGATTATTCGATTTTCCTGAACAGTTACTGTTTTTCTTTATCATCTCAATTACAAGTTTAATTCTGCTGTTGCTATTTTAGTTTCCTTGCAATAGTTCAGTGTCTCACCCAAGTCTTTTTTCATCTCTGCTGCTGTTTATATTTTCCTTTTATCATAAAATATTTTTCCCATAAGACTTTCTCTTCCTGGTTCTCTGTGGCTATGTGGTCTTGTATTGTATTGATATATTTTCTATGTTTTTCTTCTGGATTTTAAAGTAAATAATTTATGACAGTGTGCTCTTCCTTTGAAACATCAAAAAAACATTTATTTTCCTCTGTTGTGTGTGTGTCTGTGTGTGTGCACATGTGTGCACACGCCTGTATGTGTGTGTACTTACAAGTGATGGCTATCATATTTCACTTATACATATTATCAAAGAACAATGTTACCACTACCAGGAATTCCTTTCCTTTTAGCCTTTGTGAGCAAGTAACATAAGAAAATTCCAACCTTATAGGATATTAGAATATTTTACTGTGTTTATGATTCTTCCTTTACAATACTTCACAGTTCCTTTCTGTTTTATTCTGTTTCCCATACAAATAACAAACTATAACCCTTACCAATGGTAAGGCCAATACAAAAAGTTAAGGGAAAATAAAGCCAGTAAATCAGAACTTTCTTCCTATACTGCAAAAGTGTCTTAGTTGAGGTGTCAGCAGTAATTTTACATTGTTTTTTATCATTATGTACAAGCACTTTGCTTAAAACTGAGGTACACCCAAAAATCTTGGCATACATAATAGCACTTAGAACCATGCCTAAGTTTAAAATATTTCATAAAATATAATATTTTGAGCTTATTTTTCACTTGAAATTTTTTGGAGGATATTGAGATAAACTATGGCAGAGGCTGCTATTAAAAATAAGACAAATGCGTAAAATAGAGTTGCTTATGCTAAACCCCAAGTCACCAAATGAAGAATTAATCAGTTTTGGCTCTCCCAGAAATAGAATCTTAAACTAGTCAATCAGGAATGGGCTTATTAGCATTGGTTAGGTAATTTACCTGAAAGACCCTTGTCATCCCTTAAAGCATCAGTTCTCAACCTGTGGGTCGCGACCCCTTTGGGGGTTAAACGATCCTTTCACAGGGGTTGCCTAAGACCATAGGAAAACACATATATAATTACATATTGTTTTTGTGATTAATCACTATGTTTTAATTATGTTCAATTTGTACCAATGAAAATACATCCTGCATATCAGATATTTACATTATGATTCATAAAAGTAGCAAAATTACAGTTATGAAGTAGCAACAAAAATAATTTTATGGTTGGGGGTCACTACAACATGAGGAACTGTATTAAAGGGTCATGGCATTAGGAAGGTTGAGAACCATTGCCTTAAAGGAAAGCGACCTTGACAAAGCCAATCCATTTTTTTATCTAGTACTAGAGGCCTGGTGCAAGAAATTTGTGCATGGGGGTGTGTGTGTGGGGGAGAGGGTGGGTGTCCCTCAGCCCAGCCTGCACCCTCTCCAATTCAGAACCCCTCAGGAGATGTCCAACTGCCAGTTTAGGCTCGGCAGTCAGACATGCGTCTCACAATCCAGGACCACTGGCTCCTAACCACTTGCCTCCCTGCCTGCCTGATAGCACTTAACCACTCTGCCTGCCTGTATGATCACCCCTAAACACTCTGCATGCCTGCCTGATCACCCCTAACCACCTCTTCCTCCTTGCCTAATCTCTCCTAACTGCTCCCCTGCTGGCCTGATTGCCCCTAACTGCCTCTGCTTGATCCCATACCCGGGACCCAGGCTTCCCTTCCTCTGGCTGGCTGCAGGCACCCAGGACCTGGGCCTGCTTTGCCCAGGCCACAGCCACAGGCACCAGGGACCAGGGGCAGGAGGCTTCTCCCTCTCCCAGGTTGCAGCCAGAGCCGCTGGTGCCTGGGACTGCGAGTGGGCGGCTTTGCCCGGGCTCGGTTTTGTCAGGAAGGACATCTGGAAGGTTGTCTGGACGATGTCTGGTCTAATTACCACATTACCCTTATTAGTATAGATAACTTCCTTGTTTCTGACCCTTCTCCCTATAAAATACTTTTATCTTATAGTGCTCCTTCTTGAAGCTCCTTTCTATGTGCTAGATAGGATATTGCCCAGTGCATAAATCTTACCTAATAAAGAGGGAATATGCAAATTGACCATCATGCCATAACGGTCAAGATGGCTGCACCCACATCAGAGGCAGCAATTCTGTGACACAAGATGGCTGCACCCACAGCAGAGGCCGAGTCCCCGTAATGAGACTTAATGAGCAATCAGCAGGGACCTGAGGCTGCATGGCTCTGGGCCAGGGCAGGGGACCTGAGGCTGTGCCACCCCCGCCTGGTGGGGCTTGACAGGGGACCTGAAGCTCACTTCCCTGCCCAGCGGGGCTTGATGGGAGACCTCAGACCATGCCCCCTGCTCTGGTGCTGGGCCAGAGGACCTGAGGCCACAGCCCCCATGACTCTAGTTCCCATGGCGCACTCCAGACTCTGACAGGAGGAAGATTTTCATATACATTTTACTAATTTTCTTTCATCTCTGACACTTCTATTATAGAGAAAGGGCAAATAGCAATATTAAAATATTTCCTCTAATTAATTCGCTTTTAATGTGCACGAATTTCGTGCACCAGGTCACTAGTTATTAAATAAAGCCAGTAAGATCTTTAAAATTGTCAATATAAGAACATCCAAACCCATAGAAAGTTTTATAAGATTTTATTTGAACCAAACTAAGGCATTGCCTGGAAGCAAGGTCTCAAAATGCACCAGAAATAGCAGTTTTGCCATTGTTTTTATAAATTTGGAATCAAAGCAGGGAAGTAAGAAAGATTACATAAAATCCATTGGGGGTGGATCAAGGAGGCAGAGAAAGCCAGGCAGGGAAATCCCTATGATGGGATAAAAAGTATAATGGAGATATATACTTCTTATACATTGGTGAGTACAAGATAGCTAGCATTTTACATTTACGGTAAATAGAGGTGGTATACAGGTGACAAGATCATGTTCTCTCTGAAGGGTTGCTAGACCTCTAAGGGCTCTCAAACAGAAAATTATTGTATAATTCAAAGATGAGTTAACCTAGGTGTACAAGGACAATGGGTAGAGCGTGCTTAAGGCAAAGCTAAACTTTTTATTTAGGAAGTTATAGACCCTGGCTGAGTAGTTTAATTGTTTGAACCATTGGCCTGATATGCCAAGTATGTGGGGTTGGATCTCAAGTCAGAACACATATAATAATCAACCAGCAAATGCATAAATACGTGGAACAATAAATCTCTCTCTCTCTTTCTCTCTCTCTCTCTCTCTCTCTCTCTCTCTCTCTTTCTCTTTGTGTGTATGTATATCTCTTCCCTTCCTTTCTCTCACTCTCAAATCAATAAATAAAAATCTTTTAAAAAGTGTTAGGCTTGGCCCTAGCTGGTCTGGCTAAGTGGATAGAGTGCAGGCCTGCAGAATGAAGGGTCCCGAATTCAATTTTAATCAAGAGCACATGCCCGGGTTGCAGACTCAATCCCCAGTAGTGGGCATGCAGGAGGCAGCCAATCAATTATTCTCTCTCATCATTGATGTTTCTATCTCTCTCCTCTCTCTTCTCTGAAATCAATAAAAATGTATTTTTTTAAAAAAGTTATAGACTTTCAGTGTGACTACTCACACTGACATGCCTAGTTAGGAATTTATAATAAGATTACTCTTGCAATCTGATTATGAATCAGATCTAATCTAATTTAATACATACCCTTTTTTATTCAAAAATTACCTAAGTTGAATTTTTTTTTTTAGATTAAATACTTTATTTTTAAGTGATTGTCAGAAAATGCTCCCCTTCTTCTACTTCCCTTCCTCCACCTAATTCTGGGGTCTTTTTTAAATTCTTTAGTGTTTAAAGTATTACATATAGTATTATATATGTCTCCTTTTTCACCCATTGACCTCTCCCCGGCCACTCCCACATCACCACACATCCCCTCACCCCCCTAGTGTCTGTGTCAATTGGTATGCTTATATGCATGCCTACAAGTCCTTTGATTGATCTTACACCCCAATCCTTCCCCTGACTTCCCTCTGAAGTTTGACGGTCTGTTCAATGCTTCTCTGTCTCTGGATCTGTTTTTGTTCATCAGTTTATGTGGTTCATTACATTCCACAAATGAGTGAGATCATGTGATATTTATCTTTCTCTGGCTGGCTTATTTCACTTAGCATAATGTTCTCCAGGTCCATGCATGCTGTTGCAAATGGTGGGAGTTCCTTCCTTTTTTACAGCAGTGTAGTATTCCATTGCATAGATGTACCAGTTTTCTAATCCACATATCTGCTGATGGGCATATAGGCTGTTTCCAAATCTTAGCTATTGTGAATTCTGCTTTGAACATAGAGATGCATATACCCTTTCTTATTGGTGTTTCTGATTTCTTGGGATATATTCCCAGAAGTGGGATTAATGGGTCAAATGGGAGTTCCATTTTTAAGTTTTTGAGGAAACTCCATACTGTTTTACACAGTGGCTGCTGCTGAGGAAGCGGGAGAGGCTCCCGCCACCACTGCTGTGCTGGCAGCCATCAGCCTGGCTTGTGGCTGAGCAGAGCTCCCCCTGTGGGAGCCCACTGACCACCAGGGAGCAGCTCCTGCATTGAGTGTCTGCCCCCTGGTAGTCAGTGAGTGTCATAGTGACCAGTCATTCCCAGTCATTCTGCTGTTAGGGTCAATTTGCATATTACCCTTTTATTATATAGGATAGAGGCCTGGTGCACAGGTGGGGGCTGGCTGGTTTGCCCTGAAGGGTGTCCCGGATCACAGGGGTCCCGCTGGAGTGCCTGGCCAGCCTGGGTGAGGGGCTTATGGCTGTTTTCAGGCTGTCCAAGCCCCCCAGCAGGGACCCTCACCCCATGGGGGTGTGGCCAGCCTGGGTGAGTGGCTGATGGCTGTTTGCAGGCTGTCCATAGTCCCTTCAGGGTGAGGGGGTGCCTGTCCAGCTGGGTGAGGGGCTGATGGACATTTGCAGGCTGCCCCCCGGGAACCCAAGTTTGCAGCCTCTCCATTGTTCTTTCTTTTTTATTTTTTTCTGGGATTTATTTATCTTCTATAATTGAAGCTTTGTAGCCTTGAGCAGAGCCCAGGTCCAGCCAGGGCAGGCAGGAATCTTGGATTTCTCCATGCCAGGGGCAACCCAAGCTTCCTGCTCACTCCAGCTCTGTGGCCACAGCTGGCTAGAAACAGGTATCTGGGGCTTATTTATCTTCTATAATTGAAACTTTGTAGCCTTGAGTGTAGCTGAGGGCTGGCCAGGGCAGGCAGGAAGCTTGGCTTCCTCCATCGCCAGGGGCAACCCAAGCTCCTGCTCATTCCAGCTCCACACGGCCATCTTAGTTGGTTTAATTTGCATACTCGCTCCTGATTGGCTGGTGGGCGTGGCTGGTGGGCGTTGCTTGAGCATAGCAGAGGGATGGTTAATTTGCATGTTTATCTTTTATTATATAGGATAGGTACCTGTTTGTAGCCATTTCTCTTCCTTATGCCTTTGTTTCTTCTTCCCTTTCTTTTCTTTTTACAGCAGTTCTTTAGCATTTCCTACATTGCTGGCTTGGTAGTAATAAACTCCTTAGCCTTTTTTTCATCTGCAAAGCTCCTGATTTCTCCTTCAATTTTGAATGATAATCTTGCCAGATAGACTATTCTTGGATTCAAGACCCTTACTTTTCATCACTTTGTATAATTCATTTCATTACCTTCTGGCCTGATGTGTTTCTGATGATAAATCATTTGATAATCCAATGGGAGACCCTTTGTAAGTAACTCTCTATCTCTCTTTTGCAGCCTTTAAGATTCTCTCTTTGTCATTAATGTTTGCCATTGTAATTACAATGTGTCTTGGTGTGGGTCTTTTTTTGGTTCATCTTGTTTGGGACTCTCTGTGCTTGCGAGACTTCACCAAATTAGGGAATTTTTCTATCATTATTTCTTCTAAGAGGTTTTCTAATCCTTGCTTATCTTCTTGTCCTTGTGGCACCCCTATGATATGTATGTTAACTTGTTTCATGTTGTCCCAAAGTTCCCTTAGGCTCTCCTCCTGCTTTCTATTTTTTCTCCAATTGCTTTTCAAATTGGGTGTGCTTTTCTGCCCTATGTTCTAACTCACTCATTTGATACTCCGCTTCCTCTAATCTACTGTTGAAACCTCCCATGGTGTTTTTTATTGTAGCTATATCACTCTTTATTTCATCTTGATTCTTACATAAGTCGTTGATTTTCTCATTCATCTGATTTATGAACTGTATGACCTTTACTCTGAATTTTTTTGACATATTGCATGCCTCTATTTCATTTAGTACCTTTTTTGGGGTAATTATTTTTCTTTCTTTCCTTGGGGCATTGTTTTTTTGTCTCTCCATTTTTGCTATCCCTTTCTGGCCCTGGACACCATGTTTGGAGTTTGAGAGGTTGAAGACCCTATCTGGGCAATGGTCCAGAAATTGTTAGCCCAGAGGCTGGGTCTGCCTTGTGTCTCATGCCTTTATTGTCTGCTTCAGATGCTCAGTGTGATGGGAATCCATGCACATTTTCTCTGATGTGCTAGTCCCTGTGAGGACCCAGAGTCCTCTGGCATCCAATTCCCCGTGCTGCCCCAGCACCCATGGCATGGTGGCACCCTAGGTCCCTCTGGCAGTTCAGCTGTGGCACGGTCCCGTGGCTCCTAGCTTGCTCTGGGTAGCCCTGGAAGCACTTTCCTATGACCCAGAGTGATGTGTGTGCTGGGTTGATCCAGGTAGCCCTTGCAGGACTTTCCTAGTGGCTGAGGAGAAGCAGGATGCTCTGGGTTGTACAATCCCTGCTTTCCTGTAGCATGGGGTAAGACAAATGCTGGATTGCTCCAGTTCACCCTTCCTCAGTGTGGAGTGGGTGAATTTTGTTTTTAACTCTGCTAACCAACTGTTTTTTGGTTTTTGTTGCCTACATGTTGTTATATACTTTCGTTTTTTAAATTATTATTTAATTTTATTTATTCATTTTTATTGAATTTATTGGGTGATATTGACGAATAAAATGTTTACTTCCAAAATTCAAGTCTCTTTCCATTACCATTTACATAACCTATACTCTCTTTTACCTCCCCTTACCACTCTTTCCTTCTGATAAACACCATACTATTGTCTGTGTCTATGAGTTTTGTTGTTCTGTTTACTTGTTTTGCTTAACCCCTTGACCTTTTTCATATAGACCCTAGCCTCCCTCCCCTCTGACAGCTGTCAGTCTGTATCTATAAGTCTGTTTCTATTTCATTTGTTCATTAGATTCCACTTATAAATGAAAGATCATATGCTATTTTTCTTTCTCTGACTAGCTTATTTCACTTAGCATAATACTTTCCAGGTCCATCCATGCTGTTGAAAAGGGTAAGAGTTCCTTCTTTATACTGCTGAGTAGTATTTCATTGTGTAAATGTACCACAGCTTTTTTATCCACTCATCTACTGGTGGATACTTGGGCTGCTTCCAAATCTTGGCTATTATAAATAACACTGCAATGGACATAGGGGTGCATATATTCTTTTGAATTATTGTTTTGGGTATCTTTGGATATATTCCCAGGAGTGGAATCACTGGGTTATACTGCATTTTCATTTTAAAATAATCCAATTAAAAATTGGCAAAGAACCTGAATAAACTGTTCTCCAAAGAGGACATACAGATGGCCAATAGGCATATGAAAAGATACTCAATACTCAATTTCTTCATAGAAATTCACAGTAAAACCACAATGAAATATTAACTCACACCTGCCAGAATGGCTATCCTCAATAAATCAACAAGTTTCCACAAGGATGTGAAGAAAAGGGAATTCTATGTACTGTTGGTGGGAATGCAGATTTGTGTAGCCACTGTGGAAAGCAGTATGGAGGTAACTCAGAAATTTTAAAATGCCTTTTTATTACATATTTTAGGCATAATTTATTAAGCTGAAGTCTACAATATCTGCACTTTATAAAGAAAAATATTGTAGAGGAATTATTAAGTATATATTAAAATATATTCTTAAAAATTCAGATATTCACCATGTATTACACATATATATTCTATATATGTGGTATAATAGGAAAAGTATTTTGTCTTTGTCCCTGGGTCCTGACACAAATCTAAAACCCTTGGATTTTGCTGAGTGATAAAATATATTTTTTCATTGAGAAAGAGCTCCTTCAATCAGACCTGAGCTTATGTTAATAAAGTGACTTTTGGAAAGCCCCTAGGTGCCCTAAAAATGGGGGACTGGTTTCCAGGTAGCCAATCACAATTTGAGGGTTGGAACTTTCAACCCTATCCTAGGCCTCAGGAGAGGAAAAAGAGTTAGAGATAAAGTGCAATCACCAGTGGCCAATGATTAATGAATCATGCCTCCATAAACCCCCTAAAAATGAGGTTCCAAGAGTTCCAGGTTGGTGAGCATGTGAAAATACAGGGAAAATAGTGTGCTTAAAAAGTATGGAAGCTCTGTGCCCTTTTTATTATCCTGCCTTTTGTATCTCTTTAATCTGGCTCTACCTGAATTATATCCTGTCATAATAAACAGGGGATGTAGTAAATAAATGTTGTTGTTGTTTTTGTTTTTTAGTTATGTGAGCCACTCTAGCAAATAAAGCAAAGGAGGAGAGTGGGATGAAGGAGTCTCCAATATATAGTCAGTTAGAAGCACATGCCATCACCTGGGCTTGTTTGTGATTGGTGTCTGAAGTGTGTGTGTGTGGGGGGGGGGGGGGGGCAGGGGGTGTTTCTTGTTGGATTGGGCACTTCACTTGTGGTGTCTGGTGTTATCTTCTGTTAGATAGAGTCGGGATTGAGTTAAATTACAAGACACCCTGCTTGGTGTGAAATAAACTAATGCAACATGGGGTTCAGGGCACAGAATCTCCCTCTTGTAGGTTCTTGCCCTATAAAGTTTGAAGAATAAACTTGTGGACTAAAAGGCTTCTTTAGTAAAAAATTGTGGAAGTTTATTCGAAGCATATAAAAAATTTGTCTGGGCAGGTGTCCCCAAATGGGAAAAACATGATCTCTCTCTCTCTAATGGGAAAAATCAATCCTGTCTGAGTCTCTTTGTCTCCTGTTTATATATGCTGGTAGCTCTTAGTCTGACATGATCCTTTCTAATTGGACTCTTCCTTAATTTATGACCCCTATGCTTTCCTAATTGGTCATTCTTCTCTAGATTATCAGTTTCAAAGTCCAAAGCCCAGGTGATGCCTCCTTCTATCTCCCTCCCCCCCCCCCACTTACATTGCAGCATTCCTCTATCCTCTGTGAAAGTATATTTTCCTCTTGTAACATTTCTCTATCCTCAGTGAAAGTATGTGTTCCTCTTGTACTATTTCTCTATCCACTGTGAAAGTAGAATAAGCGTTTTGGCTTATTGGAGCTATCTCCTTCCTATCACATATACATTCCTCTCCCATGAACCTCCTTTTCCCCTAAAATTGCCTGTCCTGTCTCTAAAACTTTTTACACGACCACACTTTGTGAACAGAAGTAAAGTTTTTTTATAGTATAATTGTATGCAGTGTAAAGGAAAACAATAGTTTTTCCTTTATAATACATACTGGAGGCCACAAAATCTGTGTGCTGGTGGAGGTGTCCCTCAGCCCGGTCTGCACCCTCTCTCAGTCTGGGACCCCTTTCTCCTTACCGCCTGCCTGCTCGCTGCTCATTACCTCTTGGCTCACTGCTCCTTAGCACTGCCACAGAGGCGTGAGAGGCTCCCGCCATCGCCACTGTGCTCGCCAGCTGTGAGCCCGGCTTCTGGCTAAGCGTCTGTCACCTGGTGGTTAGTGCGCATCATAGCGACCAGTCGTTCTGGTTATTACCCTATAATGTTGGTTAGGCTTTTATTAAATAGATATAAAAATTTCCATATATGTGCTTATATTCAACATATATTCATTTCTTCCTCTTTAAATAATTTAAATGTCCCCAACCTACCTTTATTCTCTGAGTGGTCTGCTTGTGTGAAATTATTCTCTGTCTCAATGAAATAACTGGACAGAAGATTTAAATTGTGTGTGTGTGTGTGTGTGTGTGTGTGTGTAGTAATGTAATCGAAAGCAGGATTAGCTGCCAGCCACAGGTGCTGGTGAGAAAGAAAGAGGTTTATTAAACTGCCAGCTACATGAGAAGCTAGGGGATTCTTGTCCCAAAGTCCATCTTAATATCTCAGTGTAGGTATTGTTTTTATCAGGAGGGAAAAGGAAAGCTGCATTCACACCTTTGGTAACATGGAATTGAACAATCATCATTATTTTCCTCTTGTATCAATATTTATTGGCTTTTGGTTATCAATTATGTGTGTATACTGTCCCAAACATAAACAAATGCATATACATATACACATACACATACACACACATATATATATATATGATTTCCTCAAACATCTGACTTCATTAATATATCCACTCAACAAATATCGAATGCCTGCTGTTTTAAAAATTCTGTCAGGCTCTGAACCCTGTGTTGGAAGAAAATACACTTTACAGTTTAGTCTTTGTTTAAAATGAATTAACTTAGAGTTAACATAAATTTACCTGTGAATAAAAAGCATGGCTTCTTAAGGCAATGTATAAAACAATAATTAAAGTAAAAAAACCCCTTTAGTTAATTTATTATCTTGCTACCTTCTTGTGGTAGTAGAACTCTAGATAAATCACCATTTGTGTAGATGATGCATGCAAGGAGGATATATTATAAGATCTTGAGATTATCAGTACAAAAGCACTAAGGAAGCCAGAGGATGTTCACTCCCAGTGCCACTCTAGAGGTTCTCTTATGGCATAAGCTTAGGCAGGACAATTAATTCAAGTCTCAGGTATCTAAAAGTTAGCCCAATGATACTCTCCTTGCCAACCTCACTGAAGTGTTGTGAATATTAAGGAATGCCTTTGGAAATATTTTGCAACGTGTAAAAATGATATAGAAAATAACATTGTTACTATTGCAAATACAAAATATAATTATTCTAAGGATATAATATTTTTAACTTTCATTCTTTTTAAAATTTATGTGATGTTTGCATTTAATGTTCATGAGTTGTCAAAGAAAAAAACACACCAGGCCCTATTGAAAATGGCAAGGAAGATTTTATTCAAGACTAATGCAATAGGGGCCAAGATTATTGCAGTCGGGGAGATTAAACTCAGCTTGCTGAAACAAAAGGAGGATTTTCAAACACTGGAGCAAACTGATGGAAAAATACTGAAGGACACTGGGGAGGGGAGGTTGATGGATGCGATTAGGCCATCTGTGTTTGCTAATTGGTGCTTATGGAAGAAGTTAGGCATCTGCCCTTCCACAGAGACTGGGAGACAGGGGTCCTATCTTTCTAGATGATTGCATTGCAGAGATGGCTTCAGGTCCTGGAAAAAGACACCCTTGGCTTATATAGATTTACATTTCAAAGATTAGAGAGAGCATTTACAATTGGCAAATTTTCTAAAGAACATGTACTAAGAAAATGGAGGTCAGGGGCCTTTAGTAAGAAAGAAGCTGGACTGGAGTTCAGTCAAGGTATGGCTTTTTTGGTCAACTTTAAAAAATATGTCATGTGGTTTTAGTTTATGTTAGAGAAAGTGCTCAGGAAGAACTATCTATCTAAATAAACTTGTCTCTATCAACCTTTTTAAAAAAAAATTAGATGAATGAGGCTTTACTTTTGTAAGTAGAAAGTGTTTTTGCCAAAATTACATATTTAAATGTCAAAAGAAGTCTGTAATATTTCAGTAAATGGACCTGTTCAGATTCCAGACTCCATGTGGTTTACCCAGAGTACACAGAATTGTTACTGGTTGTACACATTCTTTATCTTCATATGTTTTTAAAATAAGGTTACCAAAATGGAGAAATTAATTCTGACAGAATTTTGAGGAATTTGGCATATTCACTAAATTTTATATTCCTCTTCCCCCAAGCACACACATTTCTTTATTTTATTTACTCCCTTTCTATTGTTAATATAGTTTCCTCAGTTATAACCAAGTAATATAGAATTCATGTAGTGTCATTTCAGCTACTCCTATATGTCCTGTATGTTTGATGTGTTTACTCCCTTCCAATCCCAGTGAAGACATTTTTAAGCTAAGAAAGACCATTACAAGGAATATCTTCCTTGATCATAGCAATTTGATGTGGAGTCATTCTCTGTGCAGATCGAAAGAGGAGAGTGAATTGGAATGCTTCGGTCTGTGATACAGCGGCACTGCCGCCGCTCCCCTGCAGATCTGTTTTCAAAGGCAGCCAGGAGACTGAGGCACCTCACACCAATTCCATTTAGGGGTCCATTTAGGAGACTTGCTCACTCGCAAACGAGAATTGACTACCAAAGGCAATGGGACACCTGTGAAATGGTCAATACTTCCTGCAGTAGTAAGTGAGGTTTTAGTTTGACAGAAGAACTTGACGTGTGAGTGCTTTATATTGCCTTTTCATTTTTGTTTTTGATTTTTTTTCCAGTCATCTTAGATATGACCTAACCAATTTGGACAAACATAACACATACTACAACTTGTATAGAAATGCATACAGAATAAAATGTAATTAAAATTCTATGAAATGATGAGCATTTATTTTGGACTCAGGATCTGTTTATATATTATCAAAGCAAAGTAGAGCAAGATCAGTGATTATTTTTTATGCGACAAACACAATTTTAAAACTACTTTGAGCCGAGACCGGTTTGGCTCAGTGGATAGAGCGTCGGCCTGCGGACTGAGGGGTCCCGGGTTCGATTCCAGTCAAGGGCATGTACCTAGGTTGCGGGCATATCCCTGGTGGGGGATGTGCAGGAGGCAGCTGGTCGATGTTTCTCTCTCATCGATGTTTCTAACTCTCTATCTCTCTCTCTTCTTCTCTGTAAAAAATCAATAAAGTATATTTAAAAAAAAATTAAAAAAAAATAAAACTACTTTGTGTGAAAACTAAACACTTGGTGCTTTTTTTGTCATTCTTATAATCCTAAAGAAAACCTAAAGAAAACAAAAATACATTATTAACCCATTTTAGAAAGAAATATTTTAATGCAATGATTATTTTCTAAAAGCAAAAAATATACATATTCTTCCTAGATGTGGTTTCTCCTCTTCTATTTCTGAAGTGTTTAAAATAAGTTTTTCAGAGACACCAAGAGAAAAATCTCTGATTGCCTCTCTCTTTAATTCTCTGCTTGAAGCAAATTAGGGTAATGGGTAGCACAATTTTTATCTGTGCTGCTGTGCCCTTTTACAGGCAAAATTTTCAGGACATTTTGCACTTACTTGCATGGAGATTTTCTAGAAAATTGTCCATCATTTTAGACAAACCACTGACTTATATTAACAGAGTTCACCTCTTGATAAATTTCAAAAACCATATTTGTGTAGTAAGAAAATAACTAAAAACTAAATGAAGACTCTTTCATTAACATGCTTACTCTAGTTAACTGAAATACATAATAGAGTCTACAGAAGTGATTTTTTAAAAAATTACTTGAAACATATTTATATAATAAGGCATAGTTTAAAGAAATAGCTAGCTATGAAATCTTTTTTCTCCTTCCTTTGTGTGGCCATAATCAGACTAAAATACACTATATTTGGAAATAATCAGACTAAAATGATCAGATTAATGAAGACTATATTTTGTAAATTCAGACATCTGAATGGAGCAATGTGTAATATCCAAAATGATTAGAGAATGGATTGAAACTGCAGTCCAAAACAGTGTGGACAGACCCTCAGGTTAAGAGGAATAATATTCTGTTAGGGTTATTTAAAACCATAATTATCAAGTCACTACATCACAGACTTAATTATTTGGTGCCATAGAGAGGCAAAAACCCCCCACCAAAACAACACTACAGTTTCTAATAGTTTTTAATAAGACTTATGGAATTTGAATATTTATAATATCATGTGTGTTTTTGTCAGTTTGTTATATAAGTTGCACATGTAAGTTAAAATACATCAGTTATGAAATATAAAAATAAAATAAACACCCGGAAATCACTACATAAACTCAAAATTAAGATATTCATTATCAATATCATAAAGCTATCTCTGTATTTCTCCCATATTCCATTCATCTGTTCTTTTCAAGAATAACCAATATTCTGAATTTTGTGATTGTCAGTATTGCTATTTTTAATGTTTTATTATTTATGTATTTCTATGTAATATATTCCTTTATTTTGCTTGCTTATGAGCTTTATAAAGATTATTTTTACTTACTTTAGGCTTTTCAGATTTGCTTCTATTAGAGCCATCATATTTCTGAGATTTATCCACTTTATTTAATACATTGAAAGTTTGTTCATTTTCATTGCTGCCAAATATACCATTGTGTGACTATTGCAAAATTTATTTATTCATTTACTTCTCAATGCAAGGCTCTGCAAAATGGTATTACTATGTTACTAGACTTTAATTGTTTACCTTTTATACTCTAAAAAATGGTGCACTTGTGAATATAACTGTGCCCATTATATTATACTAGAGGCCTGATGCATGAAATTCATGCATGGGGCGACGGTCCCTCAGCCCTGCCTGCTCCCTCTCACAATCTGGGACTGCTGGCTCCTAATTGCTCACCTGCCTGCCTCCCTGATCCCCCCAACTGCTCTCCCCTGCCAGCCTGGTCTCCCCTAACTGCCTCTGCCATGGCCCTGCCACCGTGGCTTTGTCCAGAAGGATGTCTGGAAGATGTCTGTTCTAATTAGCATATTACCCTGTTATTAGTATAGATACTAAAAGCCCAGCGCATGAAATTTGTGCATGGGGGGGTCCCTCAGCCCGGCCTGCACCCTCTCCAATCTGAGACCCCACAGGGGATGGCCAACTGCTGGTTTACTGAACCTAAACCGGCAGTTGGACATCCCTCTTGCAATCTGGGACTGCTGGCTCCTAACCATTCACCTGCCTGGCTGCCTGCCTTATCACCCCTAACCACTCTGCCTGACTGCCTGATTGCCCCTAATTGCTCTCCCCTGCCAGCCTGATCGCTCCTAACTGCTCTCCTCTGCTGGCCTGATCACCCCTAGCTGCTTCTGCCTCGGACCCTGCCACCGTGGCTTTGTCAGGAAGGATGGCTGGAAGAAGGTCCAGAAAATGTCTGGTCTAATTAGCATATTGCCTTTTATTAGTATAGATTATTACACATATGTGTATACCATTGTACATATCTCCCTATAAAATTGTTTAGTCACAGGATATAATCATACTTGAAATTATAAAATAATGCTCAACTATTTTCAGAGTATTAGTAATTCATTCACACTTAAAGATATAAGAGTTTCTATTATAATTCCATTTCAGCAATAGGACAAAATAAGCTGAGTAGTGTTCCCAAAAAACTAACTGAAAATACTAAACAAAAATATGTTTTAAATTTTTTAAGAGAATTAAGTGACTGACAAGATAGTTATGGCATTGATACTTTATGCCTTGTGTTAATTAAAATGAATATAATAACAATTGTACATTTCATACAGATAAAGCACTTTATTTTTTTAATTTATTTTTATTATTGAAAGTATGACAGATGCAAAACACTTCAAACCTCCTTGCAATAATCAAATACTTTATATTGTATAGTATCTCTAATGCAGATTTCCTTCTAGAGAAATAACTGTGATAATCCACATTTTGTTTCTGGGAACAGTGTATTATACAATAGCAAAATAAGGATGATGGTGAAGTTTAAAAATAATCTAATAGCAAAGAAAACAATGACAGTGAAAAAGCAAGCCAAGTAATGGGAGAAAATATTTTCAAATTATATATATAACTACTGGCCCAGTGCACAAAATTTCTGCATGGAGGGGCCGTTCCTTCAGCCCAGCTGGTACCCTCTCCAATCAGGACCCCTTAGGGGATGTCCGACTGCTGGTTTAGGCCCAATACCACAGGGACTGGGCCTAAACCGGCAGTCAGACATCCCTCTCACAATCTGGGACCACTGGCTCCTAACCACTCACCTGCCTGCCTGCCTGATCTCACCTAACTGCCTCTGCCTCACTGCCTGATCACCTCTAACCTCTCTGACTGCCTGCCTGATTGCCCCCAACTTCCCTCCTCTGCCAGCCTGATCTCGCCCCCAACTGCCCTCCTCTGCTGGCCAATTGGGTTCTGATGGGTCAGTTTCTATGCCAGTCAGCGTCAAAAGCTCCACCTCCTAGGCAGCCATTGGCTCCTCACACTTCACCCAGATTTGGTTCTGATTGGTCGGTTTCTATGCCATTCAGCGTCTCTGGGTCTATCAACAGGGCCCGATGGAAATGTGGGGCTGATCAGCAGCCCAGGTGGAGGCCTACAAAGAAATGGAGGCACAGCTGCTGGTCTGGCCAGGAGAGAAAGAGAGAGGCAAGTGCTGATCAACAGCTGCCACAGAGGCTACAGATCAAACCCTGCTTCTCTCTTCAGGCCTCTCTCCAGGCCTGATTCACAGCCCCCTCAGCAGTCAGTGCTGGATCACCACGCCTGCAGCCGCAGCAGTCAGCAGGGCTGACTTCTGGTTTGTCAAGCCTCCAGTCGTGACAGACCCAGGGTTTTTATATATTAGGATACAGAATTAACCTCTAAAGTTTATATGGAATTCCAACAAGTCAATAGTTAAAAAAAATAATTAAAAAAATGGGCCAAGGATCTGAATAGGTGTTTCTGAAAAGACATACAACAGGTGCGTAAAAAGATGCTCAGCATCCTTACTCATCAAGTAAATAAATGCAAATCAAAACCACAGTAAGACATCACCTCCTACATCTTAGGATGACCGTTATAATGGAAGATGTGCTGGTGTTGATGTGGAGAAATTGGGAGCCTTGGGCACTATTAGTGGGAATGTAAAATGGTGCTGCCACTTTGGAAAACACAATGGAGATTCCTTAAAAAATGTAAAGACACTGATCTGCATGCAAGTGTAGAGGTATCACCCATTTGTGGAATTAATAAGAGCAGGAGGAAAAAATGACCCCAACTGTCCTGTAATTTAATTTCATCCAGAAATTATGATTTAAATTTATCAAAAGAATTATATCCAAATGTATGGCCCAGGAAGGATATTTTTGGCAAGTCTTCATAATATTTAAACAATATCTACCATGAACCTAGCCCGCTGACAAAACAGTTGTACTCATTTTCATCCTGTCTCTATATTGCCAGTTACAGAGACTATTATCAAGGGCAGCCATAAGTTTCTGTGAAAAGTTCTTAGCAAGTTAATGGACCTCTTATTCCAAAATAAAACACAATAAACCTTGAGGGTTTAGAAACCTATTTAGGAGAACTAAATGTAAAAAAAACATTTTAAGTATAGAATGAGCCACTCTTCTTACTTCATCCTAATAACAGCAGCCTAGGATTACACAATAATAAAACAAATGTAATTATCTCAACTCAAGGTTGCCCTAAAGCAACTGTTAGTGTAGCCCACAGTTGTGTCTTTAAATTCAGAAGCAGGAACAAAAGAAACAAGGTATAAATTAGAACCTACATTCAAGGAATAAATTGAATAATTTTAAACCAATAGGAGGTTGTTTCTGTGTGGTTTCCAAATGACCTATCCCTCTCTTCAGTGTTACATTTTATTTTCTAAAGGCATCTAAAACTGGCTTCATTTTTTGAAGGACTGGATTCTCCTTACTGGTCATGGTCTCTTTGCTACTATACACCATTCCTAAGAAACTCCTTCCCTACCCCACCATAGCCCATGTTAAACACAAGCAGATTATACTCATTCTTTCACATAGAGGCCAATGTCACCAAAATAAATACAACCATCATTTTAAGATAATTTTAAACACAAGAACGTATGTATGGCCAGAAATAAGGCCAAAATGACTTTAAATCTTGAAGTACTAAATGTAACAATTAGGTTTAAGTAGAGGCATAAATATGTTGGCTATGTGGTATATGATGAGTCTGAAAGGGGTACATTTCTCTCCCTCACAGGATTTTTAAATATTCTTTTCTCTCTCATACACACACAAAACAATTTTTAAATTATGCCAGGATTTCAATCAAACAAGGAAGATAGGAGAAATACAGAACCATAATTGTAAAGCCCAGGCATGTTAACAGTATTGTTAAATCCTTAACAGCATCCTATGTCATTCAAGTTCACCCAATATATTCTTTCCAGGACGTGCTTTATAACTGGGCCTTTCTCTGTTAATTGATAAATAGCTATACATGCAAAATAATGTGGGAAAATGGCTTTAAGTTGCTAGATAAAATTAATGAACATGGCTTAAACTGAGGGTAAGTTAAGTCCTTCCACAAGAGAAAGCCCTACTTGAAATTAATGGCAATTGTGTCCTTATACAGCCATGCACTGCTTAACGACAGGGATACTTTATGAGAAATGCACCGTTAGGTGGTCTTCTTGTGTGGAAATCAGAGGGTACATTTACACAAACCCCGATGGTATAGTCTACTACACACATCTAGGCTTCTTGTTCCTAAGCTACAAAACTGTGCAACATGCCAATGTACTGAACAAACTATAGGCAATTTGTAACATGATGGTATTTGTGTATTTAAAGACATCCTTCAAAGGAAAAGGTAGTGTAAAAATATGGTATTAAAGATTTTAAAAAGTGTACCTCTATAACGGTACACTTACCGTGAATGAAGCTTGCAGGACCGGAGGTTGCATTCAGTGAGTCAGTATGTGAGTGGTGACTGAATGTGAAGGCCTAGGACATTACTCTATACTACTGTAGATTTTATAAACACTGTACACTTAGGCTGCAATCAATTTACAGAATAAGAGATTAGATCAAGTGAAACAGAAAATGATGCAATCGAGAGACTTCATAAACAGGAGATACATAAGGCTTGCTGGCGTAACAGGACATACTGTTTTATAGCAAACTTTTTGTTATAAGTAGAAAAAAGTATACTCTAAAATTACAATAAAATTTATCGTATGATAAATTCACAAGCCAGTAACATAGTCATTTATTATCGAGTATTACGTAGTCTACATAACTGTATGTATGACTCACAGTGCTGGTTTGTTTCTACCAGCATCACCACAAACACATGAGTAATGTGTTGCACCAAGACATGACCACAGCTAAGACACCACAGCTCCATTATAATCTCATGTGACCATAGTCTTTTACATGGTCTGTCATTGACCAAAATATTGCTCTGTGGTTCATGACTTATATGGTTAGGATTTCATTCTGCCTGAATCTGGTTGCACAATGGTTACTGAACAACAAACAGTACCCATTCATGTGCCATATTTTAAATCAGAGAACAAATGTTTTCTTTTCTTATAAATACTAAGAAGTATTATTTTGTTTATGAAAAGTGTTGAACCATAATTGGTCTTCTGGGGGGACCTATTTTGTTCACACAGCCAACCACTCATGGCTTGCCAGCTTGAGTTCTCAGGTTTTAGTAAGGTTGGAAAAAGAGGTTTATAAGGTCTTAAGTACTTGAGCATTTTGTCATGTGTCGTCTAAGCTGCTCTAAACTCTAAAGGAGAGTCTCTCAAACTCTAAAATACTAAGTGCAGATACACTATTTGCTATTTGGAAAATATTTGCTTCTTTAACCGTGGAATTTCCATAGCAAACAAAATTTTGTTTATAAGCATGAAACATGTTTTGGCTAATGTGAAGGAGTTTAATTATTGTTGTTGTTTCCCCCAGAGGTATTCTGAATACCTTTGAGAACTAATTGAAGTCTGTGTATTTTTTTCTTAATTATATCGTAACTATAAATTTAAATAATTAATTAAAAACACACCAATTATTTTCTGATACAAATGCTTAAGATAGCATATAAATCTTTTTATGGCAACTGCATATCATTTAAGTGGATATAAAAGTATTTTAACTCCAACAATATTTTATTCTGCAGATGATTTCTAAAGCCGTTAATGAGCATACAAATTTCATAACAGTTTGGGTTCTGAATATTAACAAAAACATGCATAGATTGTTAAATATTTTAGAATTAGATTTGAATTTGAGGTTTTAAAAAAAGCGGAGTAGCTGAAACCAAATAGAAGTTTACTCATCACATAAAAAATACTAACTCTAGGGTTGAAATATAACTCTAACAATACCAATAGCACCGGTTCCTTTATTCCTATTGCTCTATCATCTTCAAAGAACCTCATAGTCCAAGATAACTGTTTTAATTCCAGCCATTCCATCTACATTCTAACCACCAAGAAAGTCAGAGAAATAAACATGCCTTTCATTTAAGGACACCTACCAGAATCTATACACATCAATTATAGTTACATTCTGCTCTGAGAACCTGAGTTTGTTTTGCTGCAAAGTTGTTTAAGAAATGTAATCTATACCTATCTGTTAAAATCAGATTGTGTCTTTTATATCGAAGAGGAATGTGGATTTGGGAGAGGAATATGGATTTTTGTTATAATTACAATACCCTCTTTCCTGCTAATGAAAACAGCCCAGTTTACATTGCCAGGATTTTCTCAACCATGAGAACTGCACACTTGTAGGGAATTTGTAGCTATTACTATGACAGAATTATTATTGAAGGCAGTGGCAGTTTTCAAAATGATTATCAGTGACTTCCCGCTGACCCTGCCTCATCAGTATCTGCTGTGTGAACAAAGTTCTGACATGTCCTTCTGTTGCTGATATGTGCTAAAAAACACACCCCGCCATAGAGAAGGCATGTTGATGAAGACACAGCAAAGGAAGGCCTGTCCACGTGTGAATTAGAGAGCAAAGAGTGAAGTGGAGGCTGCGCAAATGGTGAAACATTCCACTCCTGCTGGAGCCTTTCTGGAGAGTGTGCTGACGAGGTCTCCATCGCCAACCAAAGATGCACTCAATCTCTTCTCAGCCCCATTATCTTAATGTGATTGAACTGGTCTTTGTTATAAAAGTGATCTTTCTGTCATTTGCATAATTCACTGCTAGCCCTTCTTGAAATTTCCATTTAAGAAACTGACTCCTGGTGCTTTCTTAAGCATCTTGCTCCAGACTCCTATCTCACTGATGTCTTCCACTTAAAAACATAGGACATTTTAACTCTCAGTGGTGAACACACAATATAAATGCTAGTATACAAATGATGTGTTATAGAATTGTACACCTGAAACCAATCTTCTTACCTAATAATAGACAAACATGTAAATTGACTGTCCCTCTGCTATGCTCACCAGCCAATCAGGAGAGTATGCAAATTAACCCAACAAAGATGGCGGTTAATTTGTATACATAGGCGTGAAGCTTCAGAGAGAGACTGAAGGCTCTGGCTGGAGCTGTGAAGGCCTGGGTCCCGGGTGCCAGAGGAAAACCAGTGCCGGCAGCCAGGGGAAGGGAAGGCCTATTGTACGAATCTCTTTGTGCAATGGGCCTCTAGTATAAATATATTGACCAATATCACCAAAAAAAATTTAATAAAAAATGTATAAAAGAATCATTGGAATATCAAGGAAAAAAATGTACGTATGTTTTTTCATTTTGAAAAGAATGTGATATTTTGATACATTCGTGTTTTTGATAATAGTTACATCTCTCACTTTCTCATCTTCATTTAAGCAAGTGCTACGTTTGCATTTATTGCCTTGAGAATGCATGTAGCAGGGCAGGAAATTCCTGTAAGGTGTCTTGGCTTCACCTTCAAAAAGCATAAGCCCCAGGCAGAGGAAAGGATTCACTACTACAGACAAAACATATTGTCTAAAATCTTGAGAGGATTGCAGGGTTATATATCCAAAAGCAGAAGGGAAAAGGAGTTTCTCTTGCCCAACTAGAAAGATACTCCTTTGGGATTACATTTGTGTCTGCTTTCCTGCAGTGCTGTATTGGGTGCAGAAAGACTCCAGAATGTCTGGACATCCCAGGAGTAGCTTTCTGTTCCCTAAGCAAAGCCCACAAGGGGAAGACTAAGTCAGGCCTCCTGGGATGGAAACCTTCCAGGTTCATGTTCATGGACAGCTGCAGGAAGCCCACCCCTAAATGTCTTGGCATGCATAGGTATTCCAGAATTTTGACCTGAGCCTGGAGAGAGAGAAACTTGAATAAGAAACAGGGCATAAGGATTCTAAACAAATTAATTTTTAAAGAAGCATTTTTTCACATCCATATTAATAGAGTGTGAGTCTGTTCTTTATAGTGTTCACATTTTTGACAGTAGTCAGTTGATTTGGAATCACTGTATTGATATGTGTTATTTTTTACGTAACTTTTTAAATCTTTTTTACTTTTGTCATCACCTCTTCTACTACCTGCAAAATCCTCCATCACATGCACATACTTAAAATGGACCGATGCTTTTTACTTCTGGCTTACCTCAGAATGATCAAATCTTAGAATAAAAGATATGCAATCTCTTCTTGACCCATCAATATTGTTAAATATTTCTAGTAATTCACCATCCAAGATCAGCTTGAATTTATTTAGTTACGTGGACTATACTTTATTCAGTGGTGATCTCATTCATTTTCAAATTGTTCCAATTATTTTAAAAGTACTTTCTTTGTTTTAATCAATCATCAAATACTTTCCTCTGTTTGGCAACAGCTGAGCAATCAGGCAATATACCATGTATCTTTCTCTTGACACGTTCTCTAGCATCTCAGGATAGCTATCGTTTCTCTTTCGAGTCTACTATTCTTGCTAAAGATCACAACACTACCTCATGTGGCAGGTTTGAAAATCCTCTTATCATTGTGATCATTTCTCTCAAGAACTCCAGCTTCTCTATCCATGTCAGTTTTAAAGTGCTGATGCAGAAGTAGGTGCAAAACACCATTTTTCCTTGCCTGAAAATGCTTAGGTTTATCAAAACAACTGAATATCACTTTCTTTTTGAAGCCATCAATCACATTATTTCTTTTTACTAAGAATGCTCTTACATAAGTTTTATGTAATGAGGTCGGATACTATTAGATTTCTTGGCTATATAAGTAGACACAAAGCTTGCTCTTGACCGGAAAGAATATGTTCACAAGTTTCTGATTAGATTGTGTCCCGGTCTGTCTGAGGCAGGAAATTATCTTGTGGTGAGTTCTCAAAAACCTCACAGCTGGTGAGCACAACATGTATGTGCATTATGGTTAGGAAAGCTTTTATATAATCCATATAAATAAGCATTTCATCTAAAACAGTAATTATTATGATATATATAAAATAGACATTTATTATAGAAAATTAGAAAAATATAAAAAAATAGAACAATATTACTCACATCCAAACTAACTACATACTAATAGAAGTCCTTAAATTAATATAAAGAGAATTTGATATAAATTCCCTTGGAAATTTTCCATACAGATATACATTCATGTTCATTGTTTAAAGAAAACACTATTTTTTACCAAATGTGTTGTATCTCTTTTAAAATTGTTGTCATGGTATTTAATTATAATGAAATGTAGTAATTTATTTAATCAGTTCCCAAAGGTGAGACCATTGCATTATTTTAGATTTTGCAATTATACAAAGAAAAAAATCCTACTTCAAAATGAAAATGGTTAATGTTTGCTTAAGTCTCTGGAGAAAAACAAACAAAGAGGAATTTCTATCAAGGATGTTCCCTTAACTTAGGGTGAAGTGGATAAAGAGAAAAGAGAAAGTCTGTGTGCTGAATCTTTTTTCATGCTGGCTTGTAAGTGCCCATAGAGTTACTGTACATATTTAAGTTAGATTTGTATTGTTATCATTTGTGTAATTAACAGACATCATTGTTAATAAGTAATTATGATTATTTAAATCAACTTGATTTTTAACAGCCTGAAACTGATCAATTTTATCTAGAAGATGCCAAGTAGAAACCAATCTCATGCAAAATTATGTGTTCACACACATATTTTCAACTCACAGAAGTCCTCCAAATATACACACTTTGGAAGTCATAGTACCCACTGTGTCTCTTCATGCATGTGGTACTTCAAAGGCATTTAATGAAGGGATCTCTAAAAAACAGTATTTAATTCCTCTTTTAGAAAATAGGTTTCTTCTCAGTCCTGTGGGATAATATTTGGAGCAAGCCATTAATTTCAACTACATATATTCCAGTTCTTGATCTTCTAAATCCTTGTAAGATTTTATCAAATGTAAAACTGCAAAAACATATTTTTTCAGCATAGACAGAAGAGGGTGAATTTGCAAACAGGAAAGCAAATGAAAACAATTTACAGCAGCCTTTTATTTTTCATGAGTGCTTATTCACATTTTTGGCAATCAAATGATAGCAATAAGAATAATTCAGATTCAGACTGGAAGCTTGACTTGCTTGTATAGATTTCTCACAACTAAGAAAATGCAACTGTTGATGTATGTCTCAGAAGAATAACACCAGTTCTTTACTGAGGACAGAACTACTATTCCCAAAATACTGCATTTTAGAATTTCAAACTTGTTAATCATTGCAAAGTGCTTTTATGTATTCTAACTTATTGATTTTCCTGAGACTGTATAGTACTATAGTATTTGGTGGATGAAACTAACAAATGGTCACTGGTAAAAAATCACAAATACAGTGCCCAACATGAATAACTTTTACCTTACACTTAATTTTGAACTAGTAAGCTAAAGTATAGGATAATTTCATATGGAAAGAAGTTAAAGGACTTTGAGATTTTACTTCCCAGCAGAATAAGCACCATCAGTTGAAAAAGACAATTTGCCATCTCATTGCATATTTTATAGACTTAAAGTTTTAGATGAAAACTAGTCTCATGGTTATCTCTGGGGTGTGTATGAGCAAATATTTATTGGGAAGACTTAGTTTGGTACCTTGTATAAACAAATTGTAGAGACTAATGAAGTAAGTTATGTGTCAATAAGTTAAGAATGTACTAGTTTTCTTGGATTCCTGGAAATGTGCATCTAACTAGAGAGGATCTCTCACTTAAAGGAAGCTCAAAAAAATTGTTGGAACAGCTATACCTTCCTCATTTCTGTCGAGGGGGTTCTAAATGAGTTAACAGCATGGAAAAGACAATATGGGAATAAGTTGCCAGGCATTAGAAACAACAAATGGAAAGGCTGTTCTTCTCTGAGGTGAAAGTATATATAACCCATAGAGACGCTTTCAGGTAATGTTAAGAATTGAGCACCAAAGGATTTTAAGTTGAAAATTTTAGAGCCCATTAAACATGGCATCTCATGTGAATTTTAAGTAGATTTATTTGGCCACATAATAGAGGAGAGATTGAAGAAGAGATGGAGTGGATGAAGTTGACCTTTCTACTTTCACCTAAACAATTTCATGTCAGGACAATCTCATGTCAGGATTGCTCAGAAAGCCATAATTTTTTTTTTTCTGCTATCCTAAACCTGCCATTTGTTACTCAGGACATTTTTAGTATTACACTGAATAGTGTATATCCCTTATTATTTTTGTCTTTTCTGACTTTTAACTTTCATCAGTGGGAAACAATTGTACACCTGATGGCTAGCACTGTTGCTAAGGTTTACACAATTGTTGAATGAATGTTTAAAAAAAGGATAGATTTAATATATTTCCTCATGAATGCTGTCCCAGAAATAGAAATGAAACTCCTATCCTCAGTTTGTAATTCTCTACCTCTTTAATGTGACTCATACTATATGATTTTTTTAAAAATCATGTAATTAATTTAGTTAAAGAGAAGGGTACTACTTAAGAAATTGTTTTGTTAGTTGTTAGAATATATGATTAATTGTACTCTACAATGGCCTGCACATTAGAAGTAAAGTGTTCTTCCTCTGAATTTCATTCATCAAGACAGATTATTTTTATGTGACTTAAAAGTTTGCAAGAGAAGGAAGTATATAAAAGTTTATCTTATCTGACTTACATATATGCTATTATAAACATAATCATAAAATCAAGGATGTGGAGAAAATAGAAGAGAAATGAAAAAATAGCATGAGTAAGAGAGAGATAAAAGTACATAAAACCTAGACCCCCAGACCTTGTTCTAAATGGAATATTTATAGACAGGTGGGAGAAAGTTATTATTGTGTAGCTGTTTTATAATTTTGACTTTCAAACAGCAAAATCTACCTAAAAAATGATTTTAAAAACCTACCTCCAGTGATATTTGACATCCTTTTTTTTTGTACTTGGCATAGTACTTGTAAAGAATCAGGAAATTATTCAAAATATGAAGCAAGAAAAGCATTTCTAATCATAATAGAAAGTGAATGATTTGTCTCTTGGAAGCCATTTTGAGAATCAGAATAATAGAGACCAAAATGTCAATGCTTTATATATAACAAGCATGAGGACGTATTTTCGTCCCAAGAATCTTCATTAATATAAATTGGTATATTAGATTTTTAAATTGGAATACAAGATATAGAATTTGAGCCTGTAAATTAAAATGTTCTCAAAATTAATTACAATGTTATATCTACTGATAGATGGATTTTTAAAAAGTTATTAAAAACAAAAAAGTCACTGACTTTGATTTATTCATTGAAAACTTCTTGAAATCAAATTTCTCTAATAAAATTAAATGAAAATTTTAGATATGCTAATTTCCTAGTCTTGGTAATTTCTGAAATATGTTCTTAAATTTGCATTATAAATATATCAATATAAAATGAACTTCAATTAGAGAAAATAGATGAAAGTCTATTTTAATGGTATTAAAACAATAAGAACAGAGGTAATAAGTATACTGTTCAATAGTCATATTTATATGATGATAAGAAATTATATTTCAGAAGAAATAAAACAACGTTAATAATGTCAATAATCATACCCTTGCTATTATTAAATTCAATTGTGTGGAGAAGACTTTTTTAACAAAGTAGATAATGTAAGTTGGTTAAGAGTAAAAATCCTCTGCATACTTACGTAGTTTTTACATTATCCTCTTGTTTTTTTTTTCTTAAAATGCTTTACACTTTTTTCTTTTGGTTTCAGATGGTTAAGTTAATCATACTTTTTATTTTAAGCTATTTTGTCCCAACAAGTTCTCTTGTTTTATTTATTCAACACACTCCATTCTCATTGCTAACACCCATGCAGAACTCCCCTATCTCTATGTCACTGCCATTGTTTTTTAAAAATAAAAATATTTTTTATTGATTTCAGAGAGGAAGGGAGAGGGAGAGATAGAAACATGAATGATGAGAGAGAATCATTGATCAGCTGCCTCCTGTACGCCCACTTCTGTGAATCTTGTTCACAGCCCAGGCATGTGCCCTGATTGGGAATTGAACCCTGACCCCCAATACTCATGCTTGAGCCACGCTGGCAGGGCAACTGCCACCATTTTAATATGTTTGATGAATATGCATTCTTGAAAAATGTTTATTTGTATTTTTATACATCAATTTATAATTTATGTGAATAGTATTTTACTACATATCTTAATCTGATTCTTACTTTTTTTATTAAGTAATATGTCTTCAGTATTTCTTTATATTGACATTAGTATATACAATCACCCAGCAAACACCTAGATTGACCAAATTTCATATATCACAACAAAATCACTATATTAAATCCTTATGCCTGGTCCCTCATAGAACTGAATGTTCATTTTTCTAGGATTCATACCCAGGAGTGAAATTCTTTAGTTACAGACTTTCTTACAATGCATGCAAGCTCCTATATCTACACATTTAGCAACACTAAGTTTATCCAGATTTTTAATATTTGTCAATCTAATTAATTTAAGGTGATATCTCACTTTACTTGCATTTTTTCTAATTATTAATTAGCATGTATATCTCTTTATATGTTTATTAACTGTTTGGGCTTTCATTTGTTTTCATAGCTTCTGTTCATCTGTATTTTTCTGTTGGTGTATGGCCACAATAGATGTTAATAGTTTATCAATTTTAAACATTGAGAAATAGGTTTGTACTGGATATTAACATCTGCCCATTTACTTGGGAAAGAGCACATGGTATAATTTATTGAGAAGAAATACTTAATTTTGGTGTTGACAGATATATATATATATATATATATATATATATATATATATATATATTTTTTTTTTTCTAACTTGTTTGGGGTGTGTTTAAAAAGAACCCCTAATTTTCCATTAACGTTATAATTTTACTTTTCCCATTTAGATATATTTGGTGTCCAGCTCACCATATATACAGTTGTAGAAATTAATCTGCTCTTATTTCTCTCTCTTTTAAAAATATATTTGTATTGATTTCAGAGAGGAAGGTAGAGAGAGAGAGATAGAAACACCAATGATGAGAGAGAATCATTGATTGGCTGCCTCCTGCACGCTCCACACTGGGGATCGAGCCCACAACCAGGGCAAGTGCCCTGATCGGGAATTGAACTGTCACCTTCTGGTTTTTGGTGGATGCTCAATCACTGAGCCACACTGGTCAGGCTTATTTCTCTTTTATGTAGTGAGTTATTTTGTCTCAGTGTCAGTTATAACTGTAAATTTAGAGGCTTAAGTGTTTGATAGATGGATTTTGCGATGGATATTTCAGCTTTTGAAAAATCTTACCTATCGCTTCTCGGCCTTTTGGCTAAGATCAAGTGTAGTAAAATCTTACCAGCTTATAACACCCACTTTCCTTTGTCTCATACACTTCTCTCCAATATCTTATTGGACCTAGTTTTGCTTTGTTGCTGTTGAATCCAATATGAGTCTCCTTTTGTTTTTGACATGTTATTGTTTTTCTTCTACGGCACACATGCAACTCGTGTGTGTAATTAATTGCCCTGTGCTTTCTTTTTCTTTGGGTTAAAGGCTATCTTGTCTGATGCTGTGCACTGGAGACTGATGGACATGAGACTATCGCTGTCACTTCCCAGGAGTTTAAAAGGAAGTAAAAATCATGTTCAGGGCAGAAAAGTCAGTCACCAAAATGTTAGACAACCCCATTTGCTGGCATAGCACAAAGCAAACAGTGTGGGCTAGGCTTTGCCTGTAACATTTTTACAAAGAAGCAGTAAGTCAAGAGCAGCCTATCAGCCCTAGAGGTTGGATGCAGACACAAGGATAAACTGCATCTCTTATCACTAGATTCCCAATCCAGTAGGGCTTTTGTGCAGCCTTCAAATTATAACTGCCACCTCCTGCCCACTGGTGATCTTGACTGTTACTATTGATTTACATGGCAAAGGAGGGGAAACAGTTTTGCCCAGGCAATGTTGTGAGGAAGAAAAAGTAGAATTTATAAACTCTTCTCAACCTATTCTGACACTGCCTTCTGGCCACCCCTGCCCTAGCTGAGACCCATTATCCCAGTCAATGACAGGTTTCACAAAGATTTTATTTGGTTTATCTCAGTACATGTTTTCTTCTTCTATAGCTTCTCTAGGGTTGACTTCTGGAGATGACGCCAGCAGCAAATGCAGATTTGCTATTCTGATTGATCTCCATGAGCATCATGTCAGAAGCATGCAAGTACACAGACTACGTCCTTTCCTACCTGTACAGGTATTTTATTCACCTCTACCCACTACCACACACTGATCTTTCATCCTCTGGAGAGCCATGCACTCCTCTGTCAGGCTGACATTCCTACACTGTGTCCTACTCCTCCAATTTAGTCTTATCTTTACCTTTTTCCTCTTCTTACTATCTGACCAAAGACCAAAGGGCTAATGAATGATCATATGTAAGAACTGCCCAATGAACACCACACACAAAGGCTGCTCTGCAGAGAGTGAAAAGAAGAGCAAGTTATTGGAAAATGTTTCCTTCATTTCAGTACAGAGTCTGCGTCCCATATCCATTTGAGGCTACCAAACTATTTGATGTTGTCTCTGAAGACTCTTTAGGTGATGGCCTGCATGAAAGTAATGAGCACATAATATTTGAGCATAGTAATCTCAAGGCTTTCATTAAAAAACAGTTAATTAGGAAAAAAGTAATAAAAGTAAGAAAATTAATTAAACCTGCAGCATCAGCTACATTGCCTTATAAAGTGTAAATTTATGTGGCAAAAAATTATTGAACTTTTAAGAAAAATCTTAGTAATATATAAAATAAAAATCTTAATGGTTTGATTAATTGTCCTATTCCCTGAAGAGTTCTGATTAAAGAAAAGCTCACCATTGGGTGTAATTGTATATTTAGTCATTAATTAAGAAAATTCTTGTATGCATTTGTGTTATCTCATTTGTCATCAGTTATTGAAGTATTATTTTATATTGTGGAGGTTCTTTAAAACTATGATATCCCCTGGAGTGTGCAACTCCATGAAACTTTTGGAAAGTCAGATATATTTATTTCAGATTTTTAAAAAGAAAATTATGACTTCTGAAGTGAAAAAGAAAATAAATAGCAGCAAATAACTTCACATAGAGACAGCTTAAAATGTGTTTTTTTAAAAACAAACAATGTAAACAGTGCCTAGTAAAATGAAAAATAAGCACCACATGATTTTTCTTTTGAGTGTTTTATAACATACACACAAAAATGATTTAACAAGGGAAACATCTAAGCTATTTTTACTAACAGACATTGCCAATAGGCTTTTGTTTTCTAATCATCATTACCAGAATTTTATAAATAGTTCACTTCGTGAATGATTGTGCAAAGAATAAATATTACTAAATATCAAACACTTTTTAAAAACATGCATGCTCTCAATGAAATTGATTGAAAAGTTTATTTTTATATTTAACTGAGAACATTGTCAAGAAATTAAACTATGAAACTAAAGGAGATTCACAAACTTAAAAAGCAATATTTCTATTTTTATATATGTTTAGTTACTCATAAAAATAAGATTAATGATAAAATAATTGAACATCAGATACATGTCAGTGTAGTATAAAGACAAATTTAGAGGGAAAATTTAAAACTGTAAAATATATTGCAAGATTATACTGAAGGCATAGTTACACCAAACGCTGTGTCCAATACTATAGTCTGTGAAGGCTTTGCTGGCTTTTTGTGACTAATGTCTCTAGAATGAAATATGGAGTTTGAAATTGTATGGGAAAATCTATGAAATGTAAAACTGATTTTTTTAATAGTGGTAACTAATAGAAAATAGTTTAATGTAAATTATTTATCACTACTGTTATGGACTAAATTGTACCACTTCAATTCACAAGTTGAAGCTTAACCCCTGGTACTTCAGAATGTGACTATATTTGGAGATAGGGCTTTTAAGAAGGGAAATAGATTAAAATGAGGGTATTAGTGGTCCTAATGCAATCTAACTGTGGCTCTCAGAAGAGAAACTTGGACACACATGGAGATGCTAGGAGAATATACACACAGAAGAAAGACTGTGTGAGGACCCAGCAAAAAGGTGACTCTGTACAAGCCAAGGAGTGAAGCCTTAGGAGACACTCAGCCTCCTGATGTGAATTTGGACTTCTAGCCACCAGAACAGTGAGGAAATAAATGTATTTTATTTACCAACCACTCAGTGGTATTTTATTTTATTTTTTTATTAAGTTATTACATATGTGTCTTTATCCCACATTACCTCCCATCCCCCTACTCATGCCCTCACCCCCCTGTTGTCTGTGTCCATTGGTTAGGCCTAGATGCTTGCATATAAGTCCTTTGGTTTTATTATGGAAGTCCTAGCAAACTAATACAACTACCTGAGATTGTCAGGTTTATATTTGGTTCTTCTTGTTCACATAAAGACTCAAATATTTCAGGTCATGACTATGTCTATGTGTTTGTGCACTTGTCTGCGTTTGTATGTGAGTATATGTTGGCCCCGTGAGTTGCATATGCTGGTGTTTTTGTTCTTATACCCTGTTGTAGCATGAATCTAAATTTAACCAATACATATTGCTTCATTCATGCCAAGCACTGCATTAGTCATTTCAGCAAACATTAAGCATTCACAAAATATTATGTCAATATCTCCATCATATTTGGAAGACTATGTTTGTAGAGCAATTTGAGATTCACAACAAAATTGAAAGGAAGGTGAAGAGATCTACCATATATCCCCTGCCTCATGCATACAAAGCATCCTCATTATCAACTTCACCCACCAGAGTGGTACTTTGATGAACTTACATCATAATCACCTAAAGCGCAGAGTTTACATTAGAGTTTACCCATGTTATTGTACATTCTATAGGTTTGAACAAATGTATAATATCATGTATCTATCAGTATAGTTTTATCAAATAGTTTCTCTGTCTTAAAAATCCTCTGAGATCTGCCTATTCTTCTCTCTATCCTCCAAACCCCTGATCACCACTGATCTTTTTACTGTCTCCATGGTTTTTGCCCTTTCTAGAATGTCATATACTTGAAATTAAAAAGTATGCAGCCTTTTCAGATTGACATCTTTCACTTAGTAATATGCATTTAAGGTTCCATCATGTCTTGTCATATCTTGATAGCTCCTTTCTTTTTAGTACTGAATAATATTCCGTTATCTGGATATATCAAATTTTTATTTATTGATTCACCTACCAGAGGGGATCTTGGTTCATTGCAAGTTTAGGACTTATGAATAAAACTGCCGTAACCATTGGTGTACATATTTTTTTGTGTAAATGAAAGTTCCAACTCCTTTAGGTAAACACCAAGAACCACCATCGCTAGATTGTGTGGTAAGAGTATGTTTAATCCTATTAGCAATAAATAAGAGTTCCTATTATTCCAGATCCTCACCTTAATTTTATGTTGTCAGTGTTCCCGATTTTGGCCATCTTGTGGTGGTAATTCTTTGTTTTAATTTATTATTTATATATCTTCTTTGGTAGAATGTATGTTCAAGTTTTGAACCATTTTTTAATAGGGTTGTGTTTGTTGTTGTTACATTCTAAGAGTTCTTGGTATATTTTGGATAACAGTTCTTTATCAGGTATGCCTTTGCAAATAGTTTCTCCCAGTCTGTGGCTTGTCTTATCATTCTCCTTATAGTGACTTTCTTAGAGCAGGTGTTTTTAATTTCAATGAAATCTACATTATCAGTGATTTCTTTTATACATCATGCCTTTTGTGTTGTATTTTACAACCCAATGTCATCTAGGCTTCCCCTGTGCTACCTTCTAAAAGTTTTATAGTCTTGTGTTTTATATTTAGGTCTATGATGCATTTTTAGTTAATATTTGTGAAGGCAATAAAGTGCTTACATCATTTTTTTAATATGCTTGCCCAGTAGTTCTTGCATTATTTGTAGAAAAAATTATCTTTGTGCTATTGCATTGCCTTTAGTCCTCTGTAAAAAATCAGTTGACTATATTTATGTGGGCCTATTTTGAGGCTCTCTATTCTGTTCCACTGATCTACTTGTTTTCCCTTCACCAATCAATGTCTTGCTAACTGTATCTATACAGTAAGTCTTGAAGTTTGATAGTGTTAATCCTTCAAGTTTGTTCTACTTCTTCAGTATTTGCATTGGCTATTCTGAGTTTAACTTATCCATATAATCTTTAGAATCAGTTTGTTGATATCTACCAAAAAAATTGCTGAGATTCTGTTTAGGATTGCAATGAATCTATAGATCCTGTTGGGAAAAACTGACATCTTGACAATATTGAATCTTCCTATCCATAAACATGAAATATCTCTCCATTTATTTAGGTTTCTTTGATTTAATTTACCAATCTTTTTAATTTTCCTTATTACAGATCTTGTATTTATTTTGTTAGAATTATATCTAAGTTACTCATTTATGCAAATATAAATGCCACTGTGTTTTTAATTTCAAATTGCAATTATTTATTACCAGTATATAGGAAAATGATTGACTATATATTAACTTTGCACCCTTCAACCTTACTATAATTGCTTATTAGTTCCAAGAGTTGCTTTATTGATTCATTTGGATTTTCTGTGAAACAAGACAATCTCTATACCTATAATTTAATTTTCTTGTCTTATTGCATTAACTAGGACTTCCAAAACAATGATAAAAAGCCACGGTGAGAGGAAAAATGGCCATGTGCTTTTCTTCTTTCCCTTTTTTTTAAAATTTATCTAAATTTATCATGCAATTTGAAGAAAAGTTTTTAGATAAGAATTACACATGGTTCAGTCTAAAATTGCTTGTCATTTCAGGTACTTTTTTAAAGCCATATTTCCTAGTTCATGTTAGAGGAAAAATGCTGTCCTAATATATTTACATTGTCAAATATCAGGAATCTGTCATAAAAGGAAATTATAACTGTCATCCTGCCTGGAAATACACAATCTACAAAATTCAGAAGTCCACACCGTAATGGAGAGAATGAAACTTTTAACAATAACTTAAAAGGGAAAGCTCCTTCCTCATTGATCTGTCTTAGCCCAAGAGTAAGAAATGCCTGAGTACTTAGTGTCCATTTCAGCGTAAGCTAAATGCCTCTCTTGAGAGGAATGCAAGGTTTTCACTAAAATAGCTAGATGCTAAGTAGGTAGGAGATTTCCAGTTAATACACTTTTTCAAGTGCTTATAAAAGACATTTCTGTCAAGCCATATAGACAATCCTGCCTTCAGTTATCCTAAAAGGTTCTTTCCAGGAGAATAAGAAGATAAATTATTATTCTCTAAGGTGCTTAACTTTAGCTACTTCTACCATCAGGGTAAAAAAATTAGATCATGCTAAAGTATATCTGGTTTCTCTTCTATCTTAACCTAAGATTAATGGCATCTTGGGGTTTGACCCGGTCATTATCATAAAAATCCATTTTCTGCATAACTGGAAAAGATCATAAAGACTGTCTCATGACTAATTTGTTTATTATGTGGAGGCAATTATGCTTTTTTCTTAGGAATCATTAGAGCTTCAGACACAATATATTTTGATTTAAAAAGCTTTCCAAATATAAATGATAATCCCCAATATTCTACAAAGATCATAGTCATATTGTTTCTATGTAGTTAATAAACTTATAAAATAATTTTCTCATTTTTATGAAGTTTTTTAAGTTTAAGAACTAAAATGTTTGTCTCTACAGGGCAGCAGAAATATATTCATAAACTATAGCTCAGCATATATAGAGAGTTTTTATTTGTCTTTAGCTTTACAATATCCAGTTAAGATCCTGTTTTCCAGTTAATTAGGTTAGTTCTAATATCCCTCTATTTCTTTCAGTGTATTTTTGTTATTCATTTTTTAAATTCGGTTAGATTCATTTTGTTAGTAGTTTTATTCTACCATGAGTCCTCCTTTACCACCACATTTTGTTTGGCAGTAATTATTTTCTTATGTTGGGAGTATGTGAAATATATTATGGTCCTAAGACTCAGAGATTTTGCTACTTTAAAAAATATTTTTATTTTAAAGTAGAATGGAATGTTGGTCATATATTAAATATACTCTAAAAAAGTTCCAGAATTTATATGACATGTATTTTTACAAAAAAATAAAATAATAAAAGCACTGGTAACACTGTTAATGGTTATACCATCACAGATTTCTTTTTTAAACACTTTTATTTATGTACTTTTATAACTAACTAAAGTAACTAAAGTAAGACAGAAATCAGTAGGAAAGAATAATGTATGTCACTAACATTTTAAACACATCTGGAATATTTCATCTCTTTCTCACAATTTTAAGAGTGAGGAAGAAAACAAATATTAAAATTAGTTAAAAGCTGCAATGGAGTTAAAAGTAAAGTCTGAACAGATGCACTTGTCTTAAGATTTCAGCAGTTACTATTTATATGTTTTTTTCAGTACTGATGCACCATTAATATGTTTACCTTTAACTAACTTGAAAGTCTGATTAGTTTATGCAAGTGGAAGCATAATTTCTTGGAAAAATAAAAAACAGGTTGAAAAAACATTAATAAAAACTTAAGAAAAAAATCCTTTATGATGTCAACATACAACTCCAGTCTAAGGTCTACATTTATTACAAAAATAAATATGCACTTAAGTCATACTCTTGCCATTAATGTTGAACACACAAAGACTGGTTACACATTCTATATTTAATTAAAATACAAATGTATGTCTTCCATCTATACATAGCAGAAGGAATGGATTTAGGTGCACACAAAATTCATCTGGTATTCAAATATTAGCAAGTCTATTTTTTTTTAACCAAACCAGGTATCATGCAATTCCTCAGTATAAACTCAGTAGTGTATTTATTAACGTTTAAAATAATTTTAATATTTGCAGTTTCTCACATCCTTGTTTAAGTTCTGAGTCATGTCTTCCATGTCACAAATGCTTTATTTTTTTTAAGTGCACTTCTGATTTTGTCTGGGGGAAAATATGCCTGCTATGATTTTATTTGGTACTTTAGTCTTAGATTCAGTGTTTGTGCAAGCACCTTTTAACAATTCTAAGAATAATATTTTCTACCATCACATTATGTTTGGAAAAGTTGCAATGAGCCTGCCAATTGGTTAAGCACAATAACTTCTTGTTCTCCTATTTGGCTTTTATTTATTTAATATAATTATACAGTGTTCAGATTTGGTTGAAAATGGTTGTATTATTTGTCCTTGAAGATTGTGAAGATTAATGAAAACTCAAGTTACCTCAGTTACCTTATAATTATAAGGCTACCTGACTGACTGATCAAGGAAGCACAGAAGTTACATTTTTAAGCTTCACTGAGAATGAAACTATATCCCAACTGGATCCAAAACGGAATAGCTATTCTAGTGATACAGCAGCAACCCTGGTGCCTGGCCTCTTTCGCCTCTGGAAAGGTTTCCCCATTGCCCCAACATGTGCTTCTCAGTACTGGCTCCACTCTCCTGGGAAACTTTACAAAATACTGCTGACAGAAGAAAACATCCCAGACATTCTGATTTAATTGATATAGTGTACGTCCTGGGACTTGGCATTTTTAAAACTCCCAACAAAGTGATTCTAAGGCACATTCACGTTTGATAACCATGCCTTAGTAAATCCATCATGCCTTTGCCTCCAGTTTTCCTCATCATTATCCCTCACTGCATTTCACCTTCTCTGAACTCATCAGCTTGTATTTCTCTGCTACAACCCTTTTTTTTAAAAAAAAATATTTTTATTGATTTCAGAAAGGAAGAGAGAGGGAGAGAGGGATAGAAACATCAATGACGAGAGAGAATCATTGATTGGCTGCTTCCTGCACGACCCCTACTGGGAATGGAGCCCGCAACCTGGGCATGTGCCCTTTTCCAGAATCGAACCCATGACCCCTCAGTCCACAGGCCGCTGCTCTATCCACTGAATCAAACAGCTAGGGCTCTGCTACAACTTCTTCAGATTAATTCCCCTTTGTGTGTTGCACAACCAAAGTTTTCAGGGAGAAGAAAAATCTGATCAGGTCCAATCAGCCATAGCCAAGGTTTCAAGGAATAGAACATAAAGCACAGCCACTTATGCTCAAGAAATAGTCCAAGTTGTTTTTCTCAAGAAGATGGCTGCTGATATGGTAGACTTTTCACTGTGATCAATAATCACTTACTTTATCATGTAAAAAAAGGTCTTTATAGGTATAAAATATGTAGGCCAATTTTTGGATGCTTCATGTGAATTAAGGTACATTTTTTAGTTAAGGAAACTAACAGTTAAATTTTAAGAGTGTTTTCTTATTTGAATTCACATTCAGGTCATCGTAAAATAAGATATTTTTGTCACATGTTAGGATATAAGAAAGAAAAGGTTGCTATTTTTATAAAATAGGCAAGCTGTTGTTACTAACATTAATATAGTAACAATGGAATTACTACTGTTTTGAATGGAATCATCATTGAGCCTCTGGAAGAATCACTGGGATTATAAAAGGATTCATGGAGATCCCCTTGTTTATTTATCCCAAGGCTTTTACTTTGGAAATCTGTTTAATTTGGAGATAGTATTAGGAACTTCTATCTAATGTTGACTCTGCTATTCCACCATGAGTTGGCCAACTGAGAAATAAGTCAAAGGAAATCCTCTAAGCTTATCATTTTTTCGGGTTAAATGGATGATCTTGAACTATATGTTAGAAAACTTTGAGCTTCTCTATTTTAGTCCAGTCAACTGGTTCTGAGAAGGCCTAGAGATCATTTGCATCATCATATAGTGATTATTCTTTCTTCTGTGAGGTTTTGTGAAGAATATAAAGTAAGATATTATTTTAATTGATAAATAACAGAAGGAAATAAGTGTTCAGTTCCACTAGATTGGGTCATTTTATATGACTATTCAGAGAATGAAGAGCAAAATTTAATATAGCCCTTTTAAAAAATTCTGTAAGCTATATGTGTTAATGATGTCAACATGATATATTGTTTCTAAAATTTTGTGACTATATTTGTTACATTTCTCCTAAAATAGTTTGTTGCTTTTGTGATGTGAAGATTATTTAATATGACTCAGGAGTAGCTATTTATTTCTGATCAATATTATAGATTGATCTTTTGTTTGCAGGCCTACAAATATTTGACTCTATTTCAGAATTCTTTTTTTTAGGATTTAGTCAATAGAGTTCTAGGGCTATGGCATAAAGCAAATGAAAATCATTGGTACCACAATCTTAACAAAAAATACAATGTCATGTTGCGGCTAAACATATTATTACATAGGACCAAATGATGGTAAGGAGGCTGCCCCTAATTTAGATGTGGTAAGTATGTACTGTACCTCAACATTTTATATTTTCTTTTTAATTTGTAATAAGATATTAAGAAGACATAAGACATTTAGTTGATAAAACAACATTCCAAAAATACTGTATTATATATGTACTAGAGGCCTGGTGAACAAAATTCATGCATGGGGGAGGGTCCCTCAGCCCGACCTGCACCTTCTCCAATCTGGAAGCCCTCAGGGGCTGTCCAAACTGCCAGTTTAGGCTCGATCACACAGGGATCAGGCTTAAACTGGCAGTTGGACATCTTTCTCGCAATCTGGGACCTATGGCTCCTAACTGCTCACCTGCCTCCCTGCCCTAACCACTCTGCCTGCCTGCCTGATCCCCCTAACTGCCCTCCCCTGCTGGCCTGGTCACCCCTAACTGCCTTCCCCTGCCGGCCTGGCCACCCCTATTAACTTTTTAAAAAATCTTATCCCCTTCACACACAATTGCATTTGATTTCCTTATTGGCTTCTCCCTGTCACACAATTTTTCTCTCCTTTATGTAACACTTTTTCCTACTGACTCATCATTTATAAACTTTTCTTTCCTCCTTATTTCCTACTTCTGTTCTATCATCCTTCTTCCCATCTTTCTCCTACCCCCCCTCCATCCCCACATTCCTTCTTTCCTTTATCTTTACCCTTCCTCTCCCTCCTCTTTTCCTTCCTTCCCACCTTAAATTTTTCTTCACTTCCTCCCTCAAACCCGCTTTGCTCCCTCCTCCATTTCTTCCTTCTTCCCATTCTCCTTTTAAGCTCTACCGGCTCCTCTTTAAAACTTTTCTTCCCTCCCTCTTTCTCTCTCATCCACATCCTTCTCTACTTACTTCCACTGTTTTAATATCCATCTACCTAATTATTCATTATAATTTATCTTTTTTTCTTTTCTGACTTCTACTTTTAAAATCTGTCCCCAGTACACAACTATACTTGATTTTCATTATAGCTCCTACAGTTCACTCACACATTCTCTTTCCTTCTTTAACTCTGCTCTCTACTGACTCCTTTATAAAGTTCTTCCCTCCCTCCTTCCCTCTTAAAGCTTCTATTGGGCGCGGGGGGAGGGGGAGAAGGTGGCGTTAACTCCCAGCCCAGGGTTCAACCCCAGCCAGGTGTTCGCCGCCCCACCTTCCCGGGCCTCCCTGCCGCTGTCCTGCTCCCATTCCCTGCCCAGGACACCTGGGCTCAGCAAGGGTGGCCAAGGCCACTGCAGCCTGGGTGCTGCTACGGCAAAGCAGGAGCGCCTCCACCCAGAAAGCCTCAGACTGTCCTCCACTCTGTTCTGAACCCGTGGGCACCTCCCCGCCAAGGGCCACCACCATCTGCCTCCCGCATCTGGGTGGGGCTCCCCACTCAGCACCACCTTCGCTCTGCCCCTGGCCAGGCGCACCGGCTCAGCCCCCCATGGTCGCCACCCCCACCTCGTGCAGTTTCCTTCCCTTTTCCATTCCTGAGCCTATCCTATGAGGGCGGTGACGCAGCCTGTTGATCCGATCATGACTTGATGCTGTAATGGACAAATTTGCATATTCCTCTATTATTAGATTAGATATGCATAGTATGAGTTAATAATTATGTATTTATTTGCTAATTCCAAAAACATCTCTTAGTATTTACTGTGTTTCAGTGACTAACTATTCTGGAGTTGGCTTACATCAGAAAGAAAACAAATAAGATCTATGCCCTCATAGAGCTTGTATCTACAAGGGAAATAAAATAGTAAACATATAAGAAGTGAATAAGGAATAATCAATAGTATCAGTACTATGCAGTAAGTTGAAAAATGGTGGAGATATGGAGAAACCAGGTAGAGTATGAAAGTACCTCTGAAAAAGTGGCACTTAAGCTGCACTCCCAAGGACAAGGAAGAAACAATTATACATAGAATTATAAGCAGAACATTCCTTAATGAAAGAGTAACAAGAGCTAAGAAATAGAAATGGAAGGCTGGGATGTTCACCAGAGGGAAAGTAGGTCTTTGTAGTTGGAAAATAGGAAATCAGGAAGAGAACATATAATGTGTTGGCACTGTAGGCAAGAGACAGAGCCTGTAGGGCCTTGTCATCTTTAGGGTTTGTAGAAAATAGTGCACCACTGAATAGTTTTAAACAGAAGATAACTTGATATGCTTTAAAATAGGCAAAACTTCTCTATTATATCAGTGGGAAAATATTTTATTATTAAATTAGTAACAAACAAAATTATCAAACAGCTAACTAATAGGTAAGGAGAGATTGTCCAGTATTCGTTGTCCTCTTCTTTCTTTGCATAACAGAATGCTGTATTTCGCAGCCTCACTTGCAAGTCAGTATGGGAAATTACACATACAACTGCTAGATCACATCTTTTCAAAAGTGAATTGTTGTCTGGCCAGGGTAGCTAAGTGGATGGGGCATCGTCCATGTACCTAGAGGTCATGGGTTTGGTCCGATTCAATGCCTGGCTGTGGGCTCAATCCCCAGTAGGAGGTGCGCATGAGACACTGTCAATGTCTCTCTCTCTCTCTCTCTCTCTCTCTCTCTCTCTATCTCTATCTCTATCTCTATCTCTATCATCTCTCTCCCTCTCCCTTCCTCTCTCTAAAATCAATGAAAACATATTTTTTTTAAAAAAAGGAAATTGTGTTCCATCTCCTCATTTCTCTCTTAATGATAGAAATACAAAAGTTTGTGTGGCCAGCTTCAACCCTGCAGGCAAGAAAAACTTCCTCTGAAATGGTGCAGAGAAATAAATCTGATCCCTGTATGATCGCTAGGATCAGAACTGCCTTCCTGACCTGTGACTCTTGCTTACCTGTGGATTGTCACAGGCAAGAGACATAGTTCTATTGTTTTTCTCAAATCACTGCTATTTTTTATCTTTTTTTGACAACAGATTAGTCTGTAGAGCAGTCCTCCCTCATCCCTTTCTAAAGTTTAGTAACTTATGGAAAAGTTCGTTTCAAAAATGTGAAGTGGAAAATTCCAAAAATAAATAATACATTTTAAATTGCATACTGTTTTGAGTAGCATGATGAAATTTCACACCATCTTGTTTGTCATGCCTGGGGCATAAATCATTCCTTTGTCCAGTATATTCATGCTGTTTATGGTTGAAGTATTGCAGTGCCTTATTTTACTAATAATGGCCAAAAAACACAAGGTAGTGATGCTGGCAATTCGGATATGCCAAAGAGAAGCTGTGAAGTGCTCCCTTAAGTGGAAAAGTATTCATGTATAAGGAAAAAAAACCCACACACCATTCTATCTAATAATAGACAAACATGGTAATTAACCGTATCTCCGACATGCTTCCCATTGGCTAATCAGTGAGATATGCAAATTACCTGCCAACCAAGATGGCGGCCGGCAGCCAGGCAGCTGAAGCAAACAGGAGGCTTGCTTGCTTCAGTGATGGAGGAAGCCAAGGTTCCCCGCCTGCTGCTGCCAGCCTCTGAGCTGCACTCTAAGAAACAATGTTGCAATTATAGAAGCTAAACAAACCCCAGAAAGCTGCTCTCAGCCAGCTGGCCTCAGAGCTGGAGCTGCAACAGTGTTTCAATTATAGAAGCCAAACAAACCCAGATACCTGCTTTCAGCAGCCGAGGTCTCAGAGCTGGAGCCGAGCCTCAGAGCTAAAGCCAGTTCTCAGCTCCAGTGACAGCCATAGAAGGTAAATAAATCCCAGAATAAAAAGAAAAATAAAAAAAGGAGAGGTTGAGCGCTTCAGTCACCTGCCAGCCTGAAAATGGCCCTCAGCCCCTCACCCAGGCTGGCCAGTCACCCCAGTGGGGACCCCCACCCTGAAGGGGGTGTGACCAGCTGCAAACAGCCCTCACCCCTCATCCAGGCTGGCCAGGCACCCAAGCGGGACCCCCACCCTGATCCAGGACACCCTTCCGGGCAAACCAGCCAGCACCCACCCATGCACCACGCCTCTATCCTATATAGTAAAAGGGTAATATGCAAACTGACCCTAACAACAGAAAGACTGGGAATGACTGGTCACTATGACACACACTGACCATCAGGGGGCAGATGCTCAATGCAGGAGCTTCCCTCTGGTGGTCAGGGCGCTCTCACATAGGAGGAGCTCTGCTCAGCCACAAGCCAGGCTGATGGCTGCCAGTACAGCGGTGGTGGTGAGAGCCTCTCCTGCCTCCTCAGCAGAGCTAAGGATGTCCGACTGCAGTTTAGGCCTGCTCCCCGCTGGCAAGTGGACATCCCCCGAGGGCTGCCGGGCTGCCAGAGGGATGTCTGATTGCCATCTTAGGCCCAATCCCCTGGGGAGCACGCCTAAGCCAGCAGGTGGTCATCCCCTGAGGGGTCCCAGACTACAAGAGGGCACAGGCCAGGCTGAGGGACCCCCTCTCCCCCCAGAGTGCACAAATTTTTGTGCACTGGGCTTCTAGTAATATATATAAAGTTCAATACTGTCCAGGGGTGTCTTGGAAGTATACCTCCATAGATGAAGGGGGACTACTATAGTTATAACGGTAACCTACAATACATTTTCTGAAAAATTAAAATAGAAATAATTATTGATATTGAACTTCATTACTAACTTTAATATAACATTGATAGTGATAAACCTTACAATTTCAGTTCTCATTTTCTGAACTTGTTAGGTTATTATTCAATAACATTGTACTTAAATTTAGGTTATGTCTATTCCAGGACAACTAAACTTTCAGGTAGAAACTAGGGTAAATATATTGAAGGTGACAGACTATCTCCAGGATTCCTATTTTTGAGACATATTACATAGCATCTTAATGTGTTAAGCCGAGCTTTCCCAAATTCTTTTTCCCCATTCAACTATTTCACAACAATATTTTACATGAATTGTCACTCTCCAGTGGCTTCTTCTAAATGCAAAACAGCCAATCTGCCTTAGGCTTTCTTTCTGTATCATTTGGCCTAAATAATTCTAGCTTGGTTTTATTTTTGCCACTCAGAATAATGCTATAAGGCAAAAGTAAAAAATAGTTGGGGTCAAATGCGATCACTTAGAATAACTGGAGAACATGTAGAACACAGAGAGGTCAGTGCACAACAGGACTGTGGTTAGTTACATGTGTTTAAACTATGTTTGGAAAACTCCCTTCTATTTGAGCTTCAGTGAGAAGTAGGATAGAGAAGGATGACATCATCACTTAAAATGAATTTATTATTAGGGGACTCGTCTATTTTAAGCCTGGAAGAATATCATTTCAAATTCATATAACCATGGAGGGAATAAAAATGTATAACATTTGTAGAAATTCCTAACTTCTCATATTGATATTTACTCTCTCCATTTCTTTGTCAGTGTATGCGTAAGCCAGATTTCAGCAAAACTATAGAAGTTTCAAATCTTCACACCTATCCAAGGCTCGGCAACACTCATATAAAATGCATATAGGAGACTAATTGTTAGGGAAGAGAGCCAGAAGCTGGGGTGGCATTGCCTTCCATGAGGAGCAGATGGGCTACCCACCTGGGGAGCTGTAATATGCACTTAATTGAAATGAAGTCAGAGGTACGCAGCAGAGGCTACATTTAGAGTAAGCCATAGTCACAATTCCAGAGCCTCCATGGTTTTACTTCAGCTTTTCATTCTTTTTCTTAGTTTTAACTATATAAATATCACATGATTGAATTTCCATATTTTTATTTCTAGAGGATTCTATAATAATTATAATCCTTCCAAAAATTATTTTAAAAAGTAAAATATCCAAAGTGTGAAATGATGTTAAACTATACAGAACAGACACTTAGATAGATTGCTTATGAGGAAGTGGAATGTTCTGATTAATTGGTTTTCTGATGGATTGAATGATTATTAATCATATCCTTAGAGGAAAGTCACTGTGCCTAGCATTATTAAGCATAAAGCAGGAGCTCAATGTGCATAATATTTATTAGGAAAAATTAAAAATCAATTTTGTTTCCATTCTCAATGTCAAACATTTCCCCCCAAATGCTTGAGAATGATTTCTTGCCTAAGTGGAAACATTTATTTCTGCACCATTATTTAAACTTTTAAAGTGTCTCTTGGTGACCATTTTGAGGACCAATCCACATCTGAGCTGCTGAAATTCACTTCAGTGAACACGTTGAGCCCTTCCAAGTCAGGCGGGATACCCAGCATTGAAGCTTCAAAGATGATAAGACAGTGTCTGTCTTACAGGAGTCCATAGGCTGGTGAGCCACAGAGTCTCCTTAAAGAAACTTTTACACAGAACCCTCACCTGCATGGGTCTGATTTGCCTCATTACCTCGGGCATTCTCCAGCTCAGAATTCTTCCCAGTAAAAAACCAATACTTTAGAGTAATATTCAAGACATTTCCTATCTGTTGTGAAGTTTAAAAAAGAAAAAAAGTTTTTGGGTGACAACAGAAAGTTAACATCAACAACAGTCAAGTATGTGAAATAGTTCTCAGAATAGGTCCAAAGAATGTATTGTTAGATATACCCCTAGAGAAATAGGGGACACTGTTGGGAATAGAAGAAGATTCATAGAGTTAGTTCTTTTATCATGATAAATACATGTCCCAAATATCATCACTCTATACAAAATAATGCAACAAACATCACAGATGCCAATGCTTTAAAAACTCTGTCAATGGCACCTTATAAATTAATAAAAAGTCACACACTTTTATACATATTAATTACTTTTGAAATACACAAATACTATAATATATGTTGAATTTTACTTTTAAAAATCAGACTTTGCTTGTGAAAGTGACCAACAAAAGAATAATATCTTGTGAGTTATTGTTAGATTGTAGTGTGAGGGTTCTCAGCAATGGGTCAAAATTTGTAAAACCAGATGTAGATGAAGTTGGCTTATAGTACACATGGTAAACTGAGGTAGCTGGCAGTTATTTGAGGTGTGTGTGTGTGTGTGTGTGTGTGTGTGTATGTGTTAATTTTGTGTCTCCCTATGTAGCTCATTCACTGGGATCAGTTTTCTGCGTTCACCTGGTGGCTCTGGAAAAGGAAATTGCACATCAACAAATGTGAAATTTGCATTATGTTGAAACTGTTCCCTAATATACCAATCACATTGAAAAAAATTCTGTCCTTAAATCAAGTATTGCAGCAGAACTGACTGTATTTTGTAATTTTAACAACTCTGTGAGCCACCTGCTCATGAATTTATAACATTTATTTCACAATTAGGAATAAAACGCTCAAGATTCTAAGGCTGGATTAGGAGCACACTTGAAATCCTTTCATGTAAAGGGCAATAAGTTGATCAATTCAAAAGTGTCCTAACAGGCATTAAATCTGTGAACTGAAAGTAGGAAATCGGAGGGGGGCACTACATTCTTAAAGCAGAAGATGGCAGAATGCAGCCATTAAGAAGCTGTGGCAGCAGAAGTGGGACTCTAGCTAAAGAGCATAGCATGTTCTGCCATCTTAATTGTGCCTAGACTTATTGTCAACTAAGCAGAAATAGATGCAAGCTGTTCTCAGAGGTATTTTTGTCATCAACAGCTGCAAATAAATGCAGCTGTTTTGCAGAATATAAAAGTGTTATTTCTGTGTTTTAACATCAACCTAATTACAAAAGTGGTGTTGACCCCTCAAACCAAGAGGATATATTAATTGAAGTGTATAGGACGGGGTCTGCAAAACTGCTTGAAAACAGTCTTCATAGTTGCAGCCAGAAAATCGTGACCTTGGTTGTCAGGAAAGAGCAAAAATTCCAGGATCTGTGACAATGTATTTGAAACTACTTAATCCCTTCACATATAGCTAATATCTGGCTCATTGTGATCATATGTGTGCTTTAAATGCTTGTAATAATTATATTTTCTAAAATATCTTTAAAATATGAATAGGAACCAAGAAAATTAATATTAATTAATATTATCAGAGATAGGATTCAGTTGTACAAATTAAAAAATAAAAAGGTAAGAATACAGATAAATGCCCTAATATCATGTAAACTAGGTTTTGCTCTAGTAGCAATGAGATTTCCACATTATGTAAAGATGAATATAACATACATAAAAATGTCATCAAATGAGAGTATTAACAATTTAGTCTCAATATAAAAAATTAGTTTGGCACACTTACAAATTCATATTACAAGGCTAACATTGCCCTGATATCAACCACAGCAAACACACTACAAAAAAAAAAAAAGAAAAGAAACTAAAATATCCCTAATGAACATAGATGCAAACATCTTCAACACAATATTGGCAAACTGAATTCAGTAGCACATTAAAAGGATCATTCTCTATGATCAGTGAGATTTGACAGGGATACAAGGATGGTTCAATATCCTCATATAAATTAATGTGATAATCATATTAACAATACAAAAGATAAAAATCACGATTAGTTCCATACATGTAAAGAAAGCATTTGACAAAACTATTATCAATTATTGATAGCACTCTTAACAAACTGAGCATAGAAAAAAATTGCCTCACCATAATAAAGGGCACATATGAGAAACCCACAGTTAACATACTCAATGGTGAAAGCAAAAAGCTTTTCCTCTAAGATCAGGAACAGGACAAGGATCCCCTCTCTCTACCTTTTTGCTCAGGGAAAGCCCTATACATAACAATTCGGCAAGAACAAATAAAAGGCATCCACATTTGAAAGAAATAAGTATCACTCAATATTTGCAGATTAAATGATCTTACAGGGTGGGGCAAAAGTAGTTTTACAGTTGTGAGTACACAAAACACATTTTATTCTTGTATTATTATTCACTAATTATTGTATAATTTTCCATGTGATCAACTATAAACCTAGTTTTGCCTTCCTTGTATATATAGAAAACACCAATGACTCAACCATAAAACCATTAGACTAGCAAATAAATTTAGTAAAGAATATAAAATTAATAAACAGAAGTCTGTTTCACTTCAATAGAGCAATAATGAATTATCAGAAAGATAAATAATGAAAACAATCTAATTTACAACTGCACCAAAAAGAACAAAATACCTACAAATAAATTTAACCAAGGAGATGATAGACCTATACTCTTAAATCAGAAGACATTGACGAAATAAATTAAAAATGACACAAATAAATTGAAAGATACACTATGCTCATGGATGGGAAGAAGGAATATTACTAAAATATCCATACAACCAAAACAATCTATAAATTCAATGCATTTCATATTAGAATTCAAAGGCATTTTTCATAGAACTAGAACAAATAACCCTATAATTTATACGGAACCATGAAAGACTCTGAACAACCAAAACAATCTCAAAAAAGAACAAAGCAGGAGATATCATGCTCTATGATTTCAACCTATATTATAAGGTTACTAGAGGCCCAATGCATGAAAATTCATGCAAGGGTAGTCCTTCCTTTCCCCCAGATGCTGGCACTGGCTTCCCTCTGGTACCCAGGACCCAGGCTTCCCACCGGCCCTGGCTTTGTCTGGAAGGACATCTGGAATGATGCCTGGAAGGATGTCCAGTCTAATTAGCATATTACCTTTTACTATTATAGACTAGAGGCCTGGTGCACAAAAATTGGTGCACTGGGGGGGGGGTCCCCTCAGCCCGGCCTGCCCCCTCTTACATCCCCTCGGGGTTGTCCTACTGACGGCTTAGGCCCACTCCCTCTGGGGGAAGCAGGCCTAAGCTGCAGTATGGCCTCCTTCTGTGGGAAGCGACTGGGCTGATCAAGGGAAGGCAGCTGTGAGCCCCATCACCCCATTGCTGCTGCCACTGCCAGCCATGGTGAAAGCGAGGCCTGAGCCCCAGGCCCCGCAGCTGCTGGGGCTCACGGCTGCCTGAGCCCTGGGCCTCACAGCTGCCTGAGCCCATGGCTGCCTGAGCCCACAGATGCCACGAGCCCCTGGCTGCTGTGAGTCCATGGCTGCTGTGAACCCTGGGCCTCACAGCCACCAGGGCTCAAGGCTGCCTGAGCCCATGGCTGCCTGAGCCCTGGGCCTTGCAGCTGCTGTGGCTTTGTCCAGATGGATGCCTGGATGGACATCCGGAAGACGTCCACCCTAATTAGCGTATTACCCTTTTATTAGTATAGATAGTACTAGCCCCAAAACAGATATATGAATCAATGGAACATAACAGAGAGCCCAGAGATAAGCCAACACCTATATATATGACTAAGGAGGCAAAAATATAGAATATAGAAAAAGTCTTTTTAATATATGGTGTTGGGAAAATGGACAGCTACATGCAAAGAATGAAACTGGACCACTTTCTTACACCATAAGTGTTAAATCAAAATGGATTAAACACTTAAATGTAAATTGTGAAACCATAAAATGCCTAGAAGAAAGCAAAAGCAGTAAGCTTATTGACATCAGTCTTAGCAAATATCTTTTTGAATATATCTCCTTGGGTAAGGGCAAAAAAACAAAACAAAAATAAACACAGGGGATTACCTCAAACTAAAAAACCTTTTCACAGCAAAGAATACCATCAATAAAATAAAAAATCAACCTACTGGGGATAAAGTATTTTAAAACAATATATCTGATTAGTAGTTGATATATCCGAAATATATAAAGAACTCATTCAACACATAGAAATACTTCTCAAATTATTCTAAGCCTTAAATGTAGCTAAATATCTACTTGGGAAGTGAATGCATTATGGGAGTGTTGCAAGAGGATATTTTCTCTCTTGTAATCTAAGCCATCATGTAGGCTTTCTGAGATCAAAATGGGATCCAGAAGCACAAGATTCCTTCCATCAAGCAAATAAAAGGGTTTTTAGTTAGTATTGCCTATCATTTCAGGCAGAGAAAAAAAATGGGGTGTCGTGCACATGGATTTTTAAAAACATTTTCAAAGATCTATACAAGCAACTAAGTGGATGGGAGAGAGAGAAAGTGGATGGGAGAGAGAGATCAATTGGTTGCCCTCCACATGAGCCCCAACTGGGGATGGAACCTGCAATCTTTTGGTGTACTGGATGATGCTCCAAACAACTGAGCCACACCAGCCAGGGCAAGCCTCTCATTTAAGTCATACTCATGACAGTTATGGTGAAAAAACAAAGCCTACATGGATTGATTGCAATCCCTAGTTGATTGAAATAATCCCAGCCTGAGAGATTTAGGAAGAGAAATACAACAGACCCATATACACAGACATAAACACCTGTACCAACACAAATGCCATTAACTCTTATGTAAAATAATAATTATTTTGAATTCAGCATTCTGACTGTGATGGGATGGTTGCTGAGTAAACAGACACAGAGATCAGAAGGCATAAGAAGGATTCACACATCTGAAAAGTCAATGTGTTAAATAAACGGACAAAAATAAAATCTCCAAAATTTATAGGGAACTCATACAACTTAACAAAAGGGAGTTAAACAATCCAATCAAAAAATGGGCAAAGGACCTAAATAGACACCTTTCAAAAGAGGACATTCAGAAAGCCAAGAGACATATGAAAACATGCTCAAAGTCACTAACCATCCGAGAGATGCAAATCAAAACAACAATGAGGTACCATCTCACACCTATCAGACTGACTATCATCAACAAATCAACAAACGACAAGTGCTGGAGAGGATGTGAAGAAAAAGGAACACTTGGGCACTGCTGGTGGGAATGCAGACTGGTGCAGCCACTATGGAAGACAGTATGGAGTTTCCTCAAAAAACTGAAAATGGAACTCCCATTTGACCCTGTGATCCCACTTCTAGGAATATATCCCAAGAAACCAGAAACACCAATCAGAAAGGATATATGCACCCCTATGTTCATAGCAGCACAATTCACCATAGCTAAGATCTGGAAACAGCCTAAGTGCCCATCAGTAGATGAATGGATTAGAAAACTGTGGTACATCTACACGATGGAATACTATGCTGCTCTAAAAAGGAAGGAACTCCTACTATTTGCAATGTCATGGATGGAACTGGAGAGCATTATGCTAAGTGAAATAAGCCAGTCAATGAAGGAAAAATACCACATGATCTCACTCATTCATGGATAATAGAGACCATTATAAACTTTTGAACAATAATAGATACAGAGGCAGAGCTGCCTCAAACAGATTGTCAAACTGCAGCGGGAAGGCTGGCGAGGGTTGGGGGGCAGGAGGGAGGGGGGTAAGAGATCAACCAAAGGACTTGTATGTATGCATATAAGCATAACCAATGGACATAAGACACTGGGGGATAGGGGAGACTAGGGGACTGTCAAGGGCGGGGGGGGGGGAAGAACACATATGTAATACGCTTTGTAATACTTTAAGCAATAAAAAAAAATAAGACAAACAAAACAAAACAAAACAAAAAAGAAACATTAAAAAAAAACAAAAAAAATAAAAACTCAAAAAACTGCTGGTGGTGATTGTAAATGATTTCCAATTGCATTTGAAGCCTTTTTTTTTTTGTTTTTGTTTTTGTTTTTGTTTTTGTTTTTGTTTTTGTTTTCTAGAATAAGGGAATTCTGAATCTCAAGTCCAAGCTCCTCGGTGAGTAGATGTGGACACTAAGAAAAAGTTTAAATGCCTTGTTTTAAAATAAACAATGATTAATTATAGAACTGGGATTAGAACACAGAAACCATACAATTCCCTAGTTTATTGAGTATGTTAAACTCAATCTTACCAGTGTAGTCAGAGCAGTTGTGAAGGTTAACATTACATTGAATATCAACCAAGAGATGTCTAAAAACCTCACAAGGAGTCGTGATCAGCTTATGAAAACACACTTGCTCTCTCTGCATTTATGCCTCATATACTCACAACAAAAAAGGGGCAAAAATATTAATGTTGTGAAATATTTGGGATTACAATAGTAGGAAGAAAAAACACTGAAATATATGTGTCACCTCTTACATATAGAGTTCAGACTGTTCTCATCTGTCTTTTGCTGGCAGAGGAAGCTGGGATTCGGTCAAATAGAAGTAGCTCCAGCAGCATATACAACTGAGCTGCTAAACTAAACACAAACAAAATACTGTTCCTACTTCACTGGCCTCCTTCTTACTGGGCTGTGGAACATTTAACTAATGGGAGATTGGGTCTTTCTCAAAAGTAGAAGTCTCCTTTGATTTGCTTCTTGGATGTCAGAGAATCCAGTGTATCTGTAGCAGTCTGTAGAGGTTTGGCTTCTGAGCAGTGAAGTAGGGAGCCAGGAATACACAGCTCTAAGGAAGGCTGCATGTCATCTCTTCCAGAGGCATGATTCTACCATGTGTTTGCACATGCTGTGTTCACCAACTGAAATATTGATCTCCCTACATACCACCTGCCACCACCATACTCCCCACCACCACCAAACTTCCCAAACTGCCTGGCTTGTGTCCTAGTTTCTGTGAAACCTCCCTTAACTGCTTTGGGCAAAAGCAATTGATCCTCCATTTGTGATACCTTAGGAGTTTGTTATCACTTCTAGTATAGAATCTATCTTTACACATTGTGGTCAACCCTTCCAAGCCAGATGTTTGGGGCCATGTCTTCTACATATTTGAAATTCCAGTGCCTAGAATTGCACTTGGCTTACACCAGGTATTAACATAGCTGTGTTGATGATATGATTGAAGTACTGAAGGTTCACACCAGTTTATATATGCTTAGCTCTTATGTACTTGGTCATATTCCCTTCATTTTAGAATCTTTTTAAATCCCATAAAATATTTTTGCTGAGTCATAATGCAATTATTCTATCAACTGATATATGCTAATAAGGCACTTAGTATATGCCAGGAACTCTCCTAGAAACTGGGAGTACCAGCAATTCAAAAAAAACAACCAGACAAACAACAACCATGCTCTCTTGAAACACATAAAAATGTACAAATAGTCACATAAATATATTGTATTTCAACCAATGATAGGTGCTGTCAAAAATAAAGGAATAAAGGAATAAAGCACCGTACAGGAGTAGAGGAGTAAAGTGTTATCTCATGTAAAAGGTCAGAGCAGAACTCATTACAAAGATGACAGCTGAGCAGAAACTGAAAGTGAGAGCCAGAGTTAGATGGGTATATTGAGAAAGAACGTACTGAAAAGTGGAAACAAGTATAAATGCCCCAAAATAGGAAGTGATTGATGCATTGGAAGTAAAGCAAGGAGAACAGTCTGACTGGAGAAAGCTGGTTTTGGAGGATAGTGGTAGCAGATGACATCAGAGTAGAAATAATGGAGAGAATGTTATTCTAGAACAGGAGCATGTGAGGAGCTACGGGAGGGTATTTAATAACAGAGCGATATGATTGCACTGATATTTTAGATAAGACTTGTTTCTAGCTGCCACATGGGAGAATAGACCATAGCAGAGGCTGGAAAGCAGGAAGACCATTAAATATATGCATTAGTTTGCGAGGGCTGCTGTAACAAGTACCCCACTATGAGTGGCTTAAAACAGAAATTTATTATCTCCAAGTTCTGGAGGCTAGAAGTTTGTGATCAAGGTTTTTGCAGGGTAGTTTTCTTCCACTGGTTATAGAGGAGAAATGACCCCCCCCCCCACCCCCACCCTAGCTTATGGTTATTTTTTTTTTGTTTTTACAATATTTTGGTGTTCTCTGGCTGGTAGATACAACCCCAAGATCTTTACCTCCATATTCACATGGCCTTCTCCCTCTGAGCATGTCTGACTCTGTATCTAAATTTCTCCTTTTATAGGGATACTAGTCATATTGGATTAGGGCCCACCTTCACGACCTCATCTAAATTCAACTACATTTACAAAGACTCAATTTCCAAATGAGGTCACATTCTGAGGTTCTGGGGTTGAGATGTCAACATCTGCTTTTAGGGAAACAATGCAACTCATACCAGTGGAAATAGTTCAGGCTAGAGATGATAGTGGTTCAAAGCAGCACATAAACACTAGAGAGAAGTGGTCAACTTAAAAATTATTTTGAAGATAGAACCAACAGATTTTTCTGGTTAATTGGGTGTGGGGTATGAAGAATAGAAGGCAGAAAGGAAGACTAAGATTTTTGACCTAACACATTTCTACGTTCTGACATTTAATAGTAGAAGTTTGAGTAAGAAGCAGATGTGTGGAGGCAATTTAAAAGTTTGTTTTTTGACATGTTAACATGTTACCTTTGAGATCTGATTAGATTTCTAAGCAAATATATTGACAAAGCACTTGGATATGAGAGTTTGGCTTATGAAAATTTATAGCTGCAAAATATTTAATCATCTTAGTCCAATCAATACTTATTACAGATGAGAAAGTCAGTACTTTTTAGAGGCTTTGTTTAAAATATAAAATAAAATGCTTTGCTTTTAAGAACACTGAAATAAGCAATGGCAGCAACAGCATAAACAAAAACCAAAAAATACCAAACTCAGTTCTTTTGACTCCCAATTCAATACTTTTTCATTATAATACTAGACTTTCTTCGGGCTTTTTTTTTTTTTTTTCTCCACAAGCAGTTACTAAAACAGCAATTGGTAGCCTAATGCAACAAAAATGTAAATAACTACACTTCTGGGTCTAGAAGTGGGTGACAAAGATTTCAGCTTGAGGTCTTTGTTGTTCATTATATTATCACAGAATTTATAAACATGACGAGCTGGTCAAAAATATCGCTCTCTATAGAATAATTTGGGAAGTTGTATTGGTCCCCCCACCCAACACTGTTTGAGAGCTCTAATAAAAGGTCTAATGTTGAGACTTTGCTACCTTGAAGCACAGACACTAAATCTGGCTCTCACCTCCTCCTGCTCACCTATCACCTGACAGCTGACTCAATCCTTGCTGAGTCCAAGAGAATGTTTTGTCCATTTGAAGATTGGTTGAGATCAGCTACCTATACTTAGCACTATGACTAAATTTACACTTCAAGAGGTGTTGAAGAATATGATCGGTGTGTTGGTCTTCCACTAGCTTTGAACATGTTTTGATTTTTTTAAGTTAAAGGTCCTTGTACTTTTCCTTGCATTAGTTTCATTTTTCAATAGAATATTTGTCAAAAATGCCTACAGAGAATAAAGTAAAGCATGTATATATTTACATATGATAACACACATATGACTACAAAAATATGGAGTCATTTTGCTAGCCTCTTTAAAACTATTTTTAAATACTGTGGATGGATAATTTATTGTGACTCCTGTGGCATTTTATTAGTCACCATTGTAGCAGTTGATTAGCTGCAACCTATAAGAAGTAATAGAGTAACTTCAGAAAACTGAAGATGTTCCATCTCGCAGGAAGCTTATGCTCCTAGGGAATTGCAATTATAAGCTCACTGGAGGGTTGTTGGGGGCAGTGGTGATTTCATTCTTCGACCATAGTCAGGAGAAAACCAAGCAGCCACAACAAATTTATGTCATAGAAGAGACAGAATATACTTGTCATGTAAAGGTATATTTTAAAAATCCAAGGGGGTAGAGATCAACCAGGGAACTTATATGCATACTAGAGGCCCAGTGCACGAATTCATGTACCAGTGGGGTCCCTCGGCTTGGCCTGGGGGATCGGGTTGAAACCAGCTCTCCAACATCCCCCGAGAGGTCCCAGATTATGAGAGGGTGCAGGCCAGGCCGAGGGACCCCACCAGTGCACGATCAGGGCTGGGGAGGGACGCGGGAAGTTGGCCAGCCCGGGAGGGACTGTAGGAGGGCTCCAGGGCATGTCTGGCCTGTCTTGCTCAGTCTGGATAGGCCAGACCCCAGCAGCAAGCTAACCTACCAGTTGGAGCGTCTGCCCGTGATCAGTGCACATCATAGCAACTGATTGACCAGTTGACTGTCTGCCCCCTGGTGGTCAGTGTGCGTCATAGTGAGCAGTTGTGTGGCCTTAGCATATCATTAACATACTAGGGGCCCGGTGCAGGAAATTCGTGCACTGGGTGTGTGGGGGGGTGGGGGGGGGGAGAGTGTCCCTCAGCCCAGCCTGCCCTCTCTCACATACTGAGAGCCCTCAGGCATTGACCCCCATCACCCTCCGATCGCCTGATCGGCCCCTTGCCCAGGCCTGACGCCTCCGCCAGAGGTGTCAGGCTTGGACAGGGGACCCCCATCTCCCCCCAATCACTGGCTCTGGCCCCTGCCCAGGCCTGAGGCCTCTGGCCCAGGAATCATGCCTGGGCAGGGGACCCCCATCTCCCTCTGATCGCTTGCTCCACCCCCCGCCCAAGCCTGACGCCTCTGACCCAGGCTTCAGGCCTGGGCAAGGGGACCATCATATCCCCCCTATCCCCGGCTCCGCCCCCCACCCAGGCCTGATGCCTCAGCCAGAGGAGTTGACCCTCATCACCCTCCGATCACCAATCACCAGATCGGCCCCTTGACCAGGCCTGAGGCCTCCGGCAGAGGTGTCAGGCCTGGGCAGGGGACCCCCAGCTCCCTGCGGTTGCAGGCTCCGCCCCTGCCCAGGCCTAATGCCTCTGGCCTAGGTGTCCGGCCCAGGCAGCGGGGACCTGCAGTGGCAGCGGGGGGCGCCGCGATCGTGGGCTTCACTTTAGGCCCAGGCAAGGGACCCCTAGCTCCTGGGACTGCCAGCTTCGACCGTGCCCAGCTCCCATCGCTGGCTCCACCCCTACTTCCTGCTATCACTGGCCAGGGCGGCAAAGGCGCCTGATTCTCCGATCATGGCTGGGGGACAGGGCAAAGGCAGGGGGCTTCTTCCTGCTTTCCCTTTCACCTCCCTGCATTGTGCCTACATATGCAAATTAGCCGCCATCTTGTTGGCAGTTAACTGCCAATCTTAGTTGGCAGTTAATTTGCATATAGCCCTGATTAGCCAATGAAAACGGTATCGCCGTACGCCAATTACCATTTTTCTCTTTTATTAGTGTAGATTACACTTTGACTGGTTGAGCAGATGACCAGACAACCGAACACTTAGCATATTAGGCTTTTATTCTGTAGGGATATGCATAATCCATGGACATAGACAATAGTGTGGTAAAGGCCCAGGAAGAGTGGGTACAGGGTGGAGAGGGGTCAATGGGAAAAAAAAGGGGGGGACATCTGTAATACTTTAAACAATAAAAATAAATTTTTAAAAATTCATAGGCATTTAATATCCAGGGTGTCAAAGCTCAATCAAAAGCAGCACTTAAATGTACCAACTTTCATTCCTTTTAATGCTTCCAATTAACTTCTACTGCTAACCAAGAAGGAAAGGAAGAGCAGGGAGAGCATGTAGCTTCCCTTGAGACAGAATATTTTACTCACTTGGAGATCAGTCGCACACAACAAAACATCAAAAGGTTGCATTATAGACAAATGCTAAATATTGATAGATACTAAATTCTGGTATAATAATAAATAATAACATGTCCCTCACATTAAAATGTAACAAAAAGAATTCCATTAGAAGGCAACATGATCTCTTTACTTGTGAGAGTATTCTCTTCCAGGTATTTTCTAGAAAAGAACATTTAAGAAACAGAAACAATATGTCATCTCCATTGTGCATATGCACCCATTTCTATGGCCGGAAAAGAAACGATGAAGATAAATACACTTGTATTTTTTATGTGGCACTGATAAATTCCACGGGGCTGAGGGAACGTCCCATCTTTTGTCTTTAAGAGATAAAGATAGTGTTACGGATTACTGTACCCTGAAGGCCCTTGTGACAGGTGTGGTGATTTAAGTCACCTAAACGTTCACTAAGGCAACCGAGGTATGAGGTAAAAAGACCAGGCAAGAGTAGTTTTTAGCCATTTTGCTTTTCTAACAGTCTTGAAAAACAGAAAAAGATTTTCATCTCTCAGGTGACTTGGATATGACCCCAGGAGAAAGCAGGGATGGAATTTTCAAATTTCTTCCCTTTTACTTTATGAATCAGAAATAAAATCAGGCTACTGTGAAGTGCAGAGATACATATTCATCAGCTTTAGTCTCCAGTAGAGGGCACTGGGAAGGCAGGACTGCTATTCTCAATGATGAAAAACAAAACAAAACAAAACAAAAAACAAAACACATAGAGAAATACTTTCTTCAAAGCTCAAAATATTCTTCAAAGTTTGACATTTTTTTTCTTCAAATGCAATGTGAAATTGGCATCACTGTTGTGTTCAAATATTAACTTAAAATTAAGATTGCTAGTCACAATGTCTCTTCACAATAACCAGTACAGACAGTCAAGTTCCTGTAACATAACTGCAATCTCTAGTTTACCTTGTTTCCCATTGAGAGGGGAGCAAAGATCATATGATTTCTGTCCTTCAATGTTATCTTCTATATTTAAACACTAAAACCAGAAATCCAAGTCTAGGGGGCTTTATTCTCTAAGAGTGATAATATCTATGAGTATTCTCAAGTTCAGAGCATTATTCAAATACCCCTGCTAAGAGCCTGTTTATGTTTCAAGATAACATAATTTCTATGTTATAAGTAAATATAACCCAAATATTGTCACAAATGGAAATTTCTTTGTCCTCTAAGTTTATAAACTTTATAAGGATATATGGAAAAAACTATGGTGGCACAGTTGAGAAAATGTTCTGGATCCCATTGAATTTCAGAACCTTACGAAAGAAATTTAAAAGATGGCCATACTTGTGGCAGGGTAATTTACATAAATGATAGATATATATAATCCAAAAAAAGGGGGACACATTTTATGATATTTAATGCTACTAAAATCTTTCTTGGGACAAAGTTTCTAAGCTAATGACAACTAGCATTTATCTGGTACTGAAATTTCCCTTTCGGTGAATAAGAGTACCACACACAATGCTCTTCAAACCCTTTGTACAGCCACTTGGTCTTGGACTTACATCAAAGTGTACCCTAAAGACAACAAATAGCCCTGGCTGGGGTAGCTCAGTTGGTTGGGTGTCCTCTGTGCACCTGAAAGGTTGCGTTGCTGGTTTGACTCCCTGAATGCTTCACTCACACATCAATCTTTTTCTCTCCCTCTCCCTTCCTCTCTTTCTAAAAATCAATTTTAAAAAAAACTAACAAAAAAGGCAAAAAATAAAAAACCAAATAAGTATATATATTGTGAATTATATTAATAAAAATGATGCTGGAAATTCTGAATTTCAACATTCCTGCAGTTTTGCATTAAAGGCCATTTTGGCTTGGGCTTTGGTGGACATTAACATTTCTTAACATTTTGTGGCATTCACATCTGCTACTCCTTGGGAAGGTAGAAAACAAAGACCAGGAAGGCTTTTTGGCTTCTACGCACATCTCATGGAAGAGCTCAATCTTTTTTGTTTGTTTGTTTGTTATTTCTTCCACATCCATACCCTCATGGAATGCTCCTAGTAGTGGAGCTGCATGTGTTAACCAGCTGCCGTGGTAATCTGTCCCCTCTGCGTGGCGGTGCCATGTGGTCAGAAGGAAAAGCCAGAGCCACAGAGCCGTACTTTTCTTTCCCTCGCACTGTTCTGCAACATGATTAGTCATCACCACCGTGGTCGCTTGTTTTTGCTCAGCCTTGTTTGGAAGCTGCCAAGATGTAGTCAGATGCAAACACCGCGATTCAGGAGCATTTAAACTCTGGAGACAGACATCATGGCAGCAGCCACCGAGCCTTTTTATCTCGAGCCCTAGATAGCAAGGCAGCAGAACAGAGCAGCTTAACACAGGGGGATGGCAATGAAAAGTGTGGCAGCACATGAGAGCACATGCTGTAACAGGCTGACAGACAACATTTGGCTTGTATCAGGACACGGACTCAAAGCAATGGAAAGACAGAAAATCAGCTTTTAATTTCCTTCCTAGAAAATAGGTCCAGCTTCTGACTACTGTTCTGTGTTGGTTGGGGTTTTCAATACATAAAAGCAGACAGGCTTTAATTCATATCTGATAATGGATTTTTCCTTTCTTTCTTTCTTTCTTTCTTTCTTTCTTTCTTTCTTTCTTTCTTTCTTTCTTTCTTCTTCTTCAATGTGAATTTATCAGTCTTGTGTGAAAAAAAAAAAAACACGTATTTTTCCAGTGTCATGACTCATATATACTCCTTCATTCATTCACTGATATGTTCATTTTTTCAAAAGTACCTTTGATAGATCAAGGACATGTCAGTGAGAAAAGCAGACGGAACTTCCTGCCATCCTGGAGCTGACATACCAAAATGTGGTGACTGAAAATAAGTGTTCACCAAATAGCTCATGGGCCAGATGGCGGGCAGGACATGTAGCACAGTAAAGCCTGAAATAAAACAGGAAATGCCAATATGGGTCTTGGGGAAAGTTGTACTTTTAACTAAAATGATAAAGGAAAATAAACTTGTAGTAGGTGAGGAAACAAGACCAAGTATGTGCAAAGGGGGGCATGTATCAGATAAAAGGAAGGGCAATGTCAAGGACGCTAAGCTGATCCATCTGGCCCAGATCTCTCCCAAATAGGATGGGCATGAAGGAAGGAGACACAATGGCAAGGGGCCATGAAGCTGGCTGCTGGTGTGGGAGCTGCTCAGAGGGGCTCTTCTGCATCACACTCCCGGTAAGCATCGTGAGGCAGTGTGTATCCATAGAGTCCTGATGGCAGTAGCGAAGCAGAGATGCCGGTGCTTTTTTCTCCATTTGGCAAAGAATATCAAGTGGACCTCTATTTTTTTTTTAAGTCATAGTTCTGTGAATTTTTTAAAATAATTTGTAGTATAGGGAAAAGCCCTTAGAGAGTGATGACGAACTCCCTAAGAATGTGACTAGTGGAAAAATAACCAGTTTAATTACTTTTAGGGAAGTAAAGGAATTTTATGCTAATTATACCCCATAATATGTGAAAACGTTTGTACCTGACTCTGATAATACATTCCAAAGTAGATGACTCCAGCTTCAACTGTGTTATCAACAAAGAACAGTCAGCGTCACCTTTTGTGTGTAGAGATCATAAGCTGATAGCCCTGTAGGCTGTATTAGGCTATAGATGTTGTTTTGGTTTTGGTGTGGCAATCTAATTGGAGAATTTATAAAATTAATTTTCAATATTTGATAATATTGACATTGTATATTAAATGAATATTTAAAAGAGAAGGGTATCTTTCTAGTCTGAGCCTCACTAACGGCAATCAGCAGGGCGTTTCCTTCGAATCATGCCTGGACTGCTGAGTTTGCAGACTGCACCTTCACCTTAAAGGACCAAGTGAGGTTTAGGGAGGAAGAGAGATTTCAGAAGTCAATATTTTGCCACATGTATCTTCCCAGGTGTGGACCATATTATAAAAGGGTGTTCAGATGGAATGCATGTACCAGTAAGTGGAGAAAACCCCCAGAAGTATTGTACACTTCATAAAAGATGGAGTAGATAGGGAAGAAATACTGAGAGTTTGTCCTATTCTTCTATGAATCGAGCCACTATATATCTGAATCAAGGTGAGGGGTGGAACTCATCAGTAGTGATGGGTGAGGAGGAACTAAAAGCATGAAGGTAGGACCCTAATAAGGAAACTTCAAAATGGTGTAATGCATTCAGCTAGACCGAGAAGAATCTTTTCAGACCTATCAAGTCAGTCTATTCAACTTATTTATCCCACTCTACTTTTTTCTCTATGGCTAATGTCCCAGCTCAACATCATGGCTGTCACATCACAGCCAATTATTGGAGGTGAAAAGGGCATGTCCCACTATCTGGTCATCGAGACGAAAAAAATACACAGTTCTACTGCCAGGGCAAATAGTGCCCTGGCTTCCTTGGAGAATTGAAGACTCTGAATTAATTTTTACACAGACATGTTAATAAACATGGCGATTCTCTGCAGCACTGATAAAATATTCAACTTGAGGACACTGTGAGCTTAACAGTTTTATGGGAACAACGTGGTGATCTAACACTTTTTTGCAGGTTGTTTCTATGGAAAAATTTGCTCTGGTTTTGGAACAATTTACCGAGTTACAGACTTTCTAGTGGGTTTTAAGAAAAGAGCAAAATAGCACCCGTATTTCTGTATATGATCTCAGGGGCTTAAAGGTAATTCAATATTTCACTGATATTTATAGTTGATGATAGGTTGACTTGTTTTAAGTGCATATAAGAATTAAGATAAGTGAAAAAATATTTTTTTATTTCATTATCTCATAACTTTATGAATCCTTTATATAAGCAGTCCCAGAGTGTGGATTGGTGAATGGTTTATGCTAAAGGACAAAATGACATTATCTTTATGTTCCAGTCCTAATAATATCACTCAGATTTAATGCAATTTAAGATTATTTACCTTTCTGGAAAAAAAAGATATTAAGTGGTTTTGTTTTTAGAAATAGATTGTGCTCTCACTTCACTCTTTCATAAAAGATCAGAGTTTTCTAGGAGATATACGATAATTCCAGATAGGTGGGGAATTGACATGAAGGAAAAAATATATGGAGCAGCGATCTCTCTGTAAGGGATATCATTTGTTTTTAATATCCTCAAAAATATCCTATACAATACATATGAAACTCCACTTAAAGTTTTTCACTAGCAAAGCAAAAGGACTGGAAATTTAGCATGAGCTAATTGATCAAAACCTAATTTAAAGTCCTATATATTGCATAATGTATTGTTAGTACCTAAAAAGAAATAACCCACTAAGGTATAGCAGACATGCTATCAGATTCTATCTCTCAATAAGGCATAAAACTTGGTAGGGTTGTCAATTACACAAATAAAGTAAAGGTTTAAATAGTATATTGAACATTTGACCTCACTGCCACTATTCAATTGTTAATAAAATAAGCATAAATGGTATAATAATATCGTTAGGACTAACTTTAAATTTCTCTACATTTTAAGATATAGAATTTTCCAGGTATCTCTATATGTTATCAACTCCTGTAATCTACAGAGGGGTTTTTGCTACAGGCAGATTCAGTAAATTAATGTTTTATTTAGCCTATGGAATCATAGGCTACAGGAGTTGAGTTCCAGAGATTGACAATATGGTGGTATGTACTGGAATTATATCCATTGCTGGCCAAGAATAAGGCTGATGCTTTTGGAGAGGGACCTGAGGGGTGGTACATACAGGTAAGAGTTCTCCTCAGAACAGAGGTGGGCCTTGAAGTTAGGAGGTTATGCAAGAAGAAGGGAGCTTGAAGAGAGACCTCTCTATCCTAGGAATATGTAGTATCAAAAGATGTATTATAGTTTAGCAGGCTTCACATTTTCTGGTCTTCATACAGAATGCTATTAATAAATGTTCATACTGTTTTGATCTGTCTCAAGGAAGGTAGTGTCGTACATCTGAATAGTAGTCCGTTGTTAAACTGTCTATAAATCCCATTCTCAACAAAGTGAGAACTGAGCCTTCTGTCGAAGACTTAAGTGCATATGTTTAAAAACAAGGAATGAGAAGTAACAGAAATACAAATCAACGTCCTTAGTTTGAATGCAAGTTAAATACAAAATTTTCTCCCAGGGGGAAAAAAGTAGCTATTGTTTACTGTGTGTGCCCTGATCTTAGAAAACAGAGTCACAGTGGCAATTAATGACAAAAAAACTAGGCTTTGTATAATATAAGTTACTTACAGATATATTTGCAACTTGGAGGCAATGTAAAGACTGTTGCAGAGTTGTATATTTCTCTCCAAAGTCAGGAAGCTCTAAATTTTCCTAAGTTCCATTGTATCGACTAGAATCAGCCCCCATATTTTCTGGACTCTGTGAACCTGCTGGCTTCAGAGCTAAGACCTTGATCCAGGGATCTGAAATCCATCACGAGAAACTATAACCTGATTATTATAAAATGTCCAGGTTAGTTTTAAAAGTGTGAAGGATCTGAGGCTACCCCACTAAAAATCCAACAAGTTTGCTTCTTATACACATGTGTTGACAGAAGAACACAAGAGCCTACCCCTGAGACTCAGATGGTTTGTTACTCCCAGTGAAAGCAGTAGCCAGAGCAATAGTGGATCTCAACCTCCCAAACCCTAGAGGGCACCATGTTGAAGGAAAAATGTTTTCTTCAACATGCAATGTGTTCACATCATAGCCAAGGAACCCCCAAATTAGAAGACTTTAATCTTTTATGGCTACTGGCACATCTGCTTACCCTTCTGTCCAGACAGAGATTGGTTACTCACCCTGGAAAGCCAGGAAATGTCTCCAGCAAAGATAAGGAGACTTCAGTTGACATGTAAAGTTAACAATCACACTTCACTGTCCTAAAATGTCTCTGAGTGAATCTATTTTTAGGAAGATACTCTCTTTAGTTCCCAAGAAATGTTTGATGCTCAAACATACCCATTGCTCAGCAGATCTCACTGGACAGGAACACAAATATCCATGAATCATCGTTTCATTGCATTCTATTGAGAAAGTTAGGGTCAGGTGCTGACACAAGCCACTATATATCTGATCACATGAGGAAAGTTAACTGACAAGATATCATTATTGCAGAGGGAGTTCTTCACAACTTAACTCTTCAAGTAACTGTGATTGATTCTTTATAGTCCAGGTTGTCGATCTTCTGTCTACAATTGGCTGAGTTTACTCATACTTAAAGACATTTTGCACACTTAACCGAGTGGACAGCAGCTTTATTTGACTTTTTATTCTCACCATTCCTCTCTATATGCAAGCAAAATGACTTTTGTTTTTCTAACTTATAAGTTCCTATTTTTGATGTGTAATCTATATGCAGTGAAATGAACAGATCTTAAGTGTACATACAGTTTCGCTAGTTTTGACAAATGCATACAGCTATATATACCAACTTATAGAGCATTTCCATTACCAGAGGAACTTTCCTCGTGTCTTTTCTAGTCAAACAAATCTTGCCCCCACCAGAGGCAATGAATAGTCTGTGATTAGTAACTTCCCTGAATCTTCACGCTCATCTCTGAAGGTTACCTTCACCTCCCTGAGTACATCATTCTCAAACGGAAACTATTTTTGTTTTCTTCCTTACTCCACACACACCTCAAAACCTGGAGCAGGAAGAATGCCCCATTTCATTAAATAGCCAGTCTAGCTACTTAGTTTCTTAGGTCTATAACAGAGGACTCACCCTTGATTCTTCTCATATTCTGTTCATTTCAGGTCTAATCCTCATTGTGTCCACTGTAACAACTTTGGACCTAATCACCATCTCATTTCTTACCTGGGTTTGTTTAGCAATATCCTAAGAGGTCTTCTTGCCTCTTCTCTTGTCTTTAGAGTCTACATTTTCAGCAACATAGATCATGCCCTTCCCCAACAAGAAACTCTTTATTGTTTACCATTTTAATCAGAAGGCAATCCAAATTCTTTAGTATGATCTCTAAGATCATACCTATTTGAGTCCTGTTAACTTTTCTCATTTTATTCCCATTACTCTCTAACCTGTGTACTACATTTCACTCAAGCTCAGCATTCTGTGCCTCTGTGATAACTTCTTTTTTCTCTCAGTATAAAGAAACACCACCATCATCTGATGTCAGTTTAACACATTTGAATATAGGTTTACATTGACAATGCAGATATTTGAAAGAAGACATAATATGCCAAATCAACTCCACCACCTTATTCACCCTCAGGCTTGAAAAAGCCCCTGAAGTTTGAATTAAAAGGAGACCAAATGAGGGAAAGGAACAGTGAGAAGTGGTAAGAAATTCCCACTCCCCCAGGAGAACGTGAGGAGGAAGAGCCAGCAGGGACTGACCTGTGTTCCCTAGGACATTCTGCACTGGGTGCGACGAAATGACAGTGTACTTCTCTTCTGTCATTTAGATGTCCAAGAGTTGGCAGCTAGGTTGAAATAACAGCATTGCACTTCTACATTTGCAGGGGAGCAGGATGACGAGACATGCAGAAATATGAGGAAGAAAACGTTTATATTAGTAAAAGAGAGGAGAGAAAAAACAAGCTATAAAAATTCAAGAGTGTGCTTCCCAGGTTCTATTATATTTTGAGTGGGCAGTATTGATTAGAAAAGTAGATCAGAGAATAAATTAGAAAGGCAGCAGAATATAGGAAAAAGAGAATACTATAAGTTGAAAATTCAGAAGAAATTGTATCAGTCAGAAAAACCTTATGGAAAAAAAAATAAAACAGAATAAAAATGGAGAAACTGCAAAACTAGTGTGGTTCTGTGGCCAAAAACACACAGCAGCTAAGCCAAGTAGACTACTGCTTTTAGAGAAAGGACTGCAATGAACAAACAGCTCCAGTGTGGCCTGCAAAGAGGACCCTTCCTCCTTCTGATTCTATTGAAATAAGAAATACATAGGAAAATTAAGTAAAAGTATTCAGGAGCATAATTTCTGGGGGTCTGATTTGCATCTTCTACTGCAGAAAGATGCTCGGAAGAGCTACATGCCCGAGTTGTGGGCTCAACCCCCAGTGGGGGGCGTGCAGAAGGCAGCCAATCAATGCTTCTCTCTCATTATTGATGTTTCCCTCTCCCTCTCTCTTTCTCTCTAAAATTAATAAAAAATATATATTTTAAAAAAGGAAGTAAGAGAATTATTAATAAAAATTCTAACTCGAGCCCACGTACTTAAAAAAAAAAAAACTTGTACACTTGGCACATTTGTCCTTTTTTCCCCTTTGCCTGGTTTAGTTTTAATAAGGATAATAACCTGGTCATTGCATTTACATTTTGTCTCTCCTGTTTAGTTCATTGACATCACTGCTTGGGATGTTCTTTTGACTGTGTTATGACTGACATTGGTTACTGGGTTTTGAATTGGAGCAATTGGAATAGTGATTTCTCTACTCCTTGATCAGGTGTAGGAAGAATGGGCCTGCTCAGATTGAGTAGTGTAATTGTAACAAGTAGTCAACATTATCTATAACGCAATCCTTTAAATGAATTACTGAGCATGCATTTTCCAATGAATAAGTCAATTTTAGTGCATGATATTTCAGATCTCTGTGACAGAGTCTGAGGATGGCAGGAAGAATAGGAAAACCAACTTCGTTTTGTTTGTTTGCTTTTTTGTTTGTGGGTTAAACATGTAGCAAAAAAAATTTGCATAAATTAAGGTAAGTGTGTAGTTGAGGATACTCATTCTGGCCCCAATGCTGAGGAATTCATTGTCATCATCACAGCTGGCATTTATTGAATCAGGAGATAGCCACTGCTCTATACATACCCTATATCTTAACTCATGCAATTCTTACAATAACCTGAAATGTAGGTTGCTATTGTTACAGAAATTTACATTACCACAGGGAATTCCCTCATGTCTTTCTCTAGTCAAACAAATCTTGCCAGTAAAAGATTTGAGGCCAAATAGTTAAAGAGCATGCCTCAGTTCACACAGTTAACAAGTGGCACAGCCTGATTTAAACTTAGACAGTCTGGCTCTTTTTAAAAAAATATATATATATTTTATTGATTTTTTTACAGAGGGGAAGGGAGAGGGATAGTTAGAAACATCGATCAGCTGCCTCCTGCACATTTCCTACTGGGGATGTGCCCCCAACCAAGGTACATGCCCTTGACCGAAATCAAACCTGGAACCCTTCAGACCGCAGGCCGACGCTCTCCACTGAGCCAAACCAGTTATGGTGGCAGTCTGGCTCTTGAATCCAAGGTCTGTACAGTTGCCAAAGGTACACTTAACCCCAAAATTGCTAGGACATGAGGAATCTATTCCAGGGTGACTGTAGTTGGAATTCTCGTATTGTACCAGGCATTGTCCCAAACAGAGAGGCCTCCTCAGCTCAGTTCCTCTACTTCTCTGGGCTTGAAAATTTGGAAGAGACTCCTCCGGAACATATTCTAACCTTTCTGGAGATTGCACTAACCTGCTTCAACTGTCTTAATTATTACTTATTCTGATCTCTGAAATTCTTTGGCTGACTCTTTTATAAGCACTAATTTAGTTCAATCTAAGAATATAGAAGTATAAAAAAATTGAATTTTTAAAAACATCATGATGAAAGATATTTTAGCTAAGGGTTTAGAATTTCCTACCTGCTAGTTTTAACATATAACAATGATAAATTTCATGTATTTTTATTTTTATTCCTGACATACTTTTACATCTGTTACCTCATTCCTATCACCATTCTGAAATGAGGCAGGTCAGGTATAGTTAATCTTATTTTTGTGATGGGTAAATAGCCTGGAAAATAAAATATTAGGAAGACATGAGAGCTATTTTTAGCTATGTCAAAAGTTGTCATAGACAAGAAGGATTAGATAATTTTGTGCAGATCCAGAGGGCAGATTTGGAACTAGTGGAGAGAAACTGTAGGGAAACAAATTAAGCTTAATAAATAAAATAGTTGGAGCAATTTCCAATATAGAATGGGCTGCCTTGGTAGGTAGTGCATTTCTCATAACTACATACTTTCCAGCAGAAACCTATGTCTTGGGAGGTCATACAGTCAGGTGCAACAAACATTATGTGAGGTGCTCCCAAATGTATGTCTACCATCTATGAATTGGGAACATAAATATACTTAGTGATAGTTTTCTACTAGTCTGATAGAGAGCCTACATATTAGTTGATACTCTCTAATGTAGCCTAGTACTAGTTTCATTGGTAACCTGTAATCTTTCAAACCCAAGTCTTCTTTTAATAATAATAATAGAAAGGTAAGCCTGTGTCCAGATGCTGATATTATCCTCCCATTGAGAAATATCTGAATCATGGAACATAAATTTTTTCTTTATTTTCATCACTAGTAAGCCAGAAAATTTAGTTGCCCATTATTTCCTGTAAATTGCATTATGAAACAATGACCCTCATGTTACATTGCTATATGCATAGACATATTATCATTTGAATGTGCCTTTTCAAAGTTCACAGAGTGTCCCAGGCCCTGCTTCATCTTCTTCACTTTTTCACTTGTCTTTCTCTCTCATTGGCTGAAAAGTTAGTTTCATAGGATGCATTGCTTCCCAAAATATAAGTCTAAATTAAGGTTGGTTCACAGTTTGGGTTTAGTACTGAAAACCTTACACTGTCCAGTTCAATGGCAAAACTAACTAGTGTCATAATGACATAAAAGAAATGAGATTTATGCAGCTCCATGGGCCAGAATGCAATAAGTGCCCTGTTAGCATAATCAGGAGTTGAGATTTAATCAAAGTGATAACATATGAGACCTCATCTATGTTCTTAAAGATCCCTGGAGTTTACTTCAGTTATTAAAGCAAAATAAATGTTACAAACCATAAAGGTTATGTTTACAGTAGGAATGTTAAGAATACATGCATATGCAGAGCCAGTAACTCCTATGAGAAATTATAGAAACGAATGAAAAAAATGGCCATCAGTGCTAAATCCTGCTCTCTATAATATTATAATGTATAAAGAAGTTATCTCACATGGCAATAATTTTGAAATTAGACGTAAAATTACTACTAATTATAAATTACTACTAATTATTTTTTTAAAAAAAAATACAAGTTTACAGAGAGTTCACGTATTAGGTTTTTTCATGAGTTTACAAAAAGTGAAGTGCTTGGAGAAGTAAATACAATATGATTGTTATCTCCAAAGCTTGGGAGTCTCTTGGGTCCCTATTTCCTAGACTAGCTATGTTTTAATGTTGGAGATTTTTATTCCCTATTGACTAGAATGCAAAATAATTTCTTTGCAAAAGCATATGCCAAAATACATAAAGGATACCAGCATTTCAAACAAAAATTCAGAGAAACACATACACAACCTTACATACACACGGATTGTAAATGTCCATTTCCATCGGGTCTACCTAGACATCTAAAAGTTTGCATTCCAACTAAAAAGAGATCAAGTTACTGGTAAGTTTTACTAGATATTAACTCTGGAGCTATGGATATTAACAATGGAAAGTATCTTTTTCCATACTTTATTTTGAAACTTGAAAAAAACCTGAACTCCACTATATTATTTTAATCTGATCATTTTCAGTTCAGTGAGAATTTCTTGTTTAATTTAGTATTTTATTTACAGTATAAATTTTGAAGTATCGGTTCCTTTTTCTCTCTGCAGCACTTAGTACTAGGTTAGTTTCCATACATTATTCTACATATGATTCCTGCTTACTAGAAGTGTACATGATTATATTAATCATAGCAAAATTATAATATCAAAAGAGTGACACTTGAGAAATTATTTGCAATTGAATTTGTAATTAAGTGGGTCATTTTAAATTTAAAGTGGCAAGTTATCTTTTGCTTTCTAAGAGAAATATTTAAAATCTCATTTAAATAAGCTTTTGATTTGCTTCATTGTAAACTGATTATTCTTTTTGCACTCTATATTAAGGTTAAGCTGGATAAGTGGATGTTTATTGTGTAAGATGCAGTTGAAGTTCAGTTCTGGAGATAATGACCTTTTCTTTGACTCTAGGAGGTGAAGTTATTCAATGTTTATAATTTCATTTTAGATTCTTGTAGAAATGTATTACACAGAAGAAAATTGTAATTACTCTTAGTTGCCCTTTATCTGACATCTAGCTAAAGTATGTTCTTATTACTTGTTTAGTTCATTTGTCAATATCTAGCATATTGTTATATGAGACACCTTGAGAAAGATGTTTTCTCACTGCAAAATTGAGATGCAAGTCGGCCTATTAAATATGTAGTGTAAAAACAAAGAGTGAAAATAGTCTTAGGGTCTTTTATTCACCATCACTGTCACATAAATATTCTTAGTGCGGTCATCATCATCATCACCATTGTCATCATCATTAAGAAGCACTTATTAAATACCCGTTTACTCAATCCAATCTGTTGTAATTGCTGGATCCCATGGATTCCATCTGATATAATTGCTGGTGGACACCTTCCCAATTAGATGGATACACATATTTCCTGCAAGGCAGCTGCGGGAAATAAACAAAGGGAACATCAAGCTGCAATGTATTAGTTGTTTTTTTACCATCAAAGCTAAATATTTTCCAGCTCGTTCTCTCCAGGATAACAGGAAGATGAGATATTATTTCCTCAATGTACTCAATATGAACTTGATGAAATCATATTTTTCCTTTGCCAATTAAGAATTGGCGACAGCCCTAACTGGTTTGGCTCAGTGGATAGAGCGTCAGCCTGCGGGCTGAAAGGTCCCAGGTTTGATTCTGGTCAAGGGCACATACCTTGGTTGCGGGCACATCCCCAGTGGGGAGTGTGCAGGAGGCAGCTGATCGATATTTCTCTCTCATTGATGTTTCTAACTCTCTATCCCTCTCCCTTCCTCTCTGTAAAAAACCAATAAAATATTTAAAAAAAAGAATTGGCGACATACCTAAAATAGATATGCAAAAAATGGTCTTATTTTTCAGTAGTGGGTGACCACAATTTATTCTCCTCAGAAAAGAATTTATGCTTGCAATATGTTTAGCCCAGTGACTGGCAGAGAATAGGCAGTCCAAAAAAATGGTAACCATTATATTACATTTGATTTAAAATGAAGTAACTTCATAAGTGCATAAACAGCTCCCAGATAGAGCCCCATATTTTGCAATCTAGGCCTTCTTGGAATTCTCTTAACTTTATGTAATTATTAATGATGTCTTTAAAAAGATATTTCACGTCCTAACTGGTTTGGCTCAGTGGATAGAGCATCGGCCTACGGACTGAAGGGTCCCAGGTTCAATTCCGGTCAAGAGCATGTACCTTGGTTGCGGGCACATCCCCAGTAGGGTGTGTGCAGGAGGCAGCTGATTGATGTTTCTTTCTCACTGATGTTTCTAATTCTCTAACCCTTTCCCTTCCTCTCTGTAAAAAAATCGATAAAATATATTTTTTAAAAAAAGATACTTCACATTTATTTTTGAAAATCTTCTCTTTTGATAATGGTCTCTGACAAATTATGGAAAATTAATATTTTCCTGATACACATTTATATTAATGTGATTATATGATGATTTTATACTTTTGGTATTTTGAATAATGCTTTAAAATTATAATGTTTGACATTCAACTATGTTAACTGCTACATGCTCTTGTATGATCACAAAAGGTACACTCAACTATTTAAAGGATTAAAAAACATCATGCTATTTTTATTTTCTTTCTATTTGAATATCCTAGTGTCATCAGTAAAACAAATTTATTTTTGTTGGCTGACAAAAGTCTTAAAAATGTATCCTATCTATAATACTCTAATGACACATAAATCTATAATAGAAAATATTAATATACTTCCAACACTATTTTGAAAAGTAATATATATATATATATATATATATATATATATATATATATATACACATACACACACATACACACACTTTACCCTAAATAGCCTTCCCACAGGCCTATTGGTTCTATACAGATTATTCTTTACACAGTAGCCAGAGAGATCCTTTTAAGGTTAGAATGCAATCTCAGTTCGTTAAGGCCTGTGATTTTTTTTATCATCTGGCTCCCAGTTTCCACTCCAAATTCATCTTCCACTATTCAGTCTCCTCTTCATTCAACTCTTAGCTGTTCAGGCATCCTTGCACGTAGGTGAACATGACAAGTAGGCTCATATTTCCAAGTGTTATCGCCTGATATATACTGTACCCAATCCACTCTTCCCACATCTGTATAGCTCTTTCTCTCTCTTCATTCAGGTATACGGAGGTTGCCTTTGACCAAGTGACAGCCTCTCTAAGCAGCAGATACTAGTATTCCCCTACCATTAACTCCTCATTCTAGCACTTATCATTGCCTACCCTCTCTCTTTCACACACACATTTAGGGATCTATTTGTTCACTGATAGCTTTCTCTGATAAAATGCAAGCTCTGAAAAAAATGGGATTTGTTTTGTTCTCCTCTCAGTGGCTCTGAAAAAGGGGTGCCTAGCCCAATATCTGGTGGGCATTCGGTACAATTTTATAGAGGAAAGATGGAGGAAAAGAACAAACAAAAGAAAAAATCTGTTATTAGTACTCCATAGTGATATTTCAAATGTTCTCCAACCTTTCCATTACATTGGCATGATGATACATATTCAACAATCAAAATTCACCTCAAAAGAAATCTTTATACCAGAATTTCATAAATGCTCATTCTATTACTCTATTTTGTGTTCATCATTTAACCTGTTACTTATTGATGAATTGATAACTCTTTATCTCAAATCTGTTCTCATACTGCAGTCATATATTTTTAAAATCCCAACTTAATTTTTAATTGATTCAGCAGGTCCATTTTCTATGCATATTTTATAAAATATTTTAGGTAGTAGTATTTGTATAACACTTTAAATTAATATTTCAACTTCATATACATTATAATTTTAAAATATATTTTAATTCATTTCAGAGAGGAAGGGAGAGGTAGCAAGAGGTAGAAAAATCAATGATGAGAGAAAATCACTGATCAGTTGCCTCCTGCATGCCCCACACTGGGGATCGAGCCCACAACACACACATGTGCCCTGACAGGGAATCGAACCATGACCTCCTGGTTCATAGGTTGATGCTCAACCACTGAGCAACATTGGCTGGGCCATATACATTATTTTAGCTAATAATGTATATTATTGCACTAGATAGTATCTTTATTTCACAAATAACAGAAACAAATTATACTAAAATAACATTTATGAGGCAGAAAAGGGACTTACATGCTTTCTTCCTTACTGGGAATGTCACACAGAATAAGCCAGTTAGGTCCTTGATCTGAGGAGAGTTGTACACTAACAGAAAAAGCAAGACCATAAGCATGTTTAAAACAACAACATTCAAAAATAAGGGCTCCCAAACACCATGTTAGTATATCATGACCCATCTGCTGTCACAACTGGTTGAACCTGAAACAGAACTTTTCATGTGTTGCCAAACCAGATTCTCCTTCCCAAATATTTGCAAATGAGATTCAGAGAACCACTTTAGATTCAGTGTGGCTCTTTGAGCAGAAAAAAGCAGATACGAGAGGTTATTTAATCTAAGAGCAATAGAAAGAGTAGTTTCCTGTGAATCATTCTATATTCTCAGTGGCAATACTGTAACTTGACATTAAGAGAAAAAAATACCTTTACTTGGGCTAGAAAGGATTATATCCCTTGCAACAAAACGATCCTTAGCTAAGGAGTACATAATTCCACCAGAGATAACTAAAATTTAAAAATTTATTAATTAACATTTTATAATTCACATTTGTCCCCGAAAATATAATATCTTTTTATGACAATAATAATTTTTAAATCATTTTGGGGGTTCAAATATGCTCCAATCTATGGAAATAATCATAATGTATTTAAACCTATAATGTTAGATATCTTTTTTCTATTAAAAATGACTTTAGAATTTCTGCTTCTACTGAAGATGAAGAAAGTAACAACGTAATGTCATTCCCATTTTAGCAACAAAGACATGAATAATTTATAAAAGTAAAGTGTTTTGTTTTGTTTTTTAATTCATCAGACAGGGGAGAACACAAAGAAATAACAATGATTACAAAATGGAAAGTGACAAGATACATCTGGGAGTAAATCGATCTATAGTGGCCTTCATTTCTTATTGAAAAGCAGGGCAAGGAAGCCACCATTGGTGAGCAAGAAGAAATTGGCTAAACATATTTTATGAATTTTATAGGCGAAGCCTTAACTGGTAAAGTGGTTTTTAAAACTGAGGATCCACAGCCACCAAGAGATTCTGCACCCACCTACTACTCTTTCGCAAAGATTCTCACTGAATATTCACATGATGAACTTGGAGTAGAGAGAAGATCCCTGAGGTAAAGGCATTCAAGGCCTATTAAAGACAGACCATAAACAGGAAAATTTAAGAGGCACCCCTCTGAACCACCTCAGGATTCACTGCTGTTGCTTATTAAGAGAGGGGTGGTGGACCTGACGTAAAACCTCTATAGAGGATCTGGACCTTTACTGTACACATTGCCAAAGCCTTGCACCTCTGCTTGCAGGAAAGCAGGAGAGAGAGACAGCCCCTGGGTAACAGAGAACTAAGAACAATAGTGAGAGCAAAGATACATCACTAGTAAACCAACCAAACAAACCTGGAAGCTCCTCTGTAAATAAGAAATGAGGTTCCAGACAGTTTGAAAAGCTGATGGCTGGACTATAAAGCACCAAGAGGTCACTGAACTCTCCCCTGTGCTCCCATACCAGGCCAAGAGAAGTCAATGTAAACTGAATGTAACCTATAATATAACAACAGAATCATCTTAATTACATGTTAGATGACTAGAAGTTCACAGATGAAACACTGAGTTTCTGAGCAAATGTAATTTATTCAAAATTTTTTTCATGCAATATCTTGCATAGAATCAAAATAAATAAATATATGAAGCAGCCCTGGCTGATATGGCTCAGTTGGCTGAGTGTTGTCCTATGCACCAAAGGGTCACCAGTTGGATTTTGGTCAGGGCACATGCTAGGGTTGTGGGTTCGATCCCCATTAGGGGGCATGTAGGAGGCAGCTGATTGATGTTTCTCAGATCAATTTGCAAACAAGAAATCTTTTATCAATATATTTTAGCCTCATTACTAACAAAAGTAGCAGTATAAATCCTAGTGTTTTTAGTAGAATAAGATATAAGTATTTTACTCAACAGGTCAATTATTACTTTTATAATGACTGCCCAATTATTTACATTTTAGTAATTACTGGAAATGAAAAAATAATTTCAACTGATTTTCTCAAGATTTTTAATATCTTTATTCACTTCTTTTTTTTCAATATATTTTATTGATTTTTTACAGAGAGGAAGGGAGAGGGACAGAGAGTTAGAAACATCGATGAGAGAGAAACATTGATCAGCTACCTCCTGCACACTCCCCACTGGGGATGTGCCTGCAACCAAGGCACATGCCCTTGACTGGAATCGAACCCGGGACTCTTGAGTCCGCAGGCCGACGCTCTCTGAGCCAAACCAGTCAGGGCTTCACTTCTTTTTTTTATATAAAGCTAGACAATATACTCAGATCAGATAAATATCTATCCAAAGATCATATTTAATTTATTAGATTAAATTGTTCACAGGCAACTGTTTACTTCAAGCAATCCATTCTTCTGTTCTCCTCCACACAGGCCTGAGACTTAGAATATCTCAAGTTTTGTATACACATATGCACAGAAACACACATATATAACTTATGTATTACTTCCCCATGTGGACAAAGAAACATAGAATGTTTCCTGCTACTCTACCTAATTAGTAAAACTGTTTAAACTTTATAAAAGGCAAGGTTTAACCACTTTTTAAACTTTAAATAATTCAACAAGTAAAATGCCTAAATTTTTTCCATAGTGTACTCTAAATTGAAATTATGCTTATTAGCAAGAACAATTTGCAATTTGTGCTCTACTAATCAGAGTCCCTACCAATATATTATTTCCCTCAGTATTATTTTTGCCTCATGGGATTAAATGAATTAGTACATTTTCAACACTCAATTATCTTTATTGTGCAAAAATATCATGCCGCTAAATGAAAACATTTAACTGGTTTTGTTACATAATCAAATCATCATGTTCTGCATTACATTTTTCAGCACATTTTGCATAATGAGGGTTAGAATCAACTAGGGAGCACACACTCTAATGCCATTTTAGAAAATGTTTGATTATGTGTTGTGCTAAAGTGTTTTCCCTGACCCAATAGGCTAATTTCCAGATTCATTTAACTGTAGCACCTACAGAAAGCTTCCTTGCAGGCATGCCATTGAATATCAAAAGCAGGGTCATTCTTGCCTTGTGCATATGAATTCTTCTTGACAAGAAAAAAAATTGAGAATGTCATGTCCTCCGTTCCATATTTCCAGTGAAGTGCTTTCAGATGTTAAAGCTTTGTCTCCCACAACTTTGATCTGAGCTGATGATCTTGGTGTTTATGTTTTTATAACCCAATTAATTACTAATTACCAATTTCTTGGGTTTTAATCTGTCCTTTAAATATTCAGTAATATAGCTCCAGGTAGTAAAATTAAAAGTGTTTCTTACTGATTTCAATGAGAATAGCTTACTCTGGAGATTTCTTCCTGTTACCAGATTTGTAACCAATCAATCTAAAAGAAAAGCTTTCCAAGAAGATGATTAAAGAGTTTCAGTTGCTTTTTGTGCAAAGCAATTTATAGGATAATTAACAGTTTTTAATCATTAAAGTATTATACTGCTAACATCCTACTTAGAATAATATCCAAAGTGTCTAAATGACCCTTCCCCTTAAGATGACCTTCCAGGCAGGCCTAGTATGACCTTAACCCTCATATCCTTAACCTTACTTCCAACAACTCATCCTATCATTCTCTCAAAGCCACACTAATGGCCTAGCTGTTCTTGGAACAAGGGGAACTTTTCCCATTCATGGACTTTACACATGCTATTCCCCTTCTTTGAAATGTCCTTGCCCAGATTTCCTAATATTAAGTCATTCATTTCCCTCAGGCCGCTACTCAAATATCACTTAATATAAAATAATCCTATCTAATAAAAGAGAGGCATGTAAATTGACCATAACCCCGAAACCCTTCCCATTGGCTAATCAGCAGGATATGCAAATTAACTGCCAACCAAGATGGTGGCCGGCAGCCACACAGCTGAAGCGAATAGGAGGCTTGCTTGCTCCAGTGACAGAGGAAGCCAACGTTCCCTGCCTGCCACTGCCGGGCTCTGAGCTTGCACTCTAAGCAACTATGTTGCAAGTATAGAAGTTAAACAAGCTTCAGATAGCTGCTTTCAGCCGACAGCAGGCTCAGAGCTTAGAGTGGCAGTAATGGCAACAATGTTTCAATTATAGAAGCTAAACAAAGCCCAGATATCTGCTTTCAGCAGCCGAGGCCTCAAACTGGAGCCAGCCTCAGAGCTAAAGCTGGCTCTCAGCTCCAGTGACAGCCATGGAAAGTAAATAAATCCCAGAATTAAAAAAAAAAAAAAGAAAGAAAGAAAGGAGAGGCTGGGAGCTTCAGTCACCCGCCAGCCTGAAAACAGCCCTCAGCCCCTCATCCAGAATGGCCAGGCACCCCAGTGGGGACCCCCACCCTAAAGGGGATACAGGCAGCCTAAAAACAGCCATCAGCCTGTCATCCAGGCTGGCCAGGCACCCAAGCAGGACCCCCACCCTGATCTGGGACACCCTTTAGGGCAATCCAGTCGACCCCCACCCATGCACCAGGCCTCTATCCTATACTACAGGCAGGGCGGGACAGCGCGAGCTGCCATATAGGCCCCATGTGCAGCCCTGGGTAGCGGGGCATAAGCCCCACCCCAAGCCGGGACCCCTATGTGCCACCTGAGCCCCAGCCGGAACCCCCGTGCCACCTAAGCCCTGCACTGCTAAGCCCCGCCCTCAGCCGGTACCCTATGACTATTAAGTGCTGCTGGGCCCTGGGTTGCTGTGGTGATCCGGCCATTGGTAAGTAGAAAAGTGCGGCCTGTAGGCAGCCCCAAGCTGCACCTGATCCGGGAGCAGGAAAGCCCGGCCTGCGGGCAGCCCCAAGCTGGGCCAGCTCCCCGGTCACCATGGGGATCTGGGAGCATGAGAGCAAGCCCGGCCTGCGGGCAGCTCCAAGCTGGGCCTGCTCCCCGGTTGCCATGGAGACCCGGAAGTGGGAAAGCCTGGCCTGTGGCAGCCCCAGCTTGGCCTGCTCCCCTGTCGCCATGGCGATCCTAGAGCAGGAAAGCCAGGCTTGCAAGCAGCACCCCCATCCTGGCCATAGCTCAAGGGAGAGTACAACATGCAGTGGAGGCCAGGAGCCTGAGAGATCAACACAGAGGGGCTCCTGCTCCAACCCTCCACGGTGGCTGGGGGCAGACCCCCAGTGGGGACACACACACACACACACACACACACACACACACACACACATGGGACGCCTGCTCTGAGCCTCTGCTGCCAGACTGTGGCCATCAGTAGGACATCCACTGAGGGCTCCCAGACTGTGAGAGGGGTAGTCTGGGCTGAGGGAACCCCAACCCCCAGTGCACGCATTTCGTGCACGGGGCCTCTAGTATTATATAAAATAAAATAACTTCCCACATAATCATCAGTACTTACACTATGCCCTTTTCTGCTATAGTTTTCTTCATAGAAGTAATCATTATATTTTATCACACCATACATAAATATATTCAATTTTTGGTTACTAGAATGTAGTTCCACGAAGGGACGCTTAAGGGATGAACGAGTTTTGTTGCTGTTGTTGTTGTTTACTGATCTATTATCAATCCCTATGATAACATGTTTGCATAAACTAGGAATTAAATATTTAAGTGAATAAAAAATTACTCAGTCAAAATCAAGTACCCAAAGGTCCTGTATATTTCTCTTCAATTATTTTTATCACCAGATGGAGGGTTCACATGAATAAAGTAAGTAGGTAATAATGGAATAAATGAAAGTTCTATTCATAAATGTTTTTGATGCTTTTCACTCTAAACCTTGAGTTTATACAATAGAGGACACATCAGACAGGTCTTGATTATGTTCCTTCTCAGTTCCACTAAAGCCCAACACCTCAATCAAAGTAAGTTCTTCCTAGCATCAGGCTTCAATTGTAATTTTTCAAACCTCCTAGCACATAATAATGTTATCCTATAATTATATTTGTCCTTAACTCTCTCATCATTCCATAAACTCATTAGGAAAGTTTAGCGATTTATCTATCTCTATCTAGTCCCTAGCCCAGCCGTGGGCAAACTACGGCCCGCGGGCCGGATCCAGCCCGTTTGAAATGAATAAGACTAAAAAAAAAAAAAAAAAAAAAAAAAAAAAAAGACCGTACCCTTTTATGTAATGATGTTTACTTTGAATTTATATTAGTTCACACAAACACTCCAACCATGCTTATGTTCCGGCCCTCCCGTCCAGTTTAAGAACCCATTGTGGAAAACAAAACAAACAAAGAAAAAACAAACAAACAAAAAAACCCATTGTGGCCCTCGAGTCAAAAAGTTTGGCCAGCCCTGCCCTAGCCCCAACATATGGAAAGAATGGACAAATTCATGTGTCCCTATTCTATTGGTGCAAATTGTCCAGAAGTTATATTAAATAGAATAACAAAAATTTCCAAAGTATGGTTAATGCCATATCCTGATAAAGGAGCTTACTGAATTTTCTAAATAGTTCTTTCCTTTGGTTATTCTCCACACTGGGATTTAAACTCAGTTGAAAACTAATGACTACCCCATACATGGAAATCTCTGCATTCCTACGTGTTTTTTTTGTTTGTTTGTTTTTGTTGTTGTTTTATTTTGTTTTAAATCAAGTTTCTCCTAGGAACATACTTGTGGTGGTAAAGGAAAAAAGGAGTTTCCAAGTGCAATTTTCTGAATCTCCATTCAAGAGAAAGAAGTGTTTTCTTCCATTGTACCCTTCCAGCTTCAAAGGGCATCAAGAATCAAGAAATAATGCCAACCACCACTGGAAATGTTAGCTGCGAAACAGCACCAGAATGTTACTGGACTTCAGTTCAGCAGCCTTGATCCTTGAATTCTGGCTAAGAAAGAACTCAGAGTCAAAACTCAAATACAAGCCAAAGTTTACTTAGAAAGTCACAGAGGTAAAAGAAATGAGCCATGAAAAAAGTGAGCTAGCTGGGCTGTGTGGGCTCAGGAGACAAGTTACAGAGGTAGAAGGTGGACCCTTGAAGCTTAGGAAAAAGAAAGGCAGAGGGGAAAGGAGAGGGGGGCGGTTGGCAGGGGCATGCTCCAGAGAGAGAACAGTGCTCACCCTGGGAGAAGGAGATGGGGAAACATAGGGGAGTGCTCGAGAGAAAGAATTGGAGGCGAACTCCATTCTGAGGGATTTTATCCCTTCTCTAAGGTGGAGATCTTAGGGGAGGTCCCAGGAGGATCTCAGTAGACTATTCATCAGCTTTTTCAGGTGTGTCCTTACAGGAACCTGATCTATACTGATGGGTCAGCACTAGGAGAGGGGATCATTAATCATTGCATCTGTCCTGATGATGTCAGCCATGGGAACATGGGCTTGTCCCACCTGGCCTTGCTACTTTTCTTGGAGCTGAAACCCAACTGAGGCCTGGGTATTATCTCTAGTTTGATCAAAAAACTGTCTCTCTGGTCAATGCTTTGCTCCTAAGATTTTTTTCCTTTATTTTTATTGTTGACACTATTACATATCCCTCCCCCACTCTTTACCCACCTCCACCCAGTTCCCACCCGCCCCTTCCCTCTGGCCAGCATCACACTGTTATTTGTGTCAGTGGGTTATACACATATGTTCTTTGGCTAATTCTTTCATCTTCTTTTACTAGTATCCAGTCCCTCCCTCCCTGCTCCACTCTGACAATTGACAGTCTGTTCAATGTATCCATATCTCTGTTTCTATTTTGTTCATCAGTTTACTTTGTTCATTAGATTCCACATGTGAGATCATATGGTATTTGTCTTTCTCTGATTGGCTCATTTCACTTAGCATAATAAACTCCGGGTTCATCCATGTTGCCACAAAAAGTACGATTTCCTTCTTTTTTTATAAATTTATAGTATTCCATTGTATAAATATACCACGGCTCTTTTATCCACTCATCTACTGATGGGTATTTGGGCTGTTTCCATATCTTAGTTATTGTAAATAACACAGCTATGAACAGAGAGGTGCATATATTCTTTTCTACTGGTGTTTCAGGATTAAGATTATTTAATGTAGGCAAGAACCTCATTATCCTGATGGCTTAATGCTTAAGGGAGTGGTCACGCAAGGGCTTGTACAGGAATCCTATGGGCTATTCTATGGCTCCTTTGTTCCTTCTCTAAGGTGGTTTACAGCATGACTAGCTACATGCTTGGGGAGAAAAGGTCAGGGCAGTTCCAAAATGCATGACCAGCAATATGCTAGGGCAGTGGTTGGCAAACTGCGGCCCCTTGAGTGTGGCTCTTCCACAAAATACCACGTGCGGGTGCACATGTACAGTGTGATTGAAACTTCGTGGCCACACTCAAGGGGCCAAAGAGCCGCATGTGGCTCGCGAGCCGCAGTTTGCCGACCACTGTGCTAGGGGATAAAAGATCACCCTGAGGATGAGGTTTCACTGTGCCTATTGTCTATTGTTAGGCATCCAGGCCTCTCCGCCAGAGGTGACCCTCTATACCTGGTCTATTGTTGCTACTCTTCTCATGTCTATATTTTATGTCTTATATCCTACTACTCTGACATTTAAGCAGAAGACTCACTTTCTCAGCTTTCCTTGAAGTTAGGTTTTATAAAGAATGTACACTCTTACAAAAAACAAACAGACAACAGTAAAAATTGCTTCAGAATGGAGTGATATGAAGAAACAGGTCTTAGAATCTGTTTCTGGTTATAGTAGGAACCATAGATTTTGGCTGTCTAGGGGAAATATGTTAGATTATGGCATCTATTAGGTCATGGACACAGTCATTATGTACTGAGTGCCAACTCTTTTTCAAGCCTGTTTTAGGAAAATGAAAAGGAGGTGTCTGTGAGGTCTCTGCAGGGGTAGTCTTGTGACATTGTTTGGGCATTTTTCTTGGCTGTATGTCCTCCAAACCAAACTCTTTGGACCTAAAAGATATACTTAAAATATTTATTTTCCCCTTAAGGAAATTACAGTGTTTCTATTAGAGCTCTGAATGATGCAGAGAGCTTTTCTATTTCATTATTCTGCTATTAGATTTTGATTAGACTGGCATAAGTTATATGTACACCCAGAGCCAAAATGGGTGGTCAGGATAATAAGTAGTATGATTGGCTAGGTTTTGGTCACTTCCTTGCTCTTGTGGTTGGGGAGATTGAATATTATGATTGGAAGCTACACAAGAATCACATATAATGAAGAGAGGCAATTATACAAATGAGAGAGGGATGCTTTCTAGGAGAATGGGAAAAGGAATGCTGGACAACACACACACAGCATAGTGCCTAATGATGAAAATGGCCAATTAATCATTTAACATTTTCCATTACTCTTGAGGATCAAATGGGGAATCTGGGGAGAGGGGCAGTGGAGCATAAGAGGCTGGCTGACTTGGTGCTTCTTCCTGGATATCTCAGAGCTTGATTATTCTGTGACTATGCTTCTTTCAACACTGTTCTATGGAAGTACAATGGCAAATAAAATAGGAATTAAAGTTTTTAGGGCATCACTGTTCTGAATTTGGAGTCAGGCAAGAACTAGGTTAAAATTCCTGTTCAGCTCTAACAGGTTTGGCTCAGTGGATAGAGCGTCAGCCTGCAGACTCAAGGGTCCCAGGTTCGATTCCGGTCAAGGGCATGTACCTTGGTTGCAGGCACATACCCAGTAGGGAGTGTGCAGGAGGCAGCTGATCAATGTTTCTCTCTCACTGATGTTTCTAACTCTCTATACCTCTCCCTTCCTCTCTGTAAAAAATCAATAAAATATATTTAAAAAAATTCCTCTTCAAATACTAGCCAGGTATACTTAGACATAAAATAATAGCTCTCTCATAGTTGTCCTGATAAAATGATATAACAGATGTAGAGTCCACAGCCTGGTACAGTGGACACATACTAAACTTTTTTTGGTAATTGCTTTTCTTTAAATTTTCTGAGTGAATATTACGGGGCAAATCATGCTTAAATGAAAGGAATTCACAGGGAGATTTCCAAAGATCATATGTTATCTTCCAGGAACTAAATGAGTGAGCTGTAGAGAAGGCTGAAGAAGTATGAAGCCTAGTTAAAAATCTGGGCTTTAATCTAAAATCCACAAAAATAACAGAATAACTTTAAGGTGGTAAATGACTTTACCAAGTTTGTGTTTAGATAGATCACTTTGGTTGCATGTTCTCACTGGATCAGAGGAAGATGTAGTGATCATGATGATTCACAAACTTGGATAAGAGGTGCTTTGTTGATCAGCTCAATTAGGATAGTGGAATAAACAAAAGAGCTGACAAATATGAGAAGATATCTGGGAGGTTAAATTTGCAGAGTTTAGTGATTTAGTTGGATACTAGAGGCCCAGTGCATGAAATGTGTGCAAGGGGCTCAGCCCTCACAGCCCTGGCTTCATCCAGGACAGTCATCCAGAGGGTCATTCTGCTGTTCGGCCTAATTAGCATATTAATTCTTTATTATATAGGAGGGGAGAGTATTGTGGTGAAAAGATAGTCAGGTCTTCTGGATTGAGAAAGTAATTGGAATGTGGAGGCATTCACTAAGATAGAAAAACTTGGAGGATGTCTATAAACAAAGTAAAGAGTTGAATATATTGAGTATGAAAATGCCTATATGCTCAGTAGGTTTTGGATGACCCTGATGCTCTGGAGACACATCTCATCTGGCGGGATGGAGTTTATCAGTGCTTGGATAGTAATTAGTGAGAATTCATGAAGCAATTCTGGGAAGCACTTGAAGAATTAAGAGGAAACAGTGCTTGGGATAGGATCCTGAAAAGCAACAACATTTAGGTGGTGGGACAACAATAAGGACTCTGCAAGCACAATTGACAAAGATAAAAAATTAAAAGAGAAAACTAATTAGGAGAGGATGCCAACATGGAAGATAAGCCAGAGTGTGATCAAGAATGTTTACTGTTGCTGAGGAATACCAAACGTTATGTATTTAAAATAATCTGAGAGTGCCCTAGCCAGTTTTGCTCAGTGGATAGAGCGTCAGCCTGGAGGGTCCTGGTTCGATTCCAGTCAAGGGTACATGCCTGGGTTGTGGGCTTGATCCCCAATAGGGAGTGTGCAGAAGGCAGCCAATCAATGATTCTCTTTCATTCTCTCTCTCTCTCTCTCTCTCTCTCTCTCTCTCTCTCTCTCTCTCCCCCCCTCTCTCTCTCTCCCTTCTTCCTTCCTCTCTGAAATCAATAAAAATATGTAAAAAAAAACAATTAAAATAATCTGAGAGATGGTTTTCTTGGAGAAAGGAATATCAACATATTGAGGAGTAGACCGAAGAATGAATGGGAAGGACAGATATAAAAACAGGAACTATATATTTTTTTTCCTCCAAAAGGTTCATTTGTGATTTGGAAAGATGGAGTAGAAGTTTTTTTTGTTTAACATGAAATATTTAAATATAATTAAGAGCTGATCTGAGAGCAAGTAGATATACTCATGTTGAAAATTCAGGAGAATGAAGGGTTTTAGAGAAAGATTCCCCCCAAAATGTTGATTTGATGAGAATTGGAGAACTGAAGTATGAATAATGCAGCCCTTTCTCCTATAACAGGATAGAAAAAGGAAAGGATCTATTGGATGTAGGAATTCATTTCCAATACATAAAAGATGCTGTTGTACTTTGAAAGCCAAGAAATATCTATGATTTAAATGTGAGTCAGGGGTAAAGTGATTTTTTTTAAGGAAATTGTATTTTATTGACATGTTTTGATAACACCTCTATTTTTATTATGTGAGATATTAGATTTTTTTAGATTTCCCAAATCAATTATATCTTTGCTGCCACAGCTCCTTTCAAATGATTTTAACTTGAGCCTTGAGGCATTCCAAGATAATCACCATCAGTTTTCAAATATTTTACTAAAGTACTGATCACAGGTGTCTCTTTGTGCCTATGTTTAGGGAGTTGTAGAGTGATGGAAGGAGGAGGCCATTCATATGTCGGTATAATAATTTCAAATAATGAACCCTTAATATTAGCTGAATACAACAATTAAAAAAGAACAACAGCTTTCTGTTAAACTTGGAAATAAAATACGAAAAGCTTACCTTTATTTAAAATTAATTGTCTTATGTTTATGATGATAGTATTGGCATCAGTGTTATGTTAATATTACATGAAAGAAACTAAATTTTTAGCCACAAGCTATTGGGGGGAAAGAGATGATTTTCACATTTGAGTGTACAGTATCTTATTCTAAATGAGAACAGAAACTTAGATTTGAATTGAAATGACATTGACATGAATATACCCTTATCAACTTGGGGTATATCTGCACTCCCATACTCTTTTACAATTTGCAAAGGGACTGTTATTGCAAATGTTATTTTTTCTGATAAAGAGACAGCTCATTAGATCTCATTACTAGTCAGCAGCTGTCACAGAATATAGATTTCCAACTTGAAGCAATAGATCTTTTCACAAATGCTTTCACTGAAAATGTGGGAAAGATCTATTTCATCGTTAACCTACAGTGACATTATACATGGCTGCACTTACACCTTTGGCTTTTCTGCAGAGCATTTCATAGTTTAGTAACTTTAAGTTAAATAATTCAAGTTTCTTCTAAATGTAATACCTGATGCTTGTAAATTTTTAAAGAGACATTAAAAGTAATTTTTGCACCCCAACTTATGTTATTCTGAAATCTGGATAAAGTCAATAAATTAATAGGTGATTAGTACATTCTTTCTACAAGGACATTGATAATATAAAAAAAAAGAAGTATAATCTAATTTTAGTTTGTACAAAAAGATTCTGTTCATATGAGAATTAAGGATTTCAGTTGGAAAGATAGTGTGAGGTCAGGCCACCATAATTTTAAATGCCAGGTCGGGATGTGGGATGTTTTCATGAAGAACAGAGTTGGCTTACTCAAAGGAAACAATGATTTCAGAGAAGAGGGGCTTGGAAAATGTAATTTTTAGCAATGGTTGTGGGAACAGAAAAAAAATCAACTTTGAAAATGGAAGACAATGGATATGTGAAAGTCACAATTATATAGTTCAATAGGGATACAACATTTTACATATTGTGGATGCTAACCTGATAAGCTCAGGGAAGGCCTGTATGGCAATCTTGCAAACTTTAAGATCTAAAGTTACCAAAAAGGATGGTCTGAAATTAAACTTTAACTAGAGCAGTTATGATGGGTAGTCACTAGGCTGGTATCTTCCCTGGCAAGGTCAAGCTTTACCTTAACTGAGTCTATCTGTTTTTTTTTTTTTGCATCTACAATAACATATCCTTGAAATGTCAGGGTAACTTGTAACTTCCCTTTTTCCAGACTCCTCAGGCCACAATCAAATGCCATGGACGCTAGGACAGGAGCCCATAAATTCCTTCATTGTTATCGTTCTCATGTTAATTACTGACTGTTTATCCTGTACCCACCTAAGTAAAAGAAGTATATGTCTATCATTTTACTCTTTATCCAATCCCAGAGGTTTCACCACTTTGCTTTTTCCTGCCTTTCTTATCTGTCACCACTGGATTTCATGTAACTCACCTACGTCTCCTATTTTGATTGCAATGTAGAAAAATAGATGAAAAACCACCATTCTCTAAAGTACTATACCTATCCATTGAGATTCTGCTTCCTGGCAATTGTGGGCAGTTTGGCACAAATAAACTCACAAACATTCTTTACAGAATGGAATGCTTTTACGTTAACAATATAAAGCAAGAGTATGATAAAATTTTAAGATACTAGTAAATTATTCCAAATAAACTTTCCAATATTAATAAGAATTTTAGTCAATAAAATATCATATGATGCAACCAACACTCTTCATCAAACATTCTCATCTAAATGCCAAGCTATTATATTAGTTATTACAAAATTTGGTATACAAATCCAAGATATTTCATGACATCTTTCATTTGAGTGGGTTTTTTGTTTTTTTTCTTTATTGATTAAGGTATCACATATGGGTCCTTATCTCCCCAATGTCCCCGCACCCCTCCAACTCATGCCCTCACCCTCCTTGTGTCTGTGTCCATTGGTTAGGCTTATGTGCATGCATACAAGTCCTTTGGTTGATCTCTCCCCATTACCATCGCCCTCCCCTACCTTCCCTCTGAGGTTTGATGTTCTGATCAACGCTTCTCTGTCTCTGGATCTGTTTTTGTTCATCAGCTTATGTTGTTCATTATATTCCACAAATGAGTGAGATCATGTGAAATTTATCTTTCTCTGACTGGCTTATTTCGCTTAGCATAATGCTCTCCAGTTCCATCCATGCTGTTTCAAATGGTAAGAATTCCTTCTTTTTTAACCACAGCATAGTATTCCATTGTGTAGATGTACCACGGGTTTTTAATCCACTCATCTGCTGATGGGCACTTAGGCTGTTTCTAAATCTTAGCTATGTTAAATTGTGCTGCTATGAACATAGAGGTGCATATATCCTTTCTGATTGGTGTTTCTTATTTCTTGGGATATATTCCTAGAAGTGGGATCACTAGGTCAAATGGGCGTTCCAGTTTTAGTCTTTTGAGGAAACTCCATACCGTTCTCCACAGTGGCTGCACCAGTCTGCATTCCCACCAGCAGTGCACGAGGGTTCCTTTTTTTCTGCATACTCGCCAACATTTGTCATTTGTTGATTTGTTGATGATAGCCATTCTGACAGGTGTGAGGTGGTACCTCATTGCTGTTTTGATTTGCATCTCTCAGATGATTAGTGACTTTGAGCATGTTTTCATATGTCTCTCAGCCTTATGTATGTCCTCTTTCTAAAAGTATCTATTTAGGACCGCTGCCCACTTTTTGATTGGATTGTTTAATCTTTCTTTTGTTAAGTTGTATGAGTTCGCTGTAAATGTTGGAGATTAAACCCTTATCGATGATAACATTGGCAAATATGTTCTCCCATGCAGTGGGCTTTCTTATTATTTGTTGATGGGTTCTTTTGCTGTGCAGAAGCTTTTAATTTTGATGTAGTCCCATTTATTTATTTTCCCTTTAGTTTCTATTGTCCTAGGAGCTGTATCAGTGAAGATATTGCTTTGGCATATGTTTGAGATTTTGCTGTCTGTGGATTCCTCTAATATTTTTATGGTTTCCCATCTTATGTTAAAGTCCTTTATCCATTTTGAATTTATTTTTGTATATGGTGTAAGCTGGTGGTCTAGTTTCATTTTTTTGCATCTATCTGTCCAATTTTCCCAACACCATTTATTGAAGAGACTGTCTTGACTCCATTGTATGTTCTTGCCTCCTTTGTCAAATATTAATTGAACATAGTGGTTTGGGTTGAATTCTGGGTTCTCTATTCTATTCCATTGGTCTATATGTCTGTTCTCGTGCCAGTACAAGGCATTTTTGAGAATAGTAACTTTGTAATACAGCTTGATATCTGGTATTGAGATCCCTCCTACTTTGTTCTTTCTCAGGATTGCTGCAGCTATTCGGAGGAGTCTTTTTATTTCAGATGAATTTTTGGAGAGTTCATTCTAGGTCTGTGAAATATGCCATTGGTATTTCAATGGGGAGTGCATTGAATCTATAGATTGCTTTGGGTAGTATGGACATTTTAATGATGTTGATTCTACCAATCCATGAACATGGTATGTTCTTCTATCTGTTTATGTCTTCCTCTATCTCTTTTTTCAGTGTCCTGTAGTTTTTTGAGTACAGGTCTTTAACTCCTTAGTTAAGTTTATTCCTAGGTATCTTAGTTTTTATGGTATGATGGTAAATGGGATTGTTTTTTTTAATATATCTTTCTGTAAGTTCACTATTGGTGTATAAAAATGCCATAGATTACTTGGCATTAATTTTGTATCCTGCTACATTGCCGAATTCATTTATTAAGTCTAATAATTTTCTTTATGGAGTCTTTACGGTTTTCTATGTACAGTATCATGTCATCTGTGAATAATGACAGTTTTGCATCTTCTTTTCCAATTTTGATACCTTTTATTTCTTCTTCTTGTCTAATTGCTATGGCTAGCACTTCCAGTACTATGTCGAACAGGAGTGGTGAAAGTGAGCATCCCTGTTTCATTCCTGTTCTTAGGTGAAATGGTTTTAGTTTTTTCCCATTGAGTATGATGTTGGCTGTAGGTATGTCATATAGGGCTTTTATTATGTTGAGGTTATTTGGGTTAGTTTTGATCTGAGAGTTTTAAAAATAAAATTGTGCTACTTTCACATTATTGTAATTTTATAAATAAATTAGATTCCTAGGGTTATATTTTATCCATATGTAGGGTAAAATTCAATAAATAAAAATGATTATATTCACTGAAATTAAAATGGGAAATAAAATAAGAATACTAAAATGTTAATATCAATATTTAAACTTTATCTAAGCCAAGGAAATTATTTAAGAACTAATGAAAGTAGCATTTTAAAAGTAGCAATTGAATTTACAAAGAAAAGAGATCAACATGTTCATCAATTGGGTTTCTCTTTACATTTGGAAAGGTCTATTTGCTTACTTAGTGTCCTTATATTTTTCTACCATTTTCCTCATAAATGAAGTCAATTAGATAAGTATGAGTGCATTTGTTATAATCTTTGAGTTTAAGCTTATCATTTGGCTTACTAAATCATCTGCACCTTTAATTAGAAGCAAGTATAGCAACATGGTATATACCAACCTGCATTTTTGACATTTGCTACTTGAAACAAAGTTAGTTGTTTATTTTCATGTGAAGGATTTTGTTGGTTTTTCACCAATGATTAATGGTATTTTATTTCTAAGGCAAAGTTTTTTACCTGTTGGAGTAACATAAATAGCCATCCATTCTTATTCACAGACTGATGAGAAATTATTTAATACATTTTTACCAGTGGTTAGCCAAACTGAGAAAATTATTTCTAATGTCTTATTCCCTGTTGTTTAAGATGTTATATATAACAGGAAAATTCTGCTAATAAGATAAACAACATGTTTAAGTATTCATGATTTCCACTATCTATTTCATACCAAGCTACTGAACTATTTTTTAAAAGATGGCTCTAGTCTTGTTTCCCTTTCTCTCCTTTCCCTTTCCTGTCCTGCCCTGTCATTTTCTTTCCTCTCCTTTTCTTTTCTCAAAAATTTAGGGCATATTAGCATTTAGTGAATGAGCACTTTTGTCAGAGTTAAGGAGACTAATTTTAGAGCCAAATATTAATCTTAATGCCATGTCCATATCTATATTCAGAAGTACTTGTAATTGTACTGTCCATATGTCTAAAAGTTTCTTCTTATTTGTTAAGTTATTGTAATATGTAGTTAGTTCACTAAGGCCATAGATTCTAAAAAAGCATGTTCAAGGTTGTATCAAGTATATTATTGATCAATTGATGAACTCCAGTGTGCTCTAGCCTTCATATTTGCAATGTAGCTACTAATATCCTAAATAAGTCCTTAGAGCTCTCAATTTAAAAGTCAGTTTCCGCCAAACCGGTTTGGCTCAGTGGATAGAGCGTCGGCCTGTGAACTGAAGGGTCCCAGGTTCGATTCCGGTCAAGGGCATGTACCTCAGTTGCGGGCACATCCCCAGTAGGAGGTGTGCAGGAGGCAGCTGATTGATGTTTCTCTCTCATCGATGTTTCTAACTCTCTATCCCTCTCCCTTCCTCTCTGTAAAAAAAATCAATAAAATATATTTTTAAAAAAAGTCAGTTTCCTTCTTCCCAAGACATTAGAGAAATAGAATTGAAATAAAGAATATAGAGCCTCAAGTGCTGTTTAGATCACATTTATCCAATACATAGTTGAAGAGTTGACAACCCTAATTCTCTTTAGCTCATTTTTTTTTTCAAAACATCTTGCTGGACCAGTTTTATTCATTATTGCATATAGTTCAGACTGTCAGTAACAGTCAATTAAGAGTCCCTTGGCTTTTTATGGACATCCTAATCAGGAACGGCCAAAATAATGCTGGCCATGAGCTTTGCCAAATAGACTATTAGCCACTGATAATTTGTTTCATTTAAAACCTCTACTTACAATAAATGACTGGTTCCAACAAGACACAGTAATAAGATGTTATTTAGGTGCTTTGGTACCTGTGCTCATGCAGACTAATTCTTCTACTTCGCCTACTTCTGTTCCTACAGATATTGACTAAATTTCAAGGTTAAATAACAAGAAACCGTGTAATAAACAATAACCTCATTACTCAAAGTCGGAAATCCTTGGTAGTAAGTACACATTAAGAGAATGATTCATAAGGGAAAACTACTAAAAGCCACAAATAGTCATTTTATCATTTACTATAAAGGAATACAATCACACAAAAAAATGTCTCCTGTCAGATACAGCCTGAAGAAAGCCTCTCTCACATAAACTAAATACAAGCATAGAATAAAATGCAATAAATTATGTTGCCAAATATAAGGCAGAACTTTGTGAGTTAAAACCATGCATGCATGAGTTACATAGAACCTGAGACTACCAAGATTTTTAGTTAAAAAACAATGTTACTGCAATGCAGCATGCCAATTTCTCTCATTAGACTGTGAAGTTGTAGAGGGCAGGAAGGACTCCACAAAAGGTTTTACAGCATTCATTGTTGAAAGGTAGCATGATATGCAACTACATTCTGAGAGCAGAATCCACCATGCTTCCTACATCCTATGTACAATTTGGGAAGAACTAGTGAAATAGGTCCATAATGAGCTCCTTGGAGCTCATTTTCTGTGATCTTTAACTTGTTTTCCAAAATCATTTTTGAGAAAATTTGGATTTTACTTACCTTAAGATTAAAGGTATTTCAACAATTACAATTGACATAATTACAAATAAATACTCTGAATTGAGTCTTAAATTTTATTTGTAAATATTAAATTGGCCATTTTTTTCCCAAGTAAAACAATGCTACTGTACTGTTTTGTTTAGAAGTATTTAAAATGTAATAGTTATAATAACAATAACTCAATATATGTTTATATGTTATGCTTTTAAAACCTTCCCTTGTACATAATTTTCTCTTTTAAAAAGAAATTCAGCCCTAGCTTGTTTGGCTCAGTGGATAGAGCATCGGCCTGTGGACTGAAAGGTCCCAGGTTCGATTCCAGTGAAGGGCACATGCCCGCCTTATGGGTTCTATCCCTAGTGGGAGGCATGCAGGAGACAGCCAATCAATGCTTCTCTCTCATCATTGATGTTCCTATCTCCCTCTCCCTCTCCCTTCTTCTCTGAAATCAATAAAAATATATTAAAAATAAATAAATAAATAGAAATTCAGTGTTCATCATTTGAAATATACACTCAACCACATTAGCAAATCATTAAATAATATCTTTAAGCAATCAACTGCCATTGCTGAGAGCTTCACTTTGTACTTTCTCTTATGGTCAAATATCCATTGACATTTCACCTTCAATGCCTCATGTTTGCTTCAACTTCAACATTTTAATTTCATTATTTTCTCAACAAAAAAAATGTATTATATATACATCTATCAATAGCATTATTATTCTTTTAGACATCCAAGGCCCAAATCTTAAGCTTTCCTTTATCTTCTCTAATCCCTTATTCAGGCACTTGACAAACTCTCCCTATGCTTTGCATTTTCTCTATTTACTCCTACTTAAAAACTGATCAAATGCTATTTACGGTGCCACCTTTTTTCATACTCACAATTAACATGGCTTTATTTTCTAATTGTAATTTTTGAGAAGTCTAAAAACTGTGCCAAAAAAAAATGGCTAGAAGTCATTTTAGGTTTTCCTCTAAAAAGAAATGAAAAAAATTAGATAATAAAGGGGCAGGGAATTAAATAATTAAAAACTGTTTGGAGTTTGTATTAATATTTAAGTTAGAGAATAAAAGATATCCTACATTGTAAATATATATCTTTAAAATTAATTTTAAACATTAGTATTTTTAAAAATTTTAAGATGTAGAAAGAAGTGTTTCAATAACATTTGCATCTCTTCTATCTTTAAGGACTTGTGCTTCCCAGAATATGCTACAGTTTCATGATCTCACTACATTTATACGATTTTAAAGAATTGGCACTGTTATTAGTGGTGCTTGACTTAAATTACCCCAAACAATCTTTCTTGAGGAAATTTTTATTTCTTTCTCCCTTTCTCAAGATCTATTAAAATATATATATATGTTTGTATGATTACAAGTGAATAATTTAGAATTTGGAATTATTTAAAAAATAATAATTTTTAAATTTCTTAGTAACAACTCCCCAAAGTCTGAACTAACTTTGATAATTTCATGACCAAAGGGCATTTACGTGACTCTTTCCTCCTGAATATAATAAAGTAACTTTAGGTGTCATTTAAAGAGTAAGTTAGAAAAATCTGAACTTACTAAAATTGAAGTACTAAAACTGAAGTACTAAAATTGGAACACCTAAGTCTAAAGCTTGTAAATAATTATTAAAAACTTTCATTTATAGTATCAAATATAATACATGAGCTCTTATTTAGAAACTGAAGTAGTTTAGGATATTATTAAAATTCTTACAAATATTTTGTCATGTCATGGGCCACCCAGAGCCATCCGACTTGTATACTAATTATTTTTTCTTGGCTACATGCTGTTTTAATTACATTCATTATTTCTGTCATTCTGCAAAATCTTATGCAGGGAAGTGCTGGTGGCCTGGTGCATAACCATTGCTTTTTCCTGCTGTGCTAATGGCTTAAGTCCAAGCTGAGGTACAAATGAAATGAGTTTAGAAGGCTGAATTTGGCTCCCACTTAATTTACTTCACAGACCTCCTACCTATTTTTTTTTTTTTTTTGGTCATAAGTTGGCTCAGTTACAAATCTATGTTCATAAAGAACTCAAAAGTTAGACTGACATTTGTAAACTTTATCCTTAGTGACTGTCAATGATGTTGTCAGTAGGAAACTCAAGGAGGAAACATTTCTGCAAAAACAACAAAAAAAGATTTAAAATGTATCATAATTCTTATTGAAAATTAAATATGTTTTAGCAAAAAGAAATAAAGTAGGAGTAAAAAATTCAGTAAAGTTAAAGAAAGGAAAATTGTGTCAGAAATAATTTTGCAAACTTGTCATATGAGAAATTTTCAGTTATATGTGGTTAAAAGTATTCATCCTAACACTTTACTTTTTCAAATTTTAGAATGTTCTGTCTTTGCTATGCAACATGGTTCCTTCTTTTGCTTTCTATTTTCTAAATGGAATGGCAACATAACCTGAAAATTTTCCCAAATCATAATGATTCATAATCATAACCTGTCTCTCTGATATAAAACATCTCAATAAAAATTAATAAGTGTAATCACAACTAAATATCTTAAATGAATATTAAATATATTTAAAAAGTGTCCATCCATATATTTTACATCACTTATAAACTGTGTAGTAATTCATAGTATAGATCTATATGTATCAAATTTTAAAATGTCAGCTCTTTTAGAAATCCAACAATAATTGGCATATACAAAAGATGCTCCATTCCGATGTTAAGTGATTAAAAACAAAGTCAGAAATCCCTTTTATTTTGCCTCTATAGCATATTTTATTCAATACATAATATCTGAAGGCTTTTTAATATTTGTTTCATTTGCTTTGCAAATAGAGTCTTCAGTGCTCATTGTTTATTTTAATAAAAGAAATATGTAAATTATAACCTCTGCTCTCTAGAAATTAACTTTCAAAGTTGCAGGAAATAAGCACACACATATTAATCATACAAGATTCTCGATTTTATGTTATGGTTATTTTTATTTTTTGTTTGTTGGTACTTATAGTGAACAAGAACTTCACATATAAAAATAAGGCATTAAAACACAATTGGAGACATTTTACAGAAAAATGAAACAGGTTCTAAGAAACTATTTTAAATCAAATTCAGTAGTGTTAGTTGGCCTAATGAAATGGGAAATGACATTAAAAAAGAAAAGATAGATAAAAAATAAATATACCAAAAGTAAATGTCTAAAGAAGAAATCAAAATTCTATTATTAGAATTATAAACTAGTATATGTCCACTCTTTTTAAATCTCCATGTGATTACTCCTGTCTTGGTAAAGTTGTCCACTTCATCCACCTTCTGGGGCTTCCCTTTACATGATGAGAAAGACTAAAGCATTCCAGGCAGGCAGCCAACCACAGGCTTGATTCAACGAATGCTGCCTTAGAGTAAAAACTGAACTAATTCCTCTAAGTATGGTTAATCAAATAGCAAAGCATCATTGTCGTATCTCCATGCCTATTTAATATAAGTTGAACTCCTTGCCTGGCCAGTGTAGCTCATGGGTTGAGTGTAAACCTATGAACCAGAAGGTCACAAGTAGGTTCCCCGTCAGGGCACATGCTCAGGTTGCTAGCTCGATCCCCAGTAAGGGGTGTGCAGGAAGCAGCCAATCAATGGTTCTCTCTCATCATTGCGATTTCTCTCTCTCTCTCTCCCTCTCCCTTCTTCTCTGAAATCAATAAATAATTTTTTTTAAAAAAGTTGAACTCCTTAACAACTGAAAATAATAAAGAACTTCATACTTAAAATTCTACAGAATTTGGCTTTACACTGTATATACATACCTATATATAATTGTGTTTCCATTTCATTATCTTTAATTACTATCATTTATTGCTTAACTTAACCTTGATTTTCTCCCAGGCTACGGTGGATTTAACTCACCCTAATTTGCATTAAGTGAGCCTCTATAATGAATCCAGTATGCTTCAATGTAACCAGTGAACTTGGTCTTAAAAGTCCTTGCTATAGGCTTCAATTCAACCTTTGATCTTGATCTGAAAAAGAAGACCATTAAATGTTTACAGTCTCTTTGGTGAAGATCACATTTGTCCTTGGAATTACTCTGCTTTTTTCTACCTTCTCCTTTTCCAGTACGTTACAAAAGAAAAAAGAAACAAAAGCCATATGGTAGTGTGGCAGCATTGTTGTTAAAAAATCCGATGCTTCCCTCCTACCAATGAACATTTCCTACGAATTGATCTTGGGAGTTGAGTTTTCTGTAGTAGGAGCATTTTGTCAGATTTCTTTCTTTTTTTTCTTTCTCTATTATAGAGAACTAGAGGCCCAGTACATGAAATTCGTAAACCTGGTGGTGGTGGTGGGGGGGGGGTTCCCTCAGCCTGGCTTCATCTCCTCGCAGTCCGGGAGCCCTCGGGGGATGTCAGATTGACGGCTTAGGCCTGCTCCCCCTGGGCCTAAGCCATCAGTCGAACATCCTTAGTGCTGCCACAGAGGCGGGAGAGGCTCCTTCCACCGCCACTGTGCTCGCCAGCCATGAGCCCAGCTTTTGGCTGAGCAGTGCTCCCCCTGTGGGAGCACACTGACCACCAGAAGGTAGCTCCTGCATTGAGCATCTGCCCCCTGGTGGTTGGTGTGTGTCACAGCAACTGGTCATTCCTCCATTTGGTTGATTTGCATATTAGCCTTTCATTATATAGGATGGCAACTTAATGGTTTTCTCTACCTAAAGTCTGTCCGTCTGTACTAGTAAGTCACATAAATTTCTAGTCTGGCCTATCAGTAAGATTCTTTTCTAATATAAAAATATAAAGTTATAGAAATTTCACTTTAAACTAAACTTTTAAAAATCCATATCAACTAGGTATTAAAAATTTTTACAATAGAAATAGAAAATGGTTTTTCCTTATACTCTCAAATTGATATTTTTAACCATTCTATAGCAAATTGATCCTTAAATGCAATTAGTCACACACAAAAAATCTGCTTTTAAAAGCCTTTATATACTCATTTTTCTACTTGAGTTCCTCATAATAGATTATCATGCTTTATTATAACACTTTTACTTCCCATGTACTTTCAAGTCTATTATGCAATTTTATGTAAAGCACTTCTGATAGGTAGGTATAGAAAGGTCATTTAATCCCCATTTTATAACTGAAAAAAGAAAAAGAGTATAGAGAAGCTAAATGACTTGCCCAAGGCCATGTACATCTTTGCTGTAATTCTGTACAAGAATGACTTTGGAAGAACCAGGCACCAGTTCAGACAATGCTTAATCTAATCCCCCAGCAGTTGAGACTGATGGAAAACTAAAAAAAAAGCTAAAACTAAATATTTTATAGAAAATTAACCTTGTAAGTTCATAATTTAATAAAAATGACTAGAGAAGTGCCTTTCTAAGCATTGTCTCTCACTTATAAACAAATGATGTAAGGGGAAACAACAACAATCTGTGGTTATAGCAGATACTGAAACAGCACAAAAGATGACTAACAACACAAAATGGTGTTTGAACATCTTGGTCACATAAAACTGCATAATTGTACACTGCATATACTAGTATATCATTAAAGTTATGTGATGCTTTTTTAGTATTTAATTTTAACAAAATTGAGTTTGTTTTCAACTAATAATAAATCAAACATTTATGTTAATTTAGAGATAGAATGTTAATAACCCTTTACTATTTCATCTGTATTTCACTCTAAAGACAGAAAATAAAATAGCACCCATCTCTCTTTTTATACAGCATATTACCTGCGTGCTTTATTTCAAAAACAAATCATAACAATTTTATTGCAGCTGAGAGATTAGATGTCAACTTTTTGTGTGTATCAAGATTCAGGTAAGAAATAGGTCCAGAGCTGGTGGAGTTTACAAGGAGATGGCTTCCCCAGGGCTGGTTTCACAGAATGAAGTGGCCTAAGTAAAGGTTCAATAAAGGTGGGAAAAAGAATCAGTAGTTACATAATAGTTTTAACTGAAATGTTTTAGAATTCTTGTTTACCTTGAGTAAGCAGGAAACATGAATCAAATTTGGAAAAGTAAAGGAAATACAGTATGTGATAAACATAGGATAAAGCTCATCATTATTTTTAGAATGTCAAAATACTTCTTGTTCCTCTTGATACCTTTCAAAGCCCTATGAGAACTTTATATGTAACAAAATTCAAAAAGGTTTAGGTGGGAGGAAAATCTTGAAACTCATCAAAGCTATCTCTAACTGCTGAGCACTCTGAGTTTAATAATACCACTACGTTAAATAAGAATCCTAGAAGATTTAAATTTGTTCATTCAAATATTTTGGTGTCATTAACCATTAGATGTTAATATCTAGTTAGATATGGAACTTGAAGTCTTTTTGGATTGACAGAATAAAAAAAAATAATCATGTAGATAATTAAATATTAAAAATTGTGATTAGGCTATAGAGAAAAACTTCAAGTGCTAGAAAAACATAGGACATATAAACTAATCTTGGCTGAGGAAACAGTAATTTTAGAGGCAAAGAGGAGAGAGGGATGAGGAAAGGCAGAGTGATCAAGAAAACTTTGCAGTAAAGGGAAAGCATATATGCAGGGCCTATATTTATAAGGGATCTGTTTTCGAATCATCTGGAGAATCTTAAGAGATGAGTTTGGAAAGAGTTATAAGCAGGTTGAGCCAGATTGCATGTTTAAAAGTCACTCTGTTTTCAATGAGGGCACAAGTATAAGTGAGGAGACTAGCTAGGTGCCTCCGGTAATAGTATACATGAGAGAGGATGCTATTTTAAACTAGGAGAGGGGGTAAATCCAGAAGGATTGAAAGAATTCTTTTTTTGTGGCATTTCGGAGGTGGTTGCCTGCTTCAGGATGAAGCTGAAGATCTCTTTCCCATTCACTGGCTGCCAGAAACTCATTGAAGTAAATGATGAACACAAACGTCATACCTTTTATGAGAAGCGTATAGCCACAGAAGTTGCTGCTGATGCTCTGGGTAAAGATTGGAAGGGTTGTGTGTTTCCAATCAGTAGTGGGAACGACAAACAAGGGTTCCCCACGAATCCCAATGTCTTGACCTATGGCCATGTCACTCGCTGCTGAGTAAGGGGCATTCCTGTTATAGACCAAGAAGCACTGGAGAGAGGAAAAGTACACAACTCTTCAGGGTTGCATTGTGGATGCCAATTTAAGTGTTCTCAAGTTGGTCATTGTACAATTAGGAGGAAAATATATTCCTGGCCTCACTGATATTACAGTGCCTTGTGGCATGAAGTCCAAAAGATCTAGCAGGATCTGCAAACTTTTCCATCTCTATAGAGAAGATGTTGTCTGTCAATATGTTGTGAGAAAGCCCCTCAACAAAGAGGGTCATAAATCTAGGGCCAAAGCACCTGAGATCATTATCCTATCATTCCATGTGTCCTGCAACACAAACGTTGGCTTATTGCCCTGAAGAAACAACTTTACTACAAAAAATAAGGAAGAGGCTGCAGAATATGCTAAACTTTTGGCTAAGAGAATAAATGGAGGGCAAAGGAAAAAACCAGGAACAGATTGCCAAGAGATGTAGGCTGTCCTCTCTGAGAGCTTCAAATCAGAGTCCAGTCAAAAATGAGATTTGCTAACAATAACAAATAAGAACAAACATAAAAAAGGATTGAAAGAAATTTATTTTTAATCTATATTGTACTTTTTTTGACAAAACTGGCTTCATAAAAAAATACAAATTTTCTTCCTGGAATACATGCAAAAAACAAAACAAAACAAAAAAACAAAAACAAAACTTTACAAAAAAAATCCCTAAAAATAAAAAGAAATTTTAATTCTATAAAATTAGGAAAATGGAGTTCTATTGGAAAGTTCTTCCTAACGAGAAACTAAGATGGCGGCATAGATAAACACCGGGAAATAGTCGCCTCACACAACAATTGAAAAATATCCCAAAGGACGGAGCAAACATCGTCCAGAACAACAGGAAGGCTGGCTGAGTGTAATTTCTACAACTAGAAGAAAAGAAAAGCACGCTGAGAGCCAGAGGAGCTGCGGAGGCTGAGTGCAGAGGTACAGCGGCGGCTCGCGCGCGCGGAAAGGGGGTGGCATATGAGGACGCGGCTGTCTTTTTGAATCACAAGCTCCCGACTGCTCTGAATTCCGGTTCCGGGAAGTCTCTGGGAACCCAGGACTCATACGGGGAGAGGCTGGTCTGTCAGGCGGCAGCGGGCGAACTTGAGGGCGGATTTCCCTCAGAGGTGCTTGCAGCCGTTACCAGGACACTGAGACGCGTGACTCCAGGCGCGGAGAATCAGCCATAGCTTCTTTCTCCGCCCTTTTGACTCCCTGAGACCCCACCCCACCCAGGCTGCGGCAGAGGCTTTTGCATGTGAATGTACCTAACTACAGCCCAACCAGGCAGACCCGGAACTTCCAAGAGAAGGCCCAAGGCCCCGCAGCGGCCTGCATTGCTTCACAGCTGAGCCTCTTCATGGCTCCGGCTGTGTGGCCTCAGGCAGGGGCTGAATTAGCACCTCCTTAGATCCAGGAGCCACTGTACCCAGTGGTCAGAGGGGGACCATTCTCCCACTTCAGACACAGCTGCTTCCCACAGCCAATTGGCCTGGAGGTCAATTCCTCCCAGTGATCCTACAACAACCAAGGCACCAAGAGTGCACCAAGAGTGTCCACCACAGGTAACTGGGGAGGCTGAGCCACTGGGCCCTACAGGACACCTGGCGCGCAGGGCCACTCTATCAACACAGGGAAGCAGCCAAAATGCGGAGACAAAGAAACAGGTCACAATTGGCAGAAACGGAGGAGGGCAGACGACTGGATATAGAGTTCAAGGCCACGTTTATAAGGTTTGTCAAGAATTTTATGGAAACCGCCGATAAATTTAATGAATCCCTCAAGGAGTATAGTGAGACCATGGAGGACATGAAAAAGGACCAACTAGAAATTAAGCATACACTGACTGAAATAAAGAATTTACAGAGATCCAACAGCAGACAAGAGGATCCCAAGAATCAAGTCAAAGATTTGAAATACAAAGAAACAAAAAATACCCAACCGAAAAAGAAAAAAGAAAAGAGATTCAAAAAATATGAAGATAGTGTAAGGAACCTCTGGGACAACTTCAAGCGTACCAACATCAGAATTATAGGGGTACCAGAAGGAGAGAGAGGGCAAGATATTGAAAACCTTTTTGAAGAAATGACAGAAAACTTCCCCCACCTGGTGAAAGAAATGGACTTACAAGTCCAGGAAGCGCAGAGAACCCCAAACAAAAGGAATCCAAAGAGGACCACACCAAGACACATCATAATTAAAATGCCAAGAGCAAAAGATAAAGAGAGAATCTTAAAAGCAGCAAGAGAAAGACAGTCAGTTACCTACAAGGGAGTACCCATCCGACTGTCAGCTGATTTCTCAACAGAAACCATGCAGGCCAGAAGAGAGTGGCAAGAAATATTCAAAGAGATGAATAGCAAGAACCTGCAACCAAGATTACTTTATCCAGCAAAGCTATCATTCAGAATGGAAGGTCAGATAAAGAGCTTCACGGATAAGAAAAAGCTAAAGGAGTTCATCACCACCAAACCAGCATTATATGAAATGCTGAAAGGTATTCTTTAAGAAGAGGAAGAAGAAAAAGGAACTCTTACCATTTGCCACAGCATGGATGGAACTGGAGAGCGGATAAATACCACAAGATCTCACTTATTTGTGGAATATAATGAACAACATAAACTGATGAACAAGGACTGATCCAGAGACGGAGAGGCTTTGATTGGACTGTCGGGCCTTGGAGGGAAGGTAGGGGAGGGTGGGGGCAAGGGGGAAAGATCAACCAAAGGACTTATACGCAAACATATAGGCCTAACCAATGGACACAGACAACGGGGGGGGTGAGGGGATGAGCGGGGGGGGGGGGGTAGAGGGTACACATATGTAATATCTTAATCAATAAAAAATATTAAAAAAAAATTAGGAAAATGTGACATATACTTACTATAAATTTTGAAGTACTTCCTTAAGATATTATGAATATGGAATGATATATTTTTAAAATCATGGGTGGCTTACTCCAAATTTTCATTTATAAGCAACTTTTCGCTTCTATGTTCTTTTTTCTACCAGTTTTTATGTGGGATGGAGGCAAAAACTGATGTTAGAACTGTGGATGAAAAGGGGCCACCTGCTAACCTGACTAATCAGGGTAGGCCTGCATGGCGGCCTTGCAAACACAGAGACCTTAAGTAACCATAAAGGATAGTGTGAAATTAAAACCTTTTAATTAAAGAGCTGTTTATAGTGGGTAGTCATGTCCTAGGCCAGTATCTTCCCTGACAGAGATCAACTTCCATATTTACTAAGCCTATTGTCTTTTTGCATCTAAGATAACTTCCCTTTTCCCCGACCTGTGGGCACAACAAATGGTGCCAGTATGCAGACCACAAAATCCCTCATCGTTATTGCTATTTGTTAATTGCTGACGGTTAACTATTTTACGCCCACTTGTGTAAAAGAAGCATTTTACTTTTTATCCAATCCCAGAGGTTTTCCCGCTTTGCTTTCTCCCACTCCCTAATGTATCACCAATGTGGATTTCATGTAACCCACTTACCTCTCCTCCTTTGATGGTAATTTATAAAAATAAATTCTCTGGAGCATTATCCCAATTTGTTGTGATTCTGCTTACCGGCAATTATCGACAGTTTGGCTCAAATAAACTCACAAAAATTCTGTACAGGTTTGAATGTTTTCTTACGTTAACAGAGCCAATACATTTACAAATGCATTAGAGCTCCTTTGAAAAAAAAAACAATATTAGTCACCAAGATTTGTCATTTCATCCAAAGCAGAAAGTCTAAAGTTACAAGAACTTTGTGTTGCTTCTTTCAAGTACAGCGGGTTCTCTGTCTACAAGTTGCCAGGCATCTTTCCTAAACATGAGGACTGTCTCCATAGTAGGGGGAACCTTTCTTCTCACCTCTTTTCCCTGGCTCAGTGCATCAGGACTCTACATATAGGCGTTACACATAAGCGACCAGCTACAGCTCATCATGTGAATAGAGCTGTGGTAAGATTGAACAGAGATGGTGCCCAGTAAAGAAGGCTTTTTGCATGACAACTTAAACACAGGGAAGAGCTCTGTAGAAATGAATTCTCTTCTTGAGATTGTCTTTCAGACTAATAGATGACAGAGCTGATATATGCAAATCTATATCAACCAAACTTTCAGATTAATAACTGAAATAATAATTCAGATTTACTTGGCCGTGTTTGAAGTATCTTATCTGTTTTGCTCCTCATGAAAGTGCTATGAGGAAATCAGTATTATGATGCTTATTTGATAGAAGTGAAAAATGAGGCAGAGAACAACTAAGTAAACATATATAGCCACATCCATAGCTAATGGTGGAGTAAGACACTGAATCCAGCGGTCTGGCCTGAGCCCATACTCTCCACCAATATCAGAAAACGTCTTAGTGGGGAAGGTTCAAAGGGCATCCCAGCAAAAGTAACAAAACAAAATGTGCATGTGGCGCGGAGGAGGGGAAGAGTGCAGGATAGACTGAAGTAGATTTCAAACAGTTTTTGGTAGTGGAGTGGGAGAGGAATCAATGAAAACATGAACTCAATGAAAGAAAAATCTCTTATTGGTTAGGGTTCTCCAGACAAACAGAACCAGGAAATTAATTATAGGAACTGACTTACATGATTATGGAGGCAAATTCCCACAATCTGTCTTCTGCAAGCAAGATAATCAGGGAAGCTTGTGGTATAATTTGATCCAAGGCTAAAGGCCGGAGAACCATGGGTTGGCTGATATAAATCTCTGAAAGCCTGAGACCCACTAATCCTGATGTTCTGAAGTTCGAAAAAGGGCAGAAGGTGACATCCTGGTTGAGAGAGAGTGAGTGAGTGAGAGAGAGAGAGAGAGAGAGAGAGAGAGAGAGAGAGAGAGAATGTTTGCCCTTCCCCAGCCTTTTTGTTCTATTCAGGCGTGCAACAGATTAGATGTGCCCACCACATTGGTAAGGACAGATCTCTTTACTCAGCCTACTTTAAAACAGAAATAATGTTTTACCAGCTATCTGGGTATCCATTTGCCCAATCAAGTTGATGTATAAAATTAACTATCACAGAACCAATTCAAAGATAAAAACACAAAGATTTTATTGAGAGCCAAAATTTAAGCTGACAGAGGTAATTAACAGGTTTGAACACAAAGTTTAAAATATTAAAAGCCATACTTATCAAATCAGTGCTGAAGAGGTTTGTGAGAGGCTCTTGCAGAATAGAGAAAAGATGAGAGCTTTAGAAGGATCACATTGAGGTTTGATATTCTAATAATCCTTATTTTAGTGAGGTAACAGAACAGATGATATGGCATCGAAACAATATTCAGAGATACAACAGAAAGAGGGTTCGCTGAACTGAAGAAATATCTAAATATGTAGATCTCAAGGACTTATCATACATGAGGTAAACAATATTAATAAAGATGTGTCTTTATTAAGTTTACCTATGTTATATGAAATATATACACATATGTTGACAGTTTTAAAATTTCAGGAAATAAAATATCTTATAAGTACTCTGGGAGAAAGAAAAGGAACAGATTACTTAACTAGGAAGAAAAATAAAATTGTAAAAATAAGTGTACATATTCAAGTTCTGCAGAGCCACTCTTTAAAGAACTATCTTAGACACCAGAATGATTGAGCCTTTATCCAAGGGATATCTCTTCAGAGAAATCAAAAAAATTTTGGGAAGGACAGTGTGTGACATCTCATAAATCTGGGAAGAAGAATTCTTCAAGTCTATTGCAAAAGATTTTTTGAGCCAACATTCTAGTTAGATTATCTTCTTATTTATGGGACATGCTATTCAGGCCAAATTCTAACATTCAATATTTACAGGAGGTTCCCAAGGGAGATAAGAAGGTGCTTTCTATTGTAACTAGAGCAGAGTGTGGCAGAACTGCTTTGTGTAATAAGTTTGTAAATAGGACATACAAGAAAGAAAGTAAAGACGTGTACTCACAAAACATGGAGTTGCCTATTTCCATTCTATTAAAATCAGTAGCACCTAATAAAATTGCTTACTTTATAAAATGTTTACAAATGCTTACTACACAAGGACTGACTCAAAGAAAATACTTTAAGCAAATGTTAAGTGAATCAACGTGTGCTTAGATCTATGAAGAAAATAGGAAAAGGCAACACTGAAAGGAATATATTTTCTGCTCCATCATCTTGGGCTGTGAATTTGATTCCATTGTTGATTTTCCTGATTTTTTTTTCCATCCCAAACTCACATGAGCATTCTTTAAGTTTCTATGGTTATTCTTCCTCTACTCTTTATAGATTATCTTTGGTACATATTTTTACAGCTTCCACCATTACAATTATAGACACACACACACACACACACACACACACACACAGATGAGTATGTGCTCCTTCTGATCTAAAATACCATTGGAGATTTCCATTTGAGTATTTTACTATTAAAATAATTTGTACATTTCCACAACTTCACTTTTTTGCTTTCCTTATCCCCCACCCTGTCCATAATCAACTATCTACCACACATATGCCATTAGAAACATTCCTGTTTCAATGTTTTTAAAATTATTATACATTTAAGAAAAAATCTGCAACATTTTCTTGTCCTTCTTTCCTAAAAGGAACCAAGTAAAGCAATGATTTAACTGGATTTTTTTTTTTTGTGTGTGTGTGTGTGTGTATGTGTGGGTGTTTCTTCCCATCATCACTATTTTGCATTAACCTACCATGAGATCCCTTTGGTTAGAAAAACAACTTTATGGCTTTTAGTCTCTAGGCATTCCAATGGATCTCAAAAGGACAGAGTAACCCTCTAATCCACTGTTCATTTTCCTGAACATAAAGCTAATAGAGTCTATCCCATGCATCAGGACCAAATCCCCCACCAGGCCTTCACCTGCTGGCCCCATTTTCCTTCCCAATCTACCCCATCTCAGTACTCCTTAGAAAGAAGTCTCCTTTTTGTCCCTTAAGTTCTTGTGACATTTTGACTTTATGAGACTTCTATAGGACAAAGAAGCAGCCTGCTTAGCAATGAGCTTGTCACATAGAAAGCATTTAATTAAGGCTAGCTTTTATTTTTCCTCAGAGTAGTGCTAAAAGGACTTTGATTGTTGTAGGCTTGTTTCCTCCACTGATTTGTTGCCTGAGGTCATGTCTTATATTTTACCACTATGGTTTCTTACTGAGCACATAATAGAAGTTTATTTGTTTTCAATTTCTTATTGTTATAAAAGGATCTAATTAGATGAATTTAAATGTGATTAATTTTTCGATCCTCTAGCATATAAAATTTAAAGACCTAACGGAGGTAACTTTTAATTTCCCAAATAATATTAAGTATTTGTTATAAAAATATACATATATAAAACACACGCATATATATATGCATATATATATACTATATACATGTATATACATTATAGAATATATATCATATATGTCAATATTTAATTATACATTCCCATTTAAGATTTTTCCCTTTCAATCACTTTTTATTACTATTTTCACTTAAAAAATAAATATATCTCACCCAAAATACTGAAATGTGGGTTTTGGGGTGCAGACTTCTTCTAGTGGGTTCTTGCCCTACAAAGTTTGAAGAATAAACTCACGGATTAAAGGCTTCTTTAATAAAAATTTGGCAGCTTATTGGAAGCATATACAAACTCCATTTGGGCAGTGGAGGTCCCCAAATGGGAAAAACCTGCTCTTTCTCTCTCTCTCTCTAGTGGGAAAAAAATCTAAATCCAAAATATCTGTAATCTCTCTTGTCCCCCTTTGTCTCCAGTTTATATACACTGTAGTTCTTTGTTTGAGCCTGACCCTTTCTAATTGGTCCCTTCCTTAATTTAGGACCCCTGTGTTTTCCTCATTGGTCACTCTGCTACATAGTATCAGTTTTAAAGTCCAAAGCCCATGTGGTGGTTCCCTCTTTCTCTCCCCTTATCTTGCAATATTCCTCTATCCTCTGTGAAAATGCTTCCCTCTCACTGATATCCTGTGACTTTCCCTTATCCTCTGTGAATGTATGTCTTCCTCCCCCCTTATCCTGTGGCCTTTATCCTTTTGTACAAGTAAGGTAAGCATTTTGGCCTCTCCAAGCCCCCATCTATCAATTCCTCTCTCATGGACCCTCTTTATTCCCTAAACCTGCCTATATTGTCTCTAAAAGTCCTTTCAATACATGTTTTCAAAGAAATACAGTAAAAATGGGATTAATCTTTCTTAGAGATCATAAACTAAATTCATGTCCACACTAGAATATTTTGATTTATAACTGAATTCAAAGAAATAGATCATAAACATACATTAAGTAATGAGGAAGAGTCTAAACAGATATCATAAAACTCTAAACCCTTAAAAGACTAATGACTATACAAGGCATTTCAGAGTAGATAGATATAATCATACAATTACATTGATGGGCCTTTAAAGTGCATCATAAACATTGAGAATAAAAGAAAAACAGCAAAAATATTGCATCTACAATGATTAATGAGAACCAAAAGGCACTGGAGGACAGCATTCACAATATCATTAGTATGCAAGTCAGCTTCTGAAACTAAGAAATGTAATAAAATAAGAACCATAGGCAAAATCTTTGTGAATGCTACAAAATATAAATAAAATTTTCTATTTATTTTATTTGAGGTATGTTAAGTAATTTCATTTCTCTGACTACAGTTATAAAATAAAACCATCAGCAAGTTATAAGCAGTAACATATCAAGTTATATTTGCCATCACATTTTATGCATTGTGTTGGTATCATATTTTGAATTACTAAATTAAAGAGTACAATGAACAAGTTTTATAAGTTTATTGATTTGTATAGTTTTTAAAAATGATTTTATGCAATGATGGTTAGCTATAACTTAGGAAAATGGAAAACAAATGTGTTGTTAGTGACATGTTGCATCTTGCATACCTAGTTTGATTTTAAGGAAGTCTACTAGAGTGTAAGAAAAATGCAAGTGGATCCACAGGAGAATTATATCATAATTTAATCTTTCTTCTTTACTATGTGACCTTGGGATAGTAATTTTCCTTTTCTGGGACTCATTTTCTTCATCTATAAGATGAATCCATTAGAATGGATGATCTTAGGATTGTCTTCTACACAGAATGCCTTATTCTGAAGTAGACAGTGTAGGATAGAAGTTTTGAGTTATAGAAGGTTCTTCATAAAGGATGATTATGAATTTTAAAATGTTGAGAGCTTAAGGCAGACTTAGAGAGCTTATTTATTTATTTATTTACTTATTTTTTTATTTATGGTATGTGAGAAAATGCTCACCTGTCCAAATTCAAATGATGGATTCAGAGACAGAAGTATGGCAAAAATGAGACATTGAATACACTCTTGAGAGCGGGTGTCTGTCCCACTGTACAGGCACACCTGGGGCAGGGAACATAGCCTATTTATTTAGTCCCTCCTCCGGTTCCTCACTGGCTGAGTATTATGGGGCCACCTGTTTCCTCATATGTTGCCTAGGTCTTGCTGTCTCCCATTGGGCCACTTAAAAAATTGGGCTGAGGCTTCCACCTCCCCTGTCTAGCTGAGGCAGACACCTCAGGGGCTTCCACCATGATGCTGGCACACAGTGCACAGTTCTTTGTTCCTCTTCCCTCCTCTCTACCTTCTGTTTGCCCTGGCGGAAATTCAGCAAATTCCATCAAAAGTGTCCACGCTGGCTATAGAGCACAGAGGTCCATTTCCCACAGTATGCATGATTTTTAAAAATGAGCTACATGAAAACACTTTAAAACAGAACATTTTACTTTAAATAAATGCAGATTTCATAATTCCTTTGAATAATTAGATCTGCAAATGTTGAGCACACAGTCCATCATCTGAGTTCTCAGCTTTAGATGATGGAAGAGAGTCTTTTCTTGTAAAGTGAATGTAATATTACCTACCTAGCAAGGTCACTGTGGAAAAAGAAGTAAGATTCTAAATCACTTAGCACAGTATTTAGCACTTATTAGTTCAACAAATAACATCATTATAATTTTCATGAATTAATAATAAGAAAAAGAAAAAAAACATTTGGAGTTCAAGTCTTCCATTTTTTTTTTTTTTGTAACTACTAGAGTTTTGGTTATAGAATCAATGTTACACAATACAAATGTGATTTGCTGTAGATTTGTGTTTTATTATGATTAATCTGTAATATTGAAGTAGAAACCTAATCATCAGGATAAAATTGATAACTGAACAAGGGGTACATAAGTCTTAAATCTGCATAAATATTAGAGGAAATTGTGATACTATGATAGATTTTATGAAAAGGATATAACTTTGTCAACTAAAGATCACAGGATAGTATCTCTCTTAGGTAATTATTCTCCTGGGGAGTCTGTCCCAATACCTTCAGGATTTCGTTTTAGTTTCTAATGTATAGTATTTTTTATATGATTCAATTATAAAATAAGAGAATTCTCTAGAATTTAAATATAGGAGAACAATTCATAGTTATTCAACTGTAACACCTTTTATACTTCATAAAGAGAAAATGTGAAATGGCGAAGGGTAATGGGTCAAAAGAACTTTTGAAGAGTTTCTGATGCCTGAGGACTTTTATTTCTGTGAATCATATATTGTTCCTGGTTCTTGCTTTTCTGTGTCTAATTTGCATTGTGTTCTGTGCACCTAGTTCTTGCTCCTCATCCTTCATTATCTGAGTACCAGTGCATTTTGGCATACTTCTCTCCTGCAATGCCCTTCTTTCCCTTGGATCCCCTCTATTGTGCCAAATTATGATAAGTTGAAAGAATTTAGGTGCTCCTGTTACACTGGGCAAATGAATAGCTTAAAGGAAACCACACGCCACTAATTGCCATATGCCGTGTTTTAGTTCACTATGTTATGGCCTAACAGTTCATACCATGAAACCTCTTGAGTCTCAATTGCCTGAGGTTGCTTGGCATGAACAAAAAGAACAGAGAAGCTTAAAATACCCCCTGAAAAACTCTCAAATCCACATTTTTCTAATAACCCCATGCCCTTACACTTAGTCACACCATTAAACACTTATTTTCATCTATTCTAGCATTTAATTGTCAGCTGCTTCTTTTTACTCTTTTCCCCCCATTTGGTTTTCTGGAGACATGGAGATTTATAAGAAAACAATGGAATAAATACAGCAATCTCTCACACATGGAGCATTATGAGAAGCAGAGGTGCACAACAGTTTGATTAGTCTTTCAAAAGTCCTTTACAACTAAGAAAGGGGTCACATGGCATCACTACATCAGCTTACAATAGATTTTCTTTTCTATGTATTAATGATACCTTCAAAAGATTTTTGAGAAGAATATGACTTTATAATTCAAATGTGCTATTATGAAAATTTTCTATTTAGTGATATTCCCTTGAATAAAAATTCTACAAATCAGGGTTTTTATATGTTTGATTCTCCCATGTCCTTTGAATAGTGAAAAAGGAATGGAGAAATAGTTGATGGTCCTCATGTTTGCAGTAGGCTGAAGAAAAGTGAATGCTAAATCAACACCGACACACATACCCACACATATGTACACACATGAACTAACACACAGCCATGACCTACAGAGCTTGAGTGTGAGCACCAAGATATCTGTTCATGCACAAAGCAAAAGACAGAAATTTAGAAAACAAGTAATTTGAATTCAAAGTTAATAATTTATACAACTTGATCAAATTGAAGGAAAAGTAGACAAAATCTCCATATTAGTAAACATTCTTACTGGTGATATATTTCTTATCTTAAAATCAAATAAGAACCCTTCTTTTCAAATGGCTTTGGAATATTGTAATGTTACCATATAGTAGGCCACAGGAAAACTACCAAGTCAAAGTCCAACAAAGAGACACACGTTTTCTGATAAAATTCAATGAAACAAAATGAATTATATATATATATATATATATATATATATATATATATATATACACACACACATATATATATATTCCTAATATGCAAATAGACTGAACAGCAGAACAACCGAACAACCGGTCGCTATGATGTGCACTGACCACCAGGGGCACCCGTGGAACATGGCAGGCGTGGGCAGCCGGCGTCAGATTGTGGAACATGGCGGGCATCAGCCGCGGTGGGATGGTGGAACAGGTGAGCCGGGGTGCCAGACCAAGGCAGGGCACCAGTTGCTGTCATCAGGGCTAGCCTCTGGAGGTTACTGAAAACTCTTTGCTTCCACATGCTGTGGTCCCGCTGGGCACTTGCACCTGCTGCTGGCACCAGAGCCACCGCTTGCAGCCACTGCCAGTGCCGGCCCCACTTGCACCTGCAGCTGGTGCCGGTGCCTGAACTGCCGCAGCTCACACCTGTTGCTGGTCCCTATTGCTGCCGTCAGTGGGTGGGAGCGGCTGCCAGCCCCTTCCCCCCAAGGGCATCTTCACCTCCCTCTGCTCCTGAGGGGCCATTGGGGCCGGCAGCTGCTGCTTGCACCCATTGTTAGCACCAGCCCCAATTGCTCCGCACTGTCAGCTGGTGCGAGTGGGGCCGGTGCTGTCAGCATGTGGGAGCAGTGGCAGTGGAAGCAGGGCTGCCAGCAGACAGGGGACCGGGAGCCACGGCAGGAGGGGCTGGGCAGGAACATGGAGGATGGCCGAGACCCACCTTTGTGCCCACCGCAGCTGGCCCACAGTTCCTTTCAAGGTGCACAAATTTGTGCACTGGGCCCCTAGTACAAAAATAAACAAACAAAATAAAACACATAGTTTAGGAAGAACGTAATCTCTATCATTTAAGCTATGTTTGGATTAAGAAGACTATCAAAACCTAACTTTTGATGTGTATAAAATTTATATTAAACACATTATAATTCAAAAGGTTCTTTTTGCTGTTGTTGTTTTAGAAAACCTTTTCCAAGTAAAAACCAAAATTCAGAAAATTTAGGTTAAAAAGAATTTTAGCTACATGGAAACCAAAGTTTTTAAATTAAATATTTAAATACATACATACATAAAGTCAAAACATAAATGACATCCTGGCCAAGTGGGTCAGTTGATTGGGACATCGTCTGGTACACCAAACAATTTCAAATTTGATTCCTTATCAGGGTACATACTTAGGTTGTGGGTTTAATCCCCATCAGGAGGCAACCAGTAAGTTTCTCACATTGATGTTTCCCTCACTCTCTCTCTAAAAAAATCAATAAAGTTGAGATAAAAGCAAACACAAATGACAAACTAGGAGATATTAATGTAATACATAAATGTATCATATAAGGTCTTTTAAGTAGTAAGAAAATCAACACACAAATTAAATAATGAGAAAATAATATGAGCAAGCAGTTCATGAGTAAGAAAATAGGAATGGCTTATAAACATACAAAAATAAACCTAATTTAGTCATAAGTTTAAAATGCAACTTAAAGTCACAAGACTAGTAAATTTTATTTGTCCATTTGACAAAGATTATAATACCTTATAACTATTAATAATATGTGTATGCCCTAGGTGGTAATAAAAAAGGAATCTAAAGCCTCCGGTAAGTATATCTATAACAGTCAAGCTTTGGTGTAACAATTCATTATTATAATTTATCTTGAAACTATGCACGTGCAAATATACATTTGTACATTGATATACCATCTAAAAATTATTTTTAACTGTCATCAATGAGACTAGGTTTGGGGGAAAGAGGGAGATTCTAGTGTATTCTTGGTTACCAGTTTAAATGTTTTTTTATTTTTTATAAGTGACTGCTGTATTGTCAGGATATAAATACAAAATTAAATGAAGCATATACACAAGTCAGGAAAAAAAGAGTAAACAATAACTGCATTTTGTGTGTGTGACAAACATTGAAAGAGCATATATGCAATGGATTTCAGGGTAAAGGTTAGGTCAATGTAAACTCTGACTTGACCAGGCAGTGGGAAATGGGCTCATCAATTGGAGTAGCTGAATGGAAATGGAATTTCACAAGCTATTTAAATAATGTGAGAAAAATTGGAACATTCTTCTCCTCACCAAAGTACATGTACAAACACACACACACTTATGATGTTTTAAGCACAGAAAAGACATTTAATCCAAATTAATGAACAAATATTTATAAAATCATCTTTTGTGAGAAGCTAAAAAGATGTCATTCAAATAAGAGAAGAATGTGATTAGACGCCTTCCTTTACTCTGCCCATGTTTAAACAAGAAACAAGAATGACTGAAGTTGACTAATACTGGCCAAGAGGATTTCCCATGCTAAACAAGCCTCTGACAAATGGCATATCTCTCAAGGTAGATAAATCTAGATCCAACGTTAGCAGGCTCAAAAACCATCAGCCCATCTTTATCTTTAATGGTTCCTATATTCACCAGGAATGTGATTTTATTCAGTTGAATGCATTTAAATGATAAACAAATAGGCATGAACTGAATCTTAAAAGAAAAGAGCAAAACAAAAAAAGAATCATTCTTGATTTTTTTATGTAACATATTATTTTCTTGACCTTCAAAAGAATATATGCCATATGCTTTATACACTGTAACTGCAGAGACCAAGTTCTTAGTAAATAAAAATAAAATAAAATAATGGAAATAAGATGACTTCTAATTTTTTAATTAGAGAAGCTTAGAGTTGAAATATATTTTATCTAATTGCCAGATGTTATAATTTCTCTCATTAAGAGTTATTTAGTGATGACCTACAATCTGGGCCCTACATGTTATACTATAGAACTACATGTAGCTCATATTTTATAGACTATATTTATTCCTAGATTCCAACAAATACAGAAATTCATTTTTTTAAAATATATTTTATTGATTTTTTGCAAAGAGGAAGGGAGAGGGATACAGAGTTAGAAACATCAATGAGAGAGAAACATTGATTCAGCTGCCTCTTGCAAGCCCCCTTCTGGGGATGTGCCCGCAACCCAGGTACATGCCCTTAACTGGAATCGAACCTGGGACCCTTCAGTCCGCAGGCCGACGCTCTATTCGCTGAGCGAAACCAGTTAGGGCCAAATACGGAAATTCTGAAAATATTAATAAGGTTTAACATGTGAAGTAATATAAAATTAAGGTATTAGAGTCTGTCATTTAGTGGTTCATTGATTTTCTTATTTACCTAGCCCATATCAATGTATTAATTTATACATTTAAATATTATGAGAGCTTATTACAATTTCAGTAAATAGAATCACTGTGGTTAATAACAGATCAATTCTGTCATTTGTATAATTATGCAGGCAGCCTAGGTGGAATTTCAAAAAGTGAGCATAGAGATGCATAAAAAAGAGAGAACACAAAAGATGACTAGTGGTACCGGGCAAGGAAATAAACGAAAGCAAGACTAACAGTGAAGTAATTATGTAATTTTATCAACTACTAATTTTGGAGTTGATGGAATAGCCTCCTCAATATCACTTCGTGGTGTATGTGGTCTCTGTTTCCTTAATTATAAAATGAGAATAATCATTTTTTGTTATCATTTTTTGTGAATAATCAAATAACATATTCTCAAAAATTACTTTGTAAGTATCTTATAGATATTCAATACTTTATAATAAATTTATCATCATCATCACTACTGGGAATCTCTGAATCTTCTCCCTCACTTAAAAATATGTATACTGACGACCACTGAAAGCTTAATTTATTCAGTTCAGCTGTTCCCAACTATTTCTGAGATACTCAACATGGAACAAACTTCAAATTAAACTAGTGGATTAATTTTTAAAACTTAAATAAAACCCCACAATTCCATTTTTTCCCAATTCCACTCTAAATCCTTCCTAGTCCCCAGCAAATCTTCTGAAGTCTGCTTTTCTACTTATTTGCTTCTTCATTTTTATTGATTTTGATCAAAATGAATGTCTGTTATGTTCCTTATTTCAAGAATCTATTACAAAGCCCAGAACTTCCGAAGTTTGTGAAAGATATTAACTGATGAGGAGGAATCGTACCTTTTAAATTTTTCCATATAATTGCAAAAGGAACATGTGGATCCTTTCTACAGGCCAATTGGCCTGACCTCACTTGGTTCATAGGAAGCGTAAGAGCCTAGTGCCCTTCACTGATTCTTTCTCAGCATCCCAGGAAACAAGCAGTAATTACTGAAACCATCTTCTGGTGCATTTCACACATTAAACAAAACAAAATAAAAAGACCTGATTTATATTTTCAGCACCCTCCTCTAAGATATGTAAACATAAGCTCATAGCTTTTGGACAAAAGTTCAGTCTTTGCTTTAAAATCACAAAATGGTAGGGCTGGCCAAGCGTGTGTAGCATTTTGATTCCTCTTCTTCCAGGTCACCTCTGGTAACCTCTGCCTGAGGTCCTGGCTCCGAGTCCCAGGCAGGGCTTTCCATAGCAGAATGCGCCAGTGCTGCTTTCCTGCTCCCCACCTTAACCTGTCAGGAACGATTAGGCAAGATATAAAATGTATTCTCATGTGGAGTAGGCTGCCTGCCTCAGTCCCTCAGACCTGGTGTCTCCTCCATCAGAAGCATGTTCTAGGGAGCCTCAGGTGCAGACCGTTCTGCTGGTATTTTTCCAGGGGAATATTCTGGCAGTTTTCTCTGAATTCTCCTCTTTAAAAGCTCTTTCAAGGCTCTGGATTACTTAAGAGAGAAAATTCAAGTAGATAATAATGACCTTCAACACACACTAATCCAGATTTCTATCAAGGCATATATACCCAGGCTCAAGAGTCGACTTCATCGTGTCATTATTCAAGCACTGAAACCTCTTGAGCCAGGGAATAAAGCAATGAATTTGTTGAAACATTGACTAGATTCAGACTTTCATTTTTTTTTTTTCCTAAGGAGCCTTCCTTGAATTATCCCATATCTGCCTGTCTCCCTTCATTTTCTGGGGGCTGATCTTTGACCTGATGTTTGAAATTAGAAAATGATAAAGGAGAAGGAGTGTTCTTGGCTTCTTGACCCACCCCAAAGTCAGAATAGGCTCTTTTAAGCAGTTTATGTGAATTAGAGAGTTTTGACTTTTTAACCACAGAATCTTTTCCCAGATTCTCTATAAATGGTCTGAAGCAACTTACAATTTCTTGGAAACACAAAAGCATGAAACAAAATTATTTAGTTTGTAAATGTTCTTTGTGTATATACTTCATGGACCTCAGTGCTTCCATATAGTTATGCATTGATGAGAAAAACTCTACATATTTATACATACAGTGAATGAGGCTGGAGCTGAACAGCATCAAATCATGCTTTGGTTGGAAAACTTAAATAACAATTTACTAAAAATTAAGAATAAAAAAACCCGAAATGAACTCAGAAAGCAGATAGATGTCGTGATTGCCATGTTTTTTAGTGCCTGTAAAGAAAATACTGCCACTGCTATTGTATATCCATCCTTCTTGGATGAATACTAAGCTTATTACATTTCATTCTAATATCATTGGGCTGCTGAATGATTAAGGCCGTATCTTAACATGCTGCGAATTATCACAGGAAAAGAATGTACTAGAAACTAGAAAACTTAAAGCCAGTGCTTAGATGAGCAGGAAAAAGAACTTCTCTCTCTGGGCCCTGCTTTTAAGATAGGAAGGGAGGAAGACAGAGACACAGACAGAGTCAGAGATGGAGACGAAAGAGAGGAGAGAGAGAGAAGTTATCCTGGACCCCTGCTACAGTACAGAATTGTGGTTCATGATATAATAACATCATATCTTATAAATGTAGAATTCCAGGCCCTAAGCCCTAATGATTCAGACTTTGAATATAACATCATCCACAAGTTATTCATATGTGAATTAAAATTTGAGGAGCATCATGAGATAAAGACAAGTTATATTTATTAGGAAATTAACTAGTATGTTACTCTATAGATCCACTTTTTTTTAAGTTCCTGAGACTTTAACAAAAATCTGATTGAAATTTCATAGCATCTCTCAAATCTTATACAGACAATGAAAGAAAAGGTCCCCGTTCAGTGAAAGCAGCTCCCTAAGGTCCTGGCAGTGAAATTGTGGTAAATAATGGGACCGGTTGAGAGCACATTGGGCCTCGAGGAACTAATAATGAAACTCTGAGGTTTGTCTGTTTCTCTTCATGTAGAAATTCTGTCAATATTAAAGAAGAATCCATCTAGGTTTGATTTTATTAAAGATCACCTTGTGGGAAATTGTTAATGTCCAGAGTGTTCAAGTTTTGAGTAATCAAAACACATATAATATGAAGATAGAAAACAGAATGTCAATTTATTTATTGTTTTATAATGAGAAATAAAGCCATCATCTTCATGTAGGCAAGGTCAGTCCAGTTGAATATAAAGCCAATTTATGTATTTTTAAAAGTGTTTGTAAATACCAGATCTTCCAAAAAGGAAAATGGATAACATGACAATTAGGTAGTTGAAGGAAAGTTCTTTCATTTGGATTGCTTTTGATAGTGGGGCCAGAGACACCAAAGATCAGTTTGGTCCAACTCCTTTGGACCCCTGTATCTCCGCAGAACAATTGTATGGGCACATAATACAATTTTCGTATCCTTTTACCATTTATCACTGGGTTGTGCTATCATTTGTTTACACATTAATTTAGTTCCTCCATAGATATCCTATATACTTTTCAAAGTCACAGGTTTATCTCACTAAATACAACTTAAATTTGCTTAGATCAGTACCTGCATCAAAATCACAAGGAATTTTAAATAATTCAGCTTCCTGCTCCTGCCCCAGACCCACTAAAGCAGAACCACCTGAAAAGATGCCTGGGAATCTGCATTTTAAAGACTCCTCAAATGATATGTATTTACCCAACTAAAGTTTTAAATGTATCGACTTGGATCTCTACTCTGATTTCTGAATTGCAAAAAAACTATACCTTCCAATTTAAACCTTGTTGTTTGAGGCTGGAATTTTTAGTGTAGGCCAACTTTTCCAACTAAAATTAATAGTTTAGTTTAACTCTAAGAGAACTAATTTAATTGAGGTTCTTAGGTTTTTGGGGTTCTTAAGAAAATTCTTCTTTCTTTGGACCTCAAGTAGTAAAAACAAGTATATGATCATTTTACATCATCAGAAAATTTCAAACCTGAATCTACTTCTACCTTTTTTTGTAAATGTCCACCTATTGTACATATATGATCAAATGTAATCTTTCTATACATTTCATTACCCACTGTCATAAGTAACTGCTGTACGTTAGACCCTTTCAGATGTAATATTTTAAGATTTTTACTAAAGTTTGTATGCTGAGTTATTTTGTATTCCTTTTTGTGAATTTCACTAACCAAATCTTTTTTGGGAGCCTGTCATATATCAAAAACTACACTGTGCATAAAAAATTCACTGATGACTAAAACAGGGTGCTAGCAATAAGAATTTAATGCATGATCCAATTGCTATTTGTAGCATATTCAAAGGAAAATAATTTTCTTCAAAACACAACTCTGCAAAAACTTTATTTTCATCTAATTCTAGTCAGCAAATCTTGCTAATAAGTGAGGTTACGTTGTAGCTGGTTTCAATATCTATATTTGGCAACATCTGAAGAGCTATTTTTAAAATGTCTAAAAATTATCTTTACACTAGAGACCTGGTGCATGAAATTTGTGCATGGGGGGTTGTCCCTCAGCCCAGCCTGCAGCCTCTCCAATCTGGGACCCCTTGGGGGATGTCCAGACCCCACAGGGATCGGGACTAAATCACAGTTGGACATCCCTCTCACTACCAGGATTCCTTGCTCCCAACCGCTCACCTGCCTGCCTGCCTGATTGCCCTTAACTGCTTCTGCCTGCCAACCTGATCACCCCCTAACCACTCCCCTGCCGTCCTGGTCTCCCCCAACTGACCTCCCCTGCAGGTCTGGTCAACCCCAACTGCCCTCCCCTGTCAGCCTGGTCGCCCTTAACTGCCCTCCCCTGCAGGACTGGTTGCCCCCAACTGCCCTCCCCTGCCTGCCATCTTGTGGAGGCCATCTTTGACCACATGGGGGTGACCATCGTGTGTGAGGGTGTGATGGTCAATTTGCATATTACCTCTTTATTATATAGGCTTTTGTAAGAAATGGCATGCCAGCGACCTATAAGAGAAGTACATTCCATTTACTGTGCACACTGTAAACAATCACTAATTATAAACACATGATTCTTATACCAATAGGTGACTCTTTAATGGTGAGAAACTAATGATAACCCTTGACCAGCATAACTGGTCAAGGTAAGTTCTGCTGTAGTCTGGAACTACATCTCTTGTTTCCTCTTTTCCAACCCAAGAGATCCCTGCTGAATTATTGTTTTTTGCAGGTGGGAAAGGTGAGCCTGGGAGAGAACTTGAAGACCAGATTGTGGTATGAAGAGTCATATGTATCCACTTGGGATCCTGGTTAAAGTGGATTTCATGAGAAAAGCTTGTATTCTATTGTATATCCTAATCAATCCTACTGGCGCATTCTCTCCACTCTCCCTGCAGCTTCTCTCTGGAAGCCGCGTAGGACAAGCTCAGGTTAATTACACCAGATCTAATATTCCCAAGGCAACCCAATGTGATAAAGAATACATACAGTAGAAATCCAATTATAGTTTAACACTCCATTTGATTTACTTATTTTTAAATTCTGGAAGATGTAAAACAGGTTCAATAAACTCAACAATATTTTAAGTTCACTATATTATATTTAAAATAGTTCTGGGGAACTAAGTAAAATGTCAATTTCCCCCTGATTTGTTACTACACTGCATATTGTTTTCTATGAGACTATTAATTTTCCTGCCTCACAGCCCCTGTCCTCATCAGTCCCCATTTATGTCCCCTAATTCCTTCAGATGGAGCTCTCAATGGGCTGAATCTCCCTCTGACATGCCCAAAGGCATCAGAGAGCCAGCTCCTGACAGGAAGCCAGGAAGATGGACCAGCCATCCATTTGTTAATGTGTCAAACTCGAATTACACATGGCTGGCTGCAAAATTAAATTGTTCTATTAGGATATCAGTGGAGGCATAGATACAGCATTATAGCTCTGTGTTCCCTATTGTTTTTGATCCAAAAATGCTTTACTTGTGTATCCTTGCTAAATTGTGTTCACTGAGTGCAGATTTAAAAGGGTATTGATTGCAGCTTTTCGCAGACCTGGAGTGGTTCTGTGATTCCAGAATTGAAATTTTAGAAGGAAAAAGTGTGTGTTTCTAGCCTTGGCACCTGGAAATGTCCGGAAACCTTTAAAAACAAGGACTGATCATGAGAGGATGTTACACTTCCTGGTGGTGATCTGTACAAATGTGTCCATTCTTCCTAATCAAAAATGTTGTATTAAGACTTAATACTTCTTCCATATATATGTACTTAAGGCCTGCAAATATGGTTGCATCCATAGTAATGACTGTTCTACATACAGTGTGATCAAGAGAGAGAATGCAGAGCCTGTCAGCCAGCACATAACTTTGGTAACAAATAAGCACTGATAACTCCAATAATTCAAAGGTTCTCCAAATGAGGTAAATACAGGTGAAGTGGCCATCACTTACTTGGAAGGGATTTCAATTATACTTGAGTGAAGGTCAAAAACAAATAATTTAAGAGTGTAGAAATAAAGACCACCCCAAGGAGGAAAGCAGAGGCCATTTACTGTGAGCTAGCTATAGCAAGGGAGTCAGTCACCATGATTTGTGTTTGGCAGATATTCCAAGGCAGGCAAGGAAATGGAAAAGCTTTATAGTGAGGAAGGGGGGAAAAAAGGCTTCAAGTGTGCTCCAGTTGTAGGACATTGGCATATGGAAGCTAGAGGTAGGCTAATCCTATGCGGTTGACTAGGAGAACATTTGGCTTTCTCTGGTTTGTCCTGAGTCCAAAGCAGTGGCAAACAGTAGTAGGTAAGCTGGCAGTCAATGAACAATCTGGCTAATTGCTGCCGAGGTTGTGGTTTGGCTTCTTGGACTGATTCCAGCAGAGGCTGTGTGTTGGAACTCTATTGTCATTTATGATATTGACAATTACCCATTCGTATATTCCATCTCTCAAGAGTGTTTTCTTACAACACAGTGTGGAGATTGCTGGGGACGAATGTTATGGGAGGTAAAGGGAAGATAAGTGGTGATGGAAGGAGACTTGACTTGGGGTGGTGAACACACAATACAGTGTACAGATGATGTGTTGTGACAATATGTACCTAAAACCAACATTATACTGTTAATCAGTATCATGCCAATAAATGCAAAAATAAGAAAGAAAAAATAAGAGTGTTTTCTTAGACTAATCATTTAGAAATTAAATTTAAGCAGGCTAGTTACTATAGTGAAAGCAATACATAGTCTTAACTCCACTCATGGCAAAATGGTAGGTAAACATAATATCAAAGAACTCTTTTTAAAGTTCAGGATTATTCACTTGAGAGGCTAATGTTATAAACATATTAAAAATGAGCCAGGTGCTTATAGTCTCCTTGGCTTCCCCTAAAGAGATAAGCAGTCAAACATCTCTGAAAGTAAATGATGTGAACTTGGATTGTGAGATATTGCATCCACATGATTCAGTGCCTGTAGGAGCCAGATTATGCTTTGTCTTTGTAGGCCATGAAGGACCTATCTATTATAGCAAGGAATATCGGAGTTGAGAGGAAAATGGTATCAGCATGAACTAGCATGATCAAGGAAGTCTTTCATGAGGAATGTTCGGGTGAAACAAACGTGTCCAAGAAAAGACTTGGGCAGGGAGAGAGCAGGTGGGAAGGCAGTTTATGTAGTGGCGATAAAATAAAGATGAGATGGTAAATTTGATAACAGGTTGTGCCATGGAAGAGTGATGGCAGAAAGAGTAAAATGAAAGAAACATCTAGAACAGGGGTGGGCAAACTTTTTGACTCGAGGGCCACAATGGGTTCCTAAACTGGACCGGAGGGCCGGAACAAAAGCATGGATGGAGTGTTTGTGTGAACTAACATAAATTCAAAGTAAACATCATTACATAAAAGGGTACAGTCTTTTTATTTTAGTTTTATTCATTTCAAACAGGCCGGCGGGCCATAGTTTGCCCATGGCTGATCTAGAAGTTATCATGAAGACTATGATATACAGTGCTACTGAAAGGGAAAAAAAAGAAAGTGAAATTGTTTTAAGAGAATGTTTTATTCAAATTTGGATGTATTTTTTGGTGGTGGTGGTGGTGGTGGTGGTGGTGTGTGTGTGTGTGTGTTTAAATCCTCACACCAGGTTATTTTTCCATTGAATTTAGAGTAGCCTACAACTTAGGTATGTGCCCTTGACCAGAATCAAACCCAGGACCCTCTGGTCCACAGGCCAAAGCTCTATCCACTGAGCTAAACTGGCTAGTGCTGGATATGTTTTTGGAGGTGACAGAACCAAGATATTTAAAAGGACTTACTTATAGGCATTTGGATGTCTCTTACTGCATTTTAAAATGGGAATTTATGGTAAGTATATATTTGAAATACTCTCCAGGGAGGTGATATTTTGAAGCTCTAACTACATTCCCTTAAGGGAAATATTATATAGGAAAAAAGTACAAACCTGTTAAAATCTGAGTAAAGGTCATACAGGATGAAAGGAGAAATACAAACTACTCAAGTATTTGGAGAGGTAGGATTAGAAATCCATATATCTAAGTATCAAAGAATCAGGCAAGTCATAAAGATCATATTATATGAATTAATCCAAAAGAAACATTATGGATGGCACTAGAACATGTCCGGCTAGAAATAGTTTGAAATGTTCTTTCAGTAGCTGAAGAACTAAAAAGACTATCTTTTATACATAAAATGAATTTTTAAGAGTATCAGGGTAAAATTTACAGCTTTGCTTTGCATAAAATTTGAAAAGGAGGGCTGGCTGTGTTTGTTTGAAAGGCTATAAGCTAAATTATTTACCCATAATTAAAACAAACAAAGCAGCCGATGAAGTTACCATTCACACATGCCTAATAAATAAATAGCAGGTTAGAAGATAGCAAAATATGTTATAAATACAAATTATTTCAGACCATTTACAATTGACTTCAATTTTTTAAAATGTATAATTACTTATATGAAGCAGCAGTCTATGTAAATTTTATTGCAACACAGTGAGTCAGGAATTATGAAATATATAAACACTGGATAGTTAGAATATATCACTGAGAGACCTGGGGGCACAATTTCTCTAAGAATGAATCTTCACACCTTTTAAAAGGGATGGTCCTAAGCACTGAAATTCTAGCAATTATTTTGTTATGATCCAGTTTTTTAAATTTTTATTTTCTTTTTCATCGAAGTTTATGTAATAAGCAGTTTGGAAGGGATTTAAACCCAGTGCTCCTTCCAGCCATTCTAGGTATCTTACAGTGTTCATCAGTACTTTTTTGTTCTTCACTAGGTACACAAATTTCACGCATCCTAATACATGCGATGCCTACATGTGAAAGGACACTCGTACACTCAAATTCTGTTGGTGGGTATGAAAATTGGTGGACACTGAGCAAGAGGTCTTACAATTTTAAACATGTGTATTTATGACCTAGTATTATGTTCAGGAAGTAACTTCAAAATGGTTAATTGTACGTGCAAAGTAAAACAGGGAAGATAGCTTAAGCAACCAATAAGAGTCAAATAAATCGTGGCCTACCTGTCTTAGGCAGCAGTTTTCAGCTCTTCGAAAGAATGGAAGTATGAGTCACTGCAAAACGTCAAGTCTAACCGCAGGACTCCCTGGCTGGCCTCCTCAGGACAGGACGCCGGCTCCCAGATCTCGCGAGACTGAGCTCGCGAGAGTGAGCTTCCTCTGGAAAGAGCGGCCACAACTGCGCAGCCGCAGCCCAACTCGCCCAGCCCCAGGTAAGAGGTACCAGATGAAGTAAAGTATGCGGAGTATGATGCTATTTCAGTAAATTATTTTGCGTGTGCATAGGAAATCGGGGTGTGTGTGGGGGGTGGGGGGGAGTCCTGGGAAGTTACATGCAAACTGTGAATGGTGGTCACTCTTCCTTAGTTATATAGGAGGGACAGTGGAGGAAGGGTGTGGGGACGTTTCGCTCACTCATTTATACAAATCTGTATTAATTTGATTATTTACGTTTTTATATTTGTAGAAATTCTGTTTTTATTTTTGCCTTCTTGGTTTACATTTCTAGATACATTTATATCTATTAAATTACAAAAATCTTAAGTGTTCAGTGATTTGGGTTTTGACAGACACATCCGTCCGCGTAATCCACACCAAGCTTCGCAAGGTAAGGGGCGTTTCCCGCCAACATTGCCGCTTCTCAAACAGTTCTCACCTGCCCGAGGACATTCCGGTTGTTTCTGGAATTTGAGTACTGAATAGTCTCGCAGAAGCCGTTTCTGGACATATATTTTTATTTTAAATACTTTGGGCGTATTTCTTTTAGGGAGACTATCCCCTCCTACATAGGCTGAGTCATGGAGTAAGTGACTGTAGAAATAACTGACAATAACTGAGCTGATAAAAAGCAACTCTCCAAAGTGGTTTTAATATTTTACACCTCAAGCTGCAATGTTTCAGAGGGTTGTAGTTGTTCATAGACTTATGAACATTGGTATCATCACTTTCTTTTTAGCATTAGCCCTTCCAGTGGTCTTAATTTGTGTTTTCCTAGTGATTAGTGATGCTCTCTAATTTTTCATGTGTTTATATAGGCCATTCAGATCTCCCTTGAAAAGTGTTTGTTTTAGTTTTAGTAATTATGTATTTTGGATACAAGTTTTCTTTGTTACATATATGTTTGCAGATATTTTCTCACAGTATGTGGTATCCATTTGTACTTTGTAGCAATGGTTTTTGATTAAGAAACGTTTGATTTCATGAAATCTATTTTCACTTTTTTTCTTTTAAAATTATTGCTTTCTGTGAACTAAAAATATATTTGTCTATTGCAATGTCACAAGGATTTCTACCATGTTTTCATCTAGAAGCTTTAACAGTTTTAGTTTATATCTTAGGGCAAGATACGTCTTCAGTTAATATTTTCTGTATGGTGTGAGGTAAATGTCAAAGTTCTCCTTTTAAATAAATTGATATCCAACATCAATTGTCGAAAATATTTCCCATCTTTTATTCAGTTGGGGAATTGACACTCTATTTATTGATATATCTGCTTATCCTATGTCAAGTTCATATTGTCTTTATAATAAGCTTTAGAGTAAGTCTTAAAGTCAGATACTGTTTACCTTAAAATTTATTAGTTGCTTTTTTCAAGATTGTCTCTGACTTTAGAGGATCTTTGCAATTCAATTTATATTTTAGAAATGGCTTGGAAATTGCTATTTAAAAATATACTGGGATTATGGTTGGGGTTGCATTGAATATATAGCTTTATTTGAAGATAGTTGTCAATTTAAGGATATTGAGTCTTCTAATCTATGAATTTAGATATCATTCAATTCATCTAATTTTCATTAATTTAACTTAGTAAAGTTTTAGTGTTTTCTGTGTAGAGATAGCTTTAGTTAAAATAATCCATAGATATTTTATGAATTTTGGTGCTATTACAGATAGAAAAGTTGTGGGGTTTTTTGAAATTTGCTTTTTATTTGTTTGCTTATAGTATAGGGAGGTATAATTAACCTTGGTTCATTGACTTTGTAGTCACTTATCCAAATATTCAGTATTGCAGGCCAAGTATATGCCCAGCATTCTACACATCTTGGATTTTTCTTTTTTAGTACTAAAAGTTTCACATTTATGTTGATACTAGAGGCCCAATGCACGAAATTCATGCAAGAGTAGACCTTCCTTCCCCTGGCTGCTGGCACAGGCTTCCCTCTGGCACCCAGGACCCAGGCTTCCCTCGCGCAGCCCCTGCTTCATCCGAAAGGACGTCCAGTCTAATTAGCATATTATGCTTTTATTATTATAGATAATTTATATGCTTGTGGTTCTGATTAAGAATTTAATTGAGATGGGTGAAAGAATATCAGTGCTGTGCTATTACAGTCCAGGTGAAACCTTCCCAATTTTAATAATTGTGATTAATTACATGTCAATTATTGTAGGTTCAATATATATATATGTATGTATATATATATACACACACATATCCATATACACAGCAATATCTAAATATATACATACCTTCATATATAGTCAAATATATAGAGATGCATGCATACAATATAGTTATTATGTATGGGTTAGTGTATATATATATGAGTATTCATACACACAGATATACACATACATAATGGCCACTCAATAACTGCGATTACATTTTATTGGGTGGTACTAGGAAAACTGCTTAACGTTTCTGTATGTCATTTAATTGCATGAAAATAGTAATTAATTTATAGTGGGAAGATTACACAGATTAATAAAGATAATTAAATTTTTTAGGAAAAATTCGAGCTAAATTTTTATGTCTATATTATACCAGTTAATGTCTAAATATAATTTCTTTCTATCTCCCCCAAGTGTGGCCTTATCGGCTATTTGTTTTTTCTAAAATAGTGCAGTGGAAAGTATATTGAAAACCTAATGCCTGACCTTTATTAAGATTTATCTTTAAAGCCAGGAAGATTAGAATTGCATATTGTTTTGTCCTGGAATAGAGCTTTGGTGTTTTATATTGTTATTATTTTATGTAAATACCTTTGATGATAGGGAGTCTTAGAAGGTTTTGATATGATTAGCTTCAAGGTTGTTTTTTTATAATGAAACCAAAATGTAAAGTCAAGAGCTCAAAGCCCGGTTATAAGGTTTTTCTGGATTTTGTTTCTGAGTATTTTTTTATTTTATTAAGAGGATTTGTACTTTTCAAAATGCTCCTGATGTCTCAGTCTTTCAGTTGCCTTTGATAAGAGTCTAAGACCACAAAGTTATAAATGGGAAACGTTCTCATCCGAACAGCTTTCCGATCCTCACTTTGTTTACTGTATGGGTAGTCATTTTTAATTATGTAATGAATTATATATTTCCTACTTCACTCCTTCCTTCTTTCATGCGGTGATAATCCCAAAAGAAAGCAAAAATGTGCTAATACAATTACAAATTCAGGGTAATATCTGTAGGAGTTTAATATAGTTGCTTATGCTTCTAAGGATATAAGCCTCACAATTAATCACAGTTTGAATTATCCAACAGCTTATTTTAATTTCTTCTTATGTATTGGAGATATTTTTCCTCTTTTGTTAGTTTTAGCAATAGAAAATATACTCAATTAACATTTCCCTTTTTAACTCAAAAGGTATATCCCATTTTTATCCTAGTGTAAATTTCAGGCTATTTTGTGAAAAATGAAGTGGCATTTTTTAATATGAGGCTCAGCAGTAAAGACTGAACCATAGACCTAGAACTCTGTGAACTTTACAAGTCATGACTGAATTTTAAAAAACTGTAATATCATTAACATGATATTATTTTGGAATATAATGTAGTATTTTTGGAACCAAAGTAATGTTATGTGGAAGATTTGCCCTCAACTTTCATCTTTGTATATTTAGAAATTTGTTGAGAGAGACTATTTAAGGTAATCTTTTTCTTAATCAAAACACTAAAAATAAATTATAAAACATCATAAACCTACTAGAGGCCCGGTGCATGAAATTCATGCACGGGGGCAGGTGTGTGTGTGTCACTCAGCCCAGCCTGTACCCTCTCCAATCTGGGACCCCTTGAGGGATGTCTGACCGCCTGTGCAGTTGGACATCCCCCTCACAATCCAGGATTGCTGGCTCCCAAATGCTCGCCTGCCTGCCTGCCTGATTGCCCTTAACTGCTTCTGCCTGCTAGCCTGATGACCCCCTAATCACTCCCCTGCCAGCCTGATCACCCCCTAATGACACCCCTGCCAGCCTGATCGACACCTAACTGTTCCCCTGCCAGCCTGATTGCCCCTAACTGCCCTCTCCTACTAGCCTGGTTACCCCTAACTGCCTTCCCCTGATGGTCTGGTCATCCCTAACTTCCCTCCCTTGCCAGCCTGGTCGCCCCCAACTGCCCTCTCCTGCAGGCCTGCCCCCCCCCCCCCCGCAACTATCCTCCCCTGTAGGCCTGGTGGCCCCAACTGCCCTCCTCTGCTGGCCGGCTCACCCCTAACTCCCCTTCCCTGCAGGCCATCTTGTGGTGGCCATCTTGTGTCCATGTGGGGGCAGCCATCTTTGAGCACATGGGGGTGGCCATCTTGTGTGTTGGAGTGATGGTCAATTTACATATTACCTCTTTATTAGATAGGATGTTTTAGTATCCCATGATTTCCCAATGCAGCATGCCACGTGTTTGGTTTTGGAGGAATTTAGTGGCACATTGTAGGCACATAGTAGGCTAACTAGGAGGTTTAGCCTACAGAAAACTGGGACTGTATTGGGCCTACAATAAATATTCTTGACATCTTTTGTGTCTCAGGAACCAAGTTGTGAACTGTGGATGACAGAGAGCCACAGAAAAAAGCGAGTAGCACCAAAATATTCATAATACTTCGTGGTTGAAAAACAAAATTATGATGGAAGTATCATAAGCAGTTTAGAGCATGGGTCTTTCTAAACACCTGTTTAATATCCTGGCTCTATTACTGATTTTGTAATGCTTTGTATCTCTGAGTCTTTCCTATGGTGCTTTCCAAATCAGATTGAAGAATTATGTGAAGTAATTGGTTCATGTGGTGCTTAATATAGAACCAGTCTCTACTAGTTCAGTAAATGGTAGTCTTGTGAATAGAAATCATCACTGTTATCATCATCATCATCATCATAGTCATCATAAAATTTAAATATATTCAGTACTATATATTTAATGCTTAATATATGTCTACAACTGTGCTAACCATTTGAATAAGCTCTTCTAGTTAGGCTAGACCATAAAATATGAAGCTGGATAAAATATAAGCTGGTGAAAGACTGAGGAAGAACCTTTGACCTGTTCCCTTACTACCTAAAATATTTTAGATAGAGGGCCTATTCCAGGAAATAGAGGGATCACTAGAGCTATCCATAAACATATGGGCTAGGTGTGATGAGGGAGACTTAGCAGAGCATAGAAATCAAAGCACACTCTGTGTCCCATTGTCTCTGCATGTCTCAGCAAAAATTTTTTTAATTAAACATTTGTTTTTCCATCACCCTGTGAATTGCCTTCCTCCCCTTTGAAGTCCCAAACCACTACCACCTTCTCCTTAGCTTCAGTTGGCCTATAATCCTTAATTGCCCACCAGTCTTTGGATGCCATATTCTTATGGAACCCCCATATGTATATACATAATAAATCTGGTTATTTTCTCTTATTAATTCGTTTTATGTCAATTTAATCCTCAGATCAGCCAGAAGAACCTAGAAGGCAGAGAAAAATTTATTTCTCCCCAGCACTAACTTACCTTCGACTACTCAGAAATACATGTATTGTGTCTTAAACACTGTAAGACACAATATTGGCCTCCATTTTTTGGTAAATAATTTATAATATGTATCAAAAGAGTTTATGTCCTTTTAACCAGGAATACATTTCTAATGAAGAAACAAGAGATGTAAAAAATTTATATATACAAATAATATACAATATTATCTGATATGAAAGTTGGAAAAACAACCTATATATCTAGCTGTAGGATATTTATTAAATAAACTATGTTATTTTATAATAATAACTTTTGCAAACTCTTAAAGTCATGTTATCAGAGAATATGAAATGATTTTGAAAAATCCACAGCGTAGTGTTGATTGAGAAATGCAGAGTGAAAAACTGTCTATATAGAATTAATTTTGTCTTGTTGTGAGGATTTGCAAATATGCACATAAAGAATAACAGTTGGGCAAACATAAAAAAAATAGCAACTCTCTTTGTGTTGTAAATTTTGTTTCCCTTATGCTTTTTGGTATTTTCTGTATGTTCTACACAGACAGATGTACTACTTTTATAATATAAAAAGTCAAAAATATTAGTATTGCTAATATTAGAGACAACATCTGGTGATTTGGAAATATCAAAATATGAATATTAGGAATACTACTTCAAATGAAGAATCACCTACATTTTACTCTATACCATAACTTTTTTTAATGGGTTGAAAAATAAGTCTAACACACTTTTTGAGAGAGGAAGAGCCTTCAAATTATAGAAGCAAATGCTCTAAATATTTTCAAAACTTTACATTCCCGCCATTAAGGGAATATTGTTATGACATCCTTGGAAGAAAATAGAATTGTGAAAAGAATTACATGTCCATGTAATTGAAACCTTCTGAATCATACTATATTATTCTGAGGTTGCCTAGCACTCACAGGGTTGAAGAAAACAAGTGCAAAAGTAAACATACCAAAGAACTAGTCCATTAACATGCAAGAAATGAAGGACACACTCTTGTTGCTAGGAAGAAAAAAGTGGTACAAAAAAAATTCCCCATGTAAAATCATATGTATTATAACTACTCCACAAATAATAAAGGTTACTTTTCACACACTGAGGCTGTAGTCATAGCAGCCTCAAGACTCAAGCTAAATATAAGCACTAAAGCAGTATACTTGTAAATACAGCAATCAAGCATAGCAGCACAAATTATGCATAAGAGCCACTTCAATCAAGTGAGACACAAGGTGAAAAATCACAACCCTGATCATCTTTCAACCTAAGAGACAGCAGGCTAAAAGAAGATAGAAACAGACTTGCAGGATTATTTTAAAAATCAATTATTAATGGTGCGGCAAGTAACCTTACGTAAATATTTATCAAATGGATTGCTTTCCTAGGGGTTAGGTCATCATCACTAGTCTTAGTATTGCTGTGGTCTACTTTCTGCTCACACAGGAGGGAAGCCACATGAGTTCTTTACATAAATACCAATGTTGTTGTGGTGGTGGAGTTGCCTGCTTTAGTTACTGCCAATAGGTATGTGGAAACCCTAGGTAAAAAGGAAAAGGGAGGGAATAATGAGTGTTGGAGAAATGCAACAGAAGTGGTTATAGACGTGGCTGCTTTCATAAAGATTCAGAATCCTTTGGTTTAGTATTTCTCTAAGTAACTATCTGGAATAGCAGATCTCCTATTTACTCTTCTTGTTATGGTGACTGCTTTTCCAAGGCTCAACTGTCCAGTTTCCTATCCCCCTCAAATTCACTTTCAGCTGTCATTGAGAGAACCACCGAATATTCAGGGACAGAAGTTTTGGATGGGGAAGCAGGGAATCAATATTCAGGAATAGACTCTGAGCTAATTAGTCCTGCCTCCAGCATGAATGTTCCCAAGGATGTAGCCATGATGCCAGCTTATTATTGGCTGAAGGAAGAGGGAAAAGAGTATCGGTGCCAGAAGACACCTGGTTTCCATCATTTATGTTATTGGTATTTTCTTCCAAGTTGATCACACATGTTTGTTTGTTTTTTCTATACCTTCTGCACATCCTCAAAAAATATAATTCTCCCAGGCTTTTACCCATCACCTTTTCTTCAAAAAAAACAAACAAACAAAAAAAACCTTCCATAAATAGTAATGAAATTAATGAGGAAAAAGGAATTCCAGACATCCTAATATTTATGACATTAAACATCTATTGTCATCTAACTGCTGAGTGCATGTTTGAGAATCTCCCTTTAGTAATCACTCATGTATTCCTATTCAAATCTCACAACCTTCTTTGCTAATTAGGTGAGAACAACATTGTTTTCCCCTGCACCATGCAATTTTAAAGTAGCCATATTTCTAATTAGCCAATGAAGATGGAAAAGTACCAAATTAGGAAGAAAATTAGAGTTTATGAAGCCCAATCCAACATTTTTTAAATTAGGGAGTACAAATCTTAATAAAATACACTAAGAAAAAATAGGCAAAACAACATAATAGCAAAAATATTTAACCAATACTTAGAATTATGTTACAGAAAAGTTCTGGGTGCTGGGAGAACAAACGCATGTAAAAACATAAGACACACTCATTGCCCTAAATGGACCTTGCAGTCAAGTGGGGAGACAGACTCGTGAAAGTTCATTATGGTGAGAGCTATTAAAGGCATTGGAAAGAGATGAGAGATACTGAATTCCAGTAAAGGGGTCAAGGAGGGCTTAAAAGATTAATTGACAGTACAACAAAAGGAAAGCCTTCTTCTAGTGTTAGAAATATTTATCATGGAATTGAAATGAATATTTACTTCTTAAAATTTACCTTTCTCCCTATGTTAAATATTTCCTTTATTACTAGACACTAAATTACTACTCATTTGTGTCTTGGCATAAAGTGATATTTAGATAGCCTCCAAAAATTACAATTGAGTTCCTATTAGAATTACATTAAATTTTATTACTTGGAAGCAGAGGTTAAGAAAGAGAACAAAGAATTGGGAACAGAGTGGTGAAGAAATGTCATTCATACAATATTCTCTGTGCAAATTCATTTGTGATTGAGACTCAACTGCCCAATAGTTTCAGTGTCTTCTTTTGAGCACTTTTTACTTTTTGTCCCTCCAACCTCATCTAAAGCCCAGGTGCTTTAAAATTTGTTTGTTTTTCTGCTAGGTAAGTTTCTCATTTAAGTTCCCTATTCTTCTAAGCCAAATCCACAGCCCCATGTTTTTCGGTTGACTCTTACTAGATCATCACAAAATGATGAAGACAAATTTATGTTCCCATTCCTTTTCCTTTCTCAGTATGACAACTCCCAGCCCTCTCAGATGAACTTTGCCCTTTAGGTTTAAGGCATGTGCTTCCTCTCTATAGGGCCTTCCTATTATTATAAACATTGTCTTTGATAATGGAATGGAAGTTTCTATTCCCAGCTGACTGCATCTTATGTACAGAGATCAGGAAAGACCAGGTGATTTGGATGTAGGAAATCTAGTGCTCCACTAACTTATACCATATGCCTGAGCCACCCTTATACGACCCCTGCTCTGAGCTCCAGCTATTCTTTTGTCTGGCATTCAGGAAGGACTTTGGATGTCAGTAAACTCTTTTCTCTAGCACTGCTATCTAGGAAGATAGGTGAAAGGGAGAGAGAAAAAGGTGGATACATTTCAGGTGGTAAAGAGTGTGTAATAGTGGATGCTTTTCTTCTTGATCACACAATTATTTATCCTATAATATTCAAATGAAATATAAGGAGCTATGTTTGTTTGTATATGTAGAGTATAAAATATACAGAATATTAGAATAATAAGCAAATGTAAAAAACAAACAAACAAAAAACACTTGGATCATAGCATGTTTCCTGATACAAAATAATGCCTTTTGTAATCTCCTGATAGTAAACCATTCTGAGTTACAATGCATAGAAACTATATAAAAAGAGAAAGCCAGGATGGTGACTTTATTAGAGATGGTGAATTAAGTATGATAAAGTAATAGAGCCAACAGAACACTTACAAAATTATAAACAGTTTATAACAATTTCCATTAGTAGTTCATTCAAAGTGTGCGCATGAATATGTAGGGTTTTTGCACTTTGATTAACCTCTGAAAGCCAAATAAAAACCAAGCATGGGATAACTAGGTAGAAAATGTTCCAGTGTTTTAAATGAATAAGCCAAAAACTATCTCTAAGCATAAAAAAATAAAGATAAATTTTCAATGAATAGATTTAAGATTTTATTTTTTGCTGACTTAGCATGATTGGTAGCAGATATATGGCTAAAAAATTCTGAAATCCTGAAGTTGCTTCTCAGTTATTTAAATAGCTACTTCACAAATGTGCTCAAAGCATTTAACCAATTATAAAAAAAATATCTAACATGAAAATTTTTATGCATGCACATTTGCTTACATGTATGAATATTTTAAGATGGTTTCTTAGAAGTATAATTACTGGATCTTAAAGACATCTGCATTTTATATTTTTACCAAACTCAATAATGAACATTTCACCCTATTTTAACAGAGGTACCCCTATAACTGCTACTTTGCTGAGGTGATATTATGGAAATGAGTTTAAAAGAGAAGGTAATAATAAACAGTAAAAGGTAGGAAAATATGGAAGTAAACAGGCAGATAAGAACAGTACAGAAAAAAAAATGAGGTAGTTGAGAGGATTAAGGTAAGAATGCATGAATTTAGATGCAAATTCTTAAAGTCTCCATATTTTCATGTTTCAGACATGTTATTTGTACATTTAATGTATGCAATTTATGTGAACATCTCATTGACAGTGAAAGTGGACTATCCAAAACAAAATGAAAATCGCCAGCTTTCTCTTCTAATTGCTTATTTCATTTTAATAAGTGGTACCAGAATCCACTTCAAACATCAGCACAGACACCTGGGTTTTTCCCTTGACTCTTCCCTCTTCCTCCCCATTCACATGACAGTCCATCACTCTATTTCATTATTTGTCTACTTAAGTATTCCCAGAATTTGTTCCATTTTCTTCCTCTTGGCTATCATGACCTGAGATTAAGATGGTTTTTCACCTGGATCTCAGTTATAGTTTCTTTGTTTGCTTGTAGTCTCTTATCCTATTTTTCCCTTGGATGGTTTGGCAATTTTACACTTAATATAATCTCTTCGCAGTTAAACTTGATAGCTTATCATGTATACTTAAATTCAAAAATTTATTGCACATTAATCCACCCTCTGGAAGATGTAAGAGCCTTAGAAAATTTAAATCTCTTTGAACCTCTTCTTGACATATATATTATATTGGTATGTTATTTTAACTTCATTTTAAACTTACAAATTTGACATTATTATTTTATATGTATAACATTTGTTTTACTTAATACAAACTGTGTAACATATATTTACATTGTTTATTATTCATCTTCTGTCTCTCATCACTGGAATGCAAGCTCCAAAATGGTGTGTTTTGTTTTTGTTCTTTATTCTTATTTGCTTACATTCTACCTGATACATAGTAGATATTCAATATTGAAGAAACAAATGCATTTATCTACATGTTTACCTATTTCTTGGCTCATTATTCTTTTCTGCATTCAGCTAACCTTTTGGGATAATATTTCTTCATAATATACACCTCATAAGTTTGCCATGGTGAGGCTATCTTGATGATAAAATCTGTGCTTGTATATCTAAAAGTAAATAAACTTATTTTGCTCTATTTCTGGAATTTATAAGTCTAATTTGATCATCTTTATTATTTTCTCCTCTTTGCACTTAGATGGTATTTTTCTGGCTTCCATTGATGGTATTAAGACTTCTGTTGCTGAACTAATTATCCTCCTTGATAGGGGATCTCTCTGTTTGCTTTAACTAAAATACTTCTCTTTCCTCCCTCCTTCTTCTTCTCTATCTCATAAAATTCTGCTTTTTATCCTGCTGTTTTTTCTGTCTATGAGAATTCATGTTTTTATTATAACTGGAACATTTTCACATATTATCCTTGAAATATAAATATAATGTTTCATTTTCTATATTTTTTTCCTTCTGAGACTCCAGTTGGTCATCTACCTTTTCTCTTTCTATCCTCCATGTCTGAGTTCCCATTTCCTTGTTTCTCTTTGCTGTATTCTAGTTAGATTCTTTAGGTTTATCTTATTTGCTTTTTTCCCCCAATAGCTTTGTGTATCTTGATGTTTTAATTATTATTTTTGATTTTTCAAATAGCATTTTCTTAGTATGAAATTGATCATTTAAAATAAATCTGTTAGCTCATTTTTTGTGATTCTATCTTTTCTTAAATGTGTCATACATAAATATTTTATATTTTGAATCTGTATCCCAATATTTTATATTTGTATTCCAATATTTTACATCCTTCTAAATCTAAATATGTTTTGATTTTTAAAATTTTTATGCTGATTATTATTCATATGGCTTTATTATTTGTATTTGATCTAAGATTGTATTTGATTAGTCTCTAGGAATCATGATGGACCACTAGGAATAGTTTATTCTAGAGAGATTGTTCTACCTGTATGCAAGGGGGTGATATGGATCATGGACCATTGCCGGGGTCCAGCCCCAGCGGGTCCAGGGGTCCCCAAAGGTGTGGACGGAGTCGGCAAAGAAGGAATGACATGGAGACAGAGTTCAGTTGATCAGCAGCCTAGCCAGGATCTCCAGCCAAGTTCTGGTCTCGATCTCCAGAGAGGTTCTGCTTAGGATCTCCAGCCAGGTTCTGTCCAGGTTCTCCAGCCAGGTTCTGTAGCCATGTTCCCTCGCTAGGTTTTCCAGCCAGGTTCTGTCCAGGTTCTCCAGCCAGTTTCAGTCACCAGGTTCTAGTCAGGTCCTCTTGCCAATTTCTGTAGTCCGGTTCAGTCCAGGATCTTTTGCCATGTTCTCTCGCTAGGTTCTGTCTCTAGGTTCTGAGGCCAGTTTCTGTCCAGGATCTTTTGCCATGTTCTCTCCAGCGAAGTTCTTCTGTCTCTAGAGAACGTTCTGTGTAGGTTCTGTGCCTAGGTTCTGTCTCTCTCTGTTCTGTCTTCTTACATCTGTATTTATACCAGTTGATTCCAATCCTATCAATCTCTATTCCAAAGGTTAGGGCGTTTCTTATCTCCATTCCAGGGAGTAAAGATTATGTAGCTTAAGCATGATTATTCGTAGTTAAAGTGATTAATTACCCGCCTGGCACTTAGTTAAGGGATTTTATTCCCTCCCTAACTTCAGGGGAAAATCCCTACCTGGGGAAACAACCTTTCTCAGAGACCTTGGTTAAAACACATAGTGCCAAGAAGGTGAGCAAACATATTAAGAACAGTATGCCATATATGCCAGGTCCCTTGAAACAGCAAGGATGGACCGGCTCCCAGCAGACCATTTTAGTTCCTTTTTTAGTTTCAGGTCCCAGGCTTAAAACCAAAGGCTGAGGTGCAGATTCTCCATCTTGTCTGTGGCTAAAAATTGGTTCCAAAAGCTCTGATATTGTGACCTTACCTCAGCACAGCCTTTCCTCTTTTGTTTGATTACAGCTCTCAGATCTGTGATCAACTTCGTCTTAACTTTGCTCAGATTTATTTTTGTAGTTATCATTTGTGATTACCTGTCCCCTCCTGTGAGCCTAGAGACATTCATTAAAAATCCCTGAAAGGAACACTGAGCCTCTGATTAAGATTCTTTACATCTTTCTTCATCTTCAGTTATGTCTGTCTCCTATCCATTTTCTCTTTTTACTAAAAATCTCACCCTCTTCAGTTTAGCATTCCCAGTAACATTGCTTTCCAGATAAAATTAAAACTAAAAATTATTCACATGTTTACCATGTCCTGAATAATTTGCCTTCCAATAATATTTTTAACCTCATCTCTTGCCACTCCCTTCAAGTCGACCTTTATTTCAACACACACAGATTCCTTCAAGTTTTTAAATGTGTCATGTTGATTCCCATTTTGAGGCACATTTTTTCCACTCTTCTTTAATTTGCCTGGATACATTGGTCTCTATTAAGTATATTTAAGTATACAGTCCATAATTTCTTTCAGTATGCAAAATATTCACTTGACAATATAATCAATTATAAAAAATTTTAAATATCTTTATTCAATTGTATTTTCTTATTTATTGCCTTTAAGTAAAGTTCTTAATAATTTAGCCATATTAACATATAATAAATATATATCCATAGATAGAAAATATGCTATATGTTATATATATAAAAAATAAATACATATATTTCTATCTACCACACATTCATATAGGCACAATGAATATTTGGACCGTGGCTTAAAAGCTTTGTTCTTTTAGGCTGTTCTTTTGCTGCGATGTGAATTGCTGTGACAGTCGTCAGTATCAATTGTTAAAATTGTTGAAGTGATCGATCATCATGTATGAAAGAAAATTGACATCTCTAATATGTCTCTGATCCTGAGATCTGTGGGAACTTAACAAAAGGACATTTTGCAAACCTACTTAAAAATGTAAACATTGGTACTGTGTCTCTGTTTCCATGAACAATCACTGATGTCCCCTTAAGCCAAACCGATTAGAGCTTTCATCATGGTGATGATATAGCTGCAATGGACCTTCAGAGCTTGCTTGGGGAATCTAAGGGGAAAGAAGAGCTCTTTACTGAGAGTCTATGCGACAGCTCTCTGTTCTCTTGCAGCTAGTGGGTTTGCTCTTCACTTGCAGCTGGACAATAGACCTCCCATGAAAAAGTGGTGCTGTTTTTATTTTCTACTCTCATTTCCTCTGTCCTTACCTGCCTTATTTCCACGTGGCATTCAAACAATAAAAAACACCAAGTCACCACCAATGCAGCAGAAAAGGAAAAGAAAGGCTAATGACACTCAAAAGCACTATTACAAACACAAAGAAAGCATAATTCTGTGTCCTGGGTGTAACCTGGAATGACACACTGGCATGAATTACCTCTTTGAGTTTTTGACAGAAGAGAACAGAAAGTGGTAATGAAGTCACAAGAGGCTTTGGGAGTTCAGCTTATGAAACCTTTACTGTTATGACAATGTCAGGACAGGTCATTCTTACTATTTCACTCACAAGATGGAACATACTTATGACCTCAAGGTAAAATTAGACATTTAAAAAATTTTAGACTGAAATTAGCTCTGAAAACCTTACCAGAACTTACCTATCTAAATATGTGTTTGGTTTTCCTTTAATTTTAGGAGTATTACATTTTAGTACAATCAATAATTAGTTTTACATTATTTTATTTTCTTAGATGCATAATTTATGCATCTCTCTTCTTATCATCTAAATATAGTAAAATAAGTATTTCTTGGCCGAAATAGAAAATTGAATTTGCAAGATATTTATATCTGTGTTACTGTCCTGTAACTTTAGATTACATACCTTGATGCAATGCCAATAACAATCTATCTAGGATCTCAGATTTTCTGGGCTCTTCAGTGGGACCAAAATCAGTTTCTGTACCCAGTGCTAACTTTGAAAAAGGAAGATATTTAGTCACTTATATTGTGACATTTAGAGAAAAACAGAAAACATATTTACTGTTTCTAAAATATGTTCCTCATAATTTATCAATATCTGAAATTCAGTATAGAATTAGCACAATATAGAAATTTAAAATAATAGATCTAATATATTTGGAGTCTTAAAATTTCACAAGTATTTCAAAACTTAAAAAAGTAAGCAGGACATATATTATTGGAATCATTTTTTATCTGAGAAGCAAGTCAGTTTTCAAGAATACGTAGCTAGTAAGGGAAAAGCTGAACTCTAATACCAGGCCATATGATTCCAAAAACTCTTTGTATTATACTAAAAAAAAAAATCATGGAATTTTGGATTTAAGTCATCTGTTTGTGTAAAAATGCAAATCAACCTTAAAATAATAAATATATTAAATGCATTAGTAGCATGAATTATCTATCTATTTCAAATTAAGAAGGAAGGAAGGAAGGTTAGATATGGCAAATAATGATGGACAGAGTATTAAAATGGAGAAGATGGAGAAGACCTGAACACTGGTGTGTTCATCAGGACTTTAGGCTGCAAGTATCTGAAAGTTAACATAAACTAGCTTAAGGCTGTAGGGAAGCTCCTAGAATATACAGAAAAGGTGACAAAGCAAGTATCTAAAAGAGCAGGAACCAGGACAGTTCTGGAACCACAGCAACTGAAACTAGGGAATCAACATATACGGTTCTCTTTTTCTGCTTGATTTCTACTTCTCTTTTCAGATTAGTTTCTTTCAGTCTCCTGCTGATAAAATTCTTTTCACTTTATGGCATGTGGCCACCTATGGCTATAATTTGCATTCTTAGAGTTTCTTTATTAGAAGATAAAGATAATCTAGCAGTTCTAGTTTTAAAAACTCAAGGCAAAGCCACAGACTTGATTAGATATCGTGCACACTCCTCAGTCTAATCATAACATTTAGTGGTAATGTGAAGCATTTGGCTCAAGTGCTTACCTTTAGAGAGTGTGATTTGAAAATAGAATAAGTTAGTTATTTTTTCCACCTAACTAGTATGGATGGTAGAGGTAATACAAGATTGGCCTCAGAGGAGCTTTTTTTGTGTGATTTAAGGCAGCTACTTGAGTACAACTGGATGAACTGCGTAAGGAGGGCAAGACTTACTATGTGATGTACATTGTCTTTGACATTTAGGAATGGGTAAATGGGTCTGGTGGGATATGTATGGAGTTATGGAGATAATGGAAGAGAATGGTGGGAAACAATTGAATATAAATTCACTACTTATATAATTATGTCAAGTGTCATACTGGCTTTATGGAATTAGTTCAAAAGTGAAAAAACAAAAAACAGAGCAGTTTTAGAGAAAAGTGAAACCAAGGGTCCTTTATGACTGTGATTACATTTAGTTTTAAACTCTAGCTCTAGGAATCATATTACTCTATTAATGTACATACCCCTCAGAGACCTTGCCTTTCCCCTGCTTGATCAGCAATCCCTGAGGCATTGGAAGACAATAGCCTAGACTTTACTAATGGTCACAGGGTCGGAACCTCAGATAGGCTAACGGTAACATTTTGACCTGTTATGTTCCAGCTCCTGAGCCTTAAGGTAAAACAACCCCCTGGCTACTTCCTATGAGACTGGACAGTGAGAGGCTAGAAAAAGGCCTCACTCAGAATTGTCATCAAGACCCAAAGAAATGAATCATTACCCTTAACTCACCTCTCCGACCAGTGAGCTCAGAGCTTGACCCTGAACCCCTAACTCATGATATCTTGTGATTTTGCTCTCTAAGAGCTGTAACCTACACACCATTGGGGAGTTTGGGCTTTTGAGCATTGGTTCTCATCCTTCCAGATGGTGCCATTCATAATAAAATAGCCAATATTCTTCCGCTGCAATTCACAGTGTTTAGCCTTTGGCTCTGCTAGAGCCAGATGGATGGAGTCTTTCTGTTGTATGAGAAAAGGGGCTTGAGAACGTTAGGGCATTGTGGAAGTTTGTGTGGAAAAAACGTTTTTTGAAATTAATAGATTATTACAAGTGGATATTAAGACTAAGAAGGTCATATGTGAAAAAGCAAGACACACGTATATGCCAGAACTAAATACAGGAGAGAATAAGATAAGTGCGACGAATCTTGTCTAAGAGGGAGAGGCTTTCCTATCTCCCATCAGAGTGTCATGGTAAGAGCTTTGCTTTTGGATTCATAGACCATGGTTTTGAATACTGACAATTATTCATTGTTTGGTGCCAGGAAGATGCCTACTCTATGAATCTGTTTCCTCGCTTCTGCCATGGAGTAATGATAGATCATAGATATTTGTGTATGAGGTCCTTCATTACAAGAGCCATGCTTTAATTGTTGATATGTGACAGAGGTAGCACTGCAGATCAGTAGGGAAATAATAGAATGTTTAAAAAGAGAGAACAAAGGATATTGGGCACTGATTTTATACCATACACAAAACACAATTACAGATAGATTAAACACTTTCATGAAAAAGATAAAACCCAATACTTCTTTAGAAATAATATTGAATAACATTTTCATGACTTTGGAGGTATAGAACAGTTTCTCAAACAAAACACTATACAGGAAGAATCTACCATAACATAATGCATTGAGCAATTCTATTACATAAAAATTAGGAGGTTATGTTTATTAAAAGATGAGATAACTGTGCACATCCACCAAATTGACAAACATTTTAGGTTGGACAATAACACATTGATGTGGATGTGGATGTGAAGTAATGGGAACTCTCATGTATTCTTGATATATTGCCAACTTCTTTAGAAAATAGTTTGCATCAACCGACAAAGTATAAAACCTGGGGTTTATATTCTATGTATTTTTCTGGGGAACTCTTACAAATATTAATTAAGACATAGGTGCAAAAATGTTCAGAGTGGCATTTTTCATGATAGCTTATAGCAGAAATAACTCAGATGCCCATAAAGAAACATATAAATTATAGAATACTGAATAATTTATAAAAATGAAAATGGCTAAACTATAACTGCATGCAATAACATGGATTAACTCTATAAGCAAAATACTGAGCACAAAAAGCAAGGCACAAAAGAATATAAATGGTTTGATTTACTTCATAAGCATTTTCAGAACAAGCAAAGCTAAACTGTCTTATATGGTGATAGGCATGTAAATAATAAAAAGTGAAAGAATAACAAAGAAATTATTTTAAAAGCAGGATTATGGCTGTGGTCATGATCAAGAAATGGTACACAAGGGCTTCTAAGATTCTGGCAATATAATTTTTTTTCATTTGTAAATAATCTCATATTTATCTTGTTTTATTTATGATAAGGAACTCAAGGTGATGTTTTATATAATTTTAGATTAGGAGAACTCCTAATTTAAAGGTGTTTATATAATCCATGTTTGTATTTATATTAAATATTCTCTGTTTTCTCCTCTTTAACCACTCTTTACCTTTGTTCATCCTGGGATGCTGACCTTTATGGATCAATAACAATCTCTCTTGTCTTCTAGCCCCTTGTGATTTTGATCAATGATAAGTTCTAGCAAGAATGAGGGCAATGTCATGCTACTTGTCCCCCATCTTTTATGATGTCAGGCTCCTAATATGTACTTCTCTTTTATAACTGTTTCCACTTTTCCTCTTCCTAGTTAACTGTTGCTCCCTCTCCTTGCCATTGGGAGTCGTAACCCCAACAGGTCCAGGGGTTCCCAAAGGTGTGGATGGAGTTGGCGAAGAAGAAATGACATGGAGACAGTGTTCAGTTGATCAGCATAGCGAGGTTCTTTAGCCAGGTTCTCTTTTTATTCTCCTGTTACATCTGTATTTATACAAGTTGATTTTAATCCTATCCATTCTATTCCAAAGATTAGGGCATTTGTTATCTCCATTCCAAGGTCACTACTCTATTGTTCTGTTAAGTTACAAGGAAGTAACTGAAAGAGATTATCCTAAGTAAAGATTATGTAGTTTAAGAATGATTGTTCATAGTTAAAGTGATTAACTACTGGCCTGGCACTTAGTTAAGGGGTTATACTGATTTCCTTCCTTAGTCCTGTTAATCCCTAACTCCAGAGAAAAATCCCCACCTGGGGAAACAACCTTTCCTGGAGAGGTGACCTTGGTTAAAACACATAGGGCTAAGAAGGGGAGCAAACATATTAAGAACAGTATGCCATATAGGCCAGGTCTCTTGAAACATATGCTGTGCAGATGTTTCTCCCCTGCAGTGACTGTGTCAAGCAGCAAGGATGGACCAGCTTCCAGCAAATTCCCTCTTTTTTATTTTTTAAATGACAGTGCATGTAAATCAGCGGCCACCTCTCGGATTGGGTTGTTTAAGAATCAGAAGACCTGTTTGTGACTTTGCCAACAGGTCAGTCCAAGGCTTAACCCTATATCAGCTCCCCACATAATGCCACTCCCATTTCTAGCTCTAGAGTACTGTTATTGCATTGCTCTTTGTTTACCATTAATCCTGCGCATACATTATAAATAGACACTTCACTGAATTCTACTGAAATACTGTGTTGGGTATCACAATTAGTTTTCTTCCAGTCTGTTTTCTGACTGATACAATGCCTTTTTTTTTTTTAATAAAATAAAAATGAAAAAAAAAATGTTTCTAAAGGCTAGCTGAAATTCCAGATTCCACATATATATAATATTAATGCTTTATGATTTGGCAATCAAATAGTTCTATTGTTTTTTCCTATTCATAAGATCATACAGAACTTAAAGGCAGGACCATTTCATGGTTCTATCTTACACAATGCATTTGGCAGAGTGCTAAATAGAACATGTTATGAGAGTTCAGCATACGCTTGCTGACTGATTATTCTGTTTCATCTAATGTGTTTGATTTGGCAAATAGGGCGTATGTTTTGCACAAATAAAGTAAGTTTTCCCAAGTCGATCACTTAATAGATGACTCCTAAAATTCTCCTTTGTAATCCTCTCACCTGTGTTGTTTGATGTTGATGTTTACATGTTGTAATAAAATAGTGCTATTAAACATTATTAACATGCAGGATGGTATAAGGAGAAAATGGTTTTTGTTTATGCTATTGGAAATTAGGGGAATGTGACTTTCTATAACTCAAACATTCATTGTGAAAAGAAAATATTTCCATATTTTATCGATATAAGCCAGCATTTAATCACATAAATCCACATAGTATCTAATACTATGAGTAAAAATAGGTTTTATTTCTACTATATTGGGTATTTAATAAAATTGCATGTTGGGATTTTTAAATTGATTTTTAAAGTTACTTTAATAAGCAGAATTGCTGCTAAACCAATCCCCAAGGCAGTATTATTTAGCAAGTCTTTGTGTTTTAATTTTGTATTTATAGGAATGCTATACTACTATTGGGAATTATTAGATGCAGTTCTGGTTTGTTCAATAGAATTTTGTGTCTATATTCAGCAGTCTTAACAGGGACAAAGGAAAGTAGTCTTCAGGCCAATGATTCTACTTGCCAGATACAAATAGTGCTATGATTTGTGTTTATGATATATTTATTTGATTTTGTTTCTATATTTCAATGAACTTGTACATTTATTGATGGTAATATGTCTGTCTTCCTTTTTTTAACTTCCTTTTTTAAATCATAAGTTATAAAACTTATGATTTAGGGAATCTAATATTGATTAGTGATATATGCTGTAGTCATCACCTCTTTTCCATCTCCTTCTATTTCAACTGTATTATAGGAGATTCCCCATACAATACTTAACATTTATACATCTCATTATAGAAAAAAATAAAGGATTTTTATGTGTTCATGTGAATTACAAAATATTGAAGAGCAATATGAGGGAAAAACTGAATAAGACAGGAATCTGCCATTTTCTATCTTTTGAAATATGTACACAACTTGAGACATATTATAATTTATTCAGAACTTTCATGAATTAAATATTTTTAAAATATGTTTTTATTGATTTCAGAGAGAGAAAGGGAGAGGGAGAGAGAGAGAAAGAGAGAGAGAGAGAGAGAGAGAGAGAGAGAGAGAGAGAGAGAGAAACATCAATGAGAGAAAATCATTGATTGGCTGCCTCCTGCAAGCCCCCTACTAGGGATTGAGTTCACAACCCAGGCATGTACCCTGACTGGAAATTAAACCCTGACCTCCTGGTTCAGGGATGGACACTCAACCATGGAGCCATACCGGCCGGGCCATGCATTTTTTTTTTAATTCAACCATAGTTTCCAATGGCAAGCATTTATTAAATACTTTTTTAAAAATTTTGTTTTATTGCTTAAAATATTACAAAGAGTATTACATATGTCTCCTCCCCCCCCCCCCCCCCCTTGACAATCCCCTGGCCTCCCCTAGCCCCCAGTGTCTTATATGCTTGCATACAAGTCCTTCGGTTGATCTCTTACCCCCTCCCTCTCCCACCCCCCGTAATTTGATTTCATTTTGAAAACAGTCAACATCCTCCCAACTTCCAAAAAAGAAAAATCATAGTGAAGGAAGAAATGCTGTATTTCTTGGTCAAAGGAAATTACAATTCTCTGAGCAATGAATAGCCCAGAGGGAATCATGGAACACCAGAGGGATCTCATGCATTTCCTATTGTTGGTCAGATGTTGAACTTCTAAATTAGCCTGTGTGTGCTGGAATATGAGCCACAGTGTAAGATGTGAGAACAAAGCAAAACATTACCAAAGTCATGTAACTTTTAAAAGCTGGCATCTCTTTTATAATCCTTCCAATTTAAAGGCACAGGTTATCACAGTATGATGTTAATAGTAGCTTGTAATGGATATGTCCAAAGGGGCATTTAAGGGAAAAATGGACAATAGCAAACTTCCAAGATAAGAATAACTGCTAACATACTTAACTAGGAACCAGGAAGCTCAGTTTATTTTGCCGATTTGATCTTTTTTTTTTTTAATTAATGTTTTTTAGGCAGCTCACTTTCAATGTCTTTTCATTTTAAAAGATTAAGAGGAAGCAATATATTTGTCATATATTTAATGAACATGTATAAAATAACGAAAAATGTAAAATAATAAACTATTTTCTTTGAAGAACATAGCTATATTAGTGCAAAGATTTTTCCCTTGATTCATTGGCTATACCTAGCAAGATTATGAAGAGAAAAATTATTAGGTTGAAAATAAGAATCAACTTCATTCTCTTGAAAAAGAATATTAAATATTAATTTTTATATTCTTACAATTCAATATTATACCTTTTCTAAATATTTCAACAAAACAATTTTATATTATGTTTATGTGTGAGTTAATATTTATGTTTCAGTATTTATGTGTAGTAGTTATCCATTGCTGTCTAGCAAACAATATCCAAATTATTTGTTTTGCTAGTAACTTTGACAGCCAGTCAACAATTTAGAATGATCTCATCTGGGAGGATTTTCTGGTCTTATCTGGTTTTCTTCATGCATCTGCTGCCATCTGCTAAGTTAGTTAGGAAGCTAAGCTTCTGGAGGTTAGCTGGCTTTTGACTAAGACACCTTGGTTCTCCTCTACAAGGTCTCTCATCATCCACCAGGCCAACCTGGGCTTCCTTTCATAGTGACTGGGCAGGTTTCTGAAAAGATTAGCAGAAACATGCCAGGTATTTTGAGGAATAGGGTCTGAACTGGAACATTGTCACTTCCTCCACATTCTGTTGGCCAAGAAAAATTTGTGCGTTTGGGATATATGTTCACATCTTAATGAAAAAAGCTACCCAATTGCATTGCAAGGGCATACATAGATAGTGAGAGAATAACTGACCTCAAATATTTATTTGACCTCAGTTATTTTTTTCTTTATTTGTATTGAAAGTATGAGAATACCTGAATCCCTTCCTTCTCAGATTAACAACTAGACTAAATATCTCAGCCTTCCTTGAAGTTAGGTATGATCATGTGACTGTTCTAGCCAAAATAATCAGAATAAGAATGATGTGTGCCATGTTTAGGACTGGGCCATATTACTTTTCCACAAGTGATTGTGTATTTTTGTTTTCTATTGCGGCCAAATGGAATGCCTCTGAACCCTAGTTTAAAAGAATGTAGAGCCAGGGACCATAAACGACTGCAAAAAAAGTCTATGTACCAACCAGGAAGCATGATTGCACTTCAAGTGAATGAGAAATAAGCTTCTATAAGTTAATCTACTGAGACTTGCAGTTGATCTATTACAGCATATAACATTACTTACACTAATTTATATAATTTTGTTATACCTAAATATTAGTTACCAGGATTCATTCTTTAGTGGCCTCAGTTTTTAATGACTTTGTTAATACATATTGGGCTATTTACTTAAAGAATTAGTATTGGAAGAATAGCTGCATTTGCAAAACCTACAAAGATTAGTGTTAAAGATAATTAATAATGCACTTTGCTAATGAAGATATTTGCTTCCATATGCTAGAGCTGATGAGAGATTTTATTTTTTATTTGTAGCTTTCATTTATTTTTCCTTAAAATAATTGCCTTCTTTTTTCCTATGTTTTCCAGTTATTTACTGGTCATAAATCAAATCGTAATGTGCTCTAAATTATTGGTTCTCCTCTTTTTCCTTCTATGCAATCATATTGGGGGAAGAAAAATTCCAAAGGAATGCCTACTCCATGTGTTCCATAGAAAAAATGTCCTCAACAGATTAATGCAGCCATTGATAAAATGCCAATTAAGTTTTACAGTTTTATTAAATGTCAAAATTAAAGTACTCATTTTCCTAAAAAAAAAAAGCACAAACATAAACCATTTAAAAATATTTGTAATGTTTCGTTAACAGGCCTCTGAAAGAATCTAGAGACAATATAAGGTGATCCCTGATATTAAGAACTTCCTCTCTTAATCATACTCTAGGTATAAAAGACAAAAAAAATAAAAATAAGGATGACAATGGTAATACCTTGATTCACAGAGTTTATCTAATTTTCTGTGCCCCTGCTATCATTTAACCTATGTACTGGAGGTTGACTTAGGGGAAATCTTTTTTTATATATTGTATTTGTAAAGAGCTTAATGATCAAATACTTCTATTTTTCAAAAAACAAAGTGTTAACAGAATTAACTCCTATTGAAGATTAAGTATGCAGTCTTTCATTTAGAAAAGAAAATTAGTTATTTTTCACACATCTTGTCTATAGTGCCATATGTTTATTAGACATTAAAGAAGACCAGCTAACAAGTCTATTGTCTGTGAAAGGTCAATCATTCAATCCATGAAGCACTTTTTCAATTATCTTATGTGTCCTCTTCAATGGAAAGCACAATTTCCACAGGGTATTCCTAATAGATGACCCACGGATTTTATTAAAAATGAATTCAGTAAATACATTTCAGTTATATTTGAATTTTCTTATATTTTTGGATACAACCACCATAATTTAGGACTACCCTTCACAATTCTATCATTTTATATCTAAATTTTATGCCATGACCTTTGGACCATGATTTCACTCATAAGGCATTTCTGCTGCATACCAAAAGTGAACTAATATTTTCCCAATGAGCAATGCGTGATTTTTCAAAATTTGAAAATTATGCATGGGTAGAAGTTCCATTTATAATGAAAGTTAAACATATAGATTTTAATGGAACAGAACAAAATAACTTGGTACAGTTTTGGATTTCATGTTATGACCTTTAAAAAACTATTTGTCAATTTGGGAAGTAGCATCAAGGATTAATATCCTCAATTACCTGAAAAAGCTGTTAAAATACACTTTCCCTTTTCAACTACTTTTTTTTTGTAAATCTAGATTTTAATCAAAACAGATTGAAGGCTGAAATGATAAGAGAATCCAGCCATCTGGAGACATTAAAAAAATTGAAAATATTAAAATCATTATTCTCATGATTTTATATATATTTATTTTTAATTAAAAATAAACTACTTATTGGTAGGTAATAGGTTTATTATTGTTATTTTTATAGGAATTAATAAAAAGCTTTTAAGTGTTTTAATTTCTATTATGGTAAATATCAATAAATATACACTGATCGGCCAGATTATTATGACCGCGCCATCAGTACTTCCTTGGGCCACCTTTTGCCTTCAATACTGTGGTGATTCTTCTTGGCATTGACTCCACGAGATGTTGAAAGGTAATGCGAGGAATCTGACACCATGCCTGATGAATAGCACTGTCCAGTTCTGTAAGATTTGATGGTTGTGGACCCAGCTGCCTCATGACTTTTTTAACTTCGTCCCACAAATGCTCAATTGGATTGAGATCTGGTGATTGTGGGGGCCACCTACGCAAGGTAAAGTCTCCTTCATGTTCTTGAAACCACTCCTGTACAGTACAAGCACCATGGCGTGGTGCATTGTCTTGTTGGAAGAAGCCATCTCCATTGAGATATGCCATCAACATGATAAGATGAACTTGGTCAGCAATGATACTTAGGTATGTTGTGCTATTCAGACGTTTATAATGATCTGGCCCTCTACCAACTTCAGCAGGAAATTATAGCTAATTTGCCTACAAACATCAGGTGGTCATAATAATCTAGCCACTCAGTGTATATTACATACACAATAATTATTGGAGGTTCTCAACAATTTAAGAGTTTAAAGCAATCTTGAAACTAAAACACTTGAGAAGTATTTGTTTTAGTAAGTCTCATGAGACAACATGGTAGCTGTCATTAAGTATTTGAGAAAATACCTTGGACATCTTTCGTCTTACCTGCTCAGCATCCAGTTCCTGTTTTTCTGATAAAAGCACACCATTTTTCCTTTGAGTTTTTATACTTCTCATCTGTTTTAACTGGGGCTTATTTTAATTCCCAGCTGCAGTGGTAGATATTCTACCTAGGTATAGTCAATAAGTATATTTTTATAAGTTTTATCTCATTTCACAGCCAGGGTATTAATAAAAAATGGGTACAAACCAATGAGACTCAATTCTCAGATTTCTGCAGGAAGATTGGGAAAATAGGCAGTCCCTTTTGTAGGAGTTAATAAACCACTAGCTTATTTGGCTGGAACTACTGCTTGTCATCACTGTCATTATTTGGAGACATCTTTCTAAAAAACAAAGCAATTCAAGGAAAAATAAAGTAGGTGGAAAGAGAGATAACTCTAATTATATAATTTGAGCACCTGGCTTGAGCTATGTCTGTTTTGTGAGGGACTAAATTCCCTTTTTGCTAAAATCAGTTTGATATGGATTCCTCTCACTTATGTCTGAAAAAAATCCAATTGAATACTGCTCCAGAAAGAAAAAGAATCATGATTGACCAGCTTTATTCTTAATACTAGTGGCCCGGTATATGAAATTTGTGCATGGGGGAAGGGTTCCCTCAGACCAGCCTGCACCCTCTCCAATCGGTGACCCATTGGGGGATGTCCAATAAACCGGCAATCGGACATCCCTCTCACATTCTGGGACCACTGGATCCTAACCATTCACCTGCCTGCCTGATCACCCCTACCTGCCTCTTCCTGCCTGCCTGATCACCCCTAACCTCTCTGCCTGCCTGTCTGATCTCCCTAACCTCTGCCTGCCTGCCTGATCACCCCTAACTGCCCTCCCCTGCCAGCCTGATCTCACCCCCAAATGCTCTCCCCTGCCAGCTTGATCTTGCCCCTAAGTGGCCCTCCCCTGCTGGCCTGATCTCATCCCCAACTGCCTTTCTCTGCCGACCTGATCTCGCCCCCAACTGCCCTCCCCTGCTGGCCTGATCTCACCCCCAAACGCCCTCCCCTGCTGGCCTGATTGCCCCTAACTGCCTCTGCCTTGGCCTCCACCACCATGGCTTTGTCTGTCCGTAAGGAAGTTGGACATCTGGAAGTTGGCTGGTCGACTGGTCTAATTAGCATATTATCCTTTTATTAGTATAGATATATTATATATGATAGGATGGCTTAAGTTGGGGGGAAAGCTTTTTTCAGCAGGAGGAAATGCTCTTGGCAGACAAAAATACATAATCTCTATAACTGGACTGATAGCCAGCCATATGCACTATCCTGCCAAACTAGTCATTAAACAATTGAACCACTTTCTTACACCTTACACCAAACAGCTTTTGCCCTTAAAACCCCTCCTCAGCCCCCACCTTAGGTTCTGCCTTCACAATTCACCCAGATTAGGTTCTGATTGGTTGGTTTCTATGCCAGTCAGCATCAAAAGCTCCACCTCCTAGGCAGCCATTGGCTCCTCGCAGTTCACCCAGATTTGGTTCTGATTTGTCAGTTTCTATGCCAGTCAGCATCTCCGGGCCTATCTCTGGGCCTGATCAGAGAGGCGGGGATGATCAGCAGCCTCCACCGAGGCCTGGAGAGAAAGAGAGGCATGTCTGCTTGCCAGGCCCAGAGAGAAAGAGAGAGGCAAGGGCTAATCAACAGCTGCCACGGAGGCTACAGATCAGACCCTGCCTCTCTTTCCAGGCCTCTCTTTGGGCCTGATCCAGAGCCCCCTTATAGCAGTCAGTGCTGGGTCACCACAGCAACCCAGCACTGACTGCAGGACTGACTTCCGGTCGGTCGTGCCTTCAGTCATTTTGGATTTTTATATATTAGGATAAGGAAGACATTTCTGACAATATTGTTTCAGTCATGGTACAAACTGCTCCATAGAATTATATAATTTTTGAGATGGAAGGAAACTAGAAGATGAAAGAGATAAACCTTTATTTTAGGAGTAAAGAAACTAAGGTTCAGATTTTTTAATGACTTCCATATACTAATTAGTAGTAGATTAAGAAATGAAATCATTGTCACTTAAGTATTTATAAGCATACAATGACCATTTTTCAATGATAGTAATAAAGGATTACAAAAAAAAAAAACCAGCTATGGAGCTGGAGAGTGGTCTTGGCAAGGTCTATTATTATTGTTTACTATACTGTTTAATTATTGAGAATTAAATAAAATGATAATTTTTTTATGATTTTTTATTTTTTGCTTAGGTCTACACAAAATTGATATTCTGTTATTTTTCTTAGTCATTGAAAAGTCAATTCTAGGCATTGTATTTAAGAAAATTCGCTGGGTGTGTAGCATGATTAATACAATAATCTGAGTGGCCAGATTATTATGAGCACCTGATGTTTATAGGCAAATTAGCTGTAATTTCGTGCTGAAGTTGCTAGAGGGCCAGACCATTATAAATAGGGAAGCAGGTTGTTTACCATGACAGTAGAAGTGATTTTTTTCTGAAGATATGGGTAAACAATGCTATTTAACAGCCTTTGAATGTGGGATGATGGTTGGCACTCAGAGCCATGGAGCAAGTATCAGCAAAACAGCCAAAGGCCTGTTTGAACACCTTTGCTGTCTGCAGTTACCAAGATAAAATGTCTCCAATTCGCACAGGAACACAAGGATTGGATGGTCGAGCATTGGAAAAAGGTCCTGTGGTTTGATGAATCACGTTTCTAGTTGCATCATGCAGGTGGCAGAGTGAGAATTTGGCGGAAACAGCATGAAAGCATGCACCCCACATGCATGAGTACAACCCTTCAAGCTGGCGGGGGCAGTGTTATGGTTTGGGGCATGTTTTCCTGGCATGATTTGGGCCCTTTAATTCATGTGGAACAACGTCTGAATAGCACAACATACCTAAGTATCATTGCTGACCAAGTTCATCCTATCATGTTGATGGCATATCCCAATGGAGATGGCTTCTTCCAACAAGACAATGCACCATGCCAAGGTGCTCGTATTGTGCAGGAGTGGTTTCAAGAACATGAAGGAGACTTTACCTTGCGTAGGTGGCCCCCACAATCACCAGATCTCAATCCAATTGAGCATTTGTGGGATGAAGTTAAAAGAGCCATGAGGCAGCTGGTTCCACAACCATCAAATCTTACAGAACTGGACAGTGCTATTCATCAGGCATGGTGTCAGATTCCTCCCATCACCTTTCAACACCTCGTGGAGTCAGTGCCAAGAAGAATCACCGCAGTATTGAAGGCAAAAGTGGCCCAAGGAAGTACTGATGGTGTGGTCATAATAATCTGGCCGATCAGTGTATATTATAAGGCATGTTTACCTAATTTTGTAGTTTTCTTGAGTTTATTCTCTATATTTAACCAGTATAAGGTACAAGCTTTTCATTTATTCCAATTTAGGTAGAAATATAGGAAATATAATTTTAATCTAGTAGATGTGTCCTATATTAAATGAACACCAGTTTAACTTGAATTGGGTTGTGCATGTGCATATGATCATTTATTACTGGACTGAAGTATGGTGTAGTTTGAAGATTTTGCCCATTTCTGCACTAGGGAATTGTGTCCCTGCACCCATTGTTTTATTACTATCCTGTTGCCTTGTACTTTTTCTTTGATGGTACTTTGACTTGAATATAGTTTTCTTTACAATATGAAACAAGTTCATCTTTGGAAAAATATTTTTATCTTTCCAGATGTTGATTAGTTCATATATCTCTATTAAACTCCCACTGCATTGTCTTCATTCTCTTAGAAGGAAGGGACTTAAATTCTTCAAGTCCTATAAGTACAGACAATTTCTTTAATCACTAAAATATGATATCCCATAAGTAAAAGTATGCTGATCTATGAAAGATGAATCTTTCTTTGGAAATATAACAAACCTAACAAATTTAATGCCATAAGAAAAATAAGGCTTAATACCTTAGGGCAAAAATTGAGTTCAATTTATATTTTCCAGCAGTGCTGTAATTCTTTTGATGAAACGTGAAGCTCAACTTTGAAATTATACTTATAGCAAACCAAGTTCAAAAAAGAAAAATAAAAAAAGCCAAATGAAAAGGTGAGTTAAAAATTATATATTCTGTTATTTCTTCATTTATAGCACTGGTTCTCAAACTTCAGAATTACTTGAGAACCTTGTTAAATATTCAGATGTATGTGTTGTGAACATTCTGACTTAGTTATAGTTAAAGCCTAGGAGTCTGAATTGTGTATAAACATCCTAGAGGATTGTGATAGAGATGATTCAAATATTATATCAGTCAAAATGAATCTATGTAATCCACATATTATATTCTGTGAATTACCTAACATAGTCTTTTAGCTTCCAAAGGAGGGAGTAAGGACATTCAGGAAATAACTTCTTAACTGAATTTTTAATCTATGTGCTTTATTTTTCAAAAGTCCCTCAATGAACCTACAAGGAAAAATATCCAAAGATAGAGGTAGAGATTGGGGGCTGGGGGAGTGGGGCTTATTTTCTTAAAAAACAGAGTGAAACAACTTTTTCGCATCTTACTAGGGCTAAATCCCTTATAAACTGCAGTTATACTGTAATTGATTTCATTCTTAACAAAACATCAAATCGTCTTGGGGGAAAACAAAAGAAAGTGAGATTAGCTAAGGAAACCAAAAGCAAATTCTATTTCAATGATTAAAATTTATGCCTCAGGAATTAAGGAGGCTTGATGCTTTCCCGGATTTATAGCATTTCATTTGTTACTGCCATTAGCTTTAACTGCTTTGGGAAAATTTAACAACAGAGCTATAGCATGGCTTACAACCATCATGAGCTTCAAAGATTCAAGAGCATGCTAAACATTTCCTTGCAAATTCTGCTTTAATAGGATTACATGGATAACGTCTTTGAATATTTATTCCCATACAAATCAGGTAGGATTCATTTTAATGACATTTAAAATATTGTCATCTTATGGCTGAAGACAATGACACCTAGAAATGTATTCATTTCTGAAAATAAATGAATCACAAGTCTCAAAAACTTTCTGGAAAATAGGAAGCCAATTTCAGTGTGCATAGCACCATCTTCATTGAACAAATTGAAAATTAGTATTTATAAAAAAAAATAGTATTGCATATCAGTTTAGCAGTGCATGTGGAAAAATGAGATAAACACAAGTATACAAGTAAAAACCTAAAGTGACCCCCCTAATCTTCCAAAATATTTTCTGTGAAATGTTTTTGCTTCTTAAAGTATAATTATGAAACACAATTGGATTGGTATCTCTTTCTCAGTTCTCATGCATAAAAAATAAACTGCCAATGCATAATTAATGCAAATAATGAAACTGGAAACAAAAATCTGAGGCCTTGTTCAGATTAATGCCAATTACTTGAATTTTACATATTCTTATAATTTATAATGAATTTTGATTGGATTTCCTTAATATCTTCCTAAACATTTAATCTAAAAATTATATATAATTTGAATTAGGCATTCTATGTTTATATTTATACTTGAAGTTTTTGTATAGCCAGCCTGGAGGAGACTTGAATTATGTTGTTAACTAATGAACAATGTTAATATTAATCTGCATATGTTCATCACTCTCCTGAAGGACATTTATTCAACTTTGAGTTTCAAAGCTAATTGGAAGTCATGTAGGTGGATAAATATTGGAGATAAGGCTAATATTATCATAGCATTTATTCCTATTTCATTAATTTTGTAATGAATGAATAGCTGGATGATTTCTCTATGTAAATATTATGTTTTGCATTGCTATTCATGACAACCACAATATCTATGGAAAATTGGCCACTATTTGAATAGCATCCCTATTTTATTATAATTAAAATTCTGTTTGCAGCTATAGTTTAAAAACCATTATTCAGGAGTTTTAATGTAAGAAAAAGAATTACTAGGACTAAACAAAATAAAATATAAAAATAACAATAGTTAATGCACATTTATTTTTGTTATTTTATTATTAAATTATACTTTAAAAAGATATATCTATTCATCTATTTATCCAGTGTTTAAGTTTAGCTTTGCTTCTAAAAACTAACTCACACTCTCAATGTTTTACAATAACAGACACTTAATCCTTATCTCTGTAAGAGTTAGTGACAGCAGACTATCTGTGGCTGTATTGACTCTGATTCCTTCAACAAATCTTACATTGTAAGACCTAAGTCTGAAAGGGAGAACACTATTTCAGACATGCCCATTCTTTTGGCAGTGAGAATTAGCAAGAGAAACCCTACAGGTACATTTAAAGCTTCTGCTCAGTTGAAGTGTGTATCAAATTCACTTACATTCCATTGATCAAAATGTGTCAATAATTAAGCCCGATATCAATTGGATGGAAAGTGTACTCCAAGTGTGAAGTGTACAAGAGTGTGTGAATGAGTATTTACAAATACTAATAAATGTACTATACCAGTGTAGGCTCTTTCAGAAAGAAAAAAAAAAAGAATATATATTGATTTTAGAAAAGAAGAGAGGGAGAGAGAGAAACTTTGATGTGAGATAAAAACATTGCTAGGTTGCCTCCTGCACATGCCCTGACCAGGGACAAAACTGCAACCTGGGTATGTGCCCTGAGTGGGAATTGAACCTGAGACATTTCAGTGTAAGGGATGATGCTTGAACCAAGTAGGCCGGCCAGGGCAGCTCTTTTTTATTTTAGAAAGTATGGACATTTGTGTTGGTAGCATTTGGGGGTATGGTAGAAATCCAGGACTGAGAATCACTGAAGTGAAATTTAGAAATATCTCAAATGAGCAAACAATCATGCACCATATAATGATTTGGTCAAGGATGGCCCCATAAAATTATAAGGTGGCTGAAAATTTCTTATTGCCTAGTGACTTCTTGATCATTGTAACATTGTAGTATAATGCATTACACATTTGTGGTGATGCTGTGTCAACAAACCTACTATGCTGACAGTCTTATAAAATTATGGCCCATATAGTTATGTACAGTACATGCCCTATAGTGTGACTCTAGTTGAGCATTGACCTATGAACCAGGAGGTCACGGTTCAATTCCAGTCAGAGCACATGCCTGGTTTCCAGCTTGGTCCCCAGCAGGGGCCATACAGGAGGTAGCCAGTCAATGATTCTCTCTCATCATTGATGTTTTTCTCTCTCTCTCTCTCTCTCTCTCTCTCTCTCTCTCTCTCTCTCTCTCTTCCTTTCTAAAAATCAATTTTAAAAATATAGATATATACAATATATAATACTAGCCAATGATAATAAATGACTATGTTACTGGTTTATGTATTTACTATACTATATTTTATCATTATTTAGAGTGTACTTTTGCTACATATAAAAAAAATTGTTGTAAAAGAGTATGTTATGTTATGCCTGCAGCAGCCTCATATGTACTGTTTCTCTGTATCATCTTTTTCTTCTGTGATTGATTTAATCTCAAATTATTTTCTTAAGTAACTGACTTGTAGCCTGGGAGCAATAAGCTATGCCATGTAGTGTAGGTGTGTAGTATGCAATACCATCTAGGACTGTGTAAGTACACCCTATGATGTTCACACAAGGATGATGTTGCTTAATGAGGCATTTCTCAGAATGTATCCTGTCCTTGATCAGCCTATGACTATATCCCATTTGAAAGACAAAATATTTTTACATAATTGATTAATTAAATTAACCAACCCTTAGCATAGCAATGGACAGTCTTATCTTAGGATTCTTCTGAGAACTCAACTTCTTGTGATAGTCCAACACACTTAAGGAAATTACAAGCCCTTTGTGGGTCAAAGCCATTCCCTTTTATATCAATATTATTTAAAAACATTAACATTCTTACTACTACTCATATTTAAGGTAAATTTAAAATGATCATTTTTAAAATTATCATATCATGAAATCTCAAAAAGGAAAAACTTAGAACAAAAGCAAATTTAAAATATATCGAATTTGAGATATTTTTATAAGTCCAGGAAGCTCACAAGATAATAATGTGTTTGATACTTAAATATATAAAAATCATAAACTGGGTGGTACAAATGTTCAGTTGGCTTAAAGTGTTATTTTCACTCTTTCTCTTACTACTTAGGAAGCAGGTTTTAAAAACATGGAAGAAAATAACTAATAGTAACAGGCAAATTGCAGTTTCATTGAATTCACTAAATGAATTATATCAATCTTGTGCTAATGTGTCATATTTATTTTAGTGAAAGTAAAGTGTTTTATTGATGGGAAAACAGATAATCAAAGACTAGATCTCTATTCCTAAGTAGGGACATCATCAAATCCCTGAAGTTAAAGCTTAGCTATTTGTAAACATTTGTAACTTAAAAAGAGATAAATTTCAGGAAATGATAAGATCAAACATTTCTCCCTGAAGGGTAAACAGAACTGTGACTGGCATACCCAGTATTTCTTCCAGGAATGGAAGTATAATCAGTTATTATATTCAAAGTACTCTAGACTCTAAGACTTATAAGGTCTATACATAGGAAGTAAGTTAGGGAAAAATGGATAAATAAGTGTCTAAAAATGAATAATGAGAATGTCAAGTCAGGAAGAACTGAAGAAGCACTGCTAAAGGGATCCGAAAAGCAAGCAAGAAACACTAATTTCATATATCTGTTGGTTTATTCAAGCCCTTTATAATTCAGGGGGGAATTGTTATTGAACTAGATTAATATTTACTGAAATCACATAGATTTCTAAAGTTTTAAGTACGTACTTGAGGGGCCTTCAGGCCACCACAGTTTTGGTGGAGGCCAGATGCAAGGAGCCACGGCTGCAGCCACCACTGCCTCTTCCTCAAGGGCTACGCTGAGGAGACTGTGCTGGGAGCCTGGGAGGCGGGTGGAGGCACCTCCGTGCCCCCTGTCGTGAGGGGCTAGAGCAAAGTGCAAGCCCACTTCTCACAGCCAGAACATGCAGGAGAGCAGCTGGAGAAGGTGCTGGCCTGCAGAACGCTGTGCACATGGGACAGTGTTCGGAGGTGGTGCCTGCAGAGGGGCCTTCATGGTAACAGTCCAGGCAGTGCCTCGTGGGGATAGTCACAGAGATAGAGGGCACCTAAGAGGCCTGCCAGGGTCTTGTCACTGGAGAAGAACCCCTGTCAGGCCCAGACCAGGCCTAGTAGCCAGGTGTTCTCCTCTCCCCATTCAAGGCCTGCCACTCTGTGTTTGCCTTGCAACAGGATCATTTTGATTTGATTCTTAGTCCCACCCATGCAGCCATTCTGGGACACTTGGCCCAGTTGTCCCGCAGTGCTGGATGATTTTGGCCAGCTCTTGGTGGAGTGGACCAGGCCAGGCCTATGACTGGCAGTGATAGCCTCTTGATTTGGTGGCCTTGGCCCTGGCTTAGGCCAAGTGTGCAGCAGTGTGGCTTCCTTCACAGACCATCTCTCTAACTTTACAGAAGATGTGCTGATGAAGGGATCTGAAAAGGAAGAAGAGTCATTTGACTCTAAGAGAAAAGAGGTTGAAATCACTCAGATAACCTTAAGATCAGAGATTGATAGACTTAAAACTCTTATCAGTGATTTAGACCAGAAGTATGAAATATCAGAGCTTCAAAAACAGCAAACTGTTGCTTACCAACATGAACTGTAACAGAAAGACTTAGAGTTCAGATTTCTAAAAGGAAGACAGATAATGCTAAAGAACAAATCGCTGAAGCTGCATTCAGCCACTCAGTAAATTCTGGAGCTGGCCTTGTACCCTCAACCCTTGCAACACCTTTATTGGGTTATGACATCAACCATTATGCTCCAGCTTGAAATGGAAATGACATGGACTTTGCTGACCTGATTTCCTTACAACAGGAAATAGACTGTCAAATAAAATAAAGTTCTAAGACCTGAGGCTGAAGTTAGCCATTGGAGGTATTTTGCTCAGGCTTTCATAGTAAACAGCTTTGATCACAATGAAATCTACAAATTTCAAAATACCATTAAGAAATTTTAACAAAAGTAAAATAAGGAAATTGGTGACCATCAACTTGAAATGGCAGTATTGCAGAATGCTCATCAACAGAAACTGGCAGAAATAACCCCTAAGCATCAAGATAAAATAAGTGAATATGAAGAAGGAATTGAAGAACTGGAAAATCTGTTATATAGCAGGGGGGCTTAGGAATCGGAGTAACTGAAGCCTCCAGCACTTATGAGGTGCAAAAATCTATTCAAGTTCTACAAACTGAAAAAGATGAGTCAAAAGAAGTTCAAATATCTTGAGGTTAGTTTTAAATACATCAGTAAAAATTTATCTTCTGCAGAACATGGGAGAGATGTTTTGAGGAAATGGATAAATGAGGAAAAGAAAAAAAAAATGAAGAATGTGAATTGAAGCCTGATGTCAGGAAGCAAAAGGATACTGTGACAGAAAAGGACAGGGTTCTCTCACAGAGCTATTTTCGTGAATGAAGTGTTCAGAGTGCAACAAGCACTGTTTGATATTGAAAATGAAGTAACAAAGATAACTACCTCATTGATGACAACCTGAATCTTAAAGAACAAGTTAAAATTTTAGGGGAAAAAAATCATTATTAAGTTAAGAAAGGGAAGAACTTTATTGCTTTTAAAATTGAACAATGAATATGAAGGAATTAAAAGTACAGCTACAAGAGACATGACTCTGGATTCAAAAGTAAATTATTTAAGATGTGACTTGAAGACCAACGACCAAAAATGGAATCAGATAGTAGGATAGTTGGCCCAACAGAACCTGCAAAGCATGTAATTTTCATGAAAGATCAGCTATCAAAACAACAAAATGAAGGACATAGCATCATCAGTAAACTAAAACAAGCTCTAGATGATGTAAAAAGTTTGTCAACTTGAAGATGATGAAATGAACACCACTGAAGAGTCAGATGTGCAGAAAGAAAAGTTAATTCAAAGTGAATTGGTTATTAATAATTTGTATTTAACCAAGCAGAAGCTTGAAGATAAAATAGAAAATTTAGTAGTAGTTCAGCTAAATCAGTTGCAAAAATATAATTTAAACATCCCAAAAGGAGAACTTTAAGCTTAGGGAACAAATTTATATGAAAAGGAGCTTTGTAGAGTCAAAAAATAGGGAGAACGAATTAGCACCAATTCAGCTCAGTGTAGGGCAACTTTGAAATGTCAAGGATAATCTTATAGGTAAGATTGACCTTATTTCACTACACCCCTCCACTAGATTAATTACTTCAGAATCCACAGACTCTCTTACGGCAATTAAATCTGATGAACTGAGTGAGTCTTCTAAATTGCTCCAAGAGGTACAAAAGCTGACGAAATCACCTCTAGATAAAGAAGCAACAATTAGGACCATCCAGAAAGATAATCAGAGATTGTCTGATTCAATTGCTGCCCCTCTGAACTAGAAAGAAAACATAAACAAACTGACCCAGAAATTAAGCAGCTAAAGGAGAAGCTACATAAGTTTTACAAGACTTATTTAAGGAAAAAGAGCTCTTAAAGTAAAAAGTGATGAAGTACTTTCTTTAAGTGAAAATTTCACCAGTGAAGTGAGCAAAAGTTAAGCAGGCAGTAACCAACCAGAAGGATAGAATATTGAATTTTGAAGTGGATGTGTGTAAATGAAAACAGGAAAACAAACAAACAAAATTACAACAATAACCCGCCCCCCCCCAACACACACACACACACACACACACACACACACACACACACAACCACACAGTAGGAACATCTATGGAAAAGGAAACAGAAAATCAAGCACTACAAGAAACAAATATCTGACTTTCAAGGATGAGGAAAGAGAAATAATTTGAATTTGTTGCAATGACGAAGATTCATGCTTTAGAGCAACTCTTTAAAGCAAAGAACAGGGCAAGGCTGGGGAGATTAATAAGCTTTTAAATGCAGTTACGTTAATGCAGGAAAAGACAGTTATGTTTCAACTGGTGAGAACAGAGGTAATGTTGGCCCTGAAACAGAAAAAAAAAATGGAAAACTGTGCCTTAGAGAAGGAGGTTGAACATTTATGTGACAAATAACTATGCTTAAACCTGGAGCTGGAGAGATCATTAACCATGCTTTAGAATCAGAAGATTCTCCTTTGCCAGAGCTTGCATTGTAGAATATAGAGCAGCTAAACTAAGAAGGAAAGTCACAGAATTGAAGGAGAAGCAACATTCATCTTCTAATGCAATGGAAAAGGCAAGCCTTCAAGCCAGTTTGCAGGTAGGCATTGCAGGAACAATTGAATGTGTCACCAGGAAAGAGATGAAAGTGCATTACAGTTCTCTGTCTCTCGGGAACATGTACTAGCTAACCTGAAATTGGTACTAGTTGAATGGATAGAAAAGTTAGACAATCTGGAAGGAAAACTGGTGGTGTTACAAGGATGTTGGGATAAAGCCAATGCTGGCTTAGATCTGGAAAAAAAAAAAAAGAAAGTGAAGAATTTTAAAAATAAAATTGGGTTCAACAAGAAGTGCTGGATGATGTACAAAAGAAATGGATGAACTTACTAAGTAGTGCAGAAGGAAAGGTCAACAGAACCCAAATTAGAGACCTATCTATGGGATATTTTCAAAACCAAAATATGAATGTCATGAAGTATTACAGTTAATGGGAAACACTCTGGGCATTGCCCTAGCCGGTTTGGCTCAGTAGGTAGAGTGTTGGCCTGTGGACCAAAGGGGTCCCGGGTTTGATTCTGGTCAAGGGCATGTACCTTGGTTGCAGGCTCTTCCCTACCCTGGCCCCGGTCTGGGCTGGCAGGAAGCAACCAATCGATGTGTTTCTCTCTGTCTCCCTCTCTCTTCCACTCTCCCTAAAAATCAATAGGAAAATTTCCTTGGATGAGGATTAACAAAACAAAACAAAATTATAGGAAGCCCTTTGGGTATCAAAAGCAAAGACATGGAGCAATTGTTCAATGAAGATCAAAGTGATGTTACCAGGTGGCTTGGATCAAAAGGTATCCCCAAAATACCTGTAAGACCAATGCAACATTCCATGCTTAAGAATTCTTATTCAGAACTTTTTGTTAAAAATCTAGGAGCAGAATTTCATTCAGCTTTTACAGCAGCAAAACACTCTGCTTGTGATATGAAGCCTTTAGATTCACCAGGAAAGACAAAACAAGCTAAAAATGTATCACCAAGCCTTAACACTACCCTTGGGTTTCCCCCTCCCAACCTCCTCTCCAAAAAAACAGATGTGAATCCCTGTTCCACAGCTGTACCTCTTCTGGTCCTGGAACTGGTGGGTCTCGTCATCTTCATTTAAATGATGTTACTAATGTTTTGGCCACGTATACACGTTTGCTACTGCCACCTGACAAGAGTGCCCAAGTTGCCCTGGGAGACCTTCAAAAGCAAATAGATGATTCTCAAGCCAGAGATAAGACAGCACGTAAAGAAGTGACCTTTGGAAAAGTCACGTATTGATTTGCAGTTTTATTTTGTTTAATGAAAATATTCTTATACTTAAAAATTGGACTTGAGACTGTTCTTCCAGTAAAGTATTTCTTATGTAATTAAATTTACGGATGCTATGATATAGCTCTAGTCACTTGAAATTAGGAAGGACTTTTTTTGTCAGTATCATGGACTAACAGCCATTCAGGCAACTGTATAACTAGAAATAATCAAAGCCTTGCCTATTATGATTCTATTTAGTGGCATTATTGAAAGGTTTTCTCTGAGTTTTCTTTACCTTGAATCTCATCTCCAATTCCCTAATATTTTAAAACTGAGATTACTTGAGCATTTCTCTATTGTAATTCCCCCCACTCTGCCCAACTCTGTCACAGGAAATTGGAATACATATTCTAGGGCTTTAACTCATTGGTGCAGCATCAGTTCAGTTGCATTGTTGCTTAGACCATTTATTATTGATGTAATTAAGCCAAACTCAAATTTCACTTCATGGGTTTCAGCCGTGTCCTTCAAGGGTGAACCACTATTTTGGTACCAGGATCAGACTCTTGACCTTGAAAGCCAGAACTTCTTCCGGAACTCCTTAATGTTATGCTGTGGATGCTTTCTGTGAATCAGACTAAATATTTATTGTAGGAGATTTCTGTGTATACTGTTCATCTGATTTCACCTTTCATATTATTCATTTTTGATCTATCCCTTATCCTGCCTCTGCAGGTTTATCTGACTTTATGTGTCATTTCTTGGTCTGGCATAGTATAGCCCCAACCATGGGGCTGGCATAGAGGGGGTAGTATATAACAATTTTGTCTATTAATTTCCTCCCACAAATTCTACAAACTATTTTGTATTCAGGATATTGATAGTGGTTGGGGTATGTTCACATTCACTTTTCCCAGCATATTTTAAAATAAGTGTATTTACTAGAGAATATTCTGAACAAGCTCCTTTAAATACAGGCACATGTTTCAGAAGCCAAAGCTGCCATAAAGGTTTGAAATAATCTCAGGATAACAGGTGAATGATAGTGATCTCATGGCATGGATAATCATTATACTAAAAGTGTCTTCCTTGAATTCCAATGATATAATCCCGATTATTTTAACACTGGAAAAAAAAAAAAAAACAAAAAAAAACACCTGAAATTGGCAGTTATATATGCTTGCTCCTACTGCTCTTTCAAACGCTCTCACTGTCAAGATACCTATTGCTAGTGATATATCTATTTGCTCTATGTCTCATTGCTTTAATATAAGGCTCTTAAATGCAGATAATATGAATCCCAGTTGAATATTATTCTGCATTGGAGTCATGAGGGGCATTGGGATGAAGGATAGAGAAATATTCTAGCCTAAGAGATTGGCTGACATGCTTTACCTCTGCTATCACTCACTCTCCTGATTCTATTGGTTGCATCTCTGATTAATGGTCTTGAGAGCAAAATCTGTGTCTGTCTTCTTCACTACTTAATCACCAGTTTTGTGCATGGTATATGATCTACAGTCTAGTTTCCAAAAAATGTCAAGTCTAAGAAGCCCTTTATCCTTAGCCCAAGAAATTTTGAAAATTATTTATGCCATTTGTAATGAAAATAAAAATAACTGTGATAAAAATACTTAAAAATGTTTAGCAACAGCTATGAGGGGATACATAAATATGATATTTTATAATGCATAGCTTCATTGTTAGATAAAATATTTCAGAGTCACATATATAAAGAAAATCTAGAAAAACATTCATGTAGTTATAAAATAGCTAGAAATTAGAACATTACTGAACTCTGCAGGATAACAAATGAGGATATAACTAAATGGGAATAAACAATATCTTAGACAACCTTTACAATGACACACCACAGAAAAGGTATATATTTATGGAACAAATGCATATAAATGTGTGATATGAGTAATTAAAGCTAATGAATGTTTATATGCCACTGTTTAGCACATCTGAAATTGACAGGACAAACATAGTGGGCAACTAAGGCAGGGCCTTACATGGCAATAAAGACAAAGAAATTAGAATGAGGTTATACTTTGAGAGCATAAAGTTGTTTTATTGAGGCCCGCTAAGAAACTTATGGGCTGAAGAGGTAATATCATCAGATGGATTTTAAGCTGTTTGACTCAAGAGACAAATAAAGACCTTAAATAGTTTGTTGTGTTTGATACTGCCTATGGCTTTGGGGAAGAGAGATCAATAAAAGAAGCAAACAACCTGGGAAAGAATCTGTGTGGCTGTTAAGGAATCTAAGTAGAAAGTTAGTGACAGATAAAGATGATAATGCTGTATAAAAGCTATGAACAAAAATCAGCTTCCACAAATGTGAAGGTATTAAAATACCGTGGCATATTTTGTGCAGCATACCCAAAGACAATTGAATATCCATTGCATGATAGTAAGAATGCCTCAACTATTATTACAGTAAATCTTGGAAGAATTAATATGAGCACAATGGCTGGTTCACTACCATCAACATTCTTGAAAGAATAATGAGGTCAAGATCTCTTCTCCAACTGGCTTCTGCACTGCAACTAAAACATTGTTTCTATTACAGCTGGCACTGACCAAGCTGCTGATTTCTCAAGTTTCCCATAAGGAAACTGGTGCCTGATGCCCTGGTGGATTCTTAGAATCACGCACACCAAGAATATTTTGATTCTATAGAGGGATGGAAATGAAAAATTGATTGTAAATTATTCTACTCATGATGAACAAAGTCAAATCACTTACAAATTACTCTAATGAACCTTTGATTCAAAACACCCAGTGAGCTAGGGGCTAAGTAAAGAAACAGCCATTCTGAGAAGCACAATTGAGAAATATTAAGAAGTAAACTTTCTAAGTTCAAGGGAATTTCAGTTATCACTATCTTTCTTTTTATTGAAAATAAAAATTCTTTAGTTTTCTGATGTCTATTCTCACTATTTTCATGCTTCTGGTCATATTCATTTACTTTCAATGCTTCACATGAACAGTTATTAGCCAAGTTTACTGCATGTTATTCCAGGGGCAATTTTAAGTCTGTATCTTATTTTTGCATAATGGCAACATTTGGCATAACTGATCACTCATTTCTTAGCACCTTCTTAGTAAATCCATGGGATGAAATACTGCTCTCTTTTGGTTATTATCCTCCTGAGCCAGTCATTCTCAGACTCCTTTCTGGTTTTCTCAATTTTCTGTCTCTCTTCTCAAATATTGGAGGGTCTCAGGGCTTAGTCCTTAAAAATAGTCTGTCTGCACTTGTGCCTGAGATTATTTCATTCAGTCACATGGCTTTAAAAACCATCTATTTTCTGATGATTCACAAAATGTTATCTCTAGACCTTATTCCTGAAATCCAGGCTTGAATATCTATTTGCTTAATCCATATTATGTTATAAATTTCATACACCTAAATCTGAGCCTGAATCCTGCCTGCTTTCTATGGAATATTTGTGCCCCTAAAAATTCCTGTGTTGAATCCTAATCCTCAATGTACTAGCATTTGGAGGTAAGGCCTTTTGGAGATAAGCTAATGAATGGGGTTGTTGCCCTGTTGACCTTATAAAAGGTATTCTGTTATAGCAACCCAAATATACTAAGACACTACTCAACTCACAGTTTTTCCTATCTCATCTCAGTAAATAACTTCCATCTTTCCATTGCTCATATGACATCAAGGACATAATTTTGATGTCATCCTTGACTCCTCTTTCTCTCATAACCCACATCTAATCCATCAGGTAGAAATCAGTTTTTTAACAATTAAACTTTTCCCAAGATCTGACCAAATCTCACCACCACCACTGTGATACACTCGCCCATTCCCCTATTGACTCTTGCATGTAGTAGTCTTCTAACAAGTCTCCCTAATTCTGTCCTCACCTCCTTATAGTTGATTCTCAACACAGCAGGCATGATGGCTCTATTTTTAAGTATTCCAATTATAGTACTTCTTTGGTCAAAACTTCTAAGGTGTTCCTATCTAATTCAAATATCATCGAACTCTACCACCCAAAGTCTTGTACCCTTTTTTCTGTCATTTTATATAGCTACCTATTCCATATCTAAAACTCCAGTCATGATAACATGTCTCTATTGGACTGTATATAACATGTTGCCTTGGTTACTTTTGTACACACAGATCTGTCAATACCTCTATTCAAAAAGTTTTGATTACAACTTACTGATTATACAATTAAGGTAAAAATTTTTAGGGGGGATTTTATTTTCTTCATGGTCTCTTCTCATCCTGTATTGCAACACTATTTTTCTACTCTCACCCCTCCCCTTGCAAGGTATACACATACTGGTTCTGAGTACTTCTAATAATTTCATAAGCCCAAGTTTATTTTTTTCTGCCCTTTATTCTGCTTGAAATATGTTTCTCTGCCTCTTCCACTTTCTCTTTTCTGCGTGTGTACAGATTAAATATCACTCACTAAAATTTGAACTCCATGTGAGAAGGAGAATTTGTTTTATTCATTTCTATGTAGACGGTACCTAGCAATGTGTCTGTTTTGTAGCGTTATTGAATGCTTGTTTTAGATGAATGGAAAAGTTGGTGAATATTCTTCTTATCCTCACTTGCCAGTTGCTTTCTCTATTCCAATAACTTTATTTTCTTTCACAGTTTTTATCGTAATGTGCCTGAATTAGGGTTAGTCACCTATTTTCTTTCTTTCCCACTAGCCTCTGACAGTGCCTGTGGGCAGAGGCTGTACTTTACTCATCCTGATATCTGCAGCATTTAGTACTTTGCAACACCACACACACAATATTGAATGAATGACTTCCCACACCTGTCCTGTGGTTCATTGATCATTTCTTTGGTTATTGAGTTACTAGCCACCACATATGACCAGTCACCATCCTCATGGTGACGTTCCCTGTGAACCACTGATAATAAAATTGCAATAAGTATATTGCAATATTAGTTAAATAATAGAATATCACAGAAAGCATCTTTGAGCATGTGTTAGAATCATTAATAAAAAGTTATTTAGTAAAGAACATCAATATCAAAATTAATCACATAATGATAAAAGTGTGTGAAATAGTGACTCATTTTAAGTGAAAATACCAAAAATATCCAGGAATATCTAACTTGTAGTTTTATTTAAAGATATAAGAAAAATAACTATAAAACCATAATCAAAATAATGTATTTAGTGTTATAAGCTAAAGAAGATTTTGTTATACATATTGATTAGATATAATTTTAAAGTAGTAAGAATTAAAATTACATATGGAGAATACCATGTGCAAATTCATTTAGGTTTCCCTAATGTAGAAATAAGTTGTGTGTGTGTGTGTGTTTTAATTGAAACATGTATAATGAAAGAAATTTAGACTGGATGGTTTTGTTTTAATTTCAGAGAAAATATGTTCTAATATTCTCATGGGGAATACAAAAACTATATTTATATAATCATGAAAAGAAAAAAATGGGTTGATGGTCATAAAACTCCCTTGATAGTCAGCCATTGTTAATTTAAAAGTAGGAAGGCAGGGATTAAACTTAATGAGGGGGTGAGCATCCATGTAATTTCGTTAAACTGTTTAACACAAAAGCTGGTAGAAATATGGAAGACAGCTCCAGAGGGAGCAATAGAAGAAAAGGTTGTAAATCAGTCTACCAAAAAGAAAAGAGTAAAACAGAACACCCTTTTAGAGGAAATGAGAATCACACAGTTTCATCATTTGATAGATTAGAGCAATCAAAGGCCTGGGAAATGCCAAATTCAGTCATTTGATAGATTAGAGCAATCACAATAAAGACATAAGGTAAATTTGTATTTCTCATGAGGACAATCAAAGTGGGTTATTAGGTACTCCCATGGCTGCTAAATATTTTGTTGACTTTAATTCTTCCCTAGGTGCCTGAGAATGTGTCTGTTCAGATAATAGAAAGAGCAGTTACTTGTAGACCTTTTATTTCAGCCTGCCTGGAAGTGAAGATTGTATTACTGTCTGGGAGAGAATAGCCAGTTTCTGATTTAGAAGTTGCTACAGAAGAGGTAAAAATTTCACTATCTGCTCAGAGTAAATTCAGTGGAAGTTGAATAAGACCCACAGGTAACAGTCATGAAATGATCTGCAAAATATTTTTTACTTTATTTCTTCTTTCATCTATTTATTTACTTATTTAATAACCATCACAAGCCTATTATGATATGTTAGCCTTTATAATCCAGTGGTTACATGTAAAATTGACTATGGTCAGAGCATGAGTAGCCAGTAACTATTTTCAGGACTCTATGCCTAGACTTTTCATAATTTTTAAATGAGCTGGTCCTGTATTAACGAGTGTAGTATACCTAAACTTGGCAGGAAGCAGTTAAAGAGTAAGACCATGGTTTCTGTAGCCAGGGAAATGCTGGCAATTAGAATTCAGGAAAGCTTATAGAATCAATGACTTTGCACTGTAGTGAGATTTTTTATGAGTTTATATTCAATCGGAAAGCAGTATTTTTTTTTCCCTGCCACAAATGGGATTGACTATAAAACTGCTGTCAATCCTTTATTTTAAACATTTAAATCTTTCAATAAAATAACTATATTGACTCACATATATCTTGCCCAAGTTAATTTGAACTGGCAACTGTAATCATTTCACTGCCCAGTTTTGTCAGTGTAGGTGAGCATCACCTATACAAAGTGATACCTTCCTAATATATTTAGTTTCAAACTTAAATCCCTTATCTTAGATAAAAGTTTGGCAATGAGTTTTCTTACTCTGTATGCTGATTAATAGCCATAAAAACAGCATATATGTTGTTATTCTTGATGTGGATCCTCCTTATAACAATTGAATAAATTATGTTTGTGCCTATATATGGCTAATATGAAGAACTTGTTCATACTTTATAGATTTGACCAACTCCATATTAAAAAAATAGCTGCAATAGTAAAAATAATATGCTTAATGTAAAATGTTTTAAAATAGTGTACATGAAAATATATGGAGTAATAATTAAAAGCCCCAAGTGAAACCACTGTATTCCCACTTTTTTTTTGCTCAAAAATAACCACTAATATGTTCATGTATATCTTTCCATATTTTTATCACTTATTAAAATTTATTTATATACATTTTACTGATGAAGAAACTAAACCATAATGAGGTTAACTGGTCCAAAGTCATACAATCAGTAAGTGGTGGAACTGGGACTTAAACACAGACAGTGTTAGAGAATCAGTGTTTTAACCCATTATCCCATACTTCCTATCTTATATTAAAAATAAAAAAATAAATTATTTTAACATACAATATTATACTATCCTTAATGTTCAGTGACATGATCTTCCTACAACACATTTTGCAAATACATACATAAATAACATACTGTTTTTGCTTTCCAATATTTGTATGCTATTTTAAAGTAAGCACTAACTGTAATTATTGTCACCATGTGAAAATTAATGGCATATAGGTGGTTCATTTTTTAGTTAATTAAAAATATGAGTATACACACACACACACACACACACACATGTGGGTGTGAGTATCTTTGTAGGATATTATTTTAGAAGGGGAATTGCCATGTCAAGGTATGTGTGCATTTTAATTGACCTCCACAAGAGTTTAGTGTATGAGACCTGTTTTCACAAACTTTCACCCAGCCAGGATATTATCAATCATTTCACCCATTTTGCAGAGATAATATGTAAAAAGCAGAATTGGAAATTTTATTTGTGATTTCTTGATAAAGAACATTAACGATGCAGTCATGTCCATGTTAATTATTTGAATTTTGCTTTTTGGAATTATTTGTAAGTATGTTTTTCCCACTTCATATTAGTTTAATTAATATTTTGTTATTATTTTAAGGAACTGTGTATTTTGTATATTAACCCTTCATTTGTTGTATTCACACACATGCAAATTACTAATATTTTTCTCATTTAGTTTATCTTTGTTTATGATATTTAGGTTTGTTTTTGATGATCTTATACAGTTAAACTTTGCCAATCATTCCTTTGTGTTTGAGATCTATATCCCTGTCTGTATGGAGGAGATAACAAAAAAACCATCTTGGAGTTGGTCACAGGGTAATTGAGCTTATTGAAATAAATAGGATTCACTCACATCATGTGGTGTTTCAGAAGGGAGATTCTGGATAGAACGCACTATGTGAGCAAAGGAACACTTATGAGAAGTCACATGGTGTGTTCAGGAAAAATATTAAACATTTCCTGTGCTAGGCAGTGGCAGCATATAGAACTGAAAAAGGTGCTAGATAATGGAAAAATTGTGTGCTATAATAAGGAACCTGGAAATGTACCTTATAGCAATGAGGAGCCACATATGGGGATATGAAATGGTCATGTTTGCATTGTATTTGAAGATTCTGATAAGTGTAGAAGCGACAGACTCGACAAATTCAAGATAAGGTAGTGACCTTGGGGTCTGTGGTATTAGACCAAATGATGCTCACCTAAAACTAGAGTGCTGCTAGTTGACAAAGTGAAGAAATGAAATCTCAGTACCTAGCATTAAAAAGTGATAAAATTTTTAACAAGTGATAATTTTAAAAATCAAATGAATATGTATTTTAAAAGACATATTTAGTCTATCTAAATTTTAATATCTAAGGGTCTTTAAATATTATTGATTTGAATAGTGATATATTCATGATTATTAAAGAAAAAAATTGCATATTCAACAGTGTACCATAGAAAGCTCAAATAACTATTGGAATGTTTTCTATTAACAGTGTTTGGAAAGTTACACTACCTCTATGTGTAATATTTTTCATGAATCCATACATAACATTCACTGGGGTTTATTAATAAAAGTATAAATTCATGAATAATTTTTTCCTTCTGTAATCATTAATATAAGGGAAACTAGTATTTTCTGAACCCCTACTCTGTATATCTATACCTATTTTCTATGTTATCTTTAATATAAAAACAACACTATGTTATGGGTGTTGTAACTATTTGACACATAGGAAACAGTATCAGAAAAGTGAGTAAACTCATGGAAAGCCACAGGCCCTATACTTTAATCCTGATCTTCAGTTTTAAAATGCATTCTTTGACCTAATCAATGATACCCATTACCTAAAATTTAATGGTTAAGCTTGACCATCCCAAATAAAATTTTGAATTATATAAACTGCTTATTCTTAGGTTAAAAATTCCTAAAAATAGAAGAAATTTACTTTAAAAGATATATATCTATCTTTTCTTGCATTATGGTCTTTCCAGCATTTAAATACTTTTAGAAAAATGTTTTAAATCTGTTCAAGTAGAAAATAAGTTAAATCAAACCCTCATCATCTCATAATTCATCTCCAAGGCAAAAGGAAAACAAACAAACAAAATTTTAAATTAAATTTTCAAAAACTTGGTAGTATCAGATTATATTAAAGTATTTCAGTTGGAAGCTAATTACATTTGAGCATAAAGAACATAAATGATGACTTATCTAATGATGACTTATCTAATTTATCCATAAATAATTTTTGTATGATTATTTATCCTTTGGAACATATACATAAACAAAGTTTTAGCTGACTATTAAGTGATCATTTTTATGGCGATATTTTAATTAGTTATTTTACTTAGATAAAAATACCAACCATAGGCTTAATATACCTTGGGGTTCAACATGTTAAGTTACATACTTAAACTTAATGACTTACAGCAGCAGTAACAAACCGTATATAGGTGCTTGATATTATTGCTGACATTTTCCCTCCTACAGAATCACTTCTTCTGTGTTTGGCAATCTATATCAGACCCTAGTTTGATTGGTAGAGCATCAGTTTGAAACTTGTCATGAGGTTTCTCTACTTTAATCAGTCTTCAAATTAAATGGATTTTACTGCACCTGGAAATAAATAACAGCATATAGCAGTTTTGTCTTAAAATAGATCAGACATAAGTTATGAATCAGAGGCATGTTTTAGAGTTTAACATCATCTGCTTTGATTGGTGAAATCTATCTAAATTTCTGAGTTTACATAAAATATGCATATACACATGCCATAATTTAGTGAACATTTTTCAAATTAATTTTTAGTCCTGTTTGAATGGTAGTAATATATCATTGCTACCTATATAGGGGTTTACTTTTACTTACATGAAATATTTTTTTCATATTCATGAGACTAAGGATATTGCATTTTGTATGTAAGGTGTCAAAATAATGTTTATACTATAATAGACTCTCAAATTCACTCTCATTTTTAAATAGCTTATTTATGTACTTTTCTCAGATTATAAAATTCAGCCTTTTAAAATGTACAGTTCGGTGGGCTTTATTGACAAAGTTGTGCAACTATAACCACTAACTATCTAATTCCAGAACATTTTCATCACTCTAAAAGACACCCAGTACTCTTCAGACATCACTCTCATATTTTGCTCCTCCACCCATCACCCAAGCTTTGGCAGCCTCTAGTCTACTTTCTGTTTCTGTGGGTTTCAAAAATTCATGTAAATGGAACTATATAATACGTGGCCTTTTTTTTTAATCATATTTGACATGCAATATTAGAATCAGGTGTACAACATAGTGATTAGACATTTATATACCTTACTAAGTGATAACCATAATAAATCTCTTAATACTTAGTTTTTTCCTTGAAGTGTTTTTATTTTTTTATTTTGTTTTATTGCTTAAAATATTACAAAGAATGTTTCATATGTCTCCCCTTTCCCTCCCCCCTTGATCTTCCCCCGGCCTCCCCTAACCCCCAGTGTCTTGTGTCCATTGGTTATGCTTATATGCATGCATACTAGGGGGTGGGGGGAGGTAAGAGATCCTTGAAGTATTTTTAAATTAATCACTAGTGAACATCTTATGAGAATATGAATTGGGTGAAGAAGAAATGAAAATAAATATTAATATTAAGACCAATAGTCATTCATTTCTTTTGCTGCTACCCATCCCTTTAAGAAGTTGTTGATTTCTTTCTAACCAACTTATTTTTCATGTTTTAAATGCTTACATCATATAGTATTTGGTAGGTGTTTAATATAAATAATGCTGTGAACATAAAATACAATCACATACTTTAATTGGTCGGGGAACAATGAAAAGTAAATTAGACTCTTCCTTTCCCATACTCACTGATTGCTATGACACAGAAATTATTATAGGAGAAAACAGAGGATTTACTGATGTCATTTTCCAAAATCATCCAGCGTTTGATTTGCTTGTTGAAAACAAACTTGAACATTCTTTGCCAGAGTCCATTCATTGTCTTCACTAGCTGAGTTTAGACAGAGACCCCCCAAAAGCTAGTAACCTTTGAAGTTCTAGCAAAGGTCAGAGCTGTGCACCACCCAGTTAATTTAGGTAATAATAGTTGAAGCATCCCCACCTTAGTTCCCTTAATTCCTTAGATACTTATGTAGATCCTTGTTGATTATTGTTAATCAGATACTCCCGGAAATCTATTGATGAGCTAACCAGATACTTTGTCTATTCCTGGAAATTGCTGATCTGTGTGTCATTGAAACCTCCTTACTCTAAGGGCTACTCCAGATCAATAAAAGATTGGAGCAGCCTGAGCATGGGTGGAAGTCCTTCGGGACTTGTCCGCCTGGTCCCCCAATATTGCAAAATTATCTCGTGTCTTTTTCTCTCATTTGTTGTGCGGCTCCTCTTTCAGATACCGAACCCTACTCCATGCAGAACGTGGAGGGAGTGTTACTCGACAATTCTTCTTAGCATTTCTGCTAAGAAAAAAGGGTAAAGATATTCACTGAAACATGGTCTTTGCAGTCAGCAAACAGAATTGTCAATGACCTGGCAAAGGAACTTCAGAAATGTTACCACATGGCACCTGGAGAAGAGAAGTTTAGGAAAATAAGGTAGAGAGAAAGCACGAGAATAATAATACTTTGGAGTGGCCTTGAAAGGATGGCAAGACATTTAAGTTTTATGTTTAGCTAGAGGGAGACATAGAGTCACGAGAGAACTAATTTTTAAATTATAAAAAGATATATTGAGCACATTTATAAGCAAAAGATAAGAATCTGTTGGTGACAAAATATTTTAGATAATGCAGAGAAAAGGGTTATTAGGAAAAGCAAAGTCCCTGAGAATGTAAACGGAGTGAGAGTCAGAGTACTTGGGAGATGGATTAGGCTTTAACATGAGGCGGGCAATGTTCTATTTTAGAACAAGAGTGTCTAAGTCATTTGTTTCCAAGTCTCCGAATCTGGAGGCAAGAACAGTTCAGGAAGTAGAAAGTCAATATGGTAGAACTTGCCACTGAACAGATGAAAATTTCTTAAAATAAATATTTTCATTTTTTAAGAGGAGATTAATTATGTCAAACCTAAACTATGCAGCCAGAACTTAAAGAGTAAAATATCCAAATATTTTATGGTTTAAGTTTATGACCTCTTTACACTTCCAATGAACACTTTATATTTTCTTTTGACTCAGCGTAAATGTTATCAAATCATAATGGGAAAATGAGTTATTCACTGACATATGAAATGGAAAGAAAATTATATTTTTCAAAAGTGTTTTCCTAATGCATGTGTTATAAGATTTTACTTCTTGATGCCTTCCTTTTTTTAAATTTAATTAAACTTTCCTTGAAATGAATAGCCCTTTTTTCTTTTAGAAAGTATTTTTGCTCACTGCTCACTAAGAAAGCACTTTAGTCTCCCCAAGACCAATTATAGTTTTCATTATTAGTAGAATCTCAGCATATGTGGTCCATATCTTCAGGTCTGTATTTTCTATATTTATTTGTTTTGTGTGTTTTTTTAACATCTTTAGGTTTTAAAAACATTTGCTTATCTCTAATTTATTTGTTACATATTCTCAGGTATTATTTGAAGTGTATAAACATGTTTAGTCCTATTACTTGCTAGAACTGATTTGGTGCCTAGTTTGTGAAATAAGGGAAAGTATAGCTCAGACCAATTCCTTCCTTTTTATTTTGGAGGCAATAAGAGAAAAAAAGAAGTCATAAAGTTTTTCTAAAGAAAATTTTGTCTTATCTATTTAAGTTACTTGGTCTGATAAGAATTACTTCAGGATGGGAATGAATAGTAAACATTTCAAAATACACTCTCCATGCAGTCTAATTAGGGTTTGTTTTGGACACCACATAAATGCATACTTGCTCCTTCTCCTCTCCTTGGGACAAATAGCCAAAAGGTTGGCATGAGGCTATGACTACACAATGATGAAAGATTTGGTCAAGTTAGTCCACTTCATCAAAAACCCAGTGATCTAGATGGTGCAAATTAAACACAGTGTATTTGGATTTAAATTTTGAAATAAAATAAACTTGCCCAAACTATTTTTTCATCTTAAAGTCATTTTGAACAAAATGCAGGTGGGAGTTAAATGATTTCTGCAGTTAGAGCAAAGTATGTGTTCTTTTTAACATTAAGTGACGATGAGATAACTGTGAGAATAATGATAACACTAAAAATTAAAAGAGTATAGTAAGATAATACTGATATTTACATATTCCTTGGTAAAGTTGAAAGACCCAAGTCAAATTATAGAGATGTAGTTTGCTTCAGTTAAACTTACTTTAGAACTAATGGAAATCAAATGCTTACAAAACAATAGCAGCAGCATCACCATCACAACCAACAGCAACAGCCCAGGTAACAAATAAGATAAGTATCTGGTTTGTGCGAGTGTTAGTAGCTAGGAATTGAGACTAGAATCAGGTAGACATTAAATTCAAGCTCTTCTATCTCTGATACCTTACGCATGTAGCACACTATCTGAGCCACTTTTGAAAAATGGGGATTGCCGAAACCGGTTTGGCTCAGTGGATAGAGCGTCGGCCTGCGGACTGAAGGGTCCCAGGTTCGATTCCGGTGAAGGGCATGTACCTGGGTTGCGGGCACATCCCCGGTGGGGGATGTGCAGGAGGCGGCTGGTCGATGTTTCTCTCTCATCGATGTTTCTGACTCTCTATCTCTCTCTCTTCCTCTCTGTAAAAAATCAATAAAATATATTAAAAAAAATGGGGATAATGTGCTATATAATTGTAGCTTTTGTGAAAAAACTAGATGAAAATATGCATTAAAGTATTTATTATAAAAGTGTCTGGAACATCCATCCCAATATCTGACTATTCTTTTTCTTCCTTCTACTCTTTTCTAAATGTCTTTGTGTTGATTCTTCTTATGCACCCTGTCTGCCAAGAAATAAAAATCTTGTTTCAGGAAGTGTGATCACCTCATTGGACTTTCAGAGAAAACGGAGGCCCATCATCCAATCTGGGAATTTGACTTCTGGGAAGTACAAGCCAAGAATATATCGAATACTAGTCCAAGGCCCTATTTCCATGTATCCCTTACTGATTAAAAATAATTTAAAAAATAAGATTTAGTTGTCCCTATAAATTGATCCTCCCCAAAATTTGCATGGCTTCGTATTGAAAACATAGCTCAAATATCAGCCTTGCTGGTCCATCTAAGATGTGATTATTACCTCCAGCCCTGACACATTATGAATCATAATTTTCTGTTTCATTTTATTTATAGCAACTATCACTATCTGAACTTGTCTTATTTATTCATTTATTTATTATCTTACTGTCTGTCTTCCCCATCTAGAGTGAGATGCAGTGATTTTTTTTTACCTGTCTTTTAGTAGATTTTAAATATCTTTTATGTGGTGAGAGTATATATATATATATATATATATATATATATATATATATACATATATATATATGTATATATGTATATATATACACACACACACACACATATATATATATATAGCTAATATGCAAAGTGACCCCTTGGGAGTTTGACCAGGAAACCTGGATTTTGATCGCTTGCTATGACGTGTGCTAACCACCATGGGGCAGTGCGGAATGAAGGAAGGCCCCGGCAGGCAGCCGGAAGGCCCCAATCGGCCCTTATTGCTGGCCAGGCCTAGGGACCCTACCAGTGCCTGAATTTTGGGCACCAGGCCTCCAGTGGTTGAATAAATTAACATCTGATAAACTATTAATAATGAGTTTACAGAAACAGATAATCAACACTAATATTTCTGTGTTTTTATTATGTGCCAAGACATAATAAAGCATTGTACGTGTATTAACCTATTTTTACCTCAAAATTTCACTCAAGAGATAAATACTGTTATCACCTACATTTTACAGAGGATCAAACAGATGTAAAGAGATAATAAGTAACTTGCCAAATGCCCCACAACTGGTAAATGTGGAGAAAAATAGGAATTCAGCTGGCTCTAGGGCCCATTAAGTAAGTGTTGTGCTGTGCTGTGATAATTTTTTTTTTCCTAACATAGGAGTGTTTTCTATGTCCCTATAAATATCTGCTTATAATATGGTATTAATCTAAAATTGTTATATAGTTAACATACAAGCACTAACTTCTTACTACTAGGAATTTTCACTATTTAAAAGATGGGAATATTGTCTTTCAATAGTTTTACTTGCTGAAGATAATATTTGATGAAGCAAGTAATGGATAACTTTACCAAAATTTCTTTAAATTTAGTAGATTCTAAAGTTTCTGAGCTCAGTTTCTATTGTTATAATACCAAAATGGAATAATATATCATTCAATGAAACTTTTAGAATATTACAGAAGACTGATTATGAGAACGAATATGGATTTTAATTCCAGCTCTGACATTTATAAGCCCTATTAGATTTATATGAGTCACTTAATCTTTTTGAATATCTCTGAGACTCATTTTCCAGATGTATAAAATGGTTTTAATGATGTTTGGTTGTGAAGATCAAATGAGAAACATTCAAAATGCCTGGAGCATAATGGAAGCTCAATGAAGTTAGATGCTGTGGCTTCCCTTAGATTCTATGTACTTGTAAATTATAAATGGGTTAAAACACTTCAATATGTACAATTTATTATATATTTATTTTCTGAATTTTTTAGTATATTCATATAATTAATTATTGATCTGTACCATAAATCAGACACAAAAATATGTACCGGGAAATTGTGTTGGCAGTATGGAACAAAATAGACTTGGCCTTTGTTCTCATGAAGGTTATATTACGGTAAGAAGGAAGTATGTTTAACAGCTAATCATACAGGTTGTGATGTAATTTGAAGAGAATACTAGTTAAATTGCAAAGAATAAGCTGAAGAAGTACAATATTTTTCTTGAGGTATAGCATGAGATTAGTGATTTGATTAATTTAAAAACGATTGGTGTGTCAGAGAGACAATGGTCCAAGAAGACAATGGTCGAACCTGTTTGGGCTGGAGATTAGGCTGAGGTATGATATAGTCAGTATAAGGATTTGAATTTTCTTTGAAAGGAAACAGGAATCCAATGAAGTCTTACAAGCAGAGTGATATAAAAATTAATTTATCTTTTTAAAATATCCTTTGTCTACTCTGTAGAAAATGGATTGGAAGACTTCCTGTCAAGATGGTAGAGTAGGTAACTGCTGCACTCCCATCCTCCCACAACCACATCAAAATTACAACCATCATTCAGATCTAGATGAATGAAAGTCCTACAACTAGGAATTTAAAGAAGAAGTCACGTCAAGACTGGTAAAAGGGGCAGAGATGCAGAAAGGGCTGGTCCCACACCCACATGTCGTGGATAAAAATTGGGAAGAATATTTTGGCTGTGGAAGTCACCCCTGAGGAGTAAGGGGTCCTAGCCCCACACCAGGACCCCACACCAGATTCCAGTGCCAAGAATATAAGCCCTATAACTTCTGGATTTAAAAATCAGTGGAGTCTGTGCTGAGTGAGACAGAGGGTTGCTGGAGTTCCAGGCAGTTCTTCTTGAAGGGACCAAACAAGAACTTACCAGACTCAATCCCTCTGAGCTCCAGCACTGGGGCAGCAGCTCAAAAGGCACCAGAGACATATAGGGAGGAACTGGATTATCTGGCATCAGGGAACAAACTGGGGGCAGGGGGCCAACTGTCTGCTAGATGAAAGGCCATCATTCTTTTTCTGAGCCTTCCCCTGAGTCAGTGGGCAGGCTCCATATCTGAGTCTTCTTCAACCTGGCTCACACTGTTGTACCCTGTCCTAGCAATTCCCTAAGACCATGCACCACTCAACTTGTGGGCCTACCCAAGCTGTCTTGGCTCGTACTTCAGACTTTCCTAAAATCTCTCAAACAAGCAGTATTTGGCCTCAACGTGCCCTGTGCCTCTTGCTAAGTGGCCCCAGGATGGTACCTATAGAAGCCGGCCTTGGTTTGCAGCTTGTCCTGTCCCAGGCATCTCCAAGCTGAAGGGAAAGATGCAGTTGGGGATATGTAGAAGAAAGAGAGCAGATTGAGGTAGTATACAGAAAAAACATTTTTCCTTCCTATGTTTTTCCTGTGTGACTCCTTTATTATTCACACAGAACACATCACTCTGACACTTCCTGGTTACCTAATGTATGTGTAGGTTTTCCCCCCACAACAAACAATTCTCACTGACACTAGCTGGGTGTCCTATAATTTAAATAAATTCTGATACTGCCTACCTGGATATAGTGTCAAATCCTACTAAGGCTAAGGGCTCAGTCCCACAAGACTACCCTCCCTCTACACACACTTCAGATGCTAGTCTAAATCCTAGGTTACCACCTGTGCTTCTGACCAGCTAGCTATGTAGATCAGAGGATCCAACAACTCCCTTCTTGGGTATGATTAGTTTACTTGAGCACCTCACAAAACTCAGAGACGCACCTACTTACATTTACCAATTTATTACTGAACATGAGGGTGCAAATGAATATATCAGGCCTGATATAAAGGCTTTCATGGCAAATTTTATTTTAACTGTTTCTATGGTTACTAGAAATGTTGAGCTTAGTTTCTAAAACCATGTTTTAAGTAACTTCAGGAGCTATAGATTTGACTCTAATGTTGGATTAGCCTTTTAAGTTATCTCCTACCTCCTGTATTTTATACTATAATAAAGTAATTTAAGGCCTTCCAAAATGAACAGTTCATTTTTTTTCCCTAAGTTTTCTCTATAAACAGTTTTAAAGATATGATTTGGTTAATAATAATTTGTCATAAAATTATGTTTGTAGATTAAACTGTAAAAATATCCAGAGTCTTAAAAGGCAAGGATTTGTGTGATAATTTGGTGTGCCAAAGCCCTCCTCATCAATGAAAATATCATGCACAGTAATTGAATTAATTTATATGAATCTTGAATATTTGGACCATTGCTCACATGTTGATATTTTTTTCCCATTTTTAACCCAGATGACCTTCAGCTCAATTGTTTGCTCTCTGGTTTACATTCCTTAAGGAAGCCATGGAAAACTCAGATATGGCACCTGCCAGTCGGCTCTGTGGCAGGGGAGGACTCAGCATAGGAGCAATGACCTCTGCCAGCACTCTTGTCTGGGAGAAAGCTGCCTCCCAGTTCTTGCCCTGATGCCAGACAATTTAGTTTATCCCCATGTGTCCCTGGATCCCCCAAATGGGAGCTCAGAAGGCGTGAGTCTGAATAAGTCCATAGGCTTGCCCTTTAAGAGGAACTGGGTCTCTAGCAGCCTCTGTGTCACTCAGCCAGAATCCCTGCTGGTTTTTACAGCCTGAAGTTACAGGGACTTCTCTTCACAGTACTGGAACCCTGGACTGAAGTGTCTTGTGTGGGACTACAACCCCTTGTTTCTCATGTAGACCTCCGCAGCAAAGATATGCCTCCCAATTAAAAAAAAAAAAGTCACATGTGGGAATCAGACCAGCCTATTCCATGCCTCTACCGCTTCTACCAGTCTCAATGTATCTTCTTCTTTAATTCTCTAGTTGTAGGACTTCTGTTCAGCCAGATTTCAGGTGGTTCTGAATGATGGTTGTTCAGTGGTTTAGTTGTAATTTTGATGTGGTTGTGGGAGGGTGCAAGTGCCGTCTTTATCTACTTGGCCATCTTGACCAGAAGCGAAGGGAGAACATTCTTAAAAGTATAGGAAAAATATCAGTAACTTTGATAAAAAGGGGGTCAGATTTTCAGAAGGCATAGTGGAAGGGTTTTGAAGATGGGAAAGAGGAATGTTTGGGGCAAGCAGGATGCATGGCAGTGGGGAGATGTCTGATCATCACAATGACTTACACTGTTGGAGGAGAATAGTTTAAACAGGAATGGGAGACAGGATAAATTCAGACTGGAGGGAGAATGTCTACTTTACCCTAAGATACCAAGATGCTTACTGTTTGAATAAAAAATTTTTGAAAATAATTATAATTAATAGTTCTTTTTAATAACGTACAAAAGTACACACTGAGTGACAAGGTTATTATGACCACCTGACGTTTGTAGGCAAATTAGCCATACACTGCATCATATGGGATATTGCCGGGAGCCAGTCCATCCTTGCTGCTTGACACAGTCACTGCAGGGAAGGAACATCTGCACAGCATATGTTTCAAGGGACCTGGCGTATATGGCATACTGTTCTTAATATGTTTGCTCCCTTTAGCGCTATGTGTTTTAACCAAGGTCACCTCTCTGAGAAAGGTTGTTTCCCCAGGTGGGGATTTTTCCCTGAAGTTAGGGAGGGAATAAAACCCCTTAACTAAGTGCCAGGCAGGTAATTAATCACTTTAACTACTAACAATCATGCTTAAGCTACATAATCTTTACTCCCTGGAATGGAGATAAGAAACGCCCTAACCTTTGGAATACAGATTGTTAGGATTGGAATCAACTGGTATAAATACAGATGTAACAAGACAACAGGACACAGAACCTAGACACAGAACCTACACAGAACCTAGAGACAGAAGAACTTCGCTGGAGAGAACATGGCAAAAGATCCTGGACAGAAACTGGCCACAGAACCTAGAGACAGAACCTAGCGAGAGAACATGGCAAAAGATCCTGGACAGAAACTGGCCACAGAACCTAGAGACAGAACCTAGCAAGAGAACCTGGCTGAAGAACCTAAAGACAGAACCTGGCTACAGAACCTGGATAGAACATGGCAAGAGAACCTGACTAGAACCTGGTGACTGAACCTGGTTGGAGAACCTGGACAGAACCTGGCTGGAGAACCTAGCAAGAGAACATGGACACAGAACCTGGCTGGAGATCCTAACCAGAACTTCGCTGGAGATCCTGACCAGAACTTGGCTAGAGATCCTGGCTAGGCTGCTGATCAACTGAACACTGTCTCCGTGTCATTCCTTCTTTGCCGACTGCGTCCACACCTTTGGGGACCCCTGGATCTGTTGGGATTGGACCCCAGCAGGATATGGAAGCCAAAGGCCTGTTTGAACACCTTTGCTGTCTGCAATTACAAAGATAAAACGTCTCCAATTCGCACAGGAATACAAGGATTGGACAGTCGAGCATTGGAAAGAAGTCATGTGGTCTGATGAATCACGTTTCCAGTTGCATCATGCAGATGGCAGAGTGAAAATTTGGTGGAAACAGCATGAAAGCATGCACCCCACATGCATGAGTACAACCCTTCAAGCTGGCGGGGACAGTGTTATGGTTTGGGGCATGTTTTCTTGGCATGATTTGGGCCCTTTTATTCGTGTGGAACAACGTCTGAATAGCACAACATACCTAAGTATTGTTGCTGATCAAGTTCATCCTATCACGTTGATGGTGTATCCCAATGGAGATGGCTTCTTCCAACAAGACAATGAGCCATGCCATGGTGCTCGTATTGTGCAGGAGTGCTTTCAAGAACGAGAGAGACTTTACCTTGCGTAGGTGGCCCCCACAATCACCAGATCTCAATCCAATTGAGCATTTGTGGGATGAAGTTAAAAGAGCCATCAGACAGCTGGTTCCACAACCGTCAAATCTCACAGAACTGGACAGTGTTATTCATCAGGCATAGTGTCAGATTCCTCGCATCACCTTTCAACATCTCCTGGAGTTAATGCCAAGAAGATTCGCCGCAGTATTGAAGGCAAAAGTTGGCCCAACGAAGTACTGATGGGGTGTTTATAAAAATCTGGCCACTCATACATCCCACGTTCAAAAGCTGTTAAATCGCATTGTTTACCCATATCTTCAGAAAAAAACCACTTCTACTGTCGTGGTAAACAACCTGCTTCCCTATTTATAATGGTCTGGCCCTCTAGCAACTTCAGTGTGAAATTACAGCTAATTTGCCTACAAATGTCAGGTGGTCATAATAATCTGGCCACTAAGTTTACATACTGGTATGCTAAGTTATATATTTAAGGATGAATTATTAAAAATGATTAAGATACTTTAGTTTTTATAGAAGTTAATCAATTTTTTCATCAAGTTTAATATTTTAAAAATTTGTAAATGAAATCCTTTTTAAATACCTTAAACTAACATCTTTATGAAAGTTTTTAGGCTATTGAATATTAGCAATTTTATTTCTGTATACTCTTCTAATGCACATATACTGCAATAGAATTAACCACTGATCTTGAAATGCAGAGTGATAGTTAGCAGAAGGTAAGGTTATGGCTATAGCTATGTACTGACCAGTTAAATCCCTTTGGACATAAAAGATAACATCCTACTTACTACAGTACCTTGAAACTACAGAGGTATAACTATAGTTTTGTGCTTTGTGGTATGATTAATGAGCCCTGTCTTTGGTTGTATTAAGAATTGAGTAAAAGTTTAACTACCAAGAACACATACATCACTCCAAAACAGAAGCTATGCTGTGTACAATTCCCTTGGAGATAGCAGAGAATCTTAAGAAAAATAAGCACTGAAAAGTCAATAGATGGATGTCTTCTAGGTAAGGTAGTCAAGTAACTGTGTAATGAATCACTTTGAATTGAAAACTGGAAGCAAATTATAGATTTTTGAGTGTTAGGCATAAAAATACTTTAATAAACAAATAGTGCACCCTATTCTGAATGCATAAATGAAAAAAAAGAGTTTAATAAAAAACCACCAAGAGTTACTCAGGATTTATATTACTAAATCTATCTCTCTCATATATTTATAAGTTAATTAAAAAATAAGAATTAGAAAATAGAGAAAACAATATAGGGTAGAGGAAAAAATAAATTATAAATTAAATTATAGAAGAAAGTAAGTAAATAGGCTGTCTGTCACTTCTTACTAGTAAGTGTATTGGCATTCTAATCTTTTGGATTTCCCAAAATGTTATTACCATAACAGTTAAAATAAATTTATTTTAATTTGCTACTTAAAAAAAAGCTTTATTTCAATGATTATATTTTATATGAAAAATACACATGCTGAAATCACCTGATTTCATGTTACTTACTACAAACTCAATGTAAAACCTATTATATAAGATATGTATGAGGAAAAACAGGTTGATAAGGAGACTAGAAAAATTAAATGATCAAAAGGAAAAAGCCTTTGCCTTAAAATATCAAACAAATTCTTAGATTATCTGTGAAGACCTGTTATCAGGATACTTTTCTGGTTTAGATGAGTCCCCATTATGGAGGAGAACTTTCAGCACTATGTATGGGTGCCATGACATACACTCAGCTCTAGAGGCACATGAGCATGTGCACACATTTAAAACTCAACTCTTTCCCAGCAGATGTGCCCACCATAAGTGCTATCCCTGGCTCAGCTTCTCTCTCACCATGGAGTCCATTCCTGTCATCTAACCTGGGAACTGTTCTCATTCCAAATGTCCTGATATAAGATTTTTTTACCATCTTTATCGGTACATATGATGTAATTCAGAAGGTGATTAATTTCAAACTTTTAGACTCCCACTCAAGAAATATTTTATAACATGAATCAATTTAAAACTTTCAAGCATATGAAAAGATTCTAAACATAGTGTCCTGAATCCAGCTTTTATTTTTGTTTTATCCTTAAACAAAAATAAAAGATGTCACACAGATTAAACAGGAATGTTTTTATGGTTAAAGTAAGCACAAAAGCACTCGGTGTGCTGAAGAAATGCCTGCACAGTGAGGTGGACATGCAGGGAGGAGTTTTCTAGACTGTCTGAGAGTTGTTCTCTTGGTTGTGAGGAGAGATTTTAGGCCTTGGACTCTGACCAAGGATTCCAAAAACTTCATTAAAAGGCAAACCATTAGTGCTGACTCACTCACACTGGTGGCCTTCAGGTTAGTGGTAGTTCAAGGTCACTGTGGGTCTGTTTCACAGTGTGGGCCAGTACAATGCTGTAAATTTAAATTTGTTTCCAGCATTTGAAAAATCAGATTTACTATAACCATCAGAATTCTTCTCTTGAAAAACAAGAAGCACAGCAATACCACAATTATGTTCTTAATTACAAATATCAACTGGAGCTGAGTAGGATCAATTGTTTAGAACAGCCGTGGGCAAACTATGGCCCGCGGGCCGGATCCGGCCCGCTGGAAATGAATAAAACTAAAAAAAAAAAAAAAGACCGTACCCTTTTATGTAATGATGTTTGGTTTGAATTTACATTAGTTCACACAAACACTCCATCCACGCTTCTGTTCCGGCCTCCGGTCCAGTGTAAGAACCCACTGTGGCCCTCGGGTCAGAAAGCTTGCCCACCCCGGTCCAGAAGGAACACTTATTCTCAGGGTCAGCACAGAGCCTCTAACACTCCCTGGGATTTCCACTGTACGGAGCTCCCTCAGTCACTGCATGAAGGCCTGGCCTAGCTCATTCACTTACATTATCCCTGGCTGCCTCTGGCCGTCGGTTTGACCCCTTATCAGGTAAGGCTACTCTGACTGTGTGCAGTGGATAGGCTGCTGCAGTGGTTTTACTTCAAGGTCCCTTTCATCCTTCCAGACCAGAAAGTGTTTGTTTGGTTTGTCCTTAGGGAGTTGTATATGCCACTGTTTACCCTGTTCTCCAGTGGGACCATTTCTTGTCCAAATATTTTTGTGTCTACCTTAATGTCTTTCATATAATAAAGGACAAGTGAAACAGAGAGGTTTAAACACAAGTTTTCTTGCCAGGGGTAGTGATTAAGGTTCTGTCTGAAATTCTGAGCCATACGACAATATCTGTGTGTGGGTGTCCATGTCTGATCTTTACTTCTGTCAAGTTCTTTTTTTGGAGAATATCTCACAAACAGTGTGTTGGGAAGCATATGTAATATTTTTCACCTCTGCCCACAATATTTTACTATTTTTCTTGCAAAATTATTCTCTTCCTGCCTTAAGAAATTGAATAGGTAAAAACAATTCACACAAGAAGTGATGCAACAGGCATTAAGTACCAAATACCCAGGGATAACAAATACTAACATTTAGTCAGTTTTATTTTATATTGAAGATTAATTAGATCACACTTCAGGCTATCTCCCTACCTCTCTCTGAAGACTCACCACTATCATTAATTTGATAGGTATCTTTCTAGTGTTCATTTCATATTTTTATTATAGAAAAATGTATCATACTGTTGATGTATGGTTTAAATGAATATACGTTCTAACATATGCATAATTAAGAAAAATGATTTATTATTCAAGCTCCAGATTGACCAAGTATTCTTTTATTCTATTTTCCAATCTGTTGGTTTGGATGTTTTAATATTACTTAATTACCATTAATTTTCTAAAGGTTCACAGTAGACATTGAAGTAATTCCATCTTCCATTTTATTATTTCAAAAATTTCAGTTTTAATTCCCCTAAATAAGTACGTTTATAATCAGTAGTAATTTAGATGTACAAACCTGTTAATATTTGTTGTCTGGATGATTTTCTTTTTTTACCATTGCCTCTCACATAGATAAATTAACATTAAAGGCTTTCCTAAAGAAGCTATTAAAGGAGCAAATCCTTTTTGGAAACATAAATATGAGGAAATAAGGATTTTCAAGAAGGGGTGGTAAACAAAGAAATAGTTTAAGGTAGGTACATTTATTAATTTAAAATTTTGATATTAAAATTTCACATTTTATTTTATTGGAGTCAGAGTGAATGTGTCCTGAGCCTTTCCTGGTTTTTAAATTTTATTTATTTTTTATTTTTTGTGGCTTCTGTTTGTCTTTCCAGACTTATTCTGACCCCCCTCCCATCTGCTTTCTGCCACAGATGTCTGACCTATATACAATTACATCTGTGGATTTCTTTCTTTTCTGGCTTCTAGTTGGTTTTGTCCATTGGAAACAACAGCAGGGGAACAGTGGGAAGACGAACAACAAAGGTAGTGTGTTTATTTCTCTGCATATCTTCCTGAGGAGTTGATTATGCCTGACTTGGTCCTTCATTGCTCCTCTCTCTCCAACTATCTCTACCCAATGACAGTATAAGTTAATAACATCTTTTTGCTACTCTTTTCTTGTCCCTATTGCCTTTAGCCATGGCATTCCTTATGGTTTCATGGACTCCACTCACACCTTTAATAAATTAACCCCTTGTAAATTAACCATTTTTGAATTATTATAATTTGAGCATATATTTATTTCTGTTGGGATAATCATCTTTTAATTATTTTGGCAACTTTTTGATAGAAAGGAAGTGGGTTTGTGATAGAACACAAATATCAAAGATCTCTCTATATATAAAAGTCTAAGCGAGCCCTGACCAGTTTGGCTCAGCAGATAAAGCGAGGGCCTGCGGACTCAAGGTCCCAGGTTCAATTCTGGTCAAGGGCATGTACCTTGGTTGCAGGCACATCCCCAGTGGGGACTGTGCAGGAGGCAGCTGATCGATGTTTCTCTCTCTTCAATGTTTCTAACTCTCTATCCTTCTCCCTTCCTCTCTGTGAAAGATCAATAAAATATATTTTAAAAAAAATAAAAATAAAAATAAATAGAAGTCTAAGCGACCGTGTGACCGTCCGACCATCTGACTGGTAGCTATGACCCACACTGACCACCACAGGACAGATGCTCCACCCGGTAGCTATAACATGCACTGACCACCAGGTGGCTGATGCTCAACACAGGAGCTGCCACACTGCGGTGACTTGGCAGCTGTGGTTCTCAGGTGACACCAGTCGTTCCACCATTCGGTTGATTTGGATATTAGGCTTTTATTATATAGGATATGTAGGTCAAGATAAAAGAAAACACTAACATAGGATAATTAATTATCTTTAATATATACATTTAGATTTCACTTTATACCAAGTTATAAATGAAATTCAGTAATAAATTCAGATTGTGAAAAAATGCTGATTAAGCTCAGCAAGTAGCTTTTATGTGTTTAATCTTGTTTACCATGTCATATTAAATCTATTGAAGCCATAAAAATGATTGGGTAAGACATTACATAAAAGAGACTTAATCAAAAACTAAACATTTACCTTAATTAGCTTTATAATTTTTATAATTTTCATTTAGATATATAAATTAATGCATAAGTGACTAAATAGAGTCAAATACATAAAATTTAGTAATATTTTTGATGAAAAATAGTGCTCTTATTACCCATGAAAAATGTTATTCTTTAAGAATGCATCCTATAAAATATATTGCTGATCAATATATGTCCTACCCAATGGTCTCTGCTGTAAATTTTTGTAGCTTTTGCAACTGGTATATGCAAAGATGAACTCTATAAAGTATAATTGGACTTTTCCCCTTAATCATAATCTCTTATACTTATTAGTTACAGCTAAACTCATATTTTAGTTATTCCATTTTTCTTATCAGAGCCTCCCTCCTGCAAATATTTTGTGATCCATCTAATTCTTATCTCTCTATATAAAAGGCTAATATGCTAAGTGTCCAACTGTCTGAGCAGTCACTATGACTCGCACTGACCACCAGGGAACAGATGCTCAATGCAGGAGCTGCTGAGCTACAGTGACTTGTCAGTGGTGGTTCTTGGATGATGCACCTCAAAACCAGAGAGGAGGGAGCCCAATTCCTCGCAGGGCCATGCAATCCCACCCTCAGCCATAGGTTATATTGTTGCTGGGGCACTGTCAGCCCCAACTCTGGTTTACTGCACACTTGTGTTTGTGTTCCACACCCTGTAGGACTGCAACTTTGCAAAGTGCCCTCTTGTACTTCAAGATCCCTTGGGGGATGTTGGAGAGCTGGTTTCAGCCTGATCCCTGCACGCTAGACTGAGGGACTCCACCTGCCTGAGGGACCCCGCTCACTCCGCAGACTCTGGGGAAGGACTGCGGGAGGTTGGCTCCGGGGCGTGTCCAGCCTGTCCTGTCCCGTCCTGCCCTACGGGCCACCTTCTAATTAATTTCCTTTTAATGTGCATGAATCTGTGCACTGGATCACTAGTACATTATAAAATTCTAGATCAAGCTGTACTTCCTCCAGAAACCTGCCTACCAATATTCACTGTTCTCTTCTACATCTGAAAAATATCATTCATCCATTACATACAATTTAGCATAAAAGATTAGACCATGGGGTTGTGACAGTGATACACACAATTATTAATAAAACCTTGATTGATAATTGATAATTTGTTATTTTTAGGCAAGTTGTTGAGTGTGCAAAAGACTGATTGTTATGATGAATCCAAGAATCCAATCTACTATGGAGATTAATAATTGATAATACAATTTATTAGAGTCTATTGATTTTAGTTCTAAATGAGATAGAAAGAATTATTGCAGAGAAAGAGTGAGCAAATGAGCAAGTAGATGACAATAATTTTTAGTTGGAATAAAATTTTTAGTTGATTTAGTTACACTAATATCAAGAGGTGATATGATACCACAGAGGTTTGAGCCTGAGATGAAGTGGCAGTGATGTTAAGATCAGAGTGCAAGATGTGTCACCCATGAGGATACTGAATTTTTTAAGCACCTTATGTGATGGCTAAAAAGATACTATCTGTACTCATCCTATTTGTGTTCCATTTTTCTCTTTCTGTACTGCTGTATTCCTTCTGTAGGTCATCTTTGCTGGGATTTGATTACTTTCTTTGTTTAAATTCAAATACTGTTAAAATGTGAATGCTTGATTTTTTCCACTTTGTCAACAAGCCTTTCCCAATAACATCTGCAGAAGATATTTTTCTTACATTATTTTCTAGGAACTATACCCTCTTGTGTTAAAACCATAATGGATTTCTCTGTTTCCTTGTTCTTGCAACTTTCTTTTCAGCCTGATGAGTTTTTCCTGTTGTCTTTGTTTTACTATATTAATTTTCAAATGGGTTTCACATTCTCAGACAGGGGGAATTCCTTATCTAAATTTTAAAACTGCACTTTATCCATTGTATTAAATCATTACATAGTCTATGTTACCCTTTTTAATATTCCTTTGGCAGTAGTAGATCAGTACTTTGCATTTAATTACTTCATCCTTTCTATCATGCGGATTAGACTTGTTCTATTGAATAGTGTTTTCTCCAAGCAAAAGCAAAAATTATACTAATTATTTCGGTGCAACAAGATTTTAATAAGTTATTAAAAATTATTATTTTTTGTATTATTTCTTTCTGTAATACTGATGTTTTTTATAGCTTCTATTTAGGACAAATATCAGGCAACATTATATTTGATAAAAATAAGATAGTCAAAGAAAAATTAAGAAACATTCTAAATTAAAATGAAAATGACAACTGCATACCTGGTAAAAAAGTTAAATATAATAAAAATGTAGCTCACAAATACATCCTTTTAAAAATAAAATAAAATTTGGTTACTTTACTAATTTTTTTAAAAAGTACAATTATTATTCCATATTGACCAGAACAGTTGTATGTATATGTGTATCTATATATAAAAGCCTAAGTGACCATTACAACTGAATGACCAGAACGACCGGTCGACCAGTCGTTATGACGCACACTGACCACCAGGGGACAGACACTCAATGCAGGAGCTGCCCCCTGGTGGTCAGTGTGCTCCCACAGCCAACCATGGCTAGCCAAACTCCCCCAGTCCTTCCCCCTGGCTGACAATCCTTCTGCAGTCCCTCCCTTGTCCAGCAGGCCCCATCTGGCAGCTGACAGGCCCTATCTGGCAACTGGCAGGCCCTGTCCAGTAGCTGGCAGGCCCTGTCTGGCAGCTGGCAGGGTCCGGCCAGCCTGGCCCCATACAGGACTCGGCGAGACAGCCCTGATAGGCCCTGATCGCTGGCCAGGCCTGGGGACCCCACCTGTGCATGATTTTCATGCACTGGACCTCTTTTGTGAATATATATATATATTAGTAGCCCTGCACCAGTAGCTCACCATTAGCATCATTGCCACCCTCTAGTAGCTCTCTGCCCGCTGCCCCACCTTCCTGTAGCTCCCCCGACTCCCTTCATAGCTTGCTGCCATGCCCCCCTCTGTAGCTCTCCACCGCTCACTTGTAGCCAGTAGCTTGCTGCCGCCCTCCTGTAGCTCTCCACCCACTGCCCTGCCCTCCTGTAGCTCCCTCCACCCCCCTGCCCCCCAGTCATAGCTTGCTCCCTGCCCCTTCCTATAGCTCTACACCGCCCACTTGTAGCTTGCTGCCCCACTCTCCTGCTGATCCATGATCCAGCCATTACACGGTCCGTTGTTACGCTTCATGGCATAATGAACATTTGCATATTATATCTTTATTATATAGGATATATATATATATGTGTGTGTGTGTGTGTGTGTGTGTGTGTGTGTGTGTCTTATACCCACATTAGTACACCAATATTGAGCAAGCACTTGCAATATATGTATTTATAATTAAATTATAGTCATATATTAGTCTATAAATGTAGTTTATATAATATACATAAATAATAGCAATTTTTAAAGGATATGAAAATATATGCAAATGAAAGTCTTTTTTTCTACATTCTAGTTTTTCATCTTATATAAGTTCTGACATATTTAGCACACACCACTTCTAATCTAATTAAATTATTTCCTTTGGCAACTATGGACCATGAACAAAAGTCAGCAAACTATAGTGTGCAGGCAAATATAGCACTTGTTTTTATAAATAATGTCCTGTTGAAACTCAGCCATACTCATTTGCTTACATGTTGCTCTGGCTGCTATCACACTACAGTAGTACTTGTAATAGGGACTATGTGGTCCACAAAGTCCTGACCTATCTTCTAGATATAATTCTATCTTATGTAATCTTTTTTTTTTTTTAAATATATTTTATTGATTTTTCACAGAGAGGAAGGGAGAGAGATAGAGAGTTAGAAACATCGATGAGAGAGAAACATCGATCAGCCGCCTCCTGCACATCTCCCACCGGGGATGTGCCCGCAACCGAGGCACACGCCCTTGACCGGAATCGAACCTGGGACCCCTCAGTCCGCAGGCCGACGCCCCATCCACTGAGCCAAACCGGTTTTGGCCTATCTTATGTATTCTTTACATTTCAATTTCTAAATATCTGTAGTTCTAGCCTAAAAGTATTCCTCATTGCTGTCAGAGTGTATCATATGTTTTCACTCAACTACAGCTGTGAGCATGTTTTCCCTTTTGCCTAAAATGCCTTCATGAAAGTCTTTTGTTTAGTTCTTTATAACATTCCATGTTTTAAAAATGCCTCTTCCCTGTGACTTTTGTGGGGCTATCAGTTGTGGAACACAAACTTTTGTCTGTCCGGTTGAATGTAAGACCTGAGCTAGGTAACTAACTGTGCCTCATGGATTTGAGTCTCGAATGGAGACTCAAGGAGAAAGTGCAAGTGGAATGGTTTTTCAATAGCAATGTCCTGATGGAAGGGCTCATAAAATTTCACTGCCGAGGTCCCCAGGAATGTCTTTATTTACATTGTTCACATGCTCTGGTTATTTAGATCTTCCTTTGATATTTTAAAATGTGTAATACCCTTCTAAAACACTTACGTCTTGCTTAAGCTAGTACTGATCTAACATTGTTTTTAAATGGACCCACTCTATCCCGATTCCATTAGAAATTACAGAAATTCTTGCAAGAAAATGTTTAAACATTTTTTCTAACCAAAAATAACATTTAGCAATATAGCTTATAATATAATTAAATTACTTCTATAAAAGTTAGGACCGATTATAAAATACAGAAGAGACTAAAGAACTTTCTTTTCTGTGACTGATTTCAGTAGGCTTTGGAAAAATATTGTTGGAATGGTCAATAATAGTGTAATCATGCATACGTTATTGCATTGAGAGACACCGCTGCCTCTGAGTATCAGCAAAAAATCCAGTAAAGGTTAGGGAAAGACATTCTAGCAAATGAAGGTTTCTATAATCTTTAAAAAGCTATGCTTATAAAAACCAGCACAAATCATAGGTCAACAAAATATTTCTGTAAAAGGGGGACATAGTAAATATTTTTAGCTTTGCAGGCCACATAATGTCTGTCACAACTACTCAACTCTGCTGTTGTAGCACAAAAGCAATACGTAAGTAAGTAAACATGCATGGCCACTTGTCAATAACACTTTATTTTACAAAACAGATAGTATTCCATAGTTAGCTGACTCCTTGTATAGATGGAAGTTTATGCACATCGATAGCCTTCTATACCTGCAGTGTCAATTTGCATACATAGTTTTAATATGGGTATAGCTCATATATGCATTGATTGATTGATCATATTTTCCTGACCCTCCCCCCCCCCCCCCGCTGCATCTGGAAATGTGTCCAAACTCAGAGCTTCCTTTAAGTAATTTTAGAGGCAAAAGCCTATGAACTGAAATATTATCCAGTTTAAAGTAATGCTTCAGATAATTTTCTGGTGAGTGGCTTTTAGATCTCAACAGATGACTTGATGGCAATAGAAATCTGTGTTTTGACTTCCAAATGTATGTAACCTGTGTTCTAAATTCTCTTCTTTGAATGTACATGTCCCAGAATCTATGCCAGATCTATTCTTACAACAAACCAAAGGCTGTTTTCTCCTTTACTCTAGCCGATGTTTACTTTGCTTGTACTGTGGTTTGTTTGTTGGCTTTTAATATCCTAACAGAAATATGAGCATTTACTCATATTTAAACTCAATAAAATTTCTGTGTGGTATCATCTTGAAATGCACTATGTTAACTCTGTGAACTTTTCATAGTTGACAGTCCTTATTAAGCCAAGAAAAAAAAAAACAACTAGCTGCAATTGAAATTTATTAAAATTTTGACTTTGCCTGAACTCTTTGGGAATGCTTCTTCCTTTCAGTCACTTTTATGCTCTAATCTTGCCATTCAAAGTGTAAATGTAAACAGACTCAGAGAAAGCTGTATTAAGTGTCAAAATGAGGGAAGGACTATTTGTCATCTTTTTCTTCTTTTTCTTAAATAAGACTCTTTAACATTTCTTCTAATATTGGTTTGGTGATGGTCAACTCCTTTAGTTTTTCTTGTCTGGAAAGCTCTTTGTCCTTGTATCCTAACTATTATAGATTCTTGCTCTTCATTACTTTGAATATTTCATGCCAATTTCTTCTGATCTGAAATGTTTCTGTTGAGAAATCAACTGACAGTTTTATGAGAAGCCTATAGGTAACTATCTGCTTTTCTCTTGCTGCTTTTAAGATTCTCTCTGTATCTTTAATTTTTGTCATTTAATTAAGGTGTGTTTTGGTGGAACTCTTTGGGTTCATCTTGTTTGGGACTCTCTGAGCTTCCTAGACTTGTATAACTATTACCTTCACCAGGTTAAAAAAGTTTTGTCATCATTTTTCAAATAGGTTCTTGCTCTCTCTTCTCCTTCTGGCACCCATGGTGTGAATGCTGATATGCTTGTCCCAGAGGCTCAAGTTTTCCCAGACACTCCTTAAACTATCTTCATTTTTTGGATTCTTATCTCTTTTTACTGTTCTGATTGGGTATTATTTTGCTTTCTTATCCTCAAAATTGCTGATGATGTTCTGTAATGCATTTTTTTTTATTTCAGTTATTGTATTCTTCATTTCTAACTGGCTCTTTTTTATGTTTTCTATCTCCATTTTTATTTATTTTATTTTTTTCTTTATTGATTAAGGTATAACATATGTGTCCTTATCCCCCCATTGTCCCTCCCCTCCCCCCCCACTCATGCACTCACCCATCTGGTGTCTGTGTCCATTGGTTAGGCTTATATGCATGCATACAAGTCCCTATTTGTTGTTCTCACTAAGTTAATCCACTCTTCCTCTGAGTTCATTGAGCATCCTTATAACCAGTGTTTGAACTCTGTATCTGGTAGATTGCTTGTTTCCATTTATGTTTAGTTTTTTCCTTGAGTTTTGTTTTGTTCTTTTTTTCTTTTTTAATATATTTTATTGATTTTTTACAGAGTGGAAGGGAGGGGGATAGAGAGTTAGAAACATCGATGAGAGAGAAACATTGATCAGCTGCCTCCTGAACACTCCCTATTGTGTATGTGCCCGCAACCAAGGTACATGCCCTTGACTGGAATCAAACCTGGGACCTTTCAGTTCGCAGGCTGACGCTCTATCCACTGAGCCAAACAGCCGGTTAGGGCTGTTTTATTCTTCTACTTGGGTGTTCTTTGTTTCTCCCCTATGTTTGTTTCTATGTAATAGGTAGAGCTCCTACATCTTGAGGGATTGGTAGAGTGGCCTTATATAGCAGGTGTCCTGTAGGGCCACTGGCACAGCCTTCTTGGTCACCTGAGCTTGGTGCTCCATGTGTGCCTCTTGTGAATCTTCGTGTAGTAATTGAGCTTTGATTGCTGTTGGCACATTAATGGGAGTGATTTACCCCCAGGTTGATATGCCACAAGGACTGGCTGGCTGTGACTACTGTGGACGATCTGCTGTGCAGTGGCCAAGCCCACAAAGCAGCAGTCACTTTAGTCTGGTTCAGTTGCTCATTGAGTCTGCCCCTTGAATGTGCCACTCATGGAGATGGTTGGGTGTTGCTTCAGCATGGTCTGAGGTTGTCTACTATGTGCTGACTTTGGGGCCTCCTAGAATTGTAGGCCAAGGTCAGCTGCTGCCTGTGCTCTGTCTGGGGGCCACCTGGCATGAGCTATAAAATGATCTGCAGATGACTGCTATGTGTGCCGGACTTGGAGGTGCCCAGGAGAAGCCAAGTTGTGAAACAACAAGGTATGAGGCATGCTGAGACTAGAGGCTACTTGTTTGAGAGATTTTAGGAAAGTCTGCAGCATGAGCCAAAACAGGCTGTTTGTATTGAAAAGCCACTGGAAATGGCTTAGGTTGGGAGAGGCAGGATCTCAGGGAGTCACTAGGGCAGAGGGAGCAATGTTTGCCAGTTTGATGGAGATTCAGCTATGGTGCCTGCCTACTGGTTCTGTGGGGGAAAGGCTTGTCAAAGGCACTATACTCTGCCAGCACATCTATCTTGGAGATAGCTGCCCTTCTAGTCCTTACTCTCATGCCAGACATTTCAGTTACTCCCCATATGTCCCTAGCACATTTTGAACTGCTACCCCAGCACTGGAATGAGTGAGTCCAAATAAGTTCATGCACGGGCCCTTTAAGAGGAACACTTGGGACTCTAATAGCCCTAATCTGACTCAACCACAATCTCCACTGAGGATTTTACAGCCAGAAGTTATAGAGATTTCTCTTCTCAACACTAGCACTCTCATCTTGATGGCCTGGTGTGAGGCTGGGACCTTTTGCTCCTGAGCAGAACTTCTGCAGCTGAGATATCCCTCCCAATTTTTAATTGCCACACATGGGTATGGGACCAGCCACTTCTGTGTCTCTGACCCATCTATTAGTCTCGGTGTGGCTTCTTCTGTGTAAATCTTTTTTTTTTTAATTTATCTTCATTGTTGCAAGTAATACAGATGGGTTTGGAAGAGGATATATATTTGTTGTATTTAGATAAAAATCATTGGAAACATATATAAGAAAAATACGTAAAAATCTACAAAAGAACATATTTTAGTGTCCTGTGACTTGTTTGATAGAATGAAAATGGACATATTTGAGGGCTGGTTTAGAAGGAATTATTGATCTTTTTTACATTTAAAAAATAATTTAGACATGTGATAGAAGACACTATTAATTTAAAATAATTAATACAATATAAAATATAAATAAAAACTTAAGTACATACTATTACAATAAAAATTAAATAAACAAATTTGTTAAATGGGTACTTCTGTTACAACTTTATTTTTAGGATTCTATTTACTTAAATTTGCTTTATATATAGTAAATTAAGTATTGTTTACTATAAATTTATATTATTTAAAGCTACTTCAAAAGATTCTTGAATGATTTATAACAACTTTAATCAGATCACCATAAGCAGATATTTAATAACAGTATTTATTCAGAGCCTGATAGTTATAAATAATAAAAACTTCAAACTGTGTTTTTTGTTTTTTAATTTCAACTCAGGTAAATAGTTTCAGACCCAACTGAGTCTTGTTGCTCAGTTATTGGAAATGTTTTTTTCCCCTCTTCTTTTGGCTTATTTCAAGTAAGCTCTTTCCTTTTTTCATGTATTGGTGGAGATGGCTTCTGGTATTTACAGGCTTCCTAGTGTCTGTGAACTCAAAAGGTAAATGTCTTTTTCTCTATAGTTCTGGCAAACTTGCCAGAGAAGAGCCAGTATACCTACCTTAGCCAGTGTTTGTGTTTAGAAATACTAGTATAGTGTACTCTGATTCAAAAACTAGAATTCTGTGCAAGGAGGGAGCATAAGGGAGCAATGTTTCCTGAAAAAAGAAAATACAAGGAGAGAAACAAGAAAGCTAATGATCACTATAGCTATTTTCTTATGATCCAATCTAATAAAATGGTATGCCATATAGCATTCAGAGGTAGTAGAATAAATGTTCAGTTTTTACTTCCTCACATTTATTTTATAGACTTCCATGTCTGAAATGAAGAGGATTGTTTTTTGCCAAGCCAGTATATTTTAATCCAGCAAATGTCAAACTAATGCATTTATAATTTATTTGCTAACCTGTTACATATGAAAGGAAGTTTGTGAACGAGGGAACTATGACCACTATAAAGTTTGAAAGTGATTATTCTGGTGAATCTGAATAGTATGTATGGATGAGGTACAGACGACACAAATAGGGTTTTGTACTAAGAATGTGAGGTAGGAAATCCAGACTTAAGATTATTATAGTAGAAATGGAGATGAGTAATAGTCTTTTCTCCCTGGAAGAAATATTTAACTACACATGGTTTCAAATGCTGCCAATTTCAATGTGTTCACATTGCCTTCTTAAGTAAAATGAAGCTGCTTTCATTTCAAAGAACCAAAGGCAATATGCTTATGTTTGCAACAATCACCATAACAAAATATTTATCCAAATGAGCCATACTTTAAAGAATGACTCATATGTTTTTTTCTATAATATGCACTGCCCTTTAAGTAGAAGAAAACAGCTTTAGAAGATAATAGTTGTTATTTTGATTGTCAGTCTATCCCAGATCTGCTATTCTATATTTTGTTGCTTGTAGTCATAAACAGTACTTTCATCTTGAGAATTCTATCTCAAGCTAGAGTATCAAATCCCTGATGGATAAGAAAAAGATGGGATCTGAGAGCCACAGAAGTAAAGATAGATATATAGATATACAGAGATGGAAAGATGAAATAGTGAGAGAGAGGCAGAGAGACAAAATGGAAAAGAAAATACTTAATTTACCTTCTTAAAAATCAGTTGACAACTTTGTTTTATTATTTCCTTAGAAAAATTTGTTGACCAATATTCAGAGAATATACTGTATCCCAGCGAGTGCTGTTACATTCGAACTATTTCATTTCTATTAGTAGTAACTAGTGGTCTGGTGCACGAAATTCATGCACATTAAAAGGGAATTAAGTAGAGGAAATATTTTAATATTGCTATTTGCCCTTTCTCTATAATAGAAGTATCAGAAATGAAAGAAAATCAGTAAAATATATATTAAAATAGTATTTAAAATATATATTAAAATAGTTTATTTATTAATAAATAAACAATAACAAAATGATATAACAACAGACAGGCAGTGTCAAGTCCCCGGCCAGGGACACAGACAGGCAGCGTCACCTCAGTGCTGGACAGGCCTGCACATGCCAGTGCTGGGGGTGGAAGTCCCCACCCCTGTCCCTGCCCAGCAGCTCCTGCCTGTGGATGCCTCCCTTGGGAGCGGCCTCCACCTCCAAGGCAGCATGACAGGAGTGCTGGGCAGGCCTGGCGCACCTACCTGAGCTGGGGGCAGAAGTCCCCAGAAGGTCCTGCCTATTGACTGGTCACCAGTCGTCACTGGGACACTGTTAGAATCAATTAGCATATTCTCTCTTTATTATATAGATGACTTTGATAACATGTAGCTGACTGTATAGAAAGCATCATGCATCATTCCATTTGATCTAAAACTATAACCTCAAGCTTGTGTATCTTTATTCATCTCTCATTAGATTATTGAGTAAACAATTGTTAAAAGACACAAAAGCCTTTGGATTTTTGTGTGTGTTTTTTCTGAAGAGTTTATAATTGATTTTGACCCCAAGAATGTATGTAATTTATTTATGTTGGTTAATTCATCTGTTAAATGAGTCTCTCACTATATATAAAGTAATATTTGAGGATGTCCTATCAATAAAATGCCATCAAGTATCAAACTAAATGTTTCAGAAATACAAAAAGTGCTATAAGGAAAAGTCAGCTTATTTTACTTAAGGATGAGTCATTGGTTCATATCGGTAAAATCTTTGCCTATCATTGGTTTGTTATCCAATGATGAAGACAAGTTCTCTGTGTTTCTGATTTAATTTGCACACATTATTTAGGATGAGAGTTTCAGAACTCAGTATCAACATAATATTGCTCTATAATATGTTGTTTCAAGAAATAAAGAACAGTACGATTTGTGCACCTTTTCTAATGAAGATCTATGCCATTGGAAAGTAGAGAGAACAAAATTGAAGAAATTATAATGGCTGAAAGAAAATAGAGCTAAAAAATAAGAAATTGGGGCTAGTAATACAAATCTCTGTCTTCATGACTAGAAAATGGAATAGAAGTTTATTAGTGACTTATTTAAGAAATAATAGTAATAATAAGCATAAACACAGAGCCTGGGACATTTGAGCAGCTTACTAAAGATTTATTCTGTTTCCCTATAGCAGAGAAATAATAAAATTACATGGAAATTATAGCAAAAGTAAAGGCTTTCAAGTTTGGCAAACATGGGTGTTTTTTTTTTTGAAAAGCAATAACGGAGAAATTACAAAGCTTGGATTCTAATCTCAACTAATGATACCTGTCTGCTGATTGGCCTGGGCAACAATTCAAACTCCTTTCAATTGTCATAACTCTAAAATGAGAATGTTGAGTAATTAAACACTGAGATCCTTTTCATTTCTAATATGGGTGATTGGATGATTATTGATATGTATATTGGCTTTATTAATATGGTTAGAAATATTCTGAATTTTTGTAAAATATTATGACTTATAAAACAGTTTGGTAAAAATTAATGAATTCTATAATTTAGTATCTCTTGGATAATTTAACTAGCTTTGATATAGTAGTCATATAAAATACAAAACAAAATTCTAGTACTCAAATAACATACAGCAGTTAAAATAGATTCAAATTGATAAGCTTTTGGGACACTCTAAGAAATCATGCAGTTAATAAGGACAGAAATAACAAAAACAAAAGTTAAAAATATTGGATGAGAGGTTAATATCTAAAATATATAAAGAACTTATACAACTCAACACCAAATAATCCAGTTAAAAAATAGGCAGAGGACCCGAACAGACACCTCTCCAGAGAAGACATAAAAATGGCCAACAGGTATATGAAAAGATGTTCCACTTCACTAGCTATTAGGGAAATGCAAGTCAAAATTATAATGAGATACAACCTCATACCTGTTAGAATGGCTATTATCAACAAGATAGGGAATCATAACTGCTGGGAAGGTTGTGGAGAAAAAGGAATCCTCATTCATTGCTGGTAGGAATGTAAACTGGTACAGCTACTAGGGAAAACAGTATTATGGCAGTACCTCAATAAATTAAGAATAGAGTTACCATATGACTGAGCAATTCATTTTATGGGTTTCTAATATAAAAATTAGAAAACATTTATTCACAAAGATATATGCAGCCCTGTATTCATTGCAACATTATTTACGGTGACAACCAAGACATAGAGACAACCAATGTATACTTCATTAGAGGATTGAATAAAGAAGATGTGGTACATATATACTATAAAATACTACCAAGCCATAAGAAAAGATGAAATATTTCCATTTGCAACAATATGAATGGACCTTGAGAATATTATGCTAAATGAAATAAGTCATTCAGAAAAAGCTAAGAACCATATGATTTCACTCATATCCTATAAAATAAAAGCCTAATATGCTAAATGTCTGGTTCACTGGTCGGCTTTTCAAACAATCAAAGCATAATCCTATATAATAAAACCCTAATATGCAAATAGATTGAACAGCAGAGAGGGAAGATGATTTGTTATGAGTGGTGGGCACACAACGCAATATACAGATTATGTATCATATAAATGTACACTTGAAATCTATATAATCCTATTAAACAATGCTACCCAATTAATTTAATAAAAAATAAATAGAAATATTGGAAATTGGTTCTAGTTTGCATAAACACTATTATAACTGTATATTTTTACTTTATTCATTAAGATAGTTCACAATTAGGTTGATAACATTTATTGTAACATTTATTATATGTTGCTGTTATTATTACATTAATTTTATCACCAGTTTTGGGAAATTATAGAAAGAGCCTTTTTCTGGGAAACTGAAGATTTGGATTTTAGTATAATTTTTTTTTAGGAATTAGTGTATGGCTTATTTTTTCTCATCCTTGTTTCCTAATCTATAAAATTTTAAAGTAACATTTCAGTTCTAAACTCTGATTATTGCTATGAGCAATCTTAAAACTGATTTTTTTAAAACTATGTTTTTATTGATTTCAGAGAAAGGAAGGAAGAAGAAAGAGATAGCAACATCAATAATGAGAAAGAGAATCACTGATTGGCTGCCTCCTGCATGCCCCCTAATGGGAATTGTACTCACAACTTGGACATGTGCCCTGACAGGGAATGGAACCATGACCTCCTAGCTCATAGGTTGTTGCTCAATCATCAGAGCTTAAAGCTGATTTTAAAAATTAATTTTAGTAACTATTTTCAGAGGATTTATAATTTCTGTCTTCTACTCGATCAGTCTATTTATCACTATTGTTTATAATAATTTAAAAAGACTGAACCCCAAATATTTAGTACAACTTTTCTTTTGAAATGTGAATCTTTTTACATGTGCCCATGGTAGGAGTGTGTGTAGAAGATACACTACAGAAATAAATGTTTCAACTCCCTCTGACCCTGGAGCAAAATAAATGAGAGTAATAAGTTCACCCCTTTGAGTTTTGCCTTGTTACCCAATATTCCCCAAATCATGAAGCCAATAAAAGTAAAATAGTCTGTCAGGAAAAAAAACAACAACAAAGATATTTCCTGGTTTTCCCCCTCAGGCATTTTAAGAAAATTACAATTGTAGATGTATGAATGAAATTACTTCTAAATTTTAGAAAAGTCTATCAGTTCAGAAGTATGTGACTATCTTTAATAGAAAGTTAGACCTCTACCCCAAGAAAAATCTATTAGATGTTTTCCCCTTATTATAAACTGGGGGTGGAAATGACCTAGTTGCTATGTTTTAGTTTTTTGAAATTCAATTGGATCCACATATGAAAAGAAAAAAGGAAAAAAAAAAAGATTGAAGTGGTTCTTTGGTGGAGACTCAATGCTTCTCATCACCAGATAGGAGAAGACCATTGCTAAAGAGCCTTTATCACAGTATTTAGTGTTTTGTTTGTGATCCAAAGTTAATGCTTAATGAATAAGTGGGGGGAAAAAATCAATGCCATAATCCAGGACCTACTCTATTGCTAAACTGCTGCTGTGGCCTTGGGGGTTGATTATCCCCCTCCACTGTTCATCCTTTCTACAGTGTGCTTTATACTTCTGGTAGCAATTTTGTTGACTATTTTACTGAGATTCTATTTTCTTGTGCTTCTAGCCTCCCATTATACTTGTCTCATGTTTCTTATACCTTTTCCCAGTATAGTTCAAGAAATTTTTGTGAGTGTGTGAACCAATGTAAATTCTCACTGCATTCATATGTTCTTCAGCTTCATTTAGAAGTTTCCTGTCATTTCCAACTAACTCCTGCTTGTGTTTTCATGTCACCTTTCCAATTATTTTCTACTTTTCAGTCTTCCTACAAGGACAAAACTGAGTGCATTCAAATTTTCTTTTCACCTCACATGTTGTCCCAATGTTTATTAATCTGCATCTGCCACAGTCCACAGTCCATTATCAGAGTAACTAGTAGTCTACTCATACCATGGCTTACTCTCTTCATGTCTCCTTTAGCATATTGCTTCATGATTGATGTTCCCATTTTTTTCTCTTCAGTTCCTCTCATCCTCTTGATCCATCTCTCAGCCTTTTATTGATTACCCATTCCATTTCTTGAATATTTCCCCACAGTTGTATCTTCCATTGGCTTCTCCTATTTTTTCCTCAATTATTAACTACCTTTTCTATGTATATATCTCTGCTCTCTCCTTAGCTTTAAATGCCCTAAATGTAGATATCCTCAAATAAATAACTTAAGATTTATTTTATATTCCTTTTAAAATATCCCCCTTAGAAAACGTATCCAAAAATTATAGCTTTAATTTGCTTTGTGAATGATTTTTTTGTAAATGTCTATATTTAGCCCTTGTTTCTATTCTCAGCCTTATTGCCATATTCTCAAATGCTACTGCATTAACTACAAATTCACACCTTTTATTTCTAACCGTATTTTTATACATGGGCCTTTAGACCACTAGCTCTTATGCGCACACACACACCTGTCACCTTAAACTAAATATCACAGCTATTACATTCAAGCCCTCCTTCTTTTGACCCCACATTCAACCATTTATGTAGTATTGTCAATTTTATCATGTTACCACTTTACCAGTCTTTTGAAGGCCATAGAGTACATGAGAGAAAAAAATAGGAGAATTATATAATTTAATTTGTAATTCTTTCTTGTTCAGTAACATGCTTCTCAGGCCTCTTCCAAGCATGAATAGGGAGGATTATTTATGCTACTTTCCTCCTTACATCAAAAGCCAGATGCCTCTTCTCAAATGACTTAAAGAGACATTTTACACTGCTATTTCACTTATAATTGAAATTTACAGCTTTCTTTTCTGAAAGAGTTTATTATTTGGCCAAGTAGAAAATATATCCTTTAATCCTATTCTTAGAAGCGCCATGAGACAATTGTTGTTGACTTCTGTAGTTTTTACCCCTGATTACATCAAATTGTAAACCCTACAGTTCTCTGAGATTTTCCCTGAATTGAATATGATAGGTAGCATTACAATAATTGCAATAAAAGCACCACTAAGGGAATAAGCACTTAGGAATCTGGATCCTTGTTTTGAATTCAGCTTTCTAAAATGTAGAGGTTTTACTATACAATTTTGGTTGAGTTATTCAACCATTCAAACGATGGTAAGTATTACCAAAATAAAAACCATGCTTTCAAGCAATGCAGAAAGTTAACACAGTTGGAAAATTTCCAACATATTCACTAGTTTTGTTGTTATGTAAGAGTGGTTTATAGCTAACATTCTGAGTAATGATTGATAGAGTATACATATTAATTTAAATTTATAGTAAAAATCTATTTTGGTATTAAAATGCTCCAAAATTGAATATTCCTGGAATGTATTTTTTTTAGGAATTCACCATTGATCCTATTCTAGAATTTGTTGCCATGAAGTAGAAATTATACATAATTGAGCTGAATGAGAGAATCACACAACAAAGAGCTCTTATTCGATTCCCAGATAATTCTATGAGGGGATGATTAACAAAATATGATTTCTTGTGGATTATACATATTTATTTGCCACAGTTTTAATCATAAAACATATTTTATCTTCATGCTAATTGAAAATATTTTCAGAGCACCTAACCTCACCCAGAAGTTTTGAACTAATGGTAGAGATGTCAGATAGAGAAAGTTAACATAGTTTAAAACTTTTAGTGTATTAAATAATTAGGATGAAAATTATTCCCTGGTAGGTGTAATTATTTTGCATTTTCTCCTCATTTATGATGCTAAAAGCAATAATACAAAATATGCATTTCTTACAAAAATTATTTTATTTTATTATTTCATTCATTCATTTAAAAATGGTCCCAGTGTTCCAGGCTTTAAGCCTTTTCATGGGAATGCCAGGATGTTGCAACTTATTGGTATTCCTAATATTTATAGCTTATTTTGTGTATAATATCTTCCTGGACCTGTGCAAGCAAAATTGAATTCTCCTCATGTTACATGCTATGCCTTACCATTATGATAAACCTTCATTTCATATGGTGTCTTAAATCCAGCCTGTCTGTTGTTATGACAGCCATGGATCCTTTCTGTTGCAGTCTCCACAAAAGAATTTTCTTCTTAGTGCTCTGGATGAGAACTTGAATAGGTTGCATTAGATTCCTTACCTAATCACAAGTCTTCTGAACAGCTGACAAAATGGTAGATCTCAGAAGCACCTCCCACAATTATATGGTGCAAGGTTCTAGACATATAGATCAATGGAATAGAATAGAGACCCCAGAAATCGACCCAAACCACTGTGCCCAATTAATATTCGACAAAGGAGGCAAGAGCATACAATGGAGTCAAGACAGTCTTTTCAATAAATGGTGTTGGAAAAATTGGACAGATACATGCAAAAGGATGAAACTAGATCACCAACTCACACCATACACAAAAATAAACTCAAAATGGATAAAAGACTTAAACGTAAGACGGGAAACCATAAAAATACTAGAGGAATCCACAGGCAGCGAAATCGCAAACATATGCCGAAGAAATTTCTTCTCTGATAATGCTCCTAGGGCAATGGAAACTAAAGAGAAAATAAACAAATGGGACTACATCAAAATAAAAAGCTTTTGCACAGCAAAGGAAACCATCAAAAAAACAACAAGAAGACCCACTACATGGGAGAACATATTTACCAATGATACCACCGATAAGGGTTTAATTTCCAACATTTACAGGGATCTCATGAAACTTAACAAAAGGAAGATAAACAATCCAATAAAAAAATGGGCAACTGACCTAGATAGACACTTTTCGAAAGAGGACATACAGAAGGCAGAAAGACATATGAAAACCTGCTCAAAGTCACTAATTATACGAGAGATGCAAATCAAAACGACAATGCGTTATCATCTCACACCTGTCAGAATGGCTATCATCAACAAATCAACAAACAACAAGTGTTGGAGAGGATGTGGAGAAAAAGGAACCCTTCTGCACTGCTGGTGGGAATGCAGACTGGTGCAGCCACTGTGGAGAACAGTATGGAGCTACCTCAGAAGACTAAAAATGGAACTCCCATTTGACCCTGTGATCCCACTCCTAGGAATATATCCCAAGAAACCAGAAACGCCAATTAGAAAGGATATATGCACCCCTATGTTCATAGCAGCACAATTCACCATAGCTAAGATTTGGAAACAGCCTAAGTGCCCATCAGCAGATGAGTGGATTAGAAAACTGTGGTACATATACACAATGGAATACTATGCTGCGGTAAAAAAAAAGGAACTCTTGCCTTTTGCAACAGCATGGATGGAACTGGAGAGCATTATGCTAAGTGAAATAAGCCAGTCAGAGAAAGATAAATACCACATGATATCACTCATTTGTGGATTATAGAGAACAACATAGACTGATGAAAAGGGACAGACCCAAAGACTGAGAAACAGCGATCAGGCTATCAATCCCCAGAAGGAAAGTAGGGGAGGGCGGGGGTAAGGGGAAGAGATCAACAGAAGGACTTGTATACATGTATATAAGCCAAACCAATGGACATGGACAACGGGGGGATGGGAGCATGAGTTTGTGTGTGGGGGGGAGGTTGGGGGTTAAAGGGGGGGATGAGGACACATTTGTAATACCTTAACTAATAATAAAAAAAATTATATACTCTCAATAAAAATATATATATATATATATATATATATATATATATATATATATATATGCTTGTTTCAAATATCTCTAGCCAGAATAATGCAGCAGCCTTTGTGAGTGAATTGTTCAATGCCAAAGCAGTAATCTTACAGGACTATTGCATGGACAACTGTCAGATCTTAGAAAAGAATCTCATTCTCTAGACTCATTAGAACTTACTACCCTGAACTTCAGAAAAAACACCTGAATAGTTATTCAAACATTGCATTAACTGAACATTTTTCCATGTTAGGTTGATATATGAACTCTGAACTTTAAGTAATTGTTTCTTTTTTTTTTATGTTTAGGATGTACTATCTAGAATGAACAAAATCAGCAGGCCTCTTAACTAGAATGCAATGTATTCATAACATTGCTCACTTTTATTGACCAATGAATGCCAATTAGTTCTCTATATCAACGTGTACTCAGATTTCAAACACTCCCTGCTTGTGTGTGTATGAATTCTGCATTTCCCTGTTTTAAAATTATGTTAAAATTTCTGTGCAGACAAATATGTAATTTTTATTTTATTTTTAAATACAATAACCACTTAATTCTAACCCAGTTGACATATTTCTTTCCTTAGTCAAAAACACGATTGCCCTGGCTGGTGTGGCTCAGTTGGTTGGGCATCTTCCCATGCACCAAAAGGTTGCTGCTTCTATTCATGGTCAGGGCACATGCCTGGGTTATAGGCTCAATCCCCATAGGGGGCAAGTATGAGGCAACCATTAAATGTTCTGCTCTCACTTGAATGTTTCTATCGCTCCCCCTCTCCCTTCCTCTCTTTCTAAAAATCAATTTAAAAATCTTTAAAAAACCCACAATGATTGGCCTACATTTTCCATATCTCTTGCTATATTATATATAGGAAAAAATGATTAAGGTAGGTATTTTAGGAGTTTAATTTTTAACTCAATGATGTAATGCAGTTATGAGTCTACATTTTCTCCATATTTCTCAGAAGTTCCTATCTGTCAAACTCAACATTTGATTTTTAATTTCTTGGTGCTATCTAAAACTGAAATATGTGCTAACCATCTTTAGTACTTCAGAGTTTGGTTTCATCCATTCCATCAACTATTTTAAGAAGCTTAAAATGCTCCCAGGATTGCTTATCTAAAGGGATTTAAAGAAAGACAATATTGGCAGGATTTTATTATATACCATCTGAAAGGAAAATTAACTTTGCCTCAGGTCTTAAATGCAAGTGGTAACTCTATCATATAAAGAGGGCTGTCTGAATAACCTAATTGAATTAAGGTATGAGAAATATTCAGATATTTTATGCCAAAATATGTACTTTTATTTAAAGGATTAAAATGGAACATCTACATTTTGCCCAGTACAATAGTGTAACAATTTTTCACTTTTTGTTTGTATATCTATGAAATATTTTATGTAGCCGCCTAATGAAAATGATAAAATGACCCATATTATCTACACATATTTGACAGAGTTCATAGATTTAAATGAAGAATTGTAAGGGATGACTTGAAGATGTGAGATGAGGTCAATCACAGATGATTATAAATTATATTGCTTGTTTCACTTTTACAATAATTCTTACAAAGAGCCTATTTTGTGGGATTGTTTACTCTTCACATTTAATAATTTGATTCTGTTGTACTATAAATAAAATATCAAAATATCTCCGCGAGTAATGGCTGGCAGAAAACTTGGACTATGAAAGAGGCATATTTTCTTTCCATCATTTTTATGCACAAATACCCAACATCTGGCCAACATCAGAATATGTAGGTTCTGGCAGCTGGTATACCAAATGCAGTCAGAATCTTTTCTGAGCAGGTTCACTACATATGATCTGGGACACATGTTTGATATTATCTGGGAAAACAAAAACTGAGTCAGTGGCTTAAGTTCTACTTGACAATGAAAAGAAGTTTGGCTCTATAAGTTGTTTCTGAGAAGAATATTTCACTTTGAGCACAACAGCTAAAGGTTCCATTATTAATGTAAATAATTGAGAGGGGGAGGAGAGAAGCCTTGATGATTGCCATGGTAAAAAATTAAACAGCTCTGGGATTGTCAATTGGAGTTGGCTTCAGTCACTGGCTGGGAATGCAGGCGTTTGATCCAGCATACATTATCACCAGAAGTCACACTGACGACTGTCTTCCCCTATGCAGTATTTGTTCTCTGGGGAATTATAATTTTCCAATGCCACTTTTAAAACCTTATGACATTTTGTAAAGTGTTTTTGTAATAAATGATACCTAGGTTTTAGAGTAAACTTCAGATAGTTTTATTTGTCAAAAACACACTTTTCCCCTTCTTTAGATAATAGATGATTTAAGTAATTTAGAAAACTTCTGCTGATACTAGGCTACCTATGCACCTACCTGTTAATGTTGCATGTTCCAGGATAAACATAACTGATCTTCCTGTGCAACATATTTTAGTTAACGATAACAGCACATTAATTTGATCTGCAGAACAATTTCCTTACACCTTTATCTGCTAAGAAAATTGAAAGTAAGTGAATAACATTATATTTTTATATTCTTTCTGATTATTCTGATGTAAGATTTTAGTCATAATTCATAGGCAAGAATTCCCAAAAGGAAGATGTAGATCTTTTCAATTCCATTTAGATTAAGTTTATAGATATGTTGCCAGTAATTGTAAGTTACTTATAGCATGCACCAAGTGACACATGGGTGTTGTCTTAACATTAATTTTGTTACTCATGTGTGTACATCTGAGCATAGACACATACACAAATTAATCATTCCTACTACTTCAGAGTCAGGTATTTCCTCCTAAGTGTCATGTTTGTTATGACAGTAGAATCCCACCTACTTGCTAGTTGACCAAATTGTTAAAACAAACTCATTCTTCTAGTAGTCCCCAAAAGTTAAAATAAAAATTTAACTGGATTGAAAACAAAGCTTCTTGAATCTTCTAATTTCCTCTCAAGTTATGTGGTCCTCTTGATGATTATGGTTCTATAACTGCTTTAAGTAATGCCAAGTCATAGAATGCATTAAATAAGGGTTTAACAAGTTTCTTATATCACCTGCCATGCCCCTCAGGCCAAACTACAAAGTTTTATGCACACTTTCTAATTCTGCATTGGTGCCTACGTATGCATTGCAATTATGCATGTATTTATGACCAGTTCATGGGCTTACACAAGCAGGGGTCTAAAATGGACTAAATACAACAGGACTACCTAGGGCCTATCGTAGATGCCCTTATGACATCCATAAGAAAGTTTTCAATAGGTTGCTTGGAGAAATCAGGAAGTATATATTTGAATCTTTTGAATATAGATGGCAGTTAAAGCAATGGGCATAAAATTTATTTCTGAAAGTGCAAAGAGTGAGAAGAGAGCCAAACTGAATCATAACCCATAGTATAAAATAAATATCTTATATAATTGGGTCCATCCTATATAATAAAAGGCTAATACACAAATTGTCCCCTCGACCAGAGTTCGACCGAGAGTTCAACCATGCGGTGGTGCTGGCCAGCCAACCGCCCATGGCCCCTCCTCCCGGTCAGCCCCACTCCTGATTGGCCCTCTCACCCTAATCAGGGGTGGGGCTGGCAGGCCAACTGCCTGCAGCCTCTCTTCTCCACTGGCTGGGCCTGATTGGCCCCGATCAGGGTGGGCCAGACCCCACCTGTGCATGAATTCATGCACTGGGCCTCTAGTATTGGTATAAATACATGATTTAATAAATAAGTAAAAGGACAATAGACAAGTGTTGGGTACAGAAAATTTTGAAATTATTTATGTAGATACCTACCCCCTGAAGAAGGTGGGGAATAATTCCCCACTCTGTCTTTACAGTGGAGAAAATTAAAACTATGTCAGCCAGGTAATTAAGGTTAGCATCATCAATGAAAATCCATATTGATAGTATATACCTTTGATAGGATGTGATAAAAATAGCACTTTATCTCTGTGGTTTTTCCACCCACAAAGCCCACGATATTAATTTAATCATAATAGAAAACATCAGGCAAATACCAGTTTGGGGACATTCTACAAAACATGGAGCCAGCACTCCTCAAAATGTCAAGATCATTAAAAACAAGGGAATGGGTTTAAGTGTCTCTAAAGTTACCTCACAATTTTTTGCTTTGTTTATTTTTTGATATATCAATTCCATACCCTCTCTATCAATCAAGTCCCTTTGCTTAATTAAGTTCAACATGCTAAAAAATGCTTCTGCAATCTAGATTTTAAGTCAGAATAACCTTGTAGTTCCTGAATCCACAGTTAACTGGTATCTTCTCTTATCTCTAAATTCAAATCCCCGAAATGATACTGTACTCCACCAGCTTATCTCTGGTACTCATTTCCAGATGTTATAAATTACTGACTCATCTGTAAATGGGCTCCTTCTTTAGTATGATTCTCACCCTCGATCCATTTAGCAGTGACCCATAGAGCTGGGCAAATATTATTTGAGAATTGGTATGCTTAGAGTGGGCATCCCCCAAAACACTTCTACAATAGCTGTGGTTAAAAGAGCCCAATACCTTAAAGTGGGTGATAAGCAGTTTAATGACCCCCAAAGATATCTGTGCTCTAACCTCCCACAAATAACTTATGTTACATGGCAAAGGAGTACTAATGTCTCAGATGCAATTAAGGCTGCTAATCAGCTGACTTTAAAACGGAGATTATCCAGTATAATCTAGGTGGGTCCAAAGTAACCAATCACAAGAGTCCTCCAAGATGGAAGAGGGGGGCAGTAGAGACAATGTTAGTGTAATTTGATGCAAGAAAAACTCAACAGGTCCTTTTTCACTTTGAAGATGGAAGGGACCCAGGAACCAGTGACTGTGGGCAGCCTCTATTTAGAAAATGAAAAAAAAAAAAAAAAAAGATTTCTTCTCTTGATCCTCCAGAAGGAAACGCAGCCCTGCTGACATCTTGATTTTAGCCCAGTGAGATCCATTTTGGACATCTGTTCTATAGATCATAAGGAAATGAATTTGTGTTGTTTTTAGCCACTAAGTTTGTGATAATTTATTATAGCAACTTTAGGAAATAAATGCAGTTGGTTTTCAGGTGATATATGTATCTTAATCTATACCCGACGAGTACTTCAGCGGAGTCAGTATATTTGTGGTAATTGTGGGTATCCCTGTATTGACATTTGGTTTGCTGATTTGTTTCTCATAAATATGTAGAGATTATTCATAAATAAAATATAAATGATCAGGAGAATTAATGAGTAACCATCAACATCAGAGTCAGAAATGACCCCTCCACATAATAAAATGCACATGAAATGTCCCCATAAAGTATTTTGTTTTGAGGGGATGCTGCCTGAATATTGAGGCAATGAGACCCATGCTTATTTCTGTCTTGCCAAGTGTATTGTCTGACATGGTCTAGTTGCACTTGCCATAGTCAAATGCTTATGCCTTTTGCACAGTAGGCGATGCTATATAAAGAAGCTGAAGAAGGATATGAGAACATCATTTATTAATGTGTGCAGGTTCAGTGAATATGTTAAGACCCTTAATTTTTAAAAAAGTTTTTAAAGCTAGATGATACTTGAAAAACTGTTTGCTTTAATAAAGCCTCAACATTTTCCAAAGAAATCAGAGTTCTCACAGTTTATTTAAAAAAAGCTTTCAAATTTCTTTATCTGATAAATATTATAAAAGAAAGGAATGAATGGATAATAGTGAAATTTTGTTATGCTTCAAACAGTAAAAGTCTATGAAGATGGCTTCATTCTGCAGCTGCATGATAGCTAGAATTTCCCAGCAGAAAAAAGTTCTGTGTTCCTTCCTCTATCTTGTCTGTGCCTTCCAGGCCTCAGGAAGGCTTCTCTGGGTATCAGATCTACCAAATTCTGTTCCCTTAATTGCTATATTTTACATATCACATAACAAAAAGGTATTTCTTAACCAGCAGCCAAAGCTAGGGAAGAAATGGAGTAATTTTGGGTCAGTGGCCAGCATCAATCTGGACTTGGGTAAGTAATATCTGTCCCAATTACAACTCTCTCTGCCAAACCTATACTTTCCCACATCATTTTAAAATGACTTAGGTGTGACAAATGCATATGCTCTTGAGCCCAGACTTTGTCTTGGAAAAGGGGACATAGGCTTCTGCAGCGCACAGGAAAAGAGCATGGGTTGCTAATGCTAACTAGGAGTGAGCAGAAAGATTATATTGTAGCCAATTTTTAAAAATAGACATGTATTTCCAAGCATTTAACAATCATTTCTGGTCTCTACTTCTAGAAATGTCCCATCAGCAAGAGCATTATGGGAAGGGTGAGATGGGCACCTGCCTATCTATATTGTCATCGCTGGGAAGCAGAATTGCTCTCAAGGGGTCAGCATTAGTATCTGTACTTCTCAGAATCAGAAACAAGTGGCTCAGCAGAAGGGGAAGTAAGCAGATATCTCACATGGACAGGGCCCATTAAAAATAAAAATTCACTGGGGTAAAATTCCTTATAAAACAAAAAATGATTTCTGTTCTCCCTGTAAAAAAACTATACTTATTGCTGATTTTTTAATTCAATATTAGGTTAAAGGTAATCAGATTAATATTTAAATACTAGAGGCCTAGTGCACAAAATTCATGCATGGGGGTGGTCTTTCAGCCCAGTCTGTACCCTCTTGCAATCTGGGACTGCCGACTCCTAACCGCTCACCTGCCTGCCTCATCACCTTTAACCACTCACCTGCCTGCCTGATCACCTCTAACTACTCTGCCTGCCTTCCTGATCACTCCTAACTGCTTGCCTGCCTACCTGATAGCCCCTAACCATTCTGCCTGCCTGCCTGCATGATCGCCCCTAACCGCCACTGAGGCTTTGTCTGGAAGGACATCCGGAAGGTCATTCGGCTGTCCAGTCTAATTAGCATATTACCCTTTTATTATAGATTTTAAGAACTCAACTAAGGTCATGAAAAAGAATTAAGTATTTGAACACAGAATTTAAAAATATAATTTTAAAATGCCAAGTATTTATATTAATGAAATAAATACAGGCTGGGGGAAAGTATGCTTACAGTTGTAAGTATGTGAAACCCAGAGTTTATTCTTGTATTATTATTTATACCTACTTTCACCCCATCCCGTAGTGTCATATATTTCAAAACAATTGACATATTGTGATACTTTGCCTAAAGCTCAGAGCCAAGAAACTTGTTTGAAGGAAAACATTTTCCCAGCATAGCTACTGTGCAAGATCAAGAAAGGAAAGTCCACATTTTTTGTTTGTTTGTTTTTTGTTAATCCTTACCTGAAGATATTTTTTCATTGATTTTTAGAGGTAGTGGGAGGGAGAGAGAGAGAGAGAGAGATAGGAAGAAACATCGATGTGAGAGAGACACATTGATTGGTTGTTGCCTTCCCACATGCCCCAACCAGGGCTGGAGATCAAGCCTGCAATCAAGATACATACCCTTGTCCAGAATCGAACCCAGGACCCTTCCATCTGCAGGCCAGCACTCTTCCTACTGAGCCAAATCAGTTAGGACGAGGAAAGTCCATTTTGGTGTTTTCTTTCCTGTACCTCTCTGCCTACTCACTACCCCTGTCGCATGACAGGAGCAGCAGTCACAGCACTGAGGGTTCTGACTCTCATTATAACCCCACCTGGCTTCCAGAGCCATCATCCAGCACAGCCTCAGGATTTCTCAGAGAAAATGGAAATAAATGCAATTTGTCACTGTCTCCTGTCTTGTTTTGCCCATTTTGTTCTCTCCTTAGTTCAAACATTTATTTTAATCAATGAATATATACGGAATTCAATTTTAATTTAACAAATATTCCGCTAACACTTTCTGTTTAATGAGAACAGAAAGTTATATACTATAATACAAGTCAATACTTGGTGGCAAGTGGAAGAGAAGTTTCGTTAATTTTTTTTTTCTCTTATAGGAAAATAAAACTGTGTAAGCAATTGGCAGTTAATGCAAAATTGTGTTTGTTTTAGGGCAAGTACTGTAGAGTAGACCCTAGCCTCTTATTTTAATTTGCTTTAACAGAACATAAAGGCAGTATAATAATCTCCCACAACAAAGCTCAAATAACAAAGTGCTTACTCATCATAATGTAAGGTTGCATACACACCATCACTTGGAGGCTTTCTCTACAGACATCGCAAACACAGAATTGTATTTAAGGCACACCTCATCATATTCTCCCAACCTCTTTCTACTCTGTGTTCTCCATCTTAATCGCCATTCATCTACTTAAGCTACAACTTAAATCATTTTTATTTTCTCGGGCTCCTTAATTACTATACACAAAATTGCTCAATTCATCTTATCAAATCAATTTTTGAAATGACTCAGAATCCCATCCCCTCTCTCCATTCTAACAGCCCTGGATCATTTTCAGCCTATACTATTGGAGTACACTTTCATTACTCAAGTTTTCCCATTCTCAGCCATGCAAAGCAGCTACAGTTATCTTTCTAAATGCAGATTTCACCATGCCATACTCATGATGTAAACTATTAAATCATTACCTGCAAGATGAAGTGCCATTTGGAGACCATGTGTACACTTGCAGTCTTTGCTCTTTCAATTTTTCATTTCCGTAGTTCCATATACCAACCTTGCTAAATTCTTTGCTATACCTTAAAAATCCATTTCAGGATCCTCAGATGGTTCACCCAGTTATTCTTTTTTAAAAAATAATTCTTTATTGTTGGAAGTATTACATATGTCTCCTTTTTCCCCCCTCCCTGCCCCCCCGCACTAGGACCTCACCATCCCATTATTTGTGTCCATGGGCCCATCCAGTTATTCTTGACCTTAGCTCTCTTATTCCTTTTCCATCTGAAAAATTAAACACCAAAGCTAGAATTGTCTTAAGTTTGGGTTATCACTCTCCCCTGGTGAGTTCTGGTCTATGTCCACTGTTTCCTAGTCATTAATTGTACTTCCTTTCACACTCAATCCTGGTTGCCTGGATGATTCCCATAACCAAAGGCCACCTTCTTTTTAAAATTCTTTATTTATATAGGGGCAAGTAGCTGTAATTGGAACTAGATATTTCTACATAGTATATATAAAATTTGTATAATAAAATATGTACCTAAATACCCTGATTCTACATTCTGTCATAGGAGGGATAACAGCTAATCTTTAATGTGTGCATACTGTGTTAAACACATTTCAAAACTCCTTATGAGTAAAATGTCATTTGTGCTTTACAATAATCCTGAAAGGAAAGCACTCTGATCATTCAAATTTAGCAGATGGAGAAACTGATGCAAAGTAAGTTTAAGTAACTTGGTCAAAGTCACATGCCTGATAAGGGTAAAGAAGTGGTGCTGTCAGGTAAACCAAAGAAATGGCTTCGTGATTTATATTCTTATGTTGTGCAATATGCAGGCTCATCTTGTGTTTCTACCACCTTAGACCAAGTACCTAAAAGGTGCATGAAAAATACCTTAGTAAAGTGAATGAATTTTAAAGAATAGAGAAATGCCATTTCAAATGTCCCAGTGAAGTAAATTCATACCGACTTAAATGGTTGGTTGTGTCAAAATAAGATCCACCTCCTCTTTTTTATTTTATAAAATGTCTGTAATAGTGTTATTATAATTCTCTTCTCCCTTCTGCCCCAATAGCAAGAACAGTAAATTACTGCTACTGAAATTATCGAATTATATAAAATAATTTTGCAAGTTATAACTCCTTTTTCTATCCTTTCTAAACTTAGAGCTTTTTATTTATTTTCACTAACTTATTTGCTTATTTTACTAACATTACTAGATCAAGGGTTGATATGGTAGGTGAAAATCTGGAAATAAGAATAAGTGAACACCAGTCAGAGAAAGATATGTATCACATGGTCTCACTTATATGTGGAATCTAATGAACAATATAAACTGATGAGTAAAATAGAACCAGCAACATAGAAGTATAGAACAGACTGATGAATTTCAGAAGAAAGGGGGAGATGGGGAGTGGTGGAAGGGAAGTGATTAACTGGGGAACTTAAATGCATATAAGCATAACCAATGGCCAGGGACAATAGAGTGGTAAAGGCCTGGGAGGGGCAAGTATGGGGTGGAGGGGGTCAATGGGGAAAAAAACACACAAACAAAGGGGACATCTGTAATACTTTCAACTATAAAGATACATTTAAAAAATTAAAGGTTAAAAAATCAATGGACAAAATAAAATTTCCAAAGTGTATGTTTTTTAGGAATGAAGGGATTCCAGAGACTTTGAAATCATTAGTGGAAAGTAAGTGACTATAATTCCCTAAGTGAGTATTTGACATTCTGTTTGGGAGAGAACCTGCCTCAACAATTGGTGGATTTTTGAAGAGTTAACCAGAAGAATGTGATAATTCCTTATTTTCAGTATAATTATATTTGCATGTTAAGCTTAAAGAAAGAGGGTTACAATATAGTAATGAACACTCTGGAATTAAATGTAGCTATTGGTAACAAGACATTTAAGAAAGTGAGCAAAATTGTATGCATTTAAAAACAATCGCCATAAAACCTATCAATCTTCAATTCTCCCTTTCAAACTGGAGTTTGATTCTCTAATGATTTGTGTGTGTATACACACACATATGCACACACACGTACCCTAACACCACACACACACACACACACACACACACACACACACACACGTACCTGTATGTTTTCTTTGGATCACACTACAGGAAAAAGAAACTGATATACCTTGAGTAATAGAAAAGTCTGTCTTTAAGCAGACAGGATCTCAAATCAATTAAACAAAATGAGCTTTATGAGAAAAACATTAAGCGGACTCCTTCCTGGATTATTTTTCTAAAAGAAAATTTCTCTTCTAATTGATGCCTTGAAGCTTGTTGCTGCAAATTGAAGTTTATGTCAAATATTTGACAGTGCTTCAAGGGAAATGATTTGGTTCACCTTGATTCTCTAAGTGAGACATTTAAGGGGGTTTTGCTTTTTTTAACCTGGAAGCACTGTGATGACATTGTCTACATGGCATGTTTCAACGTGGGTTCTCATTTCTTTTCGTGCTGAGTGCTAAATTGTTTTTTAGTCTATCTGGCAATCTGTTATTTTTTCCTCCCCACATCATGTTCAGTATTTGTCCTTGAAGAGTTGTCAACTGTAAAATGCAAAGAAATGGTACACCCAATTAAAGTGAGGCAAAATGCAACTGTCAAATAAAAGCCATTAACCCCCGAGTACCATAATTTTTGTTTTACCTGGCAGGTCTCTTATCAGTTTTCCTTCAAGTCTAGTCATTACCAATTCTTTTTTCTTTCTTTTACAGATACTGCTTATGGGACTGTTTCATAGTCTATAATACATGATATCTATAAAATTTTGTCAAATCATAATCCAAGTATAAGTTAATCCTTATGTTTTACACTTTGACTTTATTTTCATTCACTCTTTCATTCACTTAACACATATACTTATTTCCTATTACTTTCCAGGACTGTGCTTATCCACTGGGTAGACAATATTGAATAAGACAGGAAAGGTTACTGCCCTTATGAGTTTACAACCTAGTGAGACAGACAAGCAGCTGATAAACTATGACTCACCTACAATTGTTGTAAGTCACATGAAAAAACAGGGCAGAGTTGTATGAGAACAAGTGATCTGGAGAGCATTTGGCCCCACTCCACAGGGTGGAAAGAAAGTGATTAAGCTTACCCCAGCTGGTTTGCTTAGTGGATAGAGCATCAGCCTGCAGACTAAAGGGTCCCAGGTTCGATTCTGACCAAGGGCTCATGCCTGGGTTGCGGGCTCAATCCCCCTCAGTAGGGGGTGTGCAGGAGGCAGCCAATCAATGAGTCTCATCATTGATGTTTCTATCTCTCTATCCCTCTCCTTTCCTCTCTGAAATCAATAAAAATATATTTTCTTTTTAAAAAAAGAAAGTGATTAAGCTTGAAAAAGACTTGAGGCAGGTGCCTTCTCTGCAGTGGGTACAGTTGTATAAGGCTGTGAGTAGGAAACAAGATCAATAATGACGATATTGAGAGGGAGCAGTATGATAATAATGAGGATGAGGGCAAAGATAGGTAACATTTATCGAGGGCTTCCAAAGTATCAATTCAAGTGGTTTATAGTTATGAATTAAAACAACAACAGTCATTAAATTGGCTTTAAAAGTGAGGAAACAAGTTACTTTTTGTGATATGTGGTCTACAAGTAGGGATCTCTGCGTATATTAAGATCATCAATCCGACCTTTTTTGTTTCTCTGCCACTCCATCTCAGTGTGGTCAGTTTACCCTCAGTCTGGCTCCACTCATGGTTGCAAAATGGCAGCAGCAGTTCCAGGCATTATAACTAGATTTGACAATCTTCAAAACATTGTGGGGAGCCGATATAGGGTTAAGCCTCAGACTGACCTGTTGGCAAAGTCACAAACAAGTCTTCTTCCAAGTCTTAAACAACCCAATCCCAGAGGTGGCCGCTGATTTACACGCGCTGACATTTAAAAAATAAAAATGGGGGAATTTGCCGGAAGCCGGTCCACCCTTGCTGCTTGACACAGTCGCTGCAGGGAAGAAACATCTGCACAGCTTATGTTTCAGGGACCCTGGCGTATATGGCATACTGTTCTTAATATGTTTGCTCCCTATTACTTAAATTAGTAAACATAAGATTTGAGAAAATTATAGTAGTTCATGTGTTTTGCTGTTTAAGTTTATTCATGCAAAGTACTTTAAATCTGAAGAAAAAGTGGGCAGATGCTGTTGAAATGTTACATGCTATCTTTGTTGCCATTCACTGTGACAATAAACAATATATCACTTTGTCTCTATGAACATGAGAAGTTGATCATAGAATAAATTGAAAAAAAAGGAGAAAACTTAAAATATCCAAATGGAAATCTTTTCGCTGACTGTATTCAACTATCTTTTCATTACATTAATGATAGTATAACTATAATAACAGTTACTCATTGAGATATAAATATCTTGTGCATGTTAGTCATTTAACATCTAAATTCTCATAACATCATATTAATTCCCAAAATCTTGGGCTCAGAAATTTATATACAACTAGTTATTGAGAGAGGCTGGCAATATCCACATTTATCTGTCCTACTCTAAAGCTAATTTCACAAATATTCTGCCTGGCATTATGTCTTGACCCTGGGAATTCCCCGAGAAATTAGAATATAGCTTTAAGAACCAATGGGCTTTTGAAAATCCCATTAAGATTTTCCACCTAAAATTCATCTTTCAATAAAAAAATTTAAACATTTACATTTCTGCCTTTCATCAATAGCACTCTAACTAAAGTAGATTTGCTATTATTATACTTTCATGGCAATTTCACTTCTAGAACCTTGCTACTTTTCTTTAATTTCCACAAGCTTAGCCCTCTAAAGATTGAACAGGACATGAAAGACATTTGTTCTCCACAAGTTTTCATGCTTCATGTTTTGGTATAAGAAGAGTAAACATCTTCTACAGGAAAGTGAAAGATATTTCTGACTTTGAGTAGGTTATACTTGTCTTCCTGTTTTATTGTTTTGATATATTTTCCACAAATTTTTACATGCGTACCCATCAGTGCACTGTTGTATGACATATCTTTCATTTAATGCTTTTGTATAGAAAGAGTAACTTCAATTGAACTAAACCAATTCTAATAAGTAGATGCCTTTGTAGCTTATTTTCTTTTGGTTTAAGTCATTGTATTTCCTGTTTTGTATCTGCTCTGTCATGGACTTATTGAAAATATGACTGTGCTGGCTGAGTCCGACTGCTATTTCCATAGGCAGGTAAGAGTATTTTAAGATTCAGAGAAGATAAACTGAACAGATAGTGGTTTGTTTTTAATCAGATTTATAGAAAATACTGGGCTGTATTTCCCTTGCCCAGGGCTTGACTATTCCTGAGACTGAGTTTATATTTCAAAGAAGCCAAATTGATAGCCTCTCACTCTCATAATGCCACACAGCTAGAATTATTTAGCAAATAAAAATATAAGACACCAGTTAAATCTGAAGTTGACATATAAAATAATTCCTTAGTATAATTATGTCTCATACGACAGTTAAGACATGAAGATTAACCACCTAATGAATGCAATAGAGGCCCTTACCTTGAGCCACTTAAGGGCCAAGACCTTGAGCTTCCCATCCACACAGCTAATCAGAGTTCCTGGTATATACTGAAGATCCATATGATGGGTGCTTTTAGTGATAGAAGAAGTAGGTACAGTGATAAGAGAAGAAAATGAAGAGGGGGGTGGAATTGATAAAATTTGTTGCTTGATAAAATTCAGTTGAACTGATGAAATAGCTCAGATTCTGTGTCAGGGCTTGAGGACAGTATTATTTATTTGCACTACCAAAAAGCAGCAACAAAAACATTTGAGTGTTATTGGTGGGGAGCTCTCCCTGTACTCACCTGCTGCTGGTGGAAATGGGCTTCTTGCAATGTTACGAGAAAAATAATGTTCTGAAACTTGGGTGGGAGAATGAGTGGAATATATTTGTGTGGAGCTAATTCCCTGAGTTTATCCCATTTCTCTTCATCCCACCAAGGAAGAAGTCTAGCTGTGCTTTTAGCAAGACTAGGATTAAAGCTGTTGCCCAAAGTTCCCCTTCCGTATTTGCACAGTCTAATCCAGCCTTGGGCAAGTTTAGCTTGTGTTCCCAGTTGCAGTCTACCAGCCTATTGAATGCGGGGTCCAAATGGCCACATGGCTCTGGAGGGAACCCAGGCAGGAGCAAAGACAGAGGAACGAAAGAGCCCAGAGCCAAGAGAGCAAACTCCTTTGTCTGGGGGATTATTGAATAAAACAGGAAATATTCCCATATTTTCACGGATTTGTAGTGGCCCCACCTCGTCTGGTCAATAATGTCTGTTCCCATCTTTTACTGACAGGCACCTTCCCTACCTCACCCCAATTAACTGTACATATTCCCAGCTCTCCTTTGTTGGACCCCTCCCCCCAGTAATCTGCAGGGAATGGACTGGTGGTTCCCTGAAAAATGGAAAGTTGCCCTTCCTGGTAAAGCTGCCCAAATGGCTATGCTTATAATGCCTGGCCTTCTCCTTTTCCTTCTTCTTGCTGTTAGTAACTACCTAATTGCAATAGTATTTTGAGCATCAAAACCCTGGGCTATGACATCAGAACTAGTCAACACTGTCACATGTCTGACCAACCTCCTAATGTTAGCACAAAAGGACTAAGGATCATTCAAAAAGTGGATTCTTTTTTTATACCACCTAAAACAGTTTATGTTACATACTACCTTAGAGTTTTTAAGCAATATCATAAAAGCTATCACTTAATAGCCAAAAGTAATTCACTTGACTAAGCACTTGACTAATTAGTAGGCACTATCTTAAAGAGAATATCCAGTATATGTTTAACAAAAGCAGAGCTATTTTGTTTGTTTTTCTTCTTTTTCTTCTTTGGTTTTCTTTGCAAATCTTAGACAAATCTATACTGACAATATCATTAAATGTTGTGACAGTTTATTTTTTTTCTATGTGGAATTCAGAGTCAAGTCTTAATAGTTCATGCATTTTCCTTATGTGACGTGATTTGATTTGTATCTTTTAAGATGTAGAACCAGACTCAAACTGACTCATGATGTTTCCTAGTCATCCATAGCTCCTGTCACAATCTCTGTTAAAACATGTGACATTTCATGGATGGTTAGTTCATATGTCTATACAAAAAAATACCTTAAATATATCTGCAACAGCAGAGACAGCTGCAGGTTATGGCTGACTAAAACTCACACATTCTTTTCATACCAATCTGTGATGTTTGTCTGAACTAATAACAACATGCTGTTTGAACTCTGAATCTTGGAAAATTGTCAGAGCTTAAAAAATAAGTGGATGACCAATAATGTCTGAATATTTGTTTGGGTAAAATGTTCACAGTTTATGAGTTCTAAACATTTTCTCAGTAGTTATAATTTATCTAGGCAGCATTTTCCTTTAATTAAGAAAAATACATAATTTAAAATATTTCCCAGAACTTCATGGTATTCCAATATATTGCTGCTGATAATAAGCAATAAGAACATAGTGTTGTAATACTCAACATAACTATTGACGGAGAGTTAGTTTGAATTGCGGAGATGTTAAGTACAGGATATGTTAAACAATAGGGCAAGATCAGAGAACCTTGAATACAGAAACCTGACTATATCACTCTTTTTCTAGACCTCAGTTTCCTCAACTATATAATGGGAGAACTGACCGAGTAAATATTGACTTAACAGTTCCACAATCCTAAGTTCCTAAAGCAATATTGTTGATTTTAATTAATATAATAACTAGATCTGAAAGTTTTATATAATTTATTTTAATACATTAAATAGTTTAATTTAGTATTATTATTTTTAGTGGCTGTGCTTCTTTAAAAGAAGGTATTTCTAAAGTTTTGAAAACTATAGTAGTTAGTCTCCATGGATGCTGGCTTTGATATTCATTTGTTACAAAACCATTTTAAATGAATAGCACAGATATTCAGATAAGGAACACCTCTGGTGCAAAGGTCTTCAACCTTGCAACTTATGTTATAGCCCAATGGCTTTGGATATCTCCAAATATCTGTGGAAAATATATATTATACTACTGAAGAATTAGGTATATTTCACTCAGAAAGGAGTATCTTTATAGATAACAAAACCAATTATTCTAACCCTAGAGTTAATTAGATTACACAATAACAAAAATAACATTTCTAACTTCATTTATTAGTTAACTGGAGATAATATGAAAAAAATCAACATAATGTAAAAGAAAAAAATAAGGTATGTAATAAAGTTAAGGAGCATGGAGACTATATACGCCCCATTATACAATTAATTAATATATGTCTTAATCTGGGCTTTGTCTTATTATTATTGATTTCAGAGATAAGAAGGGAGAGGGAGAAATGGAAACATCAATGATGAGAGAGTATCATCAATCGGCTGCTGGGGATCAAGCCTGTAACCTGGGCATGTGCCCCCACCGGGAATTAAACTGTGATCTCCTGGTTCATGGGAAAGATGCTCAATCATTGAACCACACCCAGCCGGGCTGGGCTATGTCTTATTTTTATCACACTTCATGATTTGAAGTTAGTTTCATTGTATAACTTGCTTTGAGTAATGAAATGTGAGAAGAAATAGCATATGTCACTTCAGGACAGAAACATCAAGAGTGTGTATTTTGCTATGTTTTATATTCTCTACACAGGCGATGATACTGTTCCAGAATATAGGGTCCCTTCATCAACCTAGGTTCTGGGTTAAGGACAGAGTGAAGCAGAGCTTGCAGCATATATACTATCGAGAGTCACACATATAAGGTAAACTTTTGTTGTTTTAAGTAACTGAGGTTAATGTTGCATAATCTGTGGACTCATGTAGACAAAAATAATTCCAATTTTTGCTTTATACAAGAAACACTGTAAGGTTGAAAGTAAAGGTAAAATAAAGATATGAAAAATGTACAGATAAGATTCCCTTAGTTATTAGCCCAGACATATGGCTATAATAGTAGCAGACAATATAGAATAAAGGAAAAATAAATAATTTAGTAAAAGACAATTTAAAAGAGAAAATATTTGATTCGCCAGCAGTAAACAACAAATATAAACTTGCATTCACCTAATAAAGCCTTGAAAAACTATAGCAAAAGTTAGATAATTATAAGAAGGGATTGGTAAACCCTGTATTATATATAGAAGGTCTAAAAATAAATTCTGTCCTATGAACTAGGAGGTCACAGTTCCATTCCTAGTCAGGTCAGGGCACATACCCAGGTTGTGGGCTCGATCCCTAGTTTGGTGCATGCAGGAAGCAGGTTATCAATGATTTTCTCTCATCATTGATGTTTCTCTCTTTCTCCCTCTCCCTTTCTCTTTGAAATCAATAAAAATATATTAAAAATAAATAAAATAAAATTTATGAAAACAAAAGCAGAAAGTGCAGAAGATAATGAAAGGCTACTGACATAAAATCTTATACATGAATTGGCTTAATATTATTTGAAAGGAAACTGTCAGGAAATGAATGTATATAGTGTAAATTCCAAATCAATCATTAAGAAAATTAAACACAAATATTTGGAAAACATCAATAATGCATATAAAATTAAGTCATAGAAATCTTAATCCACAGAAAGCAAGAAAAAAATTGATAAATGGACATATAGCTGAGAATACTCAAGTAGGAAATAACATTAGTTAATATGTTAAATTCAAAAGGTGTAAATACTTGAGTTAAAGGCAGAATTATTTGATTTAAAGCAAAAAGACCCAGCTGCATACTGTCTACAGGAATCCCATTAAATATAAATATACAGATATGTTTAAAGTTAAAAGATAAAACAAAGTATGCAATGGAAATACTCATCAAAAGAAAGCGAGGATGGTTGATTAGTATGAGACAAAGCAGATGTGAAAATGGGGATTACTAGACATTTTCAAATGATAAATAGACCAAGTCATCAAGAAGACATAACAATTCTAAATGTGTATACTACTGATAATGAGCTTGAAAATACATGAAGCAAAGTGAATAGCAATGAATGAAGAAGTAGATAACACCACATTCCTCTATCAGTAATTGAGATAACAAATTAAAAAAAAAAAAAGAATATAGGAGACTTGAACAATGTTTTCAAACAACTCAATATGGAACACTGCAGTGTAATTAAATGATATATGAAGTATTCACTAGGATAAATTATATTCTAGGTCATAAAACAAGTGTTAATAAATGAAAACAACTCATTTATACAAGAATGTATTCTGAAAAAAGAATTAAGTTAGAAATCAACAACAAAAAATATCTCTAAAAAATTCCTGAATATTCAGAAGTTAATATATTTCTAAATAACCTCTAAGTCAAATAAGAAATCAATTAGAAAATATTTTGAACTGAATTAAAATAAAAGCACCACCTAATAACTTTTACAAAATACGCTTACAATATTTCTAATGTACTTATATTAGAAAAGAGAAAGATTTCAAGTTAATCATTTAAGCATCTACCTTAATATAGGGAATGGTGGGTAAAAATATGTTTACAGTTGTGAGTATGCCTTGTATTATTATTTATTTTTCTTGTATTATTATTCATTAATTATTTTTCCATATTAACAAGTATAAACCTACTTTTACCAACCCCTGTAAATTAGAAAAACAAAAACCGAAATAAACAGGAAAGACATAATAAAGATCAGAAGACAAGGACATTGAGAAACAATAAAAGCTCAGAGAAAAATCAGTGAGCCCAGCCAGTGTGTCTCAGTAGTTGAGCACTGACCTTTATATCAAGAGGTCCCTAGTTCAATTCCTGGTCAGGGCACATGCCTGAGTTACGAGCTTGATCTTCAGAAAGGGGTGGCCAGGAGGCAGCCGATCAGTGTCTCTTTCTCATTGATGATCCTATCTCTCTATCCTTCTCCCCTCCTTTTCTCTCTAAAAAGTCCATAAAAACGTATTTTAAAAAATCAATGAAATCCAAAATTAAATATTTGAAGAGTTTAATCCTATCTAATAAAAGACTATGTGGTCGTGATGCCCTCATGCCATAACGAGCGATCACCAGGAGGCTGCGTGTGCAGCAGGCGCATATGGGTGGGCAGGACTGCGTGCACGCGCAGGTGGGCAGTGGCTTGATGCTGCGTGTGCGGCACCACGCTGTGAGGCCAGGGGTCCGTGGCTCTGCGCGGCACGGAGGCAGGTCCTGCGGCTCCAGCCTACCTCTTTGGGGCAATCCATCAAGGAGCCCGGATGGATGGGCAGGGCCTACCTCTTTGGAGTGATTGATCATGGGGCTTCTGCACTGTGAGAGGACACAGTTGGAGCTCCAGTGGCGCAATCGGTTAGCGCGTGGTACTTATGAGAGGACACAGTCCAGGCTGGGGGACCCCTGCCTCCCCCCAGTGCATGAATTTTGTGCACTAGGCCTCTAGTTAATTGATAAGGTCCTAGCCAGATCAGAAAAAAAGTCACAGTATTCAATTATGAACCACTTTGCGCTAATATATTTCACAATGTAGGTGAAATGAGCAAATTGTTTGAAAAACAGAAATCAGCAAAGCTCATTCAAGAAGAAATAGATAAACTAGCCTATATTTATTAAAGTGATTCGATTTGTAGTTTAAAAATTTCACAAAACAACACCAAAAATGTAGGCCCATGTAGCTTAACTGATGAATTCTATCTAAACATTTAAGTAAAAAGTAATACTGATTCTATAAGCACTGTTTTAGAAATAGATGTGGGGATGCAGCAATTCATTTTATGAAGCCAGCCTTTCTTTATTTAGCTTGGATATAGCCCCTTATCAGAGCTATTATTTTCAAATATTTTCTTTCATCCAGTTGGTTCCCTTTTTATTTAGTTAATGGTTTCTTTGGCTGTGAAGAAGCTTTTTAGTTTGATGTAGTTCCATTCATTAATTTTTGCTTTTACTTCCTAGACTTTGGGGTCAAGTTAACAAAAACCCCTCTGAGACCAAGGTTCATAAATTTAGTATCTACTGAGTCTATTGATGTTGATTTTTTTCCATCTCTACATTTGGGTAGGTTTATTTAGTTCAGGTTGAGCTCAGTTCCACATGATAAAAGAATTCACAGGTGTTCTAACTTGGCTTCATGCTCATTGAAAAACTAGATAAGGAGCAATACAACACACTATAATCCAGCTGGGGAGAATAGATTTGGATATAGTTGAGAGAGCCTGAGGGATAGTATCCTTAGCAGAAAAGAGATTTTTAAGAGAAATCACACTGTGAAACAAAATGAGAAAAATGGTCAATTTATAGGGTTATTTGGTACAGAGGGGGGTTTTGTTGATGCAAATGACATTAAATTAGTAGAATCAGTGCTAAGCACTGCATATTAATCAGTTTGCTTTCCTAGGCTGTTGAATAAGGATGCGTTTGTGTGTTGTTTTTTTTAAAAAAAAACTAGAAATTAGTTCCTTCAGATCAGCATAGAGTGCAAGAGTCTGTCCTTAGAGGAATCATTAAATCATGGGATTCCTTTGAAAGTGCATTTGTGCAAGGATGGTCTTTCATATCCAACATAAAATGCTCAGCCATTCATTAAAAATAATATTACATAAATATGAGAAGCAAAGCTTATTTCAGGGAACTTGGAAATCACCACAATGGTTGTTTTAAAAAATACCTCCAATATTCTTTACCTCTTCTCCCATTATGTCTGTATCTTCCCTTTAATTCCAGGCTTTGTTACTGTTTGGTCAATAAATTATGGTAGAAGTGATACTCTACCAGTTTCAGTCTATAGTTCTTATGAACCTGACAGCTTCCACTTCCTGTCTCTTAGATATTTACTGTTGAAAATAAAAATAATCCCCAAACAGTAAAGATGCCCAACTGCCAGTCCCATGGAGATATTCAATAACCAGCATCAGATTGCCAGTCACAAGATTTAATCATTTGAAGAGCAGATCTTCTAGCCTAGGTAAACTCCTTCAGCTGACACCATGTTGAGTAGAGATCAGCTGACTCCACCACACCCTATGAAAATTATACATTTGTAAGCAAAATAAATCATTGCTTTTGTATAATAGCCTTGACATTTTAAGGTAGGTTGTTGCACAACTGTGGATAACTAGGATAGTTATATGCTTGGCGGCTCTTAAGCTATGTACGGACTTCAGGTGCCTGTGGAAATGTTCACTTCATGATACAAATTCTATCCAAAACAAATACAGTAGCATTTTAATCCTCAAGTTACTGCAAAATCTCTCTTAAAGTCAGCAGTATGGTATTATTTCATTATGAAGACAAATTGATGACCTTATAGTACAGATGAAAAATTGAACACAAGACATTCAAGTAACTTGTTCCAAATCACATAGTTAATATAACTAAACTTGGTTCATTGGTCATGATTTTTTTAAAACATATATATTTTATTGATTTCAGAGAGGAAGGGAGAGGAGAGAGAGAGAGAGAGAGAGAGAGAGAGAGATTTACACTAATAATAGACAAATATGTAAATTGACTGTCCTCCATGATGCCCCACAGTCAGTCAGGGGGGAATATGCAAATTAGCAGGACAAAGATGGCGGCGGCCACAGAGCCAGCCAGAGTGGGCGGGAGGCTTGGGTCGCCCCCAGTGATGGAGGAAGCCAAGCTTCCCGCCCACCTGGGCCTGCCACCGAAGGAGTGGCCTGTGGGCAGCGGCCACGGAGCTGGCCTGAGTGCGCAGGAGGCTTGGGTCGCCCAGGCAGCCACCGAGGGAGGGGCCTGCAAACAGCCCTCAGCCCCTTACCCAGGCTGGCCACGCCCCCATGGGGTGAGGCTCCCGGCTGGGGGGTGTGGCAAGCCTGCAAACAGCCATCAGCCCCTCGCCCAGGCCGCCCCGCCCCCCAAAGGAACCCCAACCCTGATTTGGGACACCCTTCAAGGCAAACCAGCCAGCCCTCACCCATGCACCAGGCTTCTATCTATACTAATAAAAGGGTAATATGCTAATTAGACTGGGAGACCTTCCAGGAGACCTTCCAGACATTCTTCTGGACAAAGCCATGGTGGCGGGGCTGAGGCAGAGGTGGTTAGGGGCCAAGAGGGGAGGGCAGTTGTGGGTGATCAGGCCAGGATGGAACGGCAGTTGTGGGGGATCAGGTTGGTGGGGGGAGGCCATTGGTGCTGATCAGGCTGGTGGGGGAGGCAGTTGGGGGTGAGCAGGCCAGCAGGGAGGGCAGGTGGGGGCGAGAAGGTCAGCAAGGGGAGCAGTTGGGGGCGAGCAGGCTGGCAGGGGGACAGTTGGGGGCAAGCAGGCTGGCAGGGAGGAGTTGGGGGTGATCAGGCTGGCGGGGGGGAAGTTGGGGCAAGCAGGCTGGCAGGCAGAGTGGTTAGGTGCAAACAGGCAGGCAGGCAGGTGAGCTGTTAGGAACCAGCAGTCCTGGATTGTGAGAGGGATGTCGGACTGCTATGAGATTGGGCCTAAACCGGCAGTTGGACATCCCCCGAGAGGTCCCAGATTGGAGAGGGTGCAGGCCGGGCTGAGAGACACACCCCCTGTGCATGAATTTTATGCACTGGGCCACTAGTCAATGATAAGAGAGAATCATTAATTGGCTGCCTCCTGCATGCTCCCTACTGGGAATTGAGCCTGCAGCCCAGGCATATGCCCCTTGACCAGAATCAAACCAGGGACCCTTTGGTCCTCAGGCCAATGGTCTATCCACTGAGCCAAACTGGCTAGGACAGGGGTGGGCAAACTTTTTGACTCGAGGGCCACAATGGGTTCTTAAACTGGACCTGAGGGCCGGAACAAAAGCATGGATGGAGTGTTTATGTGAACTAATATAAATTCAAAGTAAACATCATTACATAAAAGGGTACGGTCTTTTTTTTTTTTTTTTTTTTTAGTTTTATTCATTTCAAATGGGCCGGATTCGGCCCCTCGGGCCATAGTTTGCCCACGGCTGGGCTAGGACATGATTTTTTATATAGTTTACTCCCCCTCAAAAAAGTTTTTCTTCCTTTCAATCCCAAATGATCTCATGAACAATCTCTAGGTCATCTTTGAATCACCCAGAGCTGTAAAAAAAATGCTATACTTATTATTGCCACCATTCTTTTTCTACAGATTTCTAAAGTTTCATCAGTTTCTCAAGGGATTCTGAAACCCCACCACCAATCCTGGACTTTGTTAGTGTTATTTCTGCGCAGTTATCATAGAAAATTTTTTTGTTATTAATGGAGTAAAAATAATAGTTATAAATTTACAGAATAATAAATTGAAGTTATGTCTACATCTTTGTAAAATATGATACATGTTGCAGAGTAATGTTCAGATTTATGGGACATGTTAAAACTCCATTACTTCATTCAACAAATCATTAACAAAGCTTGTACTATGTGCCAGGCACTTAGAAATAAATGAGTTAGTGGTCCCAAGATGAGACTTTAGATTTGGCATTTCCTCTTATTTTTTCATGCATTCTGATCTAAAGATTATATAGTGTGGTAAACATAATCTGAATAATCAAATACCCGTCTCTCTAATTGTTCCCGCCCCCCAAACATTACCCTGAATTCTGAGGTTGGCGTTAAAAGCCCTTTTTAATCATTTGTCTTTAAAACTCTACTCTCTCTCTAACCAGATCTTTCCTAGCTTGATTCTCTCTTAGGCGATAGCAGTTATGCATCACTTCCAGTTGTAGTGATTCTCTGAGCTAAAAATAACAACAACGCTAATATCTTTGTTTCAATTTCAAATAAAAGGTATTTGCCATTACCTTTTCTTCTAGATTTAAAAACAAAAAAACAAACAAACAAAAACAAGAACGGGAGAATAAATGAACGTTTTGCAATTGAAAATATTTTCACTTATAATTACTTCCCTAGTTTTGATATTTTAGGACAAACAAAATAAGTAAATTTTGACTTTACAGATTCTGGAAGAGAAATGTAAACATCCACCCTTTTTGTCAGGTTAGTATGCCAACTAAATGTATCGTCATTTGTTTTTTGTTTTTTCACTTTTTAAAAAAGGTTAACTTACAAACTCTAATTGCATAATCCTCACCAAAGTGTACATCAGAAAGTGTGTTGTGAAAAAAACACACAAAAAGTAACTATTCTCACAGTACACTTAGGCATTTTTAAAACCTATAATTTAATTTGTTTTATGGCAGTCAATACAAAAATTGAAAACCTGTGTTGGAGGCAGAGAGTTTGAATGGATGGAGTGGTGGGTGTGCATACACTTTGAGCTCACCAGAACACACCATGGTTCTTTTGGCTCTGTCAGGTGCTGCCAGCCATAGGATTTAAGGCTGACCATAAAATTTGTCTCTACCAGGGTATCTTTGAGAAGGAAAGGAAGGGCTTTTAATAATCATACGATAATGGACATAAACAAGACAAACAGAGCTGTTCTTATCAAATTGGGACTTGCCATTCATCACAGGCAATGGAATGTGACTAGAGCTTATTCTTTCTCTGATCTTTTCCTTTAAATTCTTTTTAAGCAAGGAGAGCCCCTTTCTCTCAAGACTTGGAGCTGTAAGCTTGTGAACTTAAAGTTGTCTTAGACTTTGTCACCTACCATGAGTGGAATTTATTAATTGTTGAGCAAGTAAGGTGCAACATAAATAAAAGGGAACATAAAAAAAGAAAATAAAGAACTGTGACGTTTCCTTGGTTTCTGATTCTTATTGCTCAGAGAACCATCTTGCTTTCACTGGTTGGTTATACAAGCTAATACACCCCACCTATGCTTAAACTTTTTCACAGTGGGCTTGTTACTCGCAAACAAAGTATCCTAATACACATGCTTGAATTTTAAGGGTACTCATTAATATAGACATTTTCTCTGGGACAAGAAAAGGCAGAAAATTTTAGTTTGGGGGACATAAATCGTCTTTGCCCCCTCTTTTCCTTAGATTTGGCTGTTTTTGGATTCACTCCCTTTTGGCTTGCCTGTTTGGCTAATATGAACCTGTTTCCTCCTCATAAAGGGATCACTGTGCTAGGAAAAATGAAGCTATATGCTTGTCTATACTACATTAAAAATAATCTTTATAGTTTCTTGGAAGCCAACTTAATTCACCAGGAAACTTAATTAGCTTTTGTGGCAAACCCTTTTTATAATAAAGTTATATTTTCCTAAAAAATTGTCTCTATATCTATCAACAAGCCAACCAACACTTTTTGATTATTAAAAAAAAAATCTGAATTTTATTGGTTTCTCTCTGTTCCCATCCTGTTTCTTCAACTTTTCCTTCAATCTTGTGAGTTCCCCCCTATTCACTCAGTAAGTTTATTTTACATTAGACAAGAGAAGTCACTCCTTATTACTCATAACCAAAGATAATAGAAAGTACGTTTCCAATCAAAAATTCTCAGAAAAATGTAGCACATTGGGAATTGGTTTTCTGGTCAATTTTTTTTATATTTTCACAAGGGAAATCTAGATGCCCATAGCATGCAATGGTGAAATGCCTAATTAATTTGTTACCTAATGTAACTAGAACACAGTCCCATTGAGGGCAAGATTATGCGGAATCATGAGAGCATTAGAACAATAAATGGAAAAATGAGGAACTATGGGACTGCAGAGATTGCTTCTGAGGTCTTAGATAATTTAAAGAATTTCTGTTTTCTTGTCTTGATGCATAGAATGAAGCTGAGAGTTCTCTGATTGTGAAAATATTTCTTATTTCTATATCTGCTGGGCTGACTGAATAAAAATCCAAGCCCAGAATTTCCTTCTATTGGTTTCTTTTCTTTTTTCTTTTTCAATTTAAAATCTTTATTGTTTAAAGTATTACATATGTCTCCTTTTTCCCCCTTGATCTCTCCCTGCCCCCCCATCTACCCTCTTAGTACATGCCCTCACGTGCCCCCCTCCCCTGTCTGTGTTCATTGGTTATGCTCAGATACATGCATACAAGTCCTTTGGTTTCTTGATTAGACATGCTAGTGAATTCACAGACTTGAATAGGTCTCTTGTAAAAGTAGGGCATTAGCCAACAGAATAGACCAAAAATGGGGATATTTGAGACAAATGAAAAGACATAGAGGACCTCCAAATTCTCTAGTGCATTCCCAACTAATAATCCCAGAGAGACCAATCCCTCTCCATTGCCTATAGAAGCTATTAGCTTGTTTCTCCCTAAATTAAAAATGTCAGTATTTCCCTACCTGGGAGATCGCACTTGCAGGAGGGAACCAGCAATGCCCCTCTTGCCTCTCGCCTCATGTCTGCTAAATCATATCACTAAACTAAGAACTAGCTTCGTGAACACTTTCAAAGGGATTTTGGAAAATGTTTTTGAAATTTTTTATTTGCAGAACCTAATTGTAGAACTGAATTGTGAATTATTGTGTGACTTGAGTATTCAAGAGTTGAGTTGTTAATAGGACTCCACTTAGCAGTGATTCTGAATGAGGTAAATAGACTTCTGCAATTGATGGTTTGGTTCCTGAATTCTTGGGTTGAATAGTGCAAACCTGAACCCAGTAGTGGGCAAGAAAGTTGGAGTGAGAAAACAAAGGAAGAATTCAACAACATCAAGAATTTAAAATGCTGGAATTTTTTTCTGTGTTATCCCACCCCTGCATTTGTTTCACAGGAGAATCCAGAAAGCAGTTGTGTTAGTTTCCTAGGCCTGCCATAATAAAGTATCGCAAACTGAGCAGCTTAAACAACAGGAACTTTGTCTCAGTTCTGGAGGCTAAAAGCTGGACTTCAAAGTGTCAGCAGGGTTGGTTCCTTAAAGCCCTAGGAGGAAGATGTTCCATACCTCTTTCCCAGCTCTGGTTTTTTAGCTGGCAATCTTTGGCATTTTTTGGCTTGCAGATGACTTCATCATCGTATGGTGTTCTCTCCACGTACCCACTCTCCCTTTTTTTATGACACCAGTTACATTGAATTAGGGCCCACACTAATGACCTCATCTTGATCATTTAGAAAGACCCTTTTTCCAGATATATTCATAGTCAAAGGTACTTGGATTAGAACTTCAACATCCTTGGAGGAGACACAATTGAACCCAAAACAACAACTAAAGATCTGAAGTGTATTTTGGCAAGTAAAGCACCATATATATTTATACTGATCTCTTTGTGCCTCATTATTTATATCATAGAATTGAATATGCAAGGATGAAAGAGACTTTCAAATTTATTTCAGGGAAGATTTGGGTTAGATACTCTTTCAATGTTCAGTTCTACAAAGTGTCTTCAGTTAGCTAGAGTTGAGTTTTGTTTCTTAAAAAAAAAAAACGAAGCACAAATTAATGAATAGTGATTTTTCCCTTAAAACTTGTAATCAGTTTATAATTCTTAATTCTGTATATGGGGGTATTCCCAACATAAAGATGCTTAGCACAGTGGAAAGGTGATTTGTGTTGAAATTAATATAGTTTAAAAAAGAGTGGGAGAATATTACATATTTTTCCACTACCACTCCATTAAAGTGATTTGTCTTATATCTACATAGTATACAATCAAGCAGTATTTGTTGAGTGGATTAATTAATTAATCAGTTTCTTAAGTAGAATATACAATAGTAAATCTATTATTTCCTGGGATAGTAAAACAGTACAAATAGCTAAAGAAGTATATTTAGAGAGTTATGATAAACAATCATGTAAACACTGTTGATGTCATAGATGGAAATGCAGTTGGGAAAGTGGCAGCCTGGATGCCATAGAGGTCATCACTATTATCCAGATAAGGGGATTTCTTAGTGTTATAAGCACAATCAAAATCACTTGTAAAATAAACATTTTACAATAAATAAAAATAATTGAATTTTATCATGCTGATGAATAAAGATTTATAAAAACACCAACATTCTCCTTATAGTTTGGTTTTGGTAATAACACACAATTAATAAAGTGAATTAGATATGAAGCAGATGTGTGATGTTTACCATAAAATCCTAATGCAGAAATATTTAGGAAATGTGTTATATCCCATCACTCTGCATTTCAACATTATAATGTCAATCAGTACAGGCAACTGAACAAATCCAAACAAAACAAGTTAAAATGAAATTAATCTGTCAACATTAGTACAACTTCTGAGAATTATGGGCTTGATAGTCAAGGTGGGGTCTTTTTTATGTTTTCTTTATGAGTAATAGTTTTATACTTAGAAAATGCAGATAAATTCATCAGAACTTCAGTTATTTTTTTAATACAGCGCCTGATAAAGTTGTGAAATCCCCCCTTCAGATAGCTCCGTGCACATAAATATCTAGTGAATTTGCTTTTACTCTGCATGTGTGTCTATAAAATTGAATTCTATAACAAAGTTACCAAGAGAGTGACTTTGCTTGAGGCACTAAATTCCACAGGCAGGGTTCAGTGATGTACTTAATGCACCCAGTGTAAAGCTAGTCTAGTAAACAGCAAGGAATAAGCAGTTCTGGATGTCAACAAGTTGCACAGTTAATATTACTGTCTATTCCTGAAAAGTCCCATCTAAGACCACATTAGCTGAATGAATAACCTAAGAGAAAAGAAGCTTTGCTTACCAATTAGCTCTGCTGAATCATCCCCAGCAGGAGAGAGAAGACCCACATAAACAGAGCATATTTTTCAAATCTCCTGGTTGTAAGAGATGTGGCTAACTGGGCTAAAGAATATATTATTGAAATGATTTATCCCAGTTCCTCTGTTACAGATAATAATAAGGCTTGTTAGACTTAATTCACCACCAGTTTAAATATTTGCATTTTACTTTTTCAAACTTCTGCAAAATGTAGAAAAAGTTTCTGATGTGTTTTAGATAATTTTCTCTTATTTTCAGGGGAAAATAGGAACTTTTTAAATTATAAATAAGCAGAAAACTAAAAGAGAATAATTTGAAATAGTATGTGCTTATCTGCCTACATACACGGTGTTTTAGGAAGAGACAAACACACATGCACAAAATGAAAACTACAAACACAGGCCATCTGTTTATTTTGAGCCTCTGTGACACAAATATATGTACTACTTAAGCATCAATACAAAACATCCCATTTCTCTCTTTCTTTAGAATATATGTGGGATAATCCACACACACACACACACAAAAAAAAAAAAAAAAAAACATTTGACTACATACATATAGAGAGAATTTTAAATATTCCTGTTGGTATAAGAGTTAGAGTTGTCTAGTACTTTAATAAATTCAGAAATACCTCAAAAGAATTTTGTTTCAGTAGTTCCTAAAATAATTTATGTAGTATATATTCAATAATATATCCTTAGAGCATGTTCATTATCCTTCTTTTATTTCAGAAATCCAATCTCATTTGAATTATTTGGTACAAAAGGTCATTTGGTGTGTGTTTTGGGAGACTGTGGCATCATTTTCATGTGCTCTTTTTTATGGATTGTTTTTAAAGATGCCTCATATATAATTCTTTTCTATGGTAATTTGATTTGTATTTTTGGCTTCATAAAATGCTGTGCTTAGCCAGCTTAGTCACTACTTATTACTACAAACTCATATACCTCATCATTCTCAAATCATTGTTTTCTTCAAAAAATAAAATGTCTAATTAGCAGTACTTTGATAAATCAACATGTAGGTTCTAAGCAATGAACCTAAAAATGTGTACTTATTACTTGGTGATTGTTGAACATATTAATATCTGTTGGTCTTCAGATCTGTAGTACTCAGTTCTTTCATATATACATCTTAATGAATTGATACATAGCTTCTAATTGTACTCGAGAAATAGTTGTACATGCTCCAGATCTACTTCAGTTGCAACAATATTTACATAATTACTAATAATTTGAGTAAACTTCAAGATGAAATGGGGATATTTAAGAATATAAGCTTTATTTCAATGATTGAAAAGCTATTATTTGAAATCTTAAATGAAAGATTGTAATATCCATTTTGTATACATTCCTTGATTCCTTATTTCCCATTCATTTATTCAACCATATGTAGTAAGCATCTTTTATATGCAGAACTATAATATTATTGGAAAAGATTTAGAAGTGGTACCAAAGTGTGCTTGAAATTGCATTTCACACTTATTTTGATACAGCAAGTTAGTACACTGATCTGTTAGTCTATTTTCAGTATTTGGAGTGTTACAACATAGTATTATTTTAAAATATGACATGGATGGCTGAGAATAAAAAAATAATTCATTTTACTAATAAAAAATATAACCATGACCACATCAGGAAGGTGAAGGAAAATATACTGATATAAATCTTATTCCTAAGCAGAATTAGGTTCCATTTAGACATAATCATCTAAAGCTTTAATATGCAAGTCAGATACAGAGAATTCACTTAAACTAATTAATTTGATGATAAACATAAAATTGAATTCAATATAAACAAAATTTTAGAGAGATGTCAGAAGTGACACTTAATATTTCTTTTAAATTACCCTTTTATATTTGGGATAAAATTCACTATTTATGGCAGTACCTATAAATAAATGGGTTCTATTGAAGAACATGTGTACATAAAATTAATATATTTGGAGTAATAAAATAAAGTAACAAAAATGCAGAATTTGGAGAGCAGAATAATTTTGTAGAATATTTTTTACATGGAGTCACACATATAATGAAAAAGAAACCAAGTAGTTAAAAAAGTATCAGTCATATTATCACATATTATATGTACAAAAATTTATAAAATTAAAACAGCTTTAATTTTTTAAAAATATATTTTATTGATTTTTTACAGAGAGGAAGGGAAAGAGATAGAGAGTTAGAAACATTGATGAGAGAGAAACATCGATCAGCTGCCTCCTGTACACTCCCCACGGGGTATGTGCCAGCAACCAAGGTACATGCCCTTGATTGGAATCAAACCCGGGACCCTTCAGTCCTCAGGCGAACACTCTATCCACTGAGCAAAACTGGCCAGGGCTAAAACAGCTTTAAAAGGAGGAATTATCAGAAACCTTGGTCTTTGAAAGACCAAGAAAAGAACAAAATTAAATAAGAATACAGATAAGAATAAAATAAATAGACAGATTACTTAAAAAGGTAAAGAATTTTATATATTAAGGGACTATGTTGATGGGGCAATCAAACCATTAATCATGTATTAGGCAACAAAGAAAATATATTTAATTATCAAAAGGAATAATTCTATAGACTACTATTTTATCAAATCCTATTAGACTGTTGGGAGCCATTAGAGATATTGGCTTAGACAAAGCCATCTTAAGAACTATAAGTTTCTGGTTCCTCCAGAAACTCCTAATTACCAGAAACCACCTGTGTCTTGCAAATTGGCCAGCAGTTAAAGATAAACTACCCTCACACAGCCGCTAAATCACACATCTCCGCTGATAAGCACAGCCATCAGGAGCCTAATAAATCTCTAGTAATAGGTTACTGCCCATAGACCCCTTTACCCACCCCCTGTCCCTAAAACAGTATATATCCTGCCGCTGTGAGAATAAAGTTTGAGGCTTGATCAGAGCACTGTCTTGCCTCCATTCTTTCGTGTCCCTTGTTTGTTTCATTCTCCTAGGGTGTCTCTTCGTTCCCCCGTTGTTGTCCCGTGGGTCGGGGCATTAGACAAAAATGGATATCAATATTCTAAACAAAATTACCCAAACTTAAACATGTATGTGTATACACACACAAACACTTATATATATGTATTCATCTATAAAATTCCTAAATAATAAAAATACATTTTAATAATGACACTAATACATTACTTTTATATCATTACTAGAGGCCCAGTGCATGAATTCATGCACGGGTAGGGTCCCTCGGCCTGACTGGCGATCAAGGCCAATCAGGGCCATCTCATCCAGTCCTGATCAGGGCCAATGGGGTCTGGCCAGCTGGGGAGGGATTGTGGGAGGTTGGCCACTGGGGAGGGCCTGCGGGAGGGCTCCAGGGCATGTCTGGCCCATCTCGCCCAGTCCCAATAGGCCAGAACCCAGCAGCAAACTAACCTACTGGTTGGAGTGTCTGCCCCCTGGTAGTTAATGTGTGTCATAGCGACTGGTTGAGTGGTCGACCAGTCAACCAATTGATCAGACATTTAGCATATTAGGTTTTTATATATATACATAACTGCACTCAGAAGAAAGTTTTGCATATAAAAGAAATTTACTTTATTCATTGTTAAATATAGAATCATTAAAGTAAATTTCTTTTATATGCAACTTTAGAATATAGAGAATATAAAAATAGAAATCTAAGAATGACAAGATATGTTAACATTGGAAAATGGAAAATTATTAGATAAAATTAGAAAAGTATATCAATAAGGAAGCCTTTAGTCATAAGTAAAGAAAACTATGACTCAATTGACTTGATCAGTGACAAAATGTATTATTTTTCAGGACATATAGTATACTCGGGGCTCCGGTGATGGTCTTTACCCAACTTTACTCTGTGTTGGATTTCACCAAAGGTCAGCTTTAGTTATGTGTGCAACATGGTCATAAATTCCCAGGAATCCCTTCCAGATATGATGACATATAACTATGTATTCTTTGTGTCTCTTTTGAGGCATAGAAATACTAATTCCAGAAATTTCTCAATATAGTTTCCCTCTTATCTTTTGGCCACAAGTTTACCCCCTACTTTTGACTAAACCAATCAATGAAAAGAAAAATAAGAATAAAGATTATAGTACTGTCTCAGACCAATCAGGATTCAAGTCTCTGGATTAAGTCAGAAGTGCCTACCCTGAAACACATAGCTATTCAAAGGAAGCTGGATCTTTAAAGCACATAGACACAGTGTCTTCCAAAAGAAGAAGAAAAAATGACGAATATAACTAAATTCTACTTATTTAAAAAAACAAAACTGAATACACATAATTATAAGCATAAATCAAGTTTAATCAGGTAAAATACTGTGGATGAATGTATAATACAGAAGAGATGGAACACTAGAATGGTGCATAAATTGAATAAAATGGGTGAAATGGTTGATTTTCAGAAAGTCCCAGTGCTAATTAACATAAGGAGAAGGAATATATTTAAACAAAGGAAAAACTTCCCAAAAGTATTTCTAAAACTGTGCTTGACTGTTGCAGATAAATGCTTTATCTTTTTCAGAGTTAAGGAAAAAAATTAAAACATCCTGATTACTTTCCAAAATCAGCATATCTTATATGAATCATTACATAGATCTTTAAAAAGTAGAAAATTATAGACCAATCTCACTTATAACTATGGATGAACCTAATCTACTAGGATTCGGTTCAGGTAAAGCAGCAGTAAAAGCAAAATTAGAGTCACTTAAGATAGGAGTTTATTTCTCATATTAAATGAAGTCGCCAGCTGCAGGAACATCCCAAGTTCCTCATACTTTTCTCTTCCACTCTCTTGGGTGAGGCTTCCTTTTCAAGTTATAGTCTAGGATTGCTGCTGGACCTCCAACTGTAACACAGAAGTTTTAGGAGAGAGGAGGAAAGTCAACAAGTACCATATAGCCTAGTGAGATCTCTTTAAGAAGCCTACCTAGAAGTCACACACAATACTTGTAATGAGTAAGCAGAACTTAGTTACTTGGTTACATCTGGATTCAAGAAAGGCTGAGCAGTGTAGTCATTTAGGTTACATTGCTGCTCAAAGACAGCAAGGCTCTGTAACAAAGAAAGAATGGGAGTTTCTGCCATGCATGCAAAAATCCTTAATAGGAAACTAGCACATCTAATCCACAAATATATTAAAAGAAAATTAAAACATGACCATGTTGACTTTATCCCCAAATGAAAAGAGAGTTTAATATTCTGAGGTCTATTTGTAGCATTCATAACATCACAAAATCAAAGGAGAAAGATTATCTCAATAGTTTGCAAAAAATGATTTGGCAAAATCAGCTGCTGAAGAAGAAAACTTCTAATTAAAACTACTATTTAACGTGATAAATAAAAGCTCTAAAAAAGCAAACAAAGAACAAATGTTACATTTAAAGGAAAACATTAATTTATTTTGTCTTGAACCATTCAAAGGTGTCTAATTTTACTAATATTATTTATCACTTTTCTGATAGTGCTTTTTATTTAATACGTCTTCAGAGTTTTCTTAATATTAATACAAATAAGGGAATTATATAGGGGCTTATGTGGTTAGGAAAAAAAGCCCTTCATGGGATTCTTGGATAGTCCTACCCAGACTCTGTAGAGGATTTACCTTTTCACTTAAGAATCACTGCTCAAGATATATGTATATATATATATATATATATATATATATATATATACACACACACACACACACACACACACACACACATACATATACATATATATATATATGTATATGTATGTATATATGTATATATATAGGCATGGGGGTAAGGAAGCCACAATTATCATAAATATCATAAAAATATTTTTTTCTCTGAAGACAAATTCAAAAGACAAAGTGAAAAACAAAGAAAACTAGGAGGAGTAATATGATGTATAAAGCAGATTGGTAACAAAAATTACAGAACAAGCATTCTTTTTACACATCCACAATGAAAACAAATTGAAAAGCAATTCTATGCACACTAACTTTATCAAAAATAAAATATGAATAACCAAACAAAGTATATAGAAATTATATTGAGAAAACTAAATTTTAATGTGAGACATCAGAGAATACTTAATATAAGATGAAGGATAGCATATTCTTGGTTGGGAAAGGTGCTATGGTCTGAATGCTTTTGTCCCCCCAACCCACCCCTCCCCCCCCAAAAAAAAAGTATGTTGAAAACCCATGCCCAAGGTGATAATTTTAGGAGTTGGGGCTTTGGGGAAGTTAATAGCTCATGAAACAGAGCCCTCATGGATGGGATTAGTGACCATATAAAGAGGCCCCAGAGAGCTATATAATCCCCTTTAGGGTACGAGGGTACAACCAGAAGTCAGAAACCCTGAGCAAGACCCTTGCCTGATCATGCTGGCTCTCTGACCTCAAAACTTCCAGACTACAGAACTGTGAGAAATAAATTTTTGTTCTTTATAAGTTATCCAGTCTGTGGTATTTTGTTATGGCAACCCAGACAAAGACAATACTTAACATGTTTATGTGTTCTGAGATGCATGTTATTAAGAGGCAATAATTAACATTTATATATATATATATATATATATATATATATATATATATATATATAATTGATTTTTTTACAGAGAGGAAGGTAGAGGGGTAGAGAGTTAGAAACATTGATGAGAGAGAAACATCAATCAGCTGCCTCCTGCACACCTCCTACTAGGGATGTGCCTGCAACCAAGGTACATGCCCTTGACCAGAATCGAACCTGGGACCTTTCAGTCCACAGGCCGACGCTCTATCCACTGAGCCAAACCAGTGAGGGCAATAATTAACATTTTTAAATAATAAGATAAATTCTATGGTAAAGAATACCCAGTGGACATTTGAATTTGAATGGTCAGCAAAATTCTTCCTGAGGAGACATTTCAGCTGAGCCCTGAATGACAAGGAATCAGACATTCTAATATCTGGTTTAAGAATATTCCAGCAGAAGAAATATAAAATAAAATAAATTATCAGGTCAAAATAAGTTGAATTCAAAGAAATAAAGAAGATTAATTTTTTTATAGGAATGTATAAGAGGGAAAGTGAACTCAACACAGTCGAGGAATAATCAATTACAACAAAAATCCCAGCAAGTTTTTATATAGAAATTAATAAGGGATTCTAAAATTATATAGAATTTCTAAGGAAATAAAATAGACAAACAATTTTGAGAAAATAGTAACAAAGAGACTCTAAAGTACTTGATCTGAAGATTTAGGATAAATATATCAAAATAAAAACAGTGCTGTATTCATAAAATTTTAGTCATATCAATCAACAGAACAGACTAGGAAGCCCAGAAATAGACATGAATGGCAGTATATTTTTGACACAGTGAAAAGTTAACTCAGTCCATAGCTGTTTTTGCTCAGTGGATAGAGTGTCAGACTGTGGACTGAAGGGTCCTGGGTTTGATTCTAGTCAAAGGGCATATGCCTTGGGTTGCTGGCTCAATTCCCAGTGAGGAGTGTTTAGGAGGCAGCTAATCAATGATTCTCTCGCATCATTGATGTTTCTGTCTCTCTTTCCCTCTCCTTTTCTCTCTGAAATAAAAAATAAATAAATTAATTAATTAATTAATTCAGTGCAGGAGGATGGTCTTGTCTACAACGGAGCTGGAATATTTGCACATTTATGTGCAAAAATGAAATTTAATTTATACCCATAGAATTATCTGAAATGCATCATAGAACTGCAGGGAATTTAGGGGAAAATGTTTATTATCAAATATATTAGACAATGATTTCTTAGGTAGAACACCATTCACATGATTCATAAGAGAAAAATGTCTAAATTGGAATTTATCAATATTAACTTATGCTTTTCAAATGATACTGTAAATAAAATGACAGTTCACTGTATGGGAGAAAATATATTTAGTTATAGATTTTATAAAGGACTTTAATCCAGAATACATAAAGAAATCTTAACTCAGTAATAAAATAACAAATGGCATAATTGTAAAAGAGGAAGAAGAAGAAGAAGAAGAAGAAGAAGAAGAAGAAGAAGAAGAAGAAGAAGAAGAAGAAGAAAGTGAAGGTTTAAAAGAATACTTCACCAAGAAAGAATATATGAGTAGCAAAGAGTAGCAAATAAATACATGAAAAAGTTCCTCAGCATCATTAAATGCAAATTAAGTCACTGTTAAATTTCACTATGCTCTTATTAGAAGGACTAAAATTAGAAAGAAAAAAATGACAATGTGCCAAGTTTTGATGATGACCTGGAACAACTGGATTACTCATATATTGCTGATGGTCATGGAAAATTGTACAACCACTGTGAAAATCAACATGTTACTTTCTTACATGAAGCTATATACACTTACCATGCAAGTACCATATGATATATAACCACAGCCCTAGGTAAATAAATAAGAGAAATGAAGTTTATGTTCACACAAAGACCTGTGCAGTCTTGATAATAGCTTTATATTTGTGAGGACCAACAACTGGGAAGAACTCAAATATACATCATCATTGAATGGATAATCAATTATGGTACATTTATACTGAGTACTGGATACGTCTAAAAAATTATGGTAAAAGTAGAAGCCCAGCCCAAAACACCAGAGTATGTGATTCCACTTATATGACAGTCTTAAACAAAGCTATAGACATGGAAACCAGATCAGTGGTTTTCAGGGGCTGGGGTTTAGGAAGGAGAGGAACAATACAGGGTACAGAGGAAATTTTCAGAGTGATGGAATTCTCTATCTTCGTTGCAGTGTTATACAACTGTATGTAGCCATCAAAACTCACAGAACTGCACTCCAAAAAGAAAATTTTACTCTATGTATATTGTCCCTCATATATTTTACCTAAAATGAACTTCAAAAACCTAAAAGCAGGCCCTGGCCAGTGTGGCTCAGTTGGTTGAGCATTCTCCCATGCACCACAGGTTACCAGTTCAATCTCTAGTCAGGGTGCATGCCCAGGTTTCAGCTTGATCCCCAGTAGGAGGCATGCAGGAGGCAGCCAATCCATGTTTCTCACATCAATGTTTGTGAATTTCCCCCCACGTTCCCCGTGGTTCAGGGTTCGGGCTCTGGAAGAGGGGCCGCACACAAATGAAAGAGATGAGACAAGAAATAATAATTTGGAAATTGGGGGGCCAGGCGAGAGCCCATCCCAAAAGGGTGGACTCCGCTTCTGCTCAGGCCTTGCCATCCTTTTATTCAGTTTGGGATACACCTATAGCCCTTAGGCAGGCAAGTTCCAGTAACAGACAGACTATCTTATCAGTAAGGATTTGCATGTCTATCTGGTGGGGAAGTTGCTTCAGCTACCATTGTCTGGACCAGGGGTGGGCAAACTTTTTGACTCCAGGGCCACAATGGGTTCTTAAACTGGACCAAAGGGCCAGAACAAAAGCATAGATGGAGTGTTTGTGTGAACTAATATAAATTCAAAGTAAACATCATTACATAAGAGGGTACGGTCTTTTTTTTTTCAATAGTTTTATTCATTTCAAACGGGCGGATCCAGCCCGAAGGCCGTAGTTTGCCCACAGCTGGTCTGGACTAAACAGTGGGTGCATAGGCCTGACCTTTGCCCGGGCTTCAAGGGTCACCAGCCTTCTGGGCTCCTTGTCCACACCTCTCTGCTGGTGAAGACAATAGGTGGTTTCCCACAAATGTTTCTCTCTCCATCTCTTTTCCTCTCTCTCCTAAAATAAATAAAAGCATTTTAAAAATCTATCTTCTGCATATTCTAAGTTGACAAATGTCCTCTGGGCGAATGTGGCCCCAAATGCCAAGCTTACCTCTGGAGGCTCACATTCTTCATCTCAGCCCATTATTTTCTGTCTTGGTTATGCTTTCTGAAAGTTGTATGCATGTTATGTCCCATTTTTTAGTTGTCTGTAGCTACCATTATTGGAGGCTGAAGTCAGAATTTATTTGTTCTATCTTCTCCCAATAAACAAAAAAACTATTTTAGGCACATCCAAAGCAATGTCATTAGCCAAATCAAATTATATAAAAAGAGAATGAATGAGACACTTAGGGAGTTAGCAATAGATGTGAGGTGTTGATTTTTTTCAATCATAGTTTTGGCCTGTTGTAATTAAAATAAAACCAACATATCTCAGAAGGAATCAGATGGGATTTACCTGCTCATCTACCCAGAATGTTACGACTTCAAAAATAACTGTATCTCCAAATTAATTAGCAGTGGCAGTCACTATCAGAAGCATGAGTCCATATGACAGAGAATGCATATGTACTTTGATCTGTTGATTTTCCCACTTAATTAGAATGTTTTGTTATTTTTGGTGTAAAATCCAAGAATATGTAAGAGAAATTCTGTAATCAAATATATTTGTGTTGTATTTTCTCTATAAGGATATAATTTCTATTCCTCTGTGTGTTCATAAATAAAACAAATATTTATTGAAGACTTCTCTATGTCCTACAGTGTGTGGTGGACACTAGAAATAAAAAGATTTTTTCAAAAGGAAAATGTTCCTTCCCTCAAGGAACTTAAAAAATCCATCCTGGCAGGAAACATCCAAACACAAAGATAATTCTAAAACAATGTGAAAGGATGTGATAGAACAATATACTATATAAGAGCTTTTGCTTATGCTGAAACCGGTTTGGCTCAGTGGATAGAGCGTTGGCCTGCGGACTGAAAGGTCCCAGGTTCCATTCCGGTCAAGGGCATGTACCTGGGTTGCGGGCATATCCCCAGTAGGAGATGTGCAGGAGGCAGCTGATTGACGTTTCTCTCTCATCGATGTTTCTAACTCTCTATCTCTCTCCCTTCCTCTCTGTAAAAAATCAATAAAATATATTTTAAAAAAAAGAGCTTTTGCTTAAAATGCTGGAATAAAATACAAGTTTTGGAAAAATTCACTAGGAATACTTGCTTCTGGCATAGAGTTATCTCTCTGTCATCCCCTGAAGAACTTATGATAGGAGAGACCCTGTCCCACAAGATCACTTGGAACTACACAAAAAGAAGTGCTTCTAGGACCAAAAAGTCCTTCCGCAGAGCGGGAACTAAATTCAACAAAATGGTTCAACAAAACTGTTGAACAGTTTTCAAGAAAACTGTTACTAAATGTCTCTGATTTCACCAAACCCAATGTTACATGCTATGCTTAAAAATAATTTCTAATTTAACCATTCACCATCCACGGCTAGTTACTCTTTTGGCTATGGTCTGAAAAGAGAGATTGCAAGTGACAATTTGCAGTCAAGGTAGAAACACTGTTGAATAAAATGCCCTTGGCTAGCTTTTGTTTGTTTATTTTTTGTCCGTGGGCATACACATGGACTCAGGCCAATGGTAGCTCTGGAGCTGCTCCCACCAGCATCTGAACCTGGACTGGGCATTTCTCATTCTGCCTTCATTTTCAGGGATGTCAAGCTGGCAGCCCCATAGAGGGGACACCTTAGAAAGACAAAAGCTGAAAAAGTTAAAAGGTCCTTAGGGATGTTAAAACACTGAAATTTCTTCAGCAACACATTTTCTACTTTAAAGATATATATAGTACGTTAAACTTCATACAGTCAACTTTGAATTATTATCTTGGAACAACTTCTAGGAGTCAAGGAGACATATAGAACCCTTTATGGATGGGGGTCTGCAAACCAGGCTCTTGGGCCAAACTGTATCTGTGTTGCTCCCAATTAAGAAATTTAAAAATATTTTAAAGGATTATTTTAAAGAGCCAAAAGAAAACAAAGAAGAATATGTGACAGAAACCACATGAGACTTGAAAAAACTAAAGTATTTACTATCTGGCCCTCTTTGGGAAAAATTTGTCCTTCTCTGCTTTAGGACAAGGAAAGTAAAAGGCAGGTGATTATAACCAGGCAAGGCACGTTTCTCTAGTAATACAGAGGACTCAGTATCTAATAAAGCTATTGTAGAATTGGTTGGTAAAGAGATACAGTTACTTACTCAAAACTAGTCTTTTTCTGAAGGGTAATATTTTTGCAGCTTTACTAAATCTATTAGTTTTAGGTCAGTTACTAGGGCTTTGCTATCCTCACAATATCTAAAAGATGAATAATGAATTTAACTTATACCAGACCTGAAAATAAATAGCTGTATATATTTGCAGGAAACATCATCTAGAAATTCATAAAATATTAGTTCCCCAAAACTGTTTTATAAATCTTCTCTTCAAGGAATAAAACAAGCCAACTAAAACAGCTAGGGTTTGAGTTTCATTTTACCATCCACTGGTTGGTGGTATGACCTTAGGCAATGTAGTAGGCAGTTTCTTTCCTTCAGTTCTTTTCCTCATCTCTATAAAGTGGAACAAAATAAAAATCTATAGTATTGGGCAATAGTCAGAATTAAGCAATAATATGACAGCAAAATGTAGTCACAGATTAGGTGCTCGGTAATTACTATTTTTTTTAATATATATTTTATTGATTTTTTACAGAGAGGAAGGGAGAGGGATAGAGAGTTAGAAACATCTATGAGAGAGATACATTGATCAGCTGCCTCCTGCACACCTCCTACTAGGGATGTGCCTGCAACCAAGGTACATGCCCTTGACCGGAATCGAACCTGGGACCTTTCAGTCCACAGGCCGATGCTCTATCCACTGAGCCAAACTCGTTAGGACGGTAATTACTATTATTGCAAAGTATTCCTAAACTAGGCTTTCCATTTTTAGTTACTGATACGGTGAAACCTCTTTCAATTGGTTGATAGATCTAGCTAGCTGCCTAGCTATATATACATGTGTTCCTGAATAAGCAATATGTTTCTTTCTCTATTTGCAATTTAAGTTTTTAAAAAATTCAGAATATGCCTACTTTTGATTTTGAGTAAAATAATACACATGACTTTTAGAACTAGCACCTGAATTCAATGATAAGTTATACATTTTAGGGGTCGACCTTTAAAGCAATACCTGCCTTTGAAGAATTAAGACATGACTAACCCTCTTTGGCATCATTCCATAATGTGAGAAAATGAGAAAATTGCCATGATTTAATGTATTTTGTTTTTCCTCCCTATGATGTTTGGATATTCATGGTTTCCTTTTGTGATATGGCTAAATGCTTAAATTGTTTGACTTAAACGGTCTCTGAAGCCTCTGACAATGCATGAATACCAGAGCCTAAGAAACCATTATCATCCTTTCAGAGCTTTCCAAATAACTTAATGTCTAAGAGAATTAAATTGGAAGAAGAATTCTGCTTATCTCAGATACTGTACCCCCAGTATGACTCATTCAGGATAGAATTTAGTAAGTCCCAAGTAGTAAAGACAATGTCACCTTATAACAAATGACCATAATTGAACCTCAGGGAAAGCTTCATAAAGAAGCATGCCCTTGCTTGGCCTGTGAGTCTGCAACAGAAGGGAAACTAGAGGACAAGACCATTTGTGCATCCAAGTAGAGTAAACATCGGTCCAGAATAAACGGGTCATAGATTCCTGCATTTCTTTGGAGTTTTGACCATTTGAAATGAGAAACCTGTCAGGTGATGTTGAGTATTCTGAATTTCAAACTCTATTAGATTTCCAGGGGAGCAGAGTAATAAGTAGTTTTAAGTTCAGCAGTGCAAGGCAGCACCACGTGGCTTGGATTCTGTTAACATAAGAGTGATCTAGTTAGATGGAATGCTCCCTGGGATAACATTTTAGTTTTCCCTTTTGGAGTTAAAAATAAAAATAATGCCATTTTCTCTCTCACCAAGGTGTTCTTTTGTAGGCTTTTCTGGTGAAGTTACAATAAACCCATATGGATGAAATAAACAAGTTTCTCATTCAGATCCCCTGTGTATAATCCACATCAACCTAATGTTTCCAATTGACTTAAAATAAAAGTCAGATGCTTGAAATCCATTACCATGGGAGGAAGGGAAATGAGAAAAGCTTACAGAATGCATGGAAGACACAAGAAAGCATATAAAATCGCATACTGCATTTTCACACTTTTTGACAACTTGTGGTCAAATAATATCTTAATTCTGTGTGTTGAAATCTAGTGGATAAAGCAATAGGACTTAGACTGCATGTATACCCTGGGGAAAATAAACAAAATTTTATTATACATATAGCCTTGGTTTGCTCAGAAACAAAAGATAGTATCATAAGAAACGGAGTTTGAGAACAGGAAGGGGTTTTGAAGTGATTTATTCCAACCTCGCCACATTACAATGAAGAAGTCAAGGGTGGGAGCCCTAATGATTCTGGTTTGCCCAAAGTTCACTTTTAAGTTCTTTTTTCTTTCAAACAAATGTAATGGCTTAAAGATTTTAATAAAAATGTAGGTATTTGCATTTAGTTCAAAAGGATTTTATAATTTTACCTTGACTTTGAAATGTGGTGCATGACTTTGCATTATTTTGCATTTATTTAATAAATGCAGTTCTTTGTAGCACTTGAGTAAAAGTAATTGATATTGATTACTCAGTTACTAAGTTATATTTTATCAGCTTATACAATAGTTAGATTGGGGAGACTTTTTATTGTTGTTGTTCTGAGTATGCAAATCCCAGATATATATAAGTTATTGTTATATAAAATAACTTATTAGCTTTGTTATTTGTTATTCTGTTGAATCTTTATTGGACTTCTGGCCTCCAGAACTCTGACAGAATACATTTGTCTTTAGTCACCAAGTCTGTGTTATTTTGTTAAAGCAGCCATAGGAAACTGATAGACCATTTACGACTCATCATTCCTTGAGTGATAAATGTTTTAGATACCTTTTTGCTTGGAGATAGTATGTTAAATAGATGATTTAAGAAATCCCTTAGGATCAGAAGCTCAGAATTTAAAGAAACCTCCAGTGCCACACAATGCCAAATCCCTACCCACTCTTTGAATTTCTCTTTGTCTAGGCCTTTAAATTGAATACCTCCAGCAACAAAGAACTCATACTGTTCAGTCCATATTTTCCACCTTTAGACTGTTCTGTTTACCAGAAAGGAAAGCAGTTATTTTTTTATCTGAACTGAAACATTCTTTGTTCTTTTTCACTTATTAGTTAATAAATTAAGAGACATATTTGGTATGTTTAGTTCATTGTCCAATTTATGGCTTTTCAAATACATTTTTAAAAGCTTCCCAAATCTTTCCTTCTTTAAGACTATTTGCTGTTAATTATCAAGTTACCATTTGATATGAACCTCTGACTTGATCATTTTTAAAAATATATTTTATTGATTTTTTACAGAGAGGAAGGGAAAGGGATAGAGTGTTATAAACATCAATGAGAAAGAAACATTGATCAGCTGCCTCCTGCACACCCCCCACTGGGTATGTGCCTGCAACCAAGGTATATGCCCTTGACTGGAATCGAACCTGGGACCCTTCAGTCCGCAGGCCAATGCTCTATCCACCGAGCCAAACTGGTTAGGGCTTGATCATTTTTTTAAAATAAATTTTTATTGATTTCAAAGAGAAAAGGAGGGGGAGAGAGAGAGAGAAACATCAATGATGAGAATCATTGATAGGCTGCCTCCTGCACGCCCCCTATTGGGGCCGAGCCTGCAACCCGGGCATATGCCCTTGACTGTAATCGAAGCTGGAATCCTTCAGTCCACAGGCTGACGCTCTATCCACTGAGCCAAACCAGCTAGGGCTCACTTGATCATTTTTAAGGTGGCTTTCCTAGACCTGCAAAATCAGCATCACCTGGAAACTCATTAGAAAAGCAAATTCTTATGCCCCAACCTCAAACCTACTGAGTGGAAAACTGGTGGGTGGACACAGTAATATGTTTTAACAAGACCTCCACTTGATTCTGATACTTTGCAAAATTTGAGAGCCAGTTAATCTATCCTGCAATATTATCTTTATTATAACTTAGCCCTGAAGTAATCATAATTATTTTCTAGAAAAAATGAGATATTATTAAAAATTTTATGTCTCGTGTTTGGAGATTAATCTATATAATAAAAACCTAAGCGACCGTTATGGTGGAATGACCAGAACGACCGGTCACTATGATGTGAACTGACCACCAGGGGGCAGACGCTCAATGCAGGAGCTGCCCTCTTGTGGTCAGTGTGCTCCCACAAGGGGAACGCTGCTCAGCCAGAAGCCTGGCTCACAGCTGGTGAGCGCAGCGGCAGTGGCGGGAGTCTCTCCCACCTCCACAGCAGCACTATGGAGCAGTGAGCTGAGCAGTAAGGAGCAGCAAACAGGTGGGCGGTAAGGAGCAAGAGGTCCCAGACCATGAGAGAAATGTCCACCTGCCGGCTTAGGCCAGCTCCTAGAGTGGGCCTAAGCCGGCAGGTGGACACCCCCCAAGGTGTCCCGGACTGTGAGAGGGTGCAGTCCGGGCTGAGGGACCTCCCCCGCAGTGCATGAATTTCATTCACAGGGCCTCTAGTTTTTAAATAAATGTAAAAGCCTTAAAGCTGTGGTTCTCAACCTGTGGGTCGCAAACAATGAAAATACATCCTGCATATCATATATTTACATTATGATTCATAACAGTAGCAAAATTACAGTTATGAAGTAGCAAAGAAAATAATTTTGTGGTTGGGGGTCACCACAACATGAGGAAATGTATTAAAGGGTCGTGCGACATTAGGAAGGTTGAGAACCACTGCAAAGTGATATCACCAAAATCCTCAGTGTTACTCATTTCCATTAAACTTCAATTGGCTTTCACTGACTAATTTTAAGTATATTTAAATGTATGCAAGTCTCTGTCCAGGAAAACATCACCATCTGTTCATAAAGGTAATGATCAAGTTAATTACAACACAGAAAGGGGTACTTTTAAATTATTAGGTGGGTAGCTGGTGTACCAATAATATCAAATCCATATTAACTTAGACACTTAGTGGGTTAATGAACTGACAGCTGTTAAATTTGTAGTGATAATCTGATCATACTCAACTCAGAAGAGGAACGTCTTACCTAGAGGAAAAGTCAGCCCATCCAACTCATTCAGAGACATTACAGTTTTAGTGTGTTGTGTGTGTGTGTGTGTGCAATATAATCATACTCTATTGTTGAACTTCATTAACAAATATTTATTGTGTTCCAACTCAATTCCAGACTTGTAGGCACCAGGAATAAAGCAGAAAATAAAATGAACATATATCCCTGCCCTTATAAATCTGTGTTCAGGTAGAAAAAATATCAATATTATATTTATTAAGCACATACTATATGCCAGACATTGTTCTAAGAACCTACAATCTGTGAGCAGAGTACTACTAATGCCACTTTTAGCACATCAAGTAACAGGTGCAAAGAGATGGATTTATTTCTCAGCTAGAAATTGATGAAGCTGTGAATAAACCCACCAAGAGTATGGAGATCATACTCTTAGCCAATTTTATTGCTTTATAATTCAGAGCTTTTAAAAAACCGTGGTTACATAAATGGAAATATGATGGCTCCAGAATTGTGAAAAGTTCAAAAGAAAAATCATCAATAAAACTAGTCATTAAATAATGAAGCTTCAGGTTAAGAAATCTGTACCTTATTTTTTATAGCAACCATCCAGTGTGGATAACTTCCGGGTAGAAAATCTTAAAATAGTGACTTGCCCAGCCAAGTTCATAAAACCTCTGATTCAAAGTTTGGCAGACTGCTTCCAATTAGGGGACACAAGAATGAGAGATGCTCTACCAAACACTTGCTAGTTCAATGATGCCAAAAATTCTACCATTAACAGATATTCATTTGCTTTATTTAAGTCTTTGCTATATAATGAAATTACAACTTTCTCTTTGGAAAAATACTAGTATGTTCAAAATACATTACGGTTTTTTAGGTGTTTATTTTTAATAAGGGATCTAGTAAGAAATACTATGGATATTTATTTAAGTATTTCATATTTAGAAGGAATGGCCCAAATGACTAAGTCATAAAAACAGATAATTCCAAAGCAAAGAACCTAGATGTTTCTTGAACATAATTTGAGCAAACCCTAGTTTTTAGCAACAAATAATTTTTAAGATAATGATTAATGGGTAATGATTCTCCAAGGGAAGGTAGGCAATTAAGAGGGCAGATATAAGGGAGAAACTGCAGTCTGTAAAATTGATATTACACAGCCTCCTGGGGACCTATAATGCGGAGGCTAATTTTCCTCTACATTCTGAGTTGACTCAACAATGTCAGTGTTGAGCTTCAAGGTTAAAGGAGATATTTTGCCCAACTGGCATGGCAAGGTTGCGCTAGAGAGAGCAAGAAAAACTGAAAAAGAAAAAGTTGAGAACTTTCCAGAAGTACCTGAGACAGATTTAGAGAGGTGCATGGATAAGGATGAGTTCTTTTTTTAAAATAAATTTTTATTGATTTCAGAGAGGAAGGGAGTGGGAGAGAGAGCTAGAAACATCAATGATGGAGAGAATTATTGATAGGCTGCCTCTTGCACGCCACCTACTGGGGATCCAGCCACAGCCCGGAATCAAACCTGGGACCCTTCAGTCCCCAGGCTGATGCTCTCTCCACTGAACCAAACTGACCAGGGCAAGGATGAGTTCTTAAATGTTAAATAAAAGATTCATTTTAATGGGACGAAAAATGATAAGATTGAGCTTCTTACTCCACCACCTCAACAGCTATTACTTGTCTCTAGATCAGCCGTGGGCAAACTACGGCCCGCGGGCCGGATCTGGCCTGTTTGAAATGAATAAAACTAAAAAAAAAAAAAAAAAAAAAAGACTGTACCTTTTTATGTAATGATGTTTACTTTGAATTTATATTAGTTCACACAAACACTCCATCCATGCTTTTGTTCCGGCCCTCCGGTCCAGTTTAAGAACCCATTGTGGCCCTCCAGTCAAAAAGTTTGCCCACCACTGCTCTAGATAACACCAAGAACACACAGAGGCCACAAACTCAAGCCACATGTATCTGTTAACATCTTTGTTTATTTTGGGCCCCTAATTGCTAACGTTGGTATCTCTAACTCTCTTTTTAAAAGCAAATATGGACTAAATTTCAGCTTTGCTCATTCCATTTTAAACACTTGATTCATCTGCATCAAGCAGGGCATGTTCCCTAGACTGGAATCAAACCTGGGACCCTTCAGTCCGCAGACAGATGCTGTAGCCACTGAGCCAAACTGGCTAGGGCAAGCAGCTTATCTCTTAAGCACAGTGTTATACAGACATGTCTCATTCATTCTCTGTTCCTGATCTTATCCTTTTTTCTATGTTGTGTACCAGCCCATCACATCTTACCTTCTACTAACAACTACTATGATTTTTTTTTTTTTGGTGCTTCCTCATTTACATAATTCTTCCATGGCAGCCTTATATTTCAGTTTTGTGTTCCCAGTGCACTTCCCTAGTAGTGCCTTCAAACTATTTGGCACATAATAAATATTTATAGTATAAGTGAACAAATGAACAAATTCACTTACCTCTACCTCCTGAGGAAGACTAGAGAACACTGAAAGACAAAGAAAGCAAATGTGAGTGAGAAGCCTTCCTACTCCAGCTCCTCAGAGAGGGAACACTGGGCAACCTGGTCATGTCCAGTCATTTGTTGTATCCATGTTAGTTAGCCTCTTCTTACAGCAGTTTCTGTCCTGCATGAGAACACCGAGCCCCAAAGGGGTTAGGAAGCCAGAGGCATTTTTTTCCTATTTCACATTGTTATGAGAGCCTGACCTGTGTTTAAGTTAAAGGTTTTAGTTCTTAGCATCCATGGCAAAGGATGGGGAGGAGGAAGGACAGTTTTTATACAACACACAAAAACTTCAATAAGCCTTAATGCCCCTAATGGCAAAAAAAAACCCCAAAAAACTGAAGTACAGAATTTTTTCTTAAAATCTATATGTTAGTACCAGTAGTACCAGTATTTATGTAGATCTTAATCCCCCTCTCAGAAATTTTTCACAAAATCTCAATTCTAAAAGTTGTGACTTCTCCGGAGTAGGCACCTGGTCAACTAAGTTCAATGGCCCAGACATGAATAAACACAATTTTCTCTTAAATCACAAGGTGCTTCTATTTATTCTTAAAGCATTTTTAGTTTGCAATGCGAACAGAGGTAACAAAACAAACAAAATCATATCGTTTCTTGAGCAACTCTCAAGTTATAATTAATTTATATTCTCATTTTTGATGTAACTTAAAAATAATAAAAAAATATCTGTCTGAAATCACTGGACATATTTCAGAGATTCTAAAATGAGGCTCTTTGTTGTGGACAGCTGGCTTGTGCAGTGTACGCTATTTAGCAAAATCACTGACCTCTAGATTTCAGTAACATCCCTTCAGTTGTGAGAATCAGAAATATCTTATCATAATTCCCCTGGCTGAGAACCAGTAGATTTGGGGTTTTAAGCTAGAGGAAGTATGGGCTGTGATGCAGCCCTGAGTTACTGAATGGAGATTGGGACATCCTGCACTGAATTCCTTCCACATATTCCTCCAAAGAGAACCTCATTGTTCCTGACAGAGAAACCATCACCTCACAATAGATCTTTGTTGACCAGAGAACATGTTAAAATGACAAACTGAATTGCAATAAAAAATCAAAGAAAAAAATTAACCGTGTTTGTTTTATTATGTCATATTTTATTACTTGTACCAAATTTCTGCTTGGATTTGAGTAATTCTATTTATTTGATGGTTCCAATTGAGTTTGACCATTAGTAAGCCTAGAATATTTTTATTTACTTCACATAAAATGAGAAATGCAAAGGATATATACCTATACATTAAGCATTTAACAAAAAAGTATGAGGTACTCATCACTTTCAATTTGTAAATTATCTCAGTAATACCTAAGAACTTTGGAAGGGAGAGAGATAAATAAATAATTATAAATAAATTAGTTAGATAAGTAGAAAAACCATAACAGATGATGGGGAAAAATCTAGAAATGCATTATGCATTCAAAAATCTTGATGATGCCTTATTGGCAGAGAAGGAGCATAGGGCGGGGCGGGAGGAAATATATAGGGGGGTGTAGGCAGGAAACATTAGGTACTTAACATTTTGTTGTATGGCTGATACGGTAAGGGTATTCCTGCTCTTACATGCTATGACAGGGGCTGTTATCATTTCTAGTGTTCAGTGTTTTCTCTGGATAATCTATTTTTTATTGTAAAAGTTACTTGAGTTATGTAGCCAAGAGAGTTATATAACAGGAAAGGTGAGACATGTGGCTGGCTATAGGTTATGTGGAAGAATGCTGTCTTACATGTCAATGGCCTGAGCCAATCTGCTCTGTTTTGTATGTGTTCACTCTTAATAGAATCCCATGCACTGTTTCAAAGGGAGTAGGAAGAATCTTGCTTTTGTAGCACTCAGGCTCTCTAGAAAATCTCAACATTGTTCACCTCTGGCACAGTTCCACCTCCTACTGATTTTGCTTTGATGACTTAACTTCAGACACTCCAGACATCTTGAAAACAACTATAAGTGATTAATTGAAATGATGGTACATGAAAAGAGAATATAGTACAACAATAATGGAGGTAATTACTGTTCAGATTCTTCATATGGGCTTATATTCTATGGTGCATACTTTACTAAAAGTTTTGGATAGTCAGGACAACAACTGATCACAGAAAGCTAAATTCTCTTCACTTGATACAAAAATGAAGACATATGCTCAGATTTTTATAAATTCCATAATGTGTATTATGCCATATTTTGAGTTTCATTACCCAAAACAAATTCCATTATCTTCAACAAGATGGGCATACAAGTATTTAAGCACAGAATATGTTTCTAAATGGATAAACTGTGAGTGACTATGGGAATTGTATGTTTTTATTTTATTGAGGTTTTCTGGTTAGCATAAATTACAAAGAGCCGCTCAGATGGTCTGCACATGGCATTGAAGCCCCAGATAAGCTTATTGGAATCAATGCACTTTACTCATATTTATTATTCAAGTAAATGGACCCTGAAAACCATAAGATTAGTAATAAAACTAATAGTGCATTCATCAGTTAGAGCTACCTAAACTACCCCTAAGTGTACAAACATTTAACCTCTAACGTGACATTTGTTTATTACACTATAAAAAAAGAATTATTGTTTTGAAAATATTTTACTATTATCAGTTATCACAATAATTCTATTTCAGCATTTACCTCTGTGCTACTCATATCTGTGCTTTGTAGAAAAGCCTCCAGTAACTTCAATATCTAGGAATTTAGAAAAACCAGATGCTTGTTGGGTAATGCTAACACATTCCAGAAGCTTTCGTTTGCCTCATCAGCCATTGTTACAATCACACTGTCTTCCCTAGACATACTATACATTCTATTGGCAAAAATGAAGGAAGGAATCAGTAGACACAGAGGAGCTATTTAAAAGTCTAAAACCAGCAATTCCTTTATAACAACACCCACTCTGGTTCCATGACAACTGGTAATTTTTACTTGTGTAGACAAAAGACATTAATTTACAACTGATGTTTATTTAATGCAGATTTTACTTACTCCTGAGCAAAGAAGTCACAGATGGTAATAAACTTTGGTCAATTTATTTACTTAGAATAAGAGCAAGACTCCCCAAATAGTACCAGTTCTATATGAGAGCATAAAAAGTGCCTGCTGGGCTACACACAAGCCTAATCAGAACACAGAGGGTGTTTTTTCATATCTAAGAATAGCCCTACATTATTTTACATCTCTGTGCATGTGTGTGCACATGTACAAGAAGACCATGACTTCTTTTAGAGATTTGTGAGGCTGCTGATCTGTTTTATGAAATCAAAAGTATCAACTTCATCATAATGAATTAATGGAATGTTACTTTTGTCAGAGGCATGGTTTCTGAGTCTGTTTTTAAATAGGTTCTGAATTTCTGTAGTCAGTATTGTGGAGTTCAAAGCTGGGATTAGCCAGTGGTATTTTTCCCAAATAAGGAATTATTGGTTAAAATATGCTGGGCTAAGAGCAAATAAAATTTAGATACTCTCTTTTGATTGTTAATATACAGAAGAAACAAATTTAAAATTCACACAATTATGTTCCTTAAAATTTAATTATCTTTTCCTTCCTCCCCCACAACACACACACACACACACACACACACACACACACACACACAACAAACCTTTTCCCTAGTTACTACTTATTACAGACCCACAACTCTACCTCTCTTCTTCCCCCAAGCACCAGAATTTGTAAAAGGTCATTCTTTTTAACTCTAACTTTCTCATTTATTGAATAAAACATGTTTTTTCCAGATTTCTAGCTTTCTTGAATTCTTCTGACAATGAGAAAATAACATACGGAGTATTAATTATCAGATCCAATAATTAAATACTTTTTAAGCATTTATAGCATTTGATCTTTTTTCATTATGTATAAGTTTTGATAATCTATTCCTATTTGTAAACCCCCTACTTCACTTGCATTCAAATAACATTCTCTTGTGCTTTTTTTCGTGATTACTTTTTCTCTTGTGTCTTTTATAAATCTTTCTTTGGCTTTTTTACACATTCTAATTACTTCACCTGGATACTCAGAGCGATGGCCTTGCCCCCAACTCGATTATGTTCCATACTTTTGAAATCTAGGGTGCACATCCAAACTCCCTCCTGAAATCCAGGTATATATTTGCAAAACTACATTTCTCCACTTAAATGTCTCACTGTGTCAGTCAGCGTCTTGGCAGGAAGCAGAAGAAACACTGAAAAATGATTGCGAAGAGAAGATGATGATGTGTAGGCAAAGTTATAGAAAGAGAGTTGTTAAGTCACTGAGGGACCATCTAGAGCTGGAGGATGTTACCACCTCTCGTGAGGAGGCGTGAGGAGGCAGGGAGGAGCCAGCACTCAGCCAGAGCAAGAAGCTGATGATCTGAGATGCTTATGAGCCAGGGAGGAAGAGGGCCGTACATTTATGGAGATAGCCAATATTGTTATCAGGGGTATATTAATTGTATTTCCACATAAAGAGTGTTTTGCAGACACATCCTTAGTCTTATACTCAGGAAGATTAATCTGGGCCAATTACCTTTCTTTTTGCCAGATAAATTCGAACTGTGCATAGTAAGAAATAATAAATTTTGTATTTTTCTCAAGGCAGATTTACCTGGCATTTGATATTTGGCTTTATAAAGTTAATAGCAGATGAATTATGATGATCACTTTTGCTATCAAGTATGCCTGTTAACCTAAATTGATAACATCAGTGCTATCATCACATTTTCTTAGGCAAAAAATATTTTCTCTGAAGGAAGTGTCACATTGAATATTATGAAAATATTCTTTAATATTTAAATAAACATGGGAAAATTTATATACTAAGAAATGTCTTTGAATATTATATAATTTCTAAATTTCTCTGTAAATTTAAATGGAAGAAAATTTTTGATTTTTAATATTTATTGTAAATTAAATTAAAATGTATTAATAACTGCTTAAGCTAATTAAAAGTAGTTTTAAAATATGGTAAACACAATACCTTTTTGGTAACTTGACTTGTCTTTACTTTCAGTCAATCTAGGATATTTAGAAAATATTCTGCATATGCATTGAATTTGAATATTAATGACAGTAATTTATGTTTAAAATAAATGAGATCAATATCTCTCTTTTGTGCAGATTCTTAGCAAATAAACTTTTGTAATGGGCTTGCACTTGGTAAGCACTCACAAACATGTGTATTATTATCAACCTTCATGCCACATTCCTATTTACAGAATCCTTCATTTTTCAATATTTATGCATTTTTAAAGACATTTGATAGAATGTACTTACAGAACAGTTGATTGTGAGGATAATTATTCCTCAGACTTTATCACCTTTCAAAACCAGACAAGAAAACCTTCTTTATACCTCTATTTCTGGAATAAAATAAAAACGGGGTCCTTGTTTTATAAAAAATAATAGAATGTTTTTATTCAAATTTATTCATAATTATAAGAGTGAACAAAGAGATAATGATTGTCCAAATAAATTGTTCTGTACAGCTATTTTTTCTTCCGTTGGGATCAACTCTCTTTGAGGTTTTCATCCTGGAAAATGTGGTAATAGCACTTTAAAAATCTTATTCAATAAACAGTTCTGCAGCTGCCTGCAGAATGAGCATCATCATTAACTCTCTGCTTAGTTGGTGGATTTAGTTAGCATTGGCTCTACTTTCAGAGCCTGGGGATTGCATGTTTCTCATTAAATGGAAGTATGAAGACTTAAAAGTCAAACATGGGACACAATTTATTTTCCTATGTTATATTGCAGTGTTTAGTCAGGAGAAATTTTACTTATGACACTATATGGTGAGTAATACCCACAGATTAGCCAAATGGGTGGCCTAGGACACATACAAAAAACATATTTTTTTAAGTCCCATAGAATTTTTAATCTCATGTGTTTTTACAGATGGAAAAGTGAATCACAAAGAATTTAACTTGTTCATATTATCACACAGTTGATTAGCCAAACAACTGGGAGCAGAAAGCAGGTCTTCTGGCTGCTCTGTGTAGAATACAACTGAAAACACACCATTTCCTATTCGCTTCCAAATCTGCCAGTGTTTCCCTCACACACATGTGAAACAGAATGCATGTGGAATGATGTCAGAACTTCTAAAGACATACTCTCATGTCTTTTTTAGTTACAGAAACCTGTTAATTATAGTTCTTCACACTGTTCAGCTGCTGAACATGTTTTTCTTTCTGAGACAGAAATATTCATTTGCAAGTAATCCCCAAGTCTCAGAAGTCACTGATGATAATATAATGAGGCACCTTTTGATTCGTGCAGTGTTTTGTTGTTCATAAAACATTTCAACAGGATGACCTGTTTTAATGTACAATAAATGTAAATATAACAGCTGCATGTTCCAGTTGAACTATAAATGAACTGTAAACAAAATTTTACATACATTTCTAATTTAATGAATCACAATGGTGTGCTTTTTTTTAAAACTTTACAAATCATAGTATGTTAACATATTATTTATTCTATGTACAGAGAATGCCCTGTTTATAGATTCCCTATAATATATCTGAGTCCATCTGGAATTCACCACCAGTAGTTTGGAAACATTTGCCTAACTTATTATGAACTTGCTGAGCTGCTGAGATTAGGTTGTTACCTTTACTTTTTAATTTTGTAATGGATATATAATGAAGATATATATCAGTAGACAAATATTAAGAGTTCATCAATGAATTTTAACAACTGTATAGGCTTACTTAATCAACATCCCAAAGAAGACATAGAGCATTTCCATCTTCAGAGGATTTAGTTACATCTCTAACCCCACCACCTACTCAATTGCCTACCAGTAGGCAACCACTTAACTGATTTTTATGATTAGACATTAGTATTGCCTGTTCTAGAACCTCAAATATACAGATTTATTCAGTATATACTCCTTCCCCCCTACCCCCGGCTCCTTTTACTCAGCATGTTTTTGAGATTTATATGTATTTATTCATATATTAGTAGTTGATACCATTTTGTTTTTGAGTAAACCTTGTTTCAGAGTAATACTGTGTATTCATACTACAATTTAGGTTGTTGCTAGTTCTCAGTTTCTTAGGTACAAGTCAATATTTATGGAGATATGAATTCATTTCTCTTGAGTAAATACCTAGAATTGGAAGTGTTTGCTCATAGAGGTGCTTTACTTTAAAATATATTGCCCAAAATAATTAAAGTGGTTAAACTACTTTATACTTTCATGAGCAATGTATGAGAGTTTCACTTACTAAAAATTCTTTCCAATATTTAGATGTGCTTGCTGTTTTCATTTTAGCGATTACAGTGGATGAAAATTGTTATCTCATTGAAGTTTTAGTTTGTATATCCTTGATCATTAATCATGAGTATCTTCTCATCCACTTAACAGCTATTTGTATATCTTTTGTGATGTGCCTGTTCAAGTGATTAGTACCCCCTTTTAGTTGTTTACCTTCATTGTTACTGATTTGTTGAGTTCAACTATATTCTTACTGAATTTCTGTCTGCAAGATCTGTTCATTCCTGATGAGGGGTTTTGAAATCTCTAATTACTATAGTGACTTTATCTGTTTCTCTTTCCAATTCTATTAGTTTTTGTTAATATAGTTTGATGCTTTATTGTTAGGCTTATACACTTTAAAGATTGTCGTTTTCTTGGAGAATTAACCCCTTAATCATCACATGAAGTCCTTCTTTTGCCTTTGTTTATCCCTGATAACTTTCCTAGCCTTGAAGTTTTTCTGTCTGAAATTAATATAGTTACTCTTGCTTTCTTTTGATGTGTTAGCTTGGTATATTTTTCTCCATCCATTTACTTGTATTTTATGTGTCTTTATATTTAAAATGTGTTTCATATAGACAACATATAAGTTGGGTCTTGTTTTTTGGTCCATTCAGATTATCTGTCTTTTAATTGGTGACTATAGACTTTTGATGTTCAAAATGATTAATGCTGTAGTAGATTAATATATACCATTTTTGCTACTGTTTTCTATTTGTTATCCTTTTTCTTCATCTCTAATTTTGTTTTCTATTCTTATTTTGTCTTTAGTAGTTTTAATGGAGCACTTGATAAGATTCCATTTTTTAACTTTTCTTAGCATATTATATATATACTAGAGGCCTGTTGCACGAAGAGAATAGGCCTTCCCTTCCCTTGGCTGCTGGCACCGATTTGTCTCTGGCACCCAGGACCCGGGCCTTCGCTCTGGCTGGGCTCCACAGGAGCTGGCCCCAAGCCATCAGGCTTCGCTCCACCACTTGGAACCTATGTATGCAAATTAACTGCCATCTTTGTTGTGTTAATTTGCATACTCCCCTGATTGGTTGGTTAGCGTAGCCATTTGGTCAATTTACATGTTTCTATTAGGTAAGATATGTGTGTGTGTGTGTGTGTGTATGTGTGTGTGTGTGTTTATGCAATATTGGTGGTTGCCCTAGTGTTTGCAATATATATTTACAGTTAATTGAGTCCCATTTTCAAATAACCCTTTACCACATCATGAGTAGTGTGAATACCTTATAAGTTTTGGGTATTTACCATGCTTGGTATTTGCCAGGGCTCTTGTTCCAGCATCAAGAAGGGTTCTGGAATCTGGAGAAGGCTGTGCGTAGATTAAATAGGAGTCCAGAGACGAAATATAATTTTGAAAGGCATTTGGGGGTCAGAGGAGCCTAGTTTAAAGTAAACTAAGGTCTCCTTAGTCTCAGGACCCCATGCTCTTTATTAACACAATTTGTCCTGAGGCGAGGCAGAGATATACACTTCAAAGGGTCAGGGTTTGTATACAGAGGCATTGTCAAATTTGGGGAGAATTAGCCTACGGCTGTTCAGGTGTTTGGTCAGTAGGAGGCAATAACATGTAGATTAAGATGCCCTGAGCTGTCTGGCAGCAATCAATTTAATGTATCCTATTCAGGTTTGGGGAAATGCCATCAGCCATTCCCAGATGCAGCTCTGCTGTCATGCTGGAATTGGCTTCCGTCAGGTATTCTTTGGACTCGTGGTTGGTGTCTACATTAATTTGAGAGAAATTCTTAGTCATTGTTATTTCAAATATTTTTTTCGTTCCTTATCCTTCTGATTATGCATATACTACACCTTTTATAGTTTTTCCAAAGCCCTTGAACATTTTGTTCTGGTATTTTTTTCAGGCTAGTACTATTTGCTTTTCAATTTTGAGGATTCTATTGATACATCCTTTATTTGGGAAATTATTTCCTCAGTCATGTCCAGTTGACTAATAAGCTCATTAAAGATAGTCTTTATTTCTAATATAGCATTTTTAATCTGATCCCATTGATAATTGTTGTTGATTTCTAAAAGTCTTCTTTAGAATCTGAATAAGAGCGTTTGTGTGTGTGTGTGTGTGTGTGTGATCTCTCTCTCTCTCTGTATGTGTATATATATATATTTTAATATTATATAATTAATATATATTTTAATATATATATATATATATACACATACAGAGAGAGACAGACAGCACTTTTTCCTAATCTTTAGCTTGCCTATTCATTTTAATAAATAGTGTCTTTTGATGAGCACACATTTTCAATTTTAATCAAGTGAAATTTTAAAATTTGAATATATTTGACTTAATTAGAGTCATGAAGGTATTCTCATATTTTCTTCTAGAAGCTTTATTGATCTTGTTTTTAAAATTAGATCTATGATTTACCTTGCACAGGTAGGTGATGAAAGAGGTGAAGTTTATTTTCTGTCTGTACAAATATCTAGTTGTTCCACCTTCAGAACTTTTCCCATTGGTACCTTGGGAGAAAATCCAATAAACCACTTAAGTGTGAGTCTTTCTGATTTTCTTTTCTCCTCCACTGATCTGTTTTTCTGTCATCACACCATTACAACACTATATTGATTGCTTTAGCTTTATAGTAAGTCTGGAAATAAGATGGTATAAATCACCCATATATTTTTATTGTTTTTGTGACTTTCCATAGTTTATATTCCATGCAAAATATTATATCAGTGTGGCACTTGACAAGGCTCACTGAAATTTTGATAGAGTTTACTTTGAATCCCTTGTTTAATTTGGGGGGATATATTAACAATGTTCTCACCCTGACCAGTTTGGCTCAGTGGATAGAGTGTCGGCCTGCGGACTGAGGGGTCCCAGGTTCGATTCCAGTCAAGGGCATGTACTTTGGTTGCGGGCACATCCCCAGTGGGAGGTGTGCAGGAGGCAGCTGATCGATGTTTCTCTCTCATAGATGTTTCAAAGTCTCTATCCCTCTCCTTTCCCCTCTGTAAAAAAATCAATAAAATATATTTTTTAAAAAACAATGTTCTCTTCCAATCTGTGAATATAATGATTTTTACAATTATTTATTTATTTTTATATTTATGTCAGCTACATTTTGTACTTTATGATATAGTTATTACACTTCATTGTTAGATTTATTACTAAGTATTTGAATTGTTAATGATATTATTATATTTTTTAGATTTAATTTCCATTTGCTCATTATAGAAATACAATTGACTTATATATTGACCTTGTATAAGTGCAACCTGCTAAATATATTTCTATTAGGGTTTTCTTTCTATAGATTTCATTAGGTTTTCTAAGTATAAAAACCTGTCATTTGTAAACACACACACACACACACACACAAACACAAACACAAACCATAGCACACCTTATGCTTTATGATCTCTATATTTCTTATCTTACCCCTTGTCCTAGTTAGGCCTCCCACTTTAAAATTGAATAGAGGTTGTAAGAGCTGATATCCATGTCTTAATCCTAACCTTAAGGGAAAAAAGTTTAATGTTTCATCATTAGCTATGATGTTATCATTAGGTTTATCATAGTTAACTTTTATTAGTGTAAAGAAGTTCCATTCTACCTGTAATGTTCTGAAAATGTCATAAATGAGGGTTAAATTGGTTTTTTTCAGCATCTGATATAATTTTCTCCTTTATTTTGTTAATGTGATGATTCAAATGTTAAACCACTCTTACATTCCTGAGATGAGTCCCACTTACATGAAATATTTGAAATATCAGTGCCAAGTGTTGAAAACCTTATGCTCATAGGCTCTTGTGAGAAGGTGCAAATTCATACCCACTTTCTGGATGGACTTTTGATTCTATGTATCAGCTCCTCTTCTATGGGTTTGTCTGAGCAGATAATAAGCTTCTAGCCAAAGATGTATTGACAAAGACTGGAATAGTGCTTCTAGTAGCAAAAAACAAATAAACAAACATACAAACAAAAAAACTCAACAACCACACAACAAAAAACAAAATACTGAAACAACAAAAATGTTATAGGCTGCAAAATATTGGCTCATAAAATAGTTTTGTTTTATCAAATTATTTTTTAATTACTTAATAATTCTGTGTAATTCCTTGAAATATCTCGAGGCTAATACTCCGTTTTACTTCAGAAAATGTTGCTGTGCATGAATAGGAAGAAAAAAATAGTCAAGAGAGGTACCAAATTTTAAAAGGCCATTCTGGAGAATGAGAAATTTAAGAATGTTAATGTTCTATATTATACTATTTTCACCTTACACTATAATTAATTTTTAAAAACTTGAGTAGTCAGAAAAATAAAAGTTTTATGGAGAATGAGAGAGTGCGAGTGAGCACAAGTGCAGACTTCTGTTTTAAATAACACCTTTAACATGGCCTTTTAGACTTTCCACTTAAATAACTAATAGACTTTTAAAAACAATTTTCTTCAGTACCAATTCCCAGAACACCTGAAACTTTACCTTATAGACAAATTATAACCAGAATTTTTGGAATATTCACCATAATGGTAAAGTCAGTGGAACTGAATTGAGAAAATATATCTGTATTTCATTTTATGAAACACAATGGTACTGTCAACCTCTAAAAAGGTATAGAGGTTGTTTCTTTCCCTTTGTATAGGTTCAGTCCCACAGTCCCAGCATTGATACCAAACCAAACATGCCATTTCCCAAGATAGCCTCTTGAGTGGTCAGAGCAATAATCTTATACTGTACCCATCTCTCATGTTTTAAGTCCTTGAAACAAAGCTCTGGAGTGAAGTTGGCCATTGAGACTTCTATCCTAAGGTGTTGTTTCTTTAAGTAAAACATGGAGGTCCAGAAGAAGACCAGGGCATTGTGAGAATTGAAAATTGCCATCAATGCCATTTTCCAGGGTATCCAAGAACACGTAGTGAGGATAGTAGAAAATGTCAACTCTGGTTAGCAGAATCATGAAAGAAACTGCAAACTGAGATGGCTGCTATATAAATCTGCCATGATCTAATTTTCCCACTATGGGTTAACCTAATGAGAGACATTAGGAAAGCTAAAAGGTTAGCCATTCCCTTTTAATTTACCAAACATGGGCACCGTGAGTGGGAAAACAAACATGGGATCTTTGAAAAGGGAAAGGAGAATATCATCCTGGTGTTCTCTCCTATTGCCTCTTTAGGATGGTAGAGGAACTGGAAGAAAAATTGACAGATATTTGGCATCATAGGTGAAGAAAGCCAACCATACTGAGGAGAGAAGGATGAGAGGAACATGTCAGTCTGTTCCAACCATAGGAAGATAATTTGAAATGGATGAAAATGAAGGCGGTTAAGATGAGGTAGAATTTCCAGGAAATTGAAATTGTGAGAATTAGAAATGACATTGAATATGACAATGGGCACAAATAACACTGTATACATCATTAAACATATATATCCTGCCCTAACTGGTTTGGCTCAGTGGATAGAGCGTCAGCCTGCGGACTGAAGGGTCCCGGGTTTGATCCCAGTCGAGGGCATGTACCTTGGTTGCAGGATGCAGCTGATCGATGTTTCTCTCTCATCCAATGTTTCTAAACTCTCTATTCCTCTCCCTTCCTCTCTGTAAAAAATAAATAAAATATATTTTTAAAAAAACAAACATATATATATCCTCACTCTAATACATGCAAGGCCCTGTTCTGAGTGCTGCAAACACAAGGGTCAACAAGATGAAGTCTGTGTAAATCTATGATGTTGAGAATATGAATATATTCTAAAATGCCGAAAAAAATCATAGAGGTAAAAATTCAAAGGCAAATGAAATATTTTTGGGGAAGGAAGGAAGAGTCAAAATAAGAATGATAGTACTCAAATGGGGAAGGATACGTCCCTGGAAACAGAGTCAGTTATCCAATAAACAATTAAGGTACAATTTTTCTGGATTAAAAGTAATGATATTTATAATTGCACCAGAAAAATAAAACAAAAGATATACATTATTGAAAAATAAAAAAAAATGCAAGGATAAAGGAATGTATTGTAGAAATCATATGTATATTGACTTACTGCCACTATTTCCTCAAACTTTGGAGTATATCAAGGAAGCATTAGTCAAAATGACTGTCATCCTGTGATTTCCAGACTTTTGCATTCTATAATACAACAACCAGAACATGAAAGTCTAGATGGATAATAAGTATATGGAAACCAGGCTCTTGAAGGAACAACTGATGATAATGTATACAGTATTTTACCCCTCACCCCAAAAAAAGAAATTTCAAGAAATATCAAATAATTTGGAAAATATATATAAAAAATCAGAGTATGAGGAATAAATGAATATATATATATATATATATATATATATATATATATATATATAACCTTAATTTTGAATACCAGGGCTTAAACCAAGTTTTACTAACATAAAATTAGAAAGACAGATATATTAACAATCTGTATTCTGGTATGATTTTCATCAAGACATAGGGTAAACCTGAAGTAAGACTATTTTCTTCTTTATCTATAACATGATGATGTGTATATAATTTTTCAATTTATTTTATGGAAAATTATTACAAACTTGGCATAAATCCTTTCAAGTTTAATTCAGTTATTTGGGTATATTTAAACAAATTGAAATCTTTTATTTAAATATCATACTAAGAAACATTATTAATTTAGTTTGTGTTAGAATAGGATGGTTTTATTAAGTTTTAGCTTAATACATATACCTCTAAGTATATTCAATCCTTATTCCTCTTTCCACTTCTTTCTTATGTATTTTAGTATCAGTTCTTTTTGAATGGCATTAAAGGTAGATCAAAATCTTTTCTTCTATGAAGTATGCAATAAAAAATAATCCACCTTAGGCTTTCCCCAGTCTATAGTCATAAATGGATTAAATTTGTTAAAATTTTATGAGCCTTATATTTTTAAAATATATAACTTATTAAATGGACTACTTATTAAGTACATAATTACCTTTTGAACTTATAAAACTTTATAGATGAAGATTGTGTAAATTACTTCCCAATAAAAAATAACTATAGTCTGTTACAAAAAGACAATATACTTACCATGTACTTAATGTCCATATGTGCAAATTGCATTAATCATGAAATATAATAGTATATTTGATTCCACTTTATTAATCCTACATATTAGGAAAAATTTTATAAAATTTATAATAGCTAGGAATTATTACCCCAAAGTTAAAATTACCACTATTTAAAATTAATGAAAAAAATATTCCCTATTAGGAAAACCAAAGGACAATCAATTTGAGCTGTGTATTTCAGATTTGGGAGAATTGACCTGGATAATTCACTCCATGAAATCTATGATATTAAGGTGATAAATAATATTTATTAAATTTTGGTTTATATTTAAATATTTCAACTAATTTGCCTTTTATAATTTTTTATAAAATATTCTATATAGATGAAATTTAAATAAGAATTTGATTCATATTTCAATAACCTCTTGTTATGGTAAAAGGGAACATAAATGGAATGAGCCATTTCAATTTAGAGTTTTCTAATTTCGGAGACGTTGGAGGGGGAGAGGAATCTACAAAGTATTTGGTATGCACTGACTTATCAAACTGGATGATGGTCAAATCAGAATGGACACAACTCTAAACTATCTATACACCTGAATCAATGCAACTGGCAGAATACTAATATTAGACATTATTTTAAGCAATATTTGTATACCTTTAGTCACCATATTTTCCCCACAGCAACAGATAATTCAGAAAATCAATTAATTTGAAGTTTATGGAGTACTTTATGAGAGTATCTCATGGGTAGAAGCAGAAAGGGGATCTAAGGGACTGCTGACTGGGTATAAATGTTCAAATGGCTCCAGTTTAGTCAAGAGTTCAATATCAAAATATCTCATAATTTTGATAAGATTGCATGCCTCCCATTATTTTTCTTTCATTTTTTTCTGCCTTTTGTTTGTTTGCTCTGCATTTTTAATAAAAATTATTACAGAATTATTTTTCTTTGTTTTGCTCTACATTGTTTCTACAAAGATGTTATTAACCATTGTTGTCTCAGAGAAAATAATTTCAACACAGCCATTGTTAAATCTAAAATAAATATTTCCATAAATGAGTGGATTTCTTAGGTGGTATTTTATTATCTCTGTGGGAAAAGAGCAGAAAACTAAATGAAAATTAACAAATTGCCTCTTTTAATTCAGGCTTAAATATCATTAATAAATAAAAGCAAATTATGAAATCTCTTTGGCATCTATAAACAAGTTGCAATGACTGGTTGTCTTAGCAGCAAAAGGGTAAAATAGATCCATATATTTTTTTTTTGCATAGTTATATTTTCATTGATTCAAAAGGACTATAAAAATAATTGAATTGTTATTATCTCACCTGTTCCTATAATATAGTTAGGAATAACTACAGCATAGAAAAAACTAGCCTTATTTTGCCTTGTTTTCTATAATCTTGCTATTCAAAATATTATTTGTAGATAAGCTAATTAAAAATTCAGAATCCCAGGCCCCATAGTTCTATGGAACAGAATAAATTCTGAATTTTAAGAAGATCCACAAGTGATTCACATGCATATTAAATTTACAAGAATTCAATTTAGAAAGAGTGTTCAACAGCATTAATTACCTTTTCATAGGCAAGTCTAAAAAGCCTAAATGGTGTCATTTCTTTGTGTTAAACTCAAAATGTTTCTTTTGCAGAATAAACTAGTATTCTTATTCAGGAGAGAGAAATTTAATTGTGAAAACATCCATCCTTAACATTTCAGTGCTCACAAATGCAGATCCCTACCAGTGCCTTCCTTTCTCTTTCTACACCTATCTCCTCACATGCCTGTGATCTCATCAGTTTGTATGTCTAAGCTCTGTGCACCCATTCCTACAAATAACCACCCAATGTTTCCTGTCAGACTTCTGGATGTACACCAAGTACAGACCTAGAAAATGGCTCAGGTTGCTCTTTCTAGCTTGGAACGTGGTCCCAGGCAGGTGTGAGATCTTCAAGAACATGTTCTTGGCTTCAAAAACTAGTACAAAGCACAGTTAAAGGTGGACCAAAACAGGCCTTAGAAAATATGCGACCCAGGTAAGGGGCTCCTGTTCTCTGGGTATGTGGGCAACGCTGTATGTGAAGATCATATAACATTTTGAACAAATATTTTAGGATTTATTTAAACATTCTTTATCCAGAATTGATTTGAAGAAGAAAACACACTTCCAAATATAAGCAAATTAGTTTTAAAATTAATTTTATAAAGTCTTACTATATCATTTCTTTATGAGAAAAAGATAAATTTCACTTTAGTGTAGAACAGTCAGAGTCTGCAAGCTACACCTTTTAATTTCGATAAAAGTCAGTAACTTTCCCCCCTTATTAGTTTTGGTAACTTAGAAAAAACTCTTAAATTCATGTTTCTTTCACTCTAAGTTTCCTTTTCCACAAACACCTGTTCTATAATGTATTTCACATTTATATAATCAGATATCTCGGATACTTTACCACGGTATGCATGAATACACTTTTAATCTAAAGTTTGTAGTTAAGCACTGACATATAAGAATAAGGGAAGGGATCAGTGGGGAAAATAAATCATGTTTCACAAAAGAACAATAACAAGACACAAAAAACTCATCCTTCTTGAATAGGCTATTTTAATTCTGAGCTCAACATTCATCATTTCTTTCCTAGACCTTTAGGGAAAAACACACACACAGACACACACATATACATCTGAATATTAACATTCAGTAAATATTTAAATTAGTGCTGAAGAAAGGGTATTTTGCACACCCCATAGATTGTGTTCACTCATTCATAACTTCTTCAGGTCTTGGCTTTGCATCTTGTATCTAAACACAGATTTCTATAACTCAATATATTTACAATAAATGAAAAACCTAGGTAAATAATTTTCTTTTTCTAAAGGGCTGAAGTTAATTTTATTTTGCCAAAAGGAATGTAAAAATGTTGTGGACTTTTTTTAAATAAAAGCATAACACTAATCACAATTTTAACTGAATCAAAATACAAAAAAGCTACTTTTATAATGAATTTAATCCCTAATTTAAATTCAACATCATTAAAAAATTTAAAATGTTAGATGCCAGAATTGCTTAAATAACCATTTGTGCATTATATGTTAAACTAGAGTCCCGGTGCATGAATTTGTGCAACATTGGGGTCCCTTGGCCTGGCCTGCAGGATTGGGCCGAAACCAGCTCACTAACATTTCCTGAGGAGTCCTGGATTGCGAGAGGGTGCGGGCCAGGCCAAGGGACCTGACTGGTGCATGATCGGAGCCGGGGAAGGACACGGGAGGTTGGCCAGCTGGGGCGGAACTGCAGGAAGGCTCCAGGGTGTGTCTGGCCGTCTTGCTCAGTCCCGATTGGCTGGACCCCAGCAGCAAGCTAACCTACTGGTCAGAGCATCTGCCCCCTGGTGGTCAGTGCACATCATAGCGAATGGTTAAGTGGCCTTAGCATATTATTAGCATATTATGCTTTTATTGGTCGAACGGACAACTGGACAACCATACACTTAGCATATTAGGCTTTTATTATATAAGATATTTAACTGCTTAGTGTTGAATCTCTTAGACCAGTGGTTCTATACCTTCCTAATGCCGCGACCCTTTAATAAAGTTCCTCATGTTGTAGTGACCCCCAACCATAAAATTATTTTCGTTGCTACTTCATAACTGTAATTTTGCTACTGTTATGAATCGTAATGTAAATATCTGATATGCAGGATGTATTTGCATTGTTACAAATTGAACATAATTAAAGCATAGTGATTAATCACAAAAACAATATGTAATTATATATTCAATAGGTGTTTTCCGATGGTCTTAGGCGAGCGACCCTTGTTAAAGGGTTGTTCAACCCCCAAAGGGGTCACGACCCACAGGTTAAGAACCACTGTCTTAGACACACTCACAGAAATAGCTTAGTAAGCCAAAGAAGACAGCAGGTAAAAATCAATAAAATTTTTGCTGGCATCATCATCATCCATCCACTTCAAAAAATCAGTAACTCAAATATTTTGTTTAGTATTTTAAATTATCCCTACTTGATCCCTTCAACAACTGAGCTCTTGTTACAAGACTCTCCAAATACTGAGAACCTTTAATCCAAAGAATATTTGCCACTGCGTTACTTTGTGCCCTTTCTTCCTCTCTGTTTATGCTCTAAATTAGTGATTTTCTACGTTTTTCATCTCATGGCACACAAAAACCAATTACTAAAATTCTGCAGCACACCTAAAAATATATATTTGTTACTGTTCTGACAAAAAAAAAGGTATGATTTTGATTCATTTACAATGGACAACTATTATTGTGTTGGCTGTTGTCATTTTTTTATTTGACAATCTAAGTGAAAAGAGGTCAGTGTTCCTAACTAAATACTCAGATATTGCATGTTTTAAAAATTCTTGTGTCACAGCAGTGTGCTACACAGCACACCAATTGAAGATTGCTGCTCTAAATGTATGTACCATACAGCCTTTGGAACTAGGTCATGGGCTTGAATCCTCAAAGGTCAAGTTCATAGCTTATAGTAATTCCTTGCAAGTGTACTAGCTATATTGGTATGGGAGTATGCCATTCTTTTGACAATATTGTATTGCACATTCATTCTGAGCATGTTAATGATAATAAACTAGTTATTTTAAAATAGTTTTAAATTTACAGACAAATTACAAAGGTACTACAGAGAGTTTTTATGTATCTATATACCTTATACCCTATTTCCTCTATTTCCTCTATTTTTATCATCTTACATTAATACAGTCTATTTATATTTATTAATGAACCCTTATTGATACATTATTAAAGTCAATACTCAAATTTTTCTTAGTTTTTACCTTTTTCCTATTCCAGGATTTCATTCAGGATAGCAAATTATATTGTGAAGCCATGTTTCCTTGGCTCCTCTTAATTGAGAAAATTTCTTTGACTTTATTTTGTTTGTTCTCCACGATTTTGAGAAGTAATGGTTCAGTATTCTGTAGAATGTCTTGATTGGGATTTGTATTTTGGTTTTCTCATGATTAGACTGGGATTGTGTCTTTTGGGGAGGAAGATTACAGGGGTAAAATGCTATTTTCATTACATTATATCAAGGATACATACAATCAAAATGACTTATCACTGTTTATGGTGACCTTGATCGTCTGTTTAAGATAGTGTTTGTCAGATTTCCCCATTGTCAAGTTAACTATTTTTTCCATTTTTTCATACTGTACTCTTTGGAAGGAGGTCAGTTTGCACAGCCTGGACTTAAGTAAAGATGCATACCCCTCCTCCTTAAGACCAGAGGATGTTTATAAATTATCTTGAATTCTTTTGTATAGGAGATCTGTGTCTTCTCCACCATTATTCAGTCATTTAATTAGTATCAAAACGTAGCTATCTAATTTAAATTTTGGCTTATATCTAATACTGCTTTATTTTATTGTTCAAATTATTCTAGATGTAGCATTAGGGAACTCTTTAGGTTGGATCCTGTGTTGCTTTCACATACTTCAGTCAATATGTTAATTTTTGTTTGTTTGTTTGAGCACTGTCTCACTTTCTGATACTACCGTTTGCTCCAGGTCTATCTTAGATATATTCTGCCCCACCTTAGTGTCAACTGTGTCTCCCTGGATCCCTGGTTCCTTTTATTGGAAAACTAGAGGCTCAGGGAATGAAATTTATGCATGGGTAGGGTCCCTAGCGGCTGCTGGCTGCCGGCCGCGGCCTCCCTTCTTTCCATCCCACCTGCTGGTGGTCAGCACATGTCATAGCGAGCAATCGAACTTCCAGTTGGTCAAACTCCCGAGGGGACACTTTACATATATATACTAGAGGCCTGGTGCACAACATTTGTGCATGGGAGGGTGGGTCCCTCAGTCCAGCCTGCACCATCTTGTAGTCTGGGACCCCTGAGGGGTCCTTAGCACTGCCACAGAGGCAGGAGAGGCTCCTGCCACCGCCGCTGCGCTCGCCAGCCTTGAGCCCAGCTTCTGGCTGAGCAGCACTTCCCCTGCAGGAGTGCATTGACCACCAGGGGGCAGTTCCTGCATTGACCATCTGCCCCCTGGTGGTCAGTGTATGTCATAGCGACAGTCGTTCCTCTGGTCAATTTGCATATTAGCCTTTTATTATATAGGATAGTATTGCAAAACAAAAATCTGAGAACTAGGTGTGCTCATTGCTACTAGGGTATATAGTATTGCCTCTAGGCCCTCAGAGCAAGGAATAATATATGTGTATAGTAAGCCATGTATACACACATATCTATAAATATTTGTTTATAGACATGTACCATTCCTATGTCTATTAAATTAAACCTGAGTTTAGAATGATGTCTGCAACTCGAATCCATTATCATATGGATCATTATAGCCTAATTCTCTTGCTTATCTGTAAACTCTCATTACAACAGTGGGAGAAACCTGGGTCCCACCATCTGCCATGAATTTACTTGATTATTGAATTCCAGTATATATGATTAGTAGTACCAAAATTTCTAACCTATATCCCTTTGTAGAAAACAACCTTACTGTTTCCCAAAACTAGAATACAGTGTTATTATGCAATTCTTTTTGCCTTTTGCCCTATAACCTCAGTTCTGTGATCTGTCCAAGAGAAGTCATTGATTTTTAGTTTGTTTAGTTTTTTCTTCTTTTAAGGAAAAGACTGATAACTTCCTGGATATTGACATATTGAAGCTGAAAAGGACAGTTATGTTTTTATATTTATTTAATTTCTTGCCATAACACATATTAAAAAAAAACAAAAGATAGAAGTGAAAGTCCCATTCTTAGAGCATGTGCTTTTAACAAACATTTATTTCAAGATAAAGAGAATGATGTGCTACAGAATGTAATTTTAGGTATATATAAGTTGTCAGCAAAACTTTTTGAGTAGCCTACAACAAACCTGGAAATCATTCCTTATAACTTCTGTTTAGATAGTAGATCAATTTTTTAATATATTGATTCAATTGTTCATCAATCAATTATTCCTTATATAGTGAATGCTTTAGTTACTGCTCCAAACTATTAAACTAAGATATACAGTTTTATTGTGAAACTGTTACTTCTTTAATTCTCCTATATTGACTGAGGTTACTTGGAAAGATGCTTCTGTTTGCTGATCAGTGGCCATAGTTTTCACAAAGGTAGTCCCCTTCAAAAAATATATGTATTTGTATATATTTTATGTCATGATCATCCAGGGCAAAAGGTAAAATACTTAAGGCTTCCAGAACTTCAAAGAAGGAAGTTTAAACCTTATTTCAATCAATTAATATTTAAATCATTCAAAATATTTAGCCATAGAAAATATAAAAGATAAAATACAAAGGACAAAATACAGAGTGGGCATAACCTATATATATAAAAGCCTAAGCGACTGACCATCCAACTGGTAGCTATGACGCACAATGACCACCAGGGGGCAGACACTCCAACCAGTAACTATGACACGCACTGACCACCAAGGGGCAAATGCTCAATGACCAAGCTGCAGGGCTGCGGTGATTTGGCAGCTGCTGTGACACACCTGGAACCAGAAAAGAGGAAGCTCAATTCTGGGGTGCTTCATCAGAGAGCCACTCTCTCACAATCCGGGATCCCTTAGCGCAGCCGTGGGCAAACTATGGCCTGTGGGCCGGATCTGGCTCATTTGAAATGAATAAAACTATTGAAAAAAAAGACCGTACCCTTTTATGTAATGATGTTTACTTTGAATTTATATTAGTTCACACAAACACTCCATCCATGCTTTTGTTCCGGCCCTCCAGTCCAGTTTAAGAACCCATTGTGGCCCTCGAGTCAAAAAGTTTGCCCACCCCTGCCTTAGGGGATGTCGGCCGGTTTTGGCCTGATCCCCACAGGCCAGGTGGAGGTAACCCACCAGTGACGAATCTGTGCACTGGGCCTCTAGTAGGTATATAATTGTCACTAGGCAAAACAATTTATTCTTGTATTATTATTTATTAATTATTGTATTTTTTTTCCATAAGAACAACTGTAAACCTACTTTTTCAATACTCTGTATGCTTTGGGTAAAACCACACTGTAAAATACGGGAATTATCTCTGAAGATAGGACTTTTAGAATATTTCTTATTGCCTCATAGGTGCTCTCTATATGCATACATGTATGTGTGTATTTATGTTTAATTGAATTGAATCCTGTGCCTCAAACTGAAAGACAATTTAGAATAATTTAAAATACCTACCATGTTCTTATTATTTTAAATATGGACCATGTTCATATTATTTCTGGTTCATAAGCAGAAGCAGACATTTTTCAGCACCATATTCTTGATAGATAGGTGTTTACTGAGATCTGACCAGTAAAAGAAAATGCATAAGATCTAAAATATTCTGTAGTACAATCTATCATGACCAGTTTCAAAATTTCACAAATATTAGCAAACTTCATACTCTGTTGCTTGTATTACAAGAGTTTTAAAGAATGAAAGCAGTCTGAATGTTAGGAATATTTCAGTCAAATTGATTCTACCACAGTCAGGCACACAAACCAATGAATGTGAAACACTCCCAAAGGACTTGGTGAGGAATGTGATGCCCTATTTTCTCACACTGATGTGCTTTCAGTTTTTCATTCTCCTTCACTTTTACTCAATCTATAAACACTAGCTTTTCATGTCATTATGATGAGAACACCAGGCATTTTATTATTATTGCCAACGTATTTGAGGTAATGTGTAATAGAATTGAATGTTTAAAAATATCTAATGAAATTAAATGCATTTTAAAAGATTATGAAAGGTGTAGCTAAGTTCAGAGGTTACACTTTGATGATAGAATATACTACTTCAAAGTCAAAGTAATAGGCTTTCCATTTATGGAGATATTAGGGTTTTTATTCTTTTCAACATATTTTTATTTAATTTAGAAAAGTGGGAAACGGTAGAGTAGGAGATATAGGTGAAAGTTTCCTCATCATATAACAAGAATTTTGGTCTTTAGTGCAGTCTATGAAAAAGTTGAGAGATTTTGTCTTTTTATTTTTTCAACTTCAGGGAATTTAGCTTTAAGTTAAAAGCCTTTTTCACTGGTGAAATTGATTTTTTTCTTAATCTAGAGGAAACAGGATATGGGTAGCCCAGCAAAAGAGGGAAAGAAGGTCAAGGGATAAACAATTTGATGCGGCACATCTTGAGCTCAGTCCTGGGCATGTGATCTCTCAGTACTGTGGCCTCCCAACAGGGAGAATCCAGCGGTGGTGGTTTAGCCTTAAAACGCCTGAGCCAAGCTTCAAACAAGTGTCTGAGAGAGACCCTAGAACAGTGGTGGGCAAACTGCGGCCCCTTGAGTGTGGCTTTTCCACAAAATACCATGTGTGGGCGCCTGTACAGTGCAATTGAAACTTTGTGGCCACACTCAAGGGGCCAAAGAGCCCCATTGTGGCTCGTGAGCCGCAGTTTGCCAACCACCGCCCTAGAACATTCAGATTTTTCTGTCACAGTCTTTGCTATTCAATCATCATTATTATTTTTAATAGGGCAGAAGGATACTGGCATCACAACAACAATTTCCTTCATGGTAGCTCTTTTCTATGGAGTGAGCATTCTTAAAGCTCTGTATGTGATCAAGTCACACTTTTGCATTTAAGAGGACACCAAATACTTGTTGGGGAAAACTTCATTTTCCTTTGTTTTATTAGTGATCAAAGGTTCTAATGAGCATGTTTTATAAGTCCTAACAGTCTGTAATAGCTAAAAGTTAGTATTTGACAAAAAAGGGGAGTGGGAGGCATCTGTACTACTTTCAACAATAAAGATACATAATCAATTAAAAGTTAATATTTGAAACTGGTTGCTTTGAGATCCTGTATACATGGTTTAAGAATTGAGTGGTTCACTACAATTTCTATATTGAAAAATGAATTATGGGCACCATCTCTGGGAGTTAGAATTTTAAAATAAGCCGAAGACTTATCTTGTTTTTTATTCACCAACATATTTCTATCCTAGTGTTCTAATTCTGGAGGCAACATAAATTAGGGCTAATTCTGAAACTGAGGAAACATTAGTGGTGATTAGAAATATTAAATTTTATTAAAATATGTATGTTTATCAATTAGAAACTGTACTTTTTTACACTATTATTGTTTTCACTTTAGTTCATCAAATTTAGCATTTGCCAGAAAAGACAGAGTTCTACTATCATCTATATATATAAAAGCCAAGTGACCGGTACCTTTGACATGCACTACGGCCACGATTGCCCCCCACCCTGATCGGGGGCAGGGCTGGCCGGTCAACCCTCCATATCCCCTCCCAACCGCAGGCCTGGCCCCAATTTGCCCCAATTGGTGTGGGCTGGCTGGCCCCCACCAGTGCATGAATTTGTGCACTGGGCCTCTAGTTTAACTATAAACAAATATACAAAGAAGTAAATCAAGCAATAACAGCTCTTTTAGGTGATATGCATCCCCTGGATTTTCTGAAATGTTAAATTGTCAGAAAAACAATTTCCAATTTTCATCCAGATGTTTTGTACTCTTTTGCCCATAGTTGGATTACTTAGAAGCAGTATCTACTAGCAGTGACTACCAAATACAGGTCATAGAAACTTAAAGCAAGAAAATGGCATAAACATTTTAATTGACAAGACCCTATAGTAATATGAAGTGAAGTATTTAGTTAAAATAGATTCACTGAGCAATACGTATTTTAGGCTTGTCTTTATAAATTACTATAAGGTTTTCTTAAACCTATGGATTAATTTATTAATGGCTAAAACTATAACTGAGGAGTATCTTGTTTTTTTCCCCCTCATACCTTTCTTTTTCCTAGTATATCCTTTCCCCCTCAAACCATTCTTTTTCCTAGTATATCCTTTTTGGCCCTTCTCATCTCCTTCCACATTGTTAATAATACATTTTTCTTCTTACACAAGGCAGGGCCTCCTACAATTACATATACTCAAAGGTTATTTTATTGAGATCATGTAATGGAGAGGTGTTAAATAGAAATGCAGATAGCCAGTAATCTTCAGTTTACATTGCTTGTGCTTCCGTGTAGCCTAGGTATCAGTTGGCTCACAGTTGCACTGATGTTTTCCTGTCACCAAACCACAATTCTTCCTATCCCTTTACTAATTTAGTTTTTTGGGGGTCTAGAAGTGCAGATGGAAAATGAATGTTAAAGGATTCCATAAAGCATAAATATTCATTATTGTTCCCAATATGCTGCTTATTTTTCAGATCCTGCTGGGTCCTGCCAGAAAAACAGAGGGTGTTCAATGAGGGAGCACACTTAATGGAAAATTCGTTGCATTTTTCCTAATGCTTAAATTGGTAGTCTGTGTGTCATATGCTGAACACATAGAAATTCATGTACGTGCATGGGGAAGTTCAACACAATCTGGGAAATGTCCATAAATTTGATTTTCATATGTATTTAATATCTGATAGGAGAGAACAAAGGGAATGCATCTTTTTCTAAATAATTAGATCCAGTATGATTAATGATGTGTGCATGGTACATATTTATATGTACATACACATGCATATGTATTTATATATTACATGAATACATATATTCCATTTATTTAAGAAAACTTATTTACTTAGAATATAAAAATAAATTGAAACAGAACTTAATAACCAAACACACTTTAAAGGTTTCTATTCAACACATAATTAGATTTTAAATAGACTGAGTATGTTTGATCAACCTCCTATTCTCATAATACAACTTTGACTATTGTTCTCTCTTAATAATAACTATCAGAAACATTTTATTTCCCTTTTATAATTGGCCTCAATTATGCTAAGCCATAAATTCACACTACCTTACAAAACCAAAGAGATGAATAAGTCGTAAGAAAAGTAATAATTCTTTTTGAGAAAATTAGTGTTATTACTATAGAATTAAAGAATTAAAATAATGTCACCAAGACTATGCGTTGAGATTCATTAAATATCATTACTAACATGATGTTTCAGCTCTTTCATCATGTTTCAGAAATACATTCCACATCCTACATTATTCTACTCTCTGAAAGACAGACATGAGATAGATAAACTGCTCCTTCATTCTGAATACCTCATTTTTATAGTGTTGATTAGATAGTAATCAAGTATGTATAAATTTTTCAAGGCAGAGTTTCTTCTTAAATTTTATCTTGGATAAATATGTGTAAAATGTGTAAAAAATGCAGAAGCATAACAGAATAAATATTTTAAATACAAAAAAAATGACACTTTAGAAAAGGAGTAGACAAATAAATACAAAAATAAAAGAAAACTAGTAGATTCTTTTAAAATATAAAATGTCTGGTAATAATTTATGGTTAAAACAATGATTATCAACAGGGGGGATTTTCCACACAGGAAACATTTGGCAATGTCTGGAAATACATTTAGTTGTTGAAATTGAGCAGGGGAAGAGTGCGTTCAGTATTCAGTGAATAGAGGTCAATGAAGCAGCTAAATATTCTAGAATGCAGAGTATAGAAAAGTATTCTCCAGACCAAAATGATGATATTACAGAGACTGGGAAAACCTAGTTCAAAATAGTGGATATGACTATGGAGATAAAATTTGACATTGAAGTGGGGTGGAGATGTTAAATGGAAAGAGGATAATATAACTGAGTTAGACTATGGAGTTTGTGTTTGGTTTGATAGGTACATATATTGCAAATTCTTAAATACTAGATGCCCAGTGCACAAAATTCGTGCACAGGTATGGTCCCTAGTGGCTGCCAGCTGCCAGCCAGGGCCTCCCTTCCCCCGGCTGCCTTCTGCTGCTGCTGCCGCCACCGGCGGGGGCAGGGCTGTGGGCGGTTGGCCACCCAGCCCCACCCCTGGTTGAACTCCTGGTTTGAGGGGACAAATTGCATATTAGGCTTTTATTATATAGGATGGAAACAAATACATGAAAACAGCTATTCAGAAAAATTCCTTTAGTTGTGTCAGTTGGATTATAGCAGGATATATCAGAGTTAGGAGAAACAAAAATGACATTGATGTACTAAACTAGTGCAGAGTGATGGATAAATTCTGGTTTGAAACATTTTTTAAAAATAAATATGACTTTCAAGGAATGGAAGCAATTAATAGTCTTAGTAGCTAAAAATAAAGAGCTACTAAATGAATACAACATTTTGTATTGTTTTCTTTAATGTTGGTAGGGTTGATCATCACCTCAAGCATGTTGGTAATGACAATGAATTGTAATAAACAGTAATTTCTTTTGAACACTCCAAACCTTTCAAATGGAGAACCAGAATGGACTAACTCAATAAATGATTCACAGGGAACTTCTAGGATAACAGAAGTTTCCGCAAAGAAGAGAGGTACAAAATCCAGTGCAACAGAAAGATCACGATAGACAGCAAGTGAAAAAAAAGCACCTGGGTGATTTTAGGGGTGGATTTAGGTAGAGCCTGGAGTTTATACACCTTGAGAGACAACCCCTTAAGGAGAAAATTAAAATTTTAAATACATACTAGGTACAGGGTTGAAAGGAAACCTTGGGAGTAGGAGCTCTGAAGCTTATTTTTCATTGCAAGCTTATTGCTACATTACATATACTTGTACATATATCGTTACTTACTTCTTCTCATATGTTTTGACAATACTTCCACAAGTAGAAATGCTAAGAAACAGAAAGTAAAGACATATGCACAAGGATATTTAATGTAGCAATACACTAGAAACAACCTGCATTTCTAACAATGGTGGGGTGATTAAATTAATATTGGTATATTCAAACTGTGAAATAAAATGCAAATTACATATATATACGTAAAGCAATCCACACAATATTACAAAATAATATAAAGTGATTACATATAAACACATATGAATGTATAATACCATCCCACCTTTTTAAAAATAGCCTTTAAATATGCATGATTATTCTTGAATTAAAGGAAATAGAAGTATAAAAATGCTAATTCTTACTGATTATTACTTCAGGGAGTAGGATTGGGAGAAGGAGGAGAAAATTTTGTTTTTTTTATTAGGCTCTTTGTTAATACTTTAATTTTAACCCAGATTATATATTTCATTTAATAGTTCAAGCTAACTGAGAGGAAAATACTAAGTTTATGATATAACTGCTATTAAGGTAATATCAGAGGTGTTCTTGATGCAGATACAGAGGCTCTTCATCATTCTTGGGAGGTGTCCATTCTGTTCCTAAACAAGTGAGCCAGAAGCTTAATCTGAAGAGTGAGGAAGATGAAGAGAGAGGAAAGGGAGCCAAGGGTGCAGAGCGAGAAGGGAGACTTTGTTATGCAAAGGAAGCAACAGATTCCAACAAAAGGCTATCTCAAGAGGTTGATAGAGTTTAGAGTGGATGGCACATAGGTGGGAGGCATGCAAATGAGATCATGAAATGAGAGGACACAATAAACAACTTCTTGGCTTCAAAGTGAGAACTGAGTTAGTTAAAGGAATCAGATCCATGTGGTTTTGAGTTTGATTCTTGGCTGCCATATTAGGCATTAAAAATAACCTCTTTAGGCCCCATTATTTCATCTAAAAGATGGATATTAAACACTATCTTATTATTTGTATATAAATATAGTAGTATATGCCTTTTACATATTAGGCTTTTTGTAGGTAGCAGCTATCACTATAACTGACTTTGTTTCAGGCTATTGTTCAGATTAGATTTGGTTTTCTGCTGCTTATTTACTGTTTTATTTTCCTACTTCACAAAGCAATGTTTAATGGGATGGTTGCATTTAGCAATAAGCAATATCCATGAAACTGGGTGTTCTGTACCAATCTCAACTGAACAAGGCAGGAAAGAACAAACCAAAAAGCAATGCCCATGATAGCTAAAATGTTCTAAAGAGCCATTTTCCCCATAATTCTTGTAATAGTTCAATAAAAGCAGCCAAATGAACAATACAATAAATGTCACTAAATCTAAACATAAAATGTACTGCAAATCAGGATTTGTAGAATCTTTCTAATAATTTTGGTGTAATTGCTATACACATTTTTCTCCTCTATCGCATCCTATATAGAATGGCTACTTTTTCTTAGATAGACTATTCATTTTAGCAACTAAGAAAAGCAAAAAAGGAAAATCTATCATTTTGATGGAGGGGAAATTGCACAGGATAATATAAATATTTCTATGTTTGAGTTGTACATATAGTATCACATGAGTATCTTATAGATAAGACCTTGACAGTATAAATGGAGTTATCCCTGTGATGAGTTTGGATAGCCAAGGCAGAATTAATACAATGCTTGTGCTTGAAACAGTGGTCAACTTAATACCTAATTAATACCTTCCATCTCAACCTCCATACCAGTATCTATCCTAGAGATTCCAAACTGACTAATGAGTTGAGGAATTGAGAAAATGGAGATGTGCTTAGTTTATCTGTAATGGGAAAGAAAGAGGAGGTAGTAACAGCAGGAGGAAATGGGGTTAAGGGAACAGTTTTTATTATTTTACTCTTTTGGAGTAGTAGGGTGAGGGAAGAACTTGAGAGAGTATTAATGCTGATGGAGAGGATTTAGCACAGCGAAGCAGTTCTTGGGGATGTCCCAGTAGCTCAAACTACACTGTAATAATTAGACTCTAGCCCAGCTGGTGTGGCTCAGTGGTTGAGCTTCAACCTATGAACCAGGAGGTCACAATTCTATTCCTAGTCAAAGCATATGCCAGGGTCAAAGCATATGCCAGGGTTGTTTCATGCTCGGTCCCCAGTAGGCCACATGCAGGAGACAGCCAATCAATGATTCTCTCTCATCATTGAGCGCTCTCTCTTCCTCTCCCATCCTCTCTGAAATCAATAAAAAATATATTTTAACAAAATAATTAGACTCTATAAGAAAAATGCTGTCTTCCATTACATTCTCCAAAACCAGAGTTAAATGTGCTTATTTAAAATGAGTTCTCTCCTTTTTTTGAGGGCAAACAGATTTTTGGAGAGAAAAAAACAACAATGGTGCTTATTTGATGAATTGAAATTAGTAATGAGGTTAATGTATTTTTATACCACTTAAACCAACTTTTATGTGTTCTCTGATTTATTCAGAAAGAGTTGTAAAGTTTGTACAAAATTCCATGAAGATGTTGAAATTTTGAGTAATCAATTATACAAACAAAAATAAACATTTCACTGCCTGGCCAAGTGGCTCGGCTGGTTGGAGCATTGTCCTGTGCACCCAAAAAAGGTTGGATTTGATTCCTGGTCAGGGCACTTACCTAGATTTCGTGTTTGATCCCCAGTTAGGGCATGTGAGTGAGGCAACTAATGGATCGCTCTTAAAATAAATAAATAAATAAAATCAATATTCTTGGGTGAGGATTTTTTAAAAAGAAAGAAAAAAAATAGACAATTCACTTTACTTTTCTGGAACTCTTTGGTAAAATTTTCTCCCCAGAAAGTAAAATTAAATTAAAAAAGCAAATTTTCAAAATTAATGTAATTATGACTTCTTGCTTAGTATTTTTTAGAAAAGAGAATTTAAATCCCAAAGTACTACTCATAAATGATGACATAGATAGAAATGATCCTACCACGATGTGTGTCATTACTAATTGCTGTTACTCCCTTGATAAACAGCATGCTGATAAGAATATTGATATCTTTAGGAATCTAAAATGATTCTTCTTGACTAAGAAATTAAAAGGGGACTCCTTTTGACAAGAGATGAAATAAATAATAACGTGCTTTTCTCCAGTCATAGGAAAATAAGCCACACAATGACAAATACATGTGAAGCTAATAAAGTGAGAACTGACATAATCCTATATAATCCTATATAATAAAAGCATAATATGCAAATCTGCCGAATGGCTGAACAGCGGAATGACTATCTGGACAACCATCCGGATAGCCATCTGGGACCATGCTATGACATCCACTGGCACCAGGCCAGCCAAGGCGGGTGCAATGCAATTGGTCGGGGGCCTGCCATTGCCCCATGATCGCCCCACAGAGGGAGGCCCAGGCCACTGACCTGCTGGCTATGACGGCTGGGCGGGGCCTCCCTCTGCAAGGGAAGCCCGGGACAAGGTGCTGCCGGAAGCTGGTGCAGGCAGCAGGGGGAAGGAAAGCCTATTCTTGCACAAATTTTGTACATTGGGCCTCTAGTATATAGCATAAGCAATAAGAACTTAGCACTTTATGAATAAACTTATTCACAGTACTATTGTGAAAGTTAATAGATGCTTTGCTTTGATAGAAACCTTTTTGGTGTAAACAGGTAAGCTATCATGTTTCCTTCCGTTTTATTTTAATTTTAATGATGCCTAGGAAATTGCCTATGAAGTAGAAAGACTGGAGATTTTCTACTTATTTCTTGAAACTGAAGGCATAATCCCACACTAAAATCATTAATGAATGTAATTTACTAACAGTACCTCTGTTCTAATGATCTAATTGATTATTTTTAATTGAGGCTTAACTTAAAACCACTGCTCCTTCTTCAGCCTGAAAAGCACATACACTCGTTCACACTTGCACAGGGCACATAACCAGCTGTTCCACTCCAGTGACCTCAGGTCCTTATCTTTGCTCTTGCACCAGGCCACATCATCTTGTCATTACTTACAAAGCACGTGATTGCTAACAGAGGCAGACTATAATTCAGAATTCTGCCAAAAACAAAACAAAACAAAACAAAAAAACTACCTTGAGACTGTATGCATGCGATGCTTCCCTGTTGCATACAAACTTAAAACTCATTAATAAGCTGAACATATTTTACAAATTCACAAATCTGGAAATATTGAAGGCAGATTGACCTTGTTAGACACCTTATTGCAATAGAAAATTATCTAGAATAGAATATAAAAGTGGTAAAAAAAATTTGCAAGTCTCAATTACTTTATATAGCCCTTGTAATCTACCAAGTTTTTATTTATATGGCATGATGACAGTAAAATAATCTACATCATAGCTATATTAAAGTGCTTGGTGTTATAGTTACTGTTAGTAACAAACCCAAATTCCTTATTTACTAATGTCTAGACCAGGATGTTTTCATAGTGCACATATTAATAGTAGCAGATAGAATATCAAATACTCTGGAACTACTAAGATTATAAACAGCTAACTAAGCAAAAATAAATCAATATATTGCTTGTGAATACACTTAATACACACACACACACACACACACACACACGTGTACTTACTTTCATGGCTATATGCATATGTAGAAACTACATCCTTTTCTTATTAAGTGTGGCCATGCTGCTGTATCTCCACTGTGTATTTCAGAAAGATTTCTTCCAGGTTTATGAAAGCAGATGCTATTTACCTATTCCACCTGTGTTTACAACTCAGTCTCAGAGGGCCCATCAGCGACGAAATTTACCATGGTCATGATATTTTCATTCTATTTAAATGTCCACTTTCTTCACAGTTCATTAGATTGGTTGTGGAATCAATCTGAAGATTTCCCTTAAGGTGTCAGCAACACTTTTATTTTTTAAGTTGGTGTTTAGATTTAGTGTTTTTTTGAACATATAAAACCAAAGGCTACATATTTGCTTCAGTTTTCTTTAAAGGAGTTATATGTTTATGAATATTAATAGGGTGAAATTTTGGCTTTTATTTCAGATTACCAAAATTTAAAACATATTTAAAATTTTGCATGTGTGTGATTTAAACATATTCACATTTCTTAGATTAGATTATGGATATTCCTAGAATTTTATTTTCTTGGTCTTCCCCCATGCCTCTCTTTATTTGCCTACTTTGACATATGGATACAATAATTCCACCCCCCCCCATTTTATTTTATATTTTTTTAAACAGTGGTAAACAAAACTGCTATAGCCCTTTGATCCTAACATATTGGTTTGGCATAATATGTCTTCAATAAATATTTGTTGATTAAATAGTGATATTATCAATCTATAATCTTAAGTATCTTACCTACTCATTATCAACATCCTAGGTAAATTTCATGATTGATATCAATATATTTAATTAGGCTTATTTTCTGTTCATACTTCTCCACTCATTGAGAAGAACACAGATTTCTATATGTTGTGTTTTCCTTTTCAGTGTTTACCAGTATTGGTTCTGGAAAATGAAAGAAAGGTCAGGCAAAGGACAAGTGTTAGCAGGCAGAAAAGCCAGCCAGCAGGTTTTGTGGACATCTGTGGGAGGAGTGAGGTAAAAATGGAGTTCAGGACTCTCTAGAGAGCATGGAGATAAGAGCCAAATCATATATGGAATTCCCCATGAAAAATTTTCTGCTTTTTAAAATACAAATGGTAGTAGTAGTTTAAAAGTAGAGTTTTCTATAGGCTTGCCATGTTGGGGATACAAAAATTGGAGTTCAAGACCTGCAGAAGAAGTAAACCAGATCCTAGTAATCTGATATCCTCATTTGGGAACCTTAGACAGCTACATTTTAGGAATAGGGTAATTTTATGGTAACTCAAATTTACATAGACTGTAATCTAGCCTTCAGTCATTTAATCCCAAATTGAATTGAGATTAACTGTCCCCTGGGAACTGCCAGAGTTTAGATTGTGTGTTCCTTTTCTGTAGGGAGATAATACTATCCACAACCTCAACTTTTTCTAGCAACATATTGTTTGTCCAATGAAAAATATACCAGATGCAGCAAAAAAGAATGAAGAAAAGTGCAGAAAACTGAAACATACCTATAAGTGATTGAGCTATTGGAATCATCACAAGGAAATTAGCATAACTGTAATTTATAAAATTGGGAAAAAAGTGATAACAAAAAGAGAATTTCATCAGAAAACTTGCATTTCTAAAAAAAAAAAATAAAATGGAAAATCTAGGAATAAGAATACAATAATGGAAAATAGAAGTATGTGAGTTTAAAAGCAAATTGAACACAGAAGACAGGAGATTCTTATAATGAATGAAAATATCCTGGAAAAAAAAGCATAGAAAGAGGATACAAACTGAAACAGCAAGGGAGATTACTTAATGGCCTAACTTGTGCAATTGTAGACTCTCAATGTAAGGAGAGGAAGAAGGGAACAGAATTAAAATGTGAAGATAATGGCTGAGAAATTTCCAGTACTACTGAAATATATCACTCCACAGATTTTATATGCCCAAATGAAAACTAACATAAAAACACAACTAGAAATACTGAAAATTAAAGAGAGAGATCTGAGATACTTTAAGAAGAAGAAGAAAACACACACACACATTATTCCCAAAGAACAATATACAATCTCAGGTTGATTTTTCAGTAAAAAACAATGGAAGCTAGAAAAGAATGGAATGGCATCTTTAAAATATTAAAGAGAAAAATATCTCAATGCTGAATTCAAACTCAGTGAAAACATTTTTTTTTGTATTGATGGTGAAATGGAAACATTTCCAAATCACCAAACTGATAAAATTTACCACCAGCAAACCTAAATGAAAGTAAATATTAAAGAGAGTTTGGCATGTAGAAGGAACATGATATAGGACAATGAAAATGAAAAACAAAACAAAACAAAAACAGGTAAATGGAAGAAGACAATAAGAGCAACAGAATTTGAAATTATGTGGGTAAATACATGTCAATATTGATTATACAAAATAATGCAATAATTTCTTATGCAGGATTAAAATGCCTGAAAATAATAATACAAAAGGCAAGAGGTAATAAATAATGCTGGCTTGTGCGCAAAGGTCCTTGCACTGCCTGGGTAGTGGCAGGCAGTAATTTATAATAGAAATTCCTTATTTAGTTTATATTCTATTTAATCAAATATTCATGTTTTAATATCTAAGGTGAGTGCTAAAGCGTAATAAAAACATTTATAACTAACCTTAAATGGAGGAGATAAAAATATAATAATAAAATTAAAGTGATAATGAGGTATCACCTCACACCTGTCAGAATGGCTGTCATCAACAAATCAACAAATGACATGTACTGGCCATGATGTGGAGAAAGGGAACCCTCGTGCACTGCTGGTGGGAATGCAGACTGCTGCAGCCACTGTGAGAACAGTATGGAGTTTCCTCAAAAAATTAAATGTAGAACTGCCATTTGACCCACTTCTAGGAATATATCCTAAGAAACCAGAAACACCAATCAGAATGTATGCACTCCTATGTTCATAGCAGCGCAGTTCACAATATCTAAGATCTGTAAACAGCCCAAGTACTGCCTGTCAGTCGATGAGTGGAAAAAAGCTGTGGTGCATTTACACCATGGGATACTATGCAGCAGTAAAAACGAAGGATCTCTCACCCTTTGAGACAGCATGGAGAGACCTGGAGAGCATTATGCTAAACAAAACAAGCCTGTCAGAGAAAGATAAATATCACATGACTTCACTCATATGTGGAAGCTAATGAACAAAATAATCTGATGAACAAAATAAATCCAGAGACATAGAAGCATGGAATAGACTATCAAATCTTAGAAGGAAGGCGTGAGTGGGTGGGCGGGTGGGTGGGTGGGTGGGAAGAGATCAACCAAAGACTCATATGCATATATGCATAACCCATGGACACAGACAATAGGGTGGTGAAGACCTGGGGTTATTGAGAGCTAGAAAGGTCAATGGGGGGGAGGGGACATATGTAATACTTACAACAATAAAGACTTTTTTAAAAAGGGAAAAAGTATTAAAAAAAATTAATACCAAGGAAACCAAGGAAAGAGAATTAAAGAAACATAAAAAAGGTAAGATAAATGGAAGCAAATACTTAAATAGCAGATAGAAATCCATATATATTGCTTATCCTATCTAATAATAGACAAGCATGGTAATTGACCATACCTTCGCTATGCCTCCCATTGGCTAATCAGCACAATATGCAAATTAACCCCCAACAAAGATGGCAGCTAATTTGCATACTGCAGGTAGGGCGGGTCAGCACCCTCCCACCTGCTCTGCTGCCATTCGGGCCTGCTATCTGTGACCCGGGGCGGCGGGCTTCCCGTGTGCGACCCGACCTGGGGCAGCTGAGCGGGGCAGCAGCGATCCCCCGGCCCGCCCGGGCATCCTGTGTGCAATCCAACCACGGGAGGCCAGGTGGAGAAGCAGCGATCCGCCTGCCCACCTGGGCGTGCCGTATGCAACCCGACCCGGGGCGGCCGGGCGGGGCAGTGTGGCTCCTCTGTCACCCCAGCTTGCTCATCACAGCTCCCTTGGGGGCCTAAGCCTTTAGTCGGACATCCCCCGAGGGCTCCCTGGCTGCCAGAAGGATGTCTGACTGCAAGCTTAGGCCTGAGCCCCTGGGGAGTGGGCCTAAGTCGACAGGTGGACATCCCCCAAGGGGTCCTGGACTGCAAATGGGAGCAGGCCAGGCTGAGGGACCCCCTGCTGAGTGCACAAATTTTTGTGCACTGGGCCTCTAGTTCTACTAACTAAAAAGGAACCAAATGTTCAAAGACAAATCTCAGACTGTCATGCAGGAGAAACAAAGAAATCAGAAGTCTATATGTTGCTTAAAGGCGACACACTTTTAATATAAGGCCACAGGAATATTGAAAATAAAAGAAGGAAATCACTTTCCATGGAAATAATTACCACACAAAAAAACTAGCATACATGTCCTTAATCTGAAAATATACACTTAGTAAGTATTGCTAGAGACAACTATAAAAAGATTAACCCATTATAAAGATACTATTATCATAGGAATACAACACAGAAATGAGATGAATGAACTCTCTCACACACACCTACAAAATTATAAATTTACTTAAAATCAAAATATATAATTTTCAGATTTAAAAAAGAAAACTTCTTTGTATTTATAAAGCCTATATATGAAAGATATATTTTATCCAGAATTAGTCATGGTTTATTAATACAAGGTATATTTAAAATGACTAGCAAAAATGAAGATTCTAAAAAATTAATTTTAGGAGTCCAATAAAAATATTAGACGTCTCGATGAATGTGAAGGAGGACTCAATAATTAGCAGCAACATACTGGATAAATAATTTTCATAAAGTTTTTTACATTTAAGTTTCTGAATATTTATATAAGGAAAATAGGTAAACATATTTTCAGCAAAAGAATAAAAAGATTAATTTTTAAAAAAACTGCCGTGACTGGTTTGGCTCAGTAGATAGAGTGTCGGCCTGCGGACTGAAAGGTCCCAGGTTCGATTCCAGTCAAGGGCATCTACCTTGGTTGCAGGCACATACCCAGTAGGGGGTGTGCAGGAGGCAGCTGATCGATGTTTCTCTCTCATCGATATTTCTAAATCTCTATCCCTCTCCCTTCCTCTCTGTAAAAAATCAATAAAATACATTTTTTAAAAAACTATTACATTTTCTTCTAGTGTCACATTATAATTTTTATTAACAGCACAGATGCATTTTCTTTTAAATATAAAATCCACAGGTTTCTTGCCACAAATTGAAAATACACATTGTCAATTATTTACTTTTCTTTATTAAGTAAACCATTTCTTTGCAAATGCAGCCCTAAATAGCTAATTAGATTTCCTAATAGCACTGCAAACCATCATGGGGATAATGTTCAAGAATTGTTTCATCAGCAAAATTAAAAGGGAAAACCACCTAATACTTTTTTTGTTTGTTTTGCCTTGCAATTTAAGCTTCAATAGCTTTTTTCCCCCATATTTTTAATATGGCCAAACATTGCTCTCTCCTGAGCTTACATTAATGGGCCAAGGACCAAATTACAAGAGTAGGCTAATTTGCACCCTTAGCATTTCATATTAATGAAATAGATTTTTCAGATACCAAGGAATGAATACCCTTCCCAAGTTATTCTTTCTCAGTACCTAATATAATGGGAAGTTCTGTTGACTGAACTGTTTCTTCAAAACTTCTCACTGGATATAAGGAAATTATGAACATTCTCTTGGCAGAAATGGTGCCAGCGGCTGCTGTGGCTATTGGTGGAGAGCTTCTGGACAAAAGAGAGTAAAAAAAAGAATGTACTGTAAATACGAGATAGGAAGAGAAATTACAAGGCTTACCTAAAGAATGTCTTTGCAACATTTCCATATGAAAGTGAAGAAAACTTTGTCATGTGCAAATTGTTTAATTTTATTTAAAAGCAGAAATATGTTTTCATGTAATGGTTGACAAATCATATAAACCATGTTGTACATCTCTGTTTTCTTCATTATCAGCCACCAGAATGGCTTTCTTCATATATACAAGCTGCTTAATGAGAAGCAGGCAAAGAGGTGGGGTGCTGTGGAAAAAATAGAAAAGACGGATGAGCCTGCTAGTGAATTCCCTGCCACTGTACACAGAATATCCTCCCTATAGCATATTAAGACAAAAATGTTTCCCTTATAGTATGGATACTCACTAATTTTCCTAAATGATTTTAAAGTGTGTAGATCAGAAAGATCCTATCAATGTTTGGCCCCGTGCTTAATTGAACTACGAAATGAGCCTATTTCTCCCTAGTGTTGATGAATGTTTTAGTTCAAGAGCAGTATAAAATTACATATTATAATTTTGCTTATAAATACTTTGTAGCTCCTCATAATTGTAAGCTTATTGAATGGAGCAATGGACTGAACATCAGGAAACATGGTTTTGAGTGTCTGTTGTGGCACTCTTCTTCCCATAGAAAGAGATGATGATTAATGCAAGAGTAGTCAGATAATGTGTAAAATTGTGCAAAATGTGCAATATTAATATAAATTGCAAATTTATCAACAGACTCAGAGATGTAGTGTAAGGTACCTATGACATAAATTGCAATTTATTTTGTTTATAACGAAAATCAGCTGACTTTGACAATTATTTTAATTTACTTCTGAGCTATTTAAAATTCTAAATCTCATCAATTGCCACACACACACACACACACACACACACACACACACACCTACATCTTTTGTTTAAGTTCAAGAATGGTATTGCATATAGTTGGTATACCTGCTTCTTGTCTTTTGTGATAGATTTTTGCACCCTTTTTTTTTTTTTTTTTTTTTGCAGGGACCAAATGGAATTTCTACTTTGTAAATTTCTCTTTCCCTATCTTCTTTCTCTCTTTCTGTGTCTCTCTGCCTCCCTTTTCCTTCCACTTTATTAATCATTTAGCTATCAATGATATCTATCCATATGAGCAATTATGCTGAAAGAGGACATATATTAAGTGATATTCCCCAAATCGATACTAACCCTAAATAAGATTTGATCGCTTCAATAAGATTTTTGCCACCATCAACCAGGAGTGTGGGGAGAAGATTGAAACAGTGACCCTAAGAATATAACCTCTGAATTCTTTCTTATCCTATTCATTAACCATTTTACTTTTGACCAAGAAATGCTAGTTCCATACATGATGCAGGTGGGCCACTCACTGTGATTCCAGAGGAGCACAAACTATGTAAGGATGAAGTACTTTACTAAGTGGCTTAGATTTGAAGCAGGTAATGAACCTGTTTTTATGTACTTTTCTAGCACACAAATCCTGCTCTTATGACCTAATTTTGCTTGTCTTTATGTCATATAAATCAATTCAGACAAATTTTTATGGCCTTTATATTGTGTCTTTGACTGAGTCCATATCTTAATCAGACATTCTGAAGTCTATTTCCCTCTGACCCCTATTTGTATCCATTTATTCATACTTGATCTTATTTCTTAAAATGTTTACTACTAGTGTGAGACCTCTCCAAGCTGAATGATGTCACCCTACAATCTCTTCAACTTCTTTTAGTTGGACTAATCCAAAAAACCTTCATATGTTGTCCAGCTGCTGTGGCTCAGTGGTTGAGCATCAGCCTATGAACAAGGAGGTCATGGTTAATTCCCCATCAGGGCACATGCCTACGTTGTGGGCTCAATCCCCAGAAGGGGGCATGTAGGAGGCAGCTGATTAATGATTTGCTCTCCTCATTGATGTTTCTATCTCTCCCTCTCCCTTCCTCTGAAATAATTAAAAACATAAAAATGTAATCTTCCCATGTTGAGCTGTGTGACATAGTCATAATAATCTCCAGAAAGTGGTGCTATCTCTATCTGTGAACAGAAGCCTATCATATTACTTATTTGAAGCAGAAATACAGCTAACAAGTAAAGAAAGACAGCTTCAGTTTCCTGGAAAGAATAGGAAAGGATTTGATTCCCTTTCCCAAATGGATTGATATTCATGTCATAACTTTTATTTAACTGTAGGAAGAAGAAAGTGCATCACAGTAAGGAAACAAAGGTAGGGCAGGGCCAAAGTAACTGTGCTATGTAAACAAGGACGATGCGAAGTCTGTATATATCATAAACTATAGTTCCATGGTCTTGTCAATACATTGGAAACCGAGAAGCTCAATGATGTCATGTTCTAAGAAAGGAAGCTGAGTGGAAAAAAAATTGATAAGCAGCAATAATTACTGACTAACTCAGCTCTTCTGGTTACAAAATATCCCATTATCTTCATTATCACATAAATTACTCAGCCATCCCTAAGGGAGATATCCAAAGTTCCCAGGTTCACAGGGTCAAGATAAAAATTCAGAATCTTTGGATGATGCATGAGGGTTTCTGTATCAGACTCAAATGTGATTCATTTTAATATGGAACTTTATAAACTAAAAGGGTTAGTTTTGGTTTGAAAACCTATGAAATAAAAATGCAATGTATAATGAGCAGGGTCAGGATAACCATATTTTTTGTTGTCGAAAAGGAAGAGTCATTGTACCATAACGATTCTGAAATCCAGCTCTGCAGATGAATGAGGGTACACTGTCTTGCAGGTAGGGAGTTAGGCTTCTTTTTGTTCTCTGGAAAGGCTTTCCATTCATTGTTCTCCTTTGCCTTCAGTTCTTCCCTCTGAAAGGCACTTTCATTTTCATGAACTTCTATGGCTCCTATGAAGTGGGCATCGGAGAACGTGTTCCCTGGAAGGACTGAGCAGCTTTTTCAGCAGGCTTCCAATAAATCAATCTCTTTTCTCTGAGCTATTTTTCCAACTGAAAAGATTTACTGGGTGCTACATTAATTCATCCAGAGGTTTAATAGTGGGTGTGACAGCCATACTCTTTATTTGATCTTTGCCATGCGGTGAGTTCTAATAGGTTTTTGTTACTCAATGACCATTTCCATTGCATTTTTACTGGGCTGGTATGAGAAGTAATTGCTTTTAAAAAAAAAACTATAAAACTGGAATTTCTGAACGCTGTTTTCTTTCTTGCTTGCTTGCTGACCAGGTGATTTTTTTTATGACCTCTCGTCATTCTTACAACACTTTGTCAGTGCCACCAAAATTAACCAACACACACCACTTGCCTTCTGTTTTCCCATCTCTTCTCCTATAATGTGTCGTTATATTTGTGTGTGTGTACAGTGTATAATCATATTTATCATGAGATGAATTACCTGCCTTGCAAGTTATTATAGACAACAGTTTTACCACTGCATAATACAATAACATGATTATTCGTTATTCAGCCATTCAATAGTAGTTTCTCTACCACCTATTCCCTGGCTGTAAACCAATGCCATATATCTTAGGTTTTTGTATAGTATCACCTAATTTCCAGGTACCAATTTATGTATAGATCAAGATAGGATAGCTAATGTTGCAATAGTAAACAGCCTCTAACTATTAGTGTTTTAAGAGAATACTCTGCATGTTTATGATGCATGTCTTTCCCAGGCTGTTAAGAATAACTCTTCTACGTAGCCCTATAGGTATTCAGACTAACCACCTCCTATCTAATCATTTCCTTTGTTCCCAGTCTCTGTGTCACAGTAAAAATACAATGTGGAGATCTTGTACAAGAGATTGAATGCTCCAGTTTGGAGGTAATAGTAGAAACTCATTGCCCAGAATTGGTTATATGGCCTCATCCAATTACAAGAGGTCTAGAAAGTACCAACCTATCTAATACCCATAAGTGGAGGAAACGGAATATTTACCAAAGGTCTCAGCTTCCTAGAGTTTAAACAACATTAAATTCTGTTTATTTAGCTACACACTATTTTTTTCTAGAGCTATGTTTACATATAAACTCCTTTATTAGCCTAAGAATTATTACCTCCCTAATTCATATTGAACCTTATAATTTCATGTTTTTAGTTGCAAGTTGGGTAATCACCATCTCCTATCTTATTTCAATCTAAATCCAATTCAACAGAACCCTAAATTTAAAGATTTTAACATCAAATATGCCATTATATGAAGATTAAGAGGGTAGGATGAATATACAATTAAATTTGTAGAGTGTTGGGACACTTAGACCTTTAAAACACAACTGCATAATATGGTTTTTAATTGGATTTATCTCATATCTAGAGCACAAAATAAATGTTTCATTACTGATAGTTAAAGGAACTAGTTAATAACTAGAAATAAAAGGTAAGTTCTTTTTAACTAAGAGAATCATCATGTTATATTGACTAATATTATTCCTCATATACTAGCCAATCTTGTTGTAGATGTAGTCCTGGCTCCACATGACCTAAGGTTATAATGTGATGTAGTTCAACATCCCCCTATACTAAAGCCTAACATTAAATCTCTAGTTGCTAATGCATACAGCATGGCCAAATCAAATATAGTTTCTAAAACTATCATAAATCATCAATTAAATTAAAATTTAAGTTATCAGAATAAAAAGAGATGAGAGATAATGTGTGAGTCATTGGAATTAAAAACTATTTCAGCCCTGGCCGGCTTGGCTCAGTGGATAGAGCGTCAGCCTGTGGACTGAATGGTCCCAGGTTCAATTCCAGCCAAGGGCACATGCCTGGGTTGTGGGCTCAATCCCCAGTGGGGGGTGTGCGGAAAGCAGCCGATCAATGATTCTCTCTCATCATTGATGTTTCTATCTCTCCTTCTCCCTTCCTCTCTGAAATCAATAAAGAAATATATTAAAAAACACCAAACTATTTCAAATTGACCTCAAAGATTATACTTAGATTTTATATTGTGTCTCTGGACAATTGTTTTTGATCAAATAAGTTAGTTAAAATATCATTGAGAAATAGACACAAAGAGATGACTTCTATAAATTGGCAGAAGAAAACATATGATATTTAACATGTTGAAAAATTCATTACTGGAACATGTATGTATAACCAAACCATGGTACAATTTAAACTACCTAATTTTTTCTTGGTTGGTCACCAGTGCTGCCTTTATGGAGCTGCCTTTTAATTGAGAATAAAAGAGAAGAATAGCATCAGTTTTTATTCTAAAATGTGTTGCTTTAATTAGAGCAGTTTACAGTAATGCTTTCTTTGGTTCAGTTAAGCATACTGGAACAATCACAGAAGGCATTTTAGTCATTCCTATTAAATACAATATTTTCCCAAAGAATAAATTTATACCAGTTATAATGCTGAGAGGAAGGGAGGACACACATGTGGTGTTTAAAATATCAGACACTCTTTCCTTTAGAGTTGAAAAAGGCAACATTTTTTTAGTGGAAAACAATTTCTTTTCAGTGAGGCACTTTGGAAAATTCTGGATCTCATCTCAACTTTCAATCAGATGGTGAGAATTGTAAGGCTTAAACTGAAAAATACACAAAAGTTGAAACTACATGAAATTTAGGGCCTAGAAGTTCTTATCTATTTACAGGTTGTGTGATCAGACAAAGAAATCTGTTTGAATCACAGTTTCTTTCATTTTAAAGTATGGATGATAATAGTTCAAAGAGTTTTATAAGGAGTGTTACTTGAGACTACATGCAAAAATATTGGGTATACTGCATATAAGATTTTATGAACATCAATGTTATTTTACTCTCTTCTCTTTCATGCTTTCACTCTAGTAAAATGTTCTATAAAATTCTTTCAATATAAAAGATAATATCACACGTTGGAAAGTCCAATAGAATCTGTTTGCATTATAAGTTATTATCTTAAGCAATCCACTTTCTATAGCCTTTTAATTTTTATTTAATAGATTCTAATAGTATTCAGGAACACAAAGTTTAGAAATGTAGCTTAATTTAGATTAAAACAAATTGCCAAAAAAGTTACAACATACTTAAAATGGTTATAAGTATGTATGTACATATATTGTGTGTTTAAACAAGCACATAAAGAAGTTACATGTATGGATATGCATGCACACATATATGCACAGATGAATATGCAGCAACATAACATAGTAGTATATTAAAATTAGCCACTCTGGGGTAAACTGGCTGGGTTTGCATGTCTGCTCTTTAGTAGTTGTCTCATGTCAGGAAATTATTTAACTTGTCCATTTTTAGTGTGTTTATTGATGCAGCTAGAGGCCTGGTGCATGAAATTCGTGCATGGAGGGGTGGTCCCTCAGCCCAGCCTGCACCCTTTCCAGGACCCCTCAGGGGATGTCCGACTGCCTCTTGCAATCTGGGACCACTGGCTCCTAAATGCTCGCCTGCCTGCCTACCTGATCGCCCCTAACTGCCTCTGCCTTGCCCCACACCTGGGACCCAGAATTCCCTCCCTCTGGCTGGCCACAGGCACCTAGGGCCTGGGCCAGCTTCCCCTGGGCTGGCCGCAGCCACAGGCACCCAGGACCGCGGGGTGGGCAGCTTGTCTCTCTTCCGTGCTGCAGGCTGGCTGGTCTCCATTCCTCTCTCACGAGTTCATTTGTGCCTGGCTGGTCCCCATCCCTCTCTCCCCAGTGTTGAGTGTCTGAGCCATTATGGGGTGACAGCATGAGGGTGTGAACATTTTCATATTAGCTTTTTATTATATAAGATAGGAAAGACAATAGTACCTACTTCACATGTGTATTAGGAAGATTTAAATTTGAATGAGTTATTACTTCTAAAGTCTTTAGCATATGGTAAGAGTATGTTAAATGAAAAAAAAATAAATCCTCTAGCCCTATTTGGCTCAGTATATAGAGCATCAATCTGTGGACTGAAGGGTCCCGGGTTTGATTCCCATCAAGGGCACATGCTTGAGTTGTGGGCTCAATCCCTGGTAGGGGGCAGGTGGGAGGCAGCCAATCTAATCAGTGGTTCTCTCTCATCATTGATCTTTCTATCTCTCCCTCTCCCTTCCTCTCTGAAATCAATAAAGATATATTTTTAAAATAAAACCTCTAAAAATAAAGTCATGTACTAAGTGTTTTATATAATACATCATAACATGAAAGTCTCATTACTTTTTTCCACATTATTCTGATAGTCCAATATTTGATTGGACTAAGGAGTATTGCCAAATTTCCCTTTCTAAAGTTAGTACCAATTTGCTCTCCAGCAACTATATGAGAATTTTTTTTCATAGAGACATTCCACTCTAAATTTAGAGTTTAAGTACTGTGTTAAATAAAACAACAACAAAAAAAGGGCTTGGAGGTTATGTTCCTTGTAAATTATATATATATATATATATATATATATATATATATATATATATATATATATATATATAATGAATAGATGCTGAAATTTTAGCAGTTGTTATCCTTGGATAATGTGATGAAAATAAATATCTAGTATTTATTTTTCCTTTGTTATCTACTTTTAAAAGTCATGCCATTTTGTTACAAAAGTGCAGAGTCATATTTTTTTTATTTTCTGTAATGCAGGAATAAAGTGATGCATGCAAGTAGTAGTTGATGGTATTATCTATGCTATCATTTTGATGAGTTCCTAAATACCTAACGCTGCATCATAAAAAAAGAGCAACATTCAGATATTTTAATTATCCAAATTCATGAATTTTAAAATTACACTGCTTATGTTGTTCATTTTATTTAAATTATGGCTGTACATTGTTCCTCTGTTTCTTATAAATTTGTTTAAAATGCATAATTCTTTAATATATCTTCAAATTAATTAGGCAGGCATCTTTCTGTTACTAGAATAGATGACATGAATTCCATCTATACTAATAATAGAGGAATATGCTAATTGTCTCGGACACCATCACAGTAACAGTAACGACTGAATAGCAGGCTGGCAGGCTGCATGGAGAGATAAGGCTGGCAGGGGGGGCAGTTGGGGGCATCCAGGCTGGCAGTGGGGGCAATAAGGGATGACCAGGCCAATGTGGGGGAGAGTTAGGAGTGACCAGGCCGGCAGAGGCAGGCAATTGGAGGCAACCAGGCCAGCGGGGGGCAATAAGGGGCAACTAGTCCAGCGGGGGGGGGGGAGGGGCGGTAAGGAGCAACAAGGCTGGCAGTGGGGCAGTAAGGGGCCACCAGGCCAGCACGGGGTGGGTGGGGCAGTTGAGGGCAACCAGGCAGTCAGGCAGGTGAGCAGTTAGGAGCCAGTAGTCCTGGATTGTGAGAGGGATGTCTGACTGCCTGTTTAGGCCCGATCCCAAGGACATCCCCCAAGAAGTCCCATATTGGAGAGGGTTCAGGCTGGCCTGAGGGGAGCCACCCCCTTCCCCGTGCACAAATTTCATGCACTGGGCCTCTAGTTAGCTAATAAAAATGTGTTTAGTTGTTAATAAATATAGCCCAGCATGTCATGTACTGCATTTTAACTTCTTGTTTTGACTTCATCCTTCTTTAGGCAGTTCTGAAATCTCCAGTTACTGTGTCTCTCATGCTTTGTAAAATCTGAGTACTTTCCTGGTAAAAAGGAACTTCAGAAATTCCTTCTGATCGCAGCACATTTTCCTGGCCTATGGTAGGCACAGGGTAGTCTAGAATTTCTCACATTGGAGCAGGAGAGTAACAACAGAAGCTGTAGGGCTCTCAGAGAGCTAAGCTCAGAATTCACACAGCGTCCTTCCTGCCACACTTTATCAGACAAACAAGCCACAAGAACAGCCCAGATTCAAGGGGCAGGGAAACAGATTCTACCTATTGTTGGGAGATACATAAAGAATTTGGGCCATTTTTGAAATTAACACTCTTCCATGTTTTTCATTCAGGGGTCTACACTTATCTACTTTTTTTAATATAATAAAACAATATTTGAGGTCTTATAATACCAGGAATTTTGTTTTTTTAATCTACGTCCCTCTGTCTTTACTCTTCCTTCATTAAAATGATCTACAAGTCTGAAGTCTTTTTAAATTACCTGATTTCCTTTTTATAATGAAAATTTATGTGGCTTTTTTATATCAATAATTGTATTTTAGTTAAGCTGATAAGTAACAATTCATTTCTCATTAATAGGTGGTGATCTTATTTACTTATCTAAGTATCTAAAAGACCTCATAATAGCCAGCGAAAACAAATGGACTGTATAGTTCTTCAACAGAGCACTTCTTGGGTATCAGAAGCCTGCACATATATCATGAGCTATAAATTAACTTTCTGAGACTACAAACTGTGAGAAATTCTCTTGAGTTTGTATAGTTGATAATTGTATGCTGGCTTGATCTATTGCTTTTGGGGGAATAATTACTATCAAAGAGAATTTGACTTGTTATTCTGAATGTAATTCTGTAATGATGATAAAAAGATTACTATATAGCTATATCTCTACACCCATATCTATTTCTTATTGTTGTTCCTGTTGTTATAGTTGTAAATTGTAGAATTATCTATTATGAGATGCGGGTTTTTAACAATACTGTACAATGTCATAGTGTTCACTTCTGCTAATTCACATGTAGTATTAATGTTTATGTATTTAATTGATTTTAGGAATAACATATATTAAAAGACATCATTCTGTGTTGCAACCTTTAATGCTCTATAATTTTCAGCCTCTGACCTATAGCTTAGAGATGACATACTTACTCTGGTGGTTCTGTAACAATTCCTATTAATATACATTGCTACAATAAGTTTTACTCTCTATATATTGGTTCTTGTAGATATTATAATTGTTTTTGTTTCAGTGTTGCTGATCATGCTACTTTTGTTCTGTACATAACGCACCTCATTGGAATTTCATGGAGTTGTTTGCATCTCTCTCTTCCTATCTCTCTCTCTGCCTTTGTATCTGTATTTACACAAGATCCTGACTCAACTCCAGTACCTGACCACCATGTATTCATTTAATTAAAATAAAATTTCTTCCCATCTAGATCATACAGGCCAAATATGAGGTAGTTTGACCATTCATCAACATATTACATACACTTATGTGTTAGGCATTTAGATGTGTTCTCTAAACTATGATTTCCTCAGAAATGCTTTCTTGAAACAAAAACAAAAAAACCCACCAATTTACAATTTTCCTTTACATTACAATGTCATTTGACAACTCTATTACTCTCCTTTGGGTTAACTTTGGTGGAATTAAGTGTCAGCAGAAAAATATTTTGTTGTGTGTTTTTTTATTTCCCAAAGTACATATTAAGTTTATTTTTTAGACTACAGCATGATATTGTTCTAATTCATCTATAAAACAAATGACTCTCAAACATTCCATCAGCTCAAGTAAAAGGCAGTATCTGTTTCTTTTTTCCCCTAGCATCATTGGACATCTTACTACATAAACAGAAGAGTGATGTCTTTTACTTACAGAATGCTAAAACTCTTCTGAAGTAATTATCATTTATGGATTTAATTTTTTACTAGGTATGGCTTGCACCTCTAAATCAATGTATACGTGTCTAGCTGTGGTTAAGAAAGAAAACTGACCAGCCAGTGTGGTTCAATGGCTGAGTGTCAACCTATGAACCAGGAGGTCACGGTTTAATTCCAGGTTAGGTACATGCCCACATTGCAGGCTCTATCCCCAGTGTGGGGCATGCAGGAGGCAGCCAATCAGTGATTCTCTCTCATTAGTGATGTTTCTATCTCTTTCTCCCTCTCCCTTCCTCTCTAAAAGCAATATAAATATATTATTTAAAAAATAAAATTTACAGGTAAAACCCAGTAAGGTAACAAGTGTTTGTTCTGAATGAACACTATAATATCCTATAGGATCATTTGGGCTCCAACCTCATCACTTGATATGAATTATCAACATACAGGAGAGCTTAGATATCAAAATTAATATATTTGAGACTTCTATTTACTTGTCTCTACTGCCCAAAACTTTGTGTCAGTTATCCTGACTGTCACATTTGTGGAACCATTCCCTTAGATATCTCAGGTAAGTAATTTAATTTTGGTACATTGGCAAGGTACACATATGATATTAACATTAGGTAAAATTTTATGAGACAGCATGGCTAGTTAAAAACTAATATGTCATTTTGAGTCAGTCAAACACCCTCTATTTTTACTTTTCATATGTTAAGCTGTCTAAGCTTGAGTTAGTCTAAGCTGTCTAAGAAATTGAGTTATTAATACCTAAAATATAGGAATATTAGGAAATGTAATGGGATTCATGTATGTAAAATGCTTTATGCTTAGAAACCACTAAATTCTATTAGTTTCCATTTTGTCTTTTCTTACCTCAGCTATCAAAATAGTTTATATGCTAATTGTTATTAGAGCATATTGGTACAGAGATTTGGTTTTCATAATGTATAAAGGTGAGGTATGTAGAAATTGTCATGACTTTTTCTTCCATAATACACACTTCTCTAAAATAATATTAAAATAATTTAAGCCAAAAATCTTGTCAAAGAGAAATCAATAAATCATATGTTGAATTTGCACATAGAGACCTAGATTTTGTATACAAAATATGTATTTTTAACAGAAAAATGAACTTGGAACTAAATGTTATTTGAAAATGTCTGTAATTAATATATTTTTTTCTTGCTCTAAATTTTATTATTAAATAGCGACATTATGCTGGGCGCACTAATCTGCATATTGCTGTGTAAACTGAAAAGTATGCCACTTATGCCGAAAGACACATATGAGTGTATTTTCTTCACCTGTCAATACATATATGATAGTTGTATATACTATTACTACTAAAAAAATGTGGTGTTTTTTTTTAAAGTATATAGAATATGCAAATAGAGCCTAGTCACATGGACACTTATTATATAACAGGTAACATAGCTGGAAGCCCATTTTTCTCTCTAGTCCTTTTTCTCTGTGGTTCCTTATGCAATGAAGCTGGCTTAAAATATGCCTAGTTCTGATTGGCTAACTTAATACATTCATATACAATACTGGCATTTAAGAATTTTCTTCATGTGCTTCAGCTTTCCATTTCAGACTTTTCTTTCAGGACTTTCCTATGTATATGATTCTTTCCAATAATTTGAGCTTTGTGCTATTGGATCTGCCCAGCACTTTCCTTCATATATTATTTTATTCATACATACCTCTTTCTAGATTATCCTACTGCATATTATTTTTAACATGATCAACTGTACTTCCTTTTTAGGCATAGCCCCAATTTTTATATGAAATCTCTAAACCCCCTAGTTAATATGAAAGTAACTAATATAATGTTGTACCTACTAAATACTTGAATCTATAAATTAATTCAGTTAACCCTTAAAACAGCTCTATGAAATATAGGTATTCTCACTTTACTGACACACTAATCTCAGAAATTTAAGTAAATTTTGACTTAAGTAAAAGAGGTATAGAGTGGTAAAAGTTGATTGTGATCAAATTTTATGTGATCCAATTCTTTGTTTTCTCTTATTTTAATTTTTTTATATATTTTATTGATTTTTTTTACAGAGAGGAAGGGAGAGAGATAGAGAGCTAGAAACATCGATGAGAGAGAAACACTGATCAGCTGCCTCCTGCACATCTTCCACTGGGGATGTGCCCGCAACCCAGGTACATGCCCTTGACCGGAATTGAACCTGGGACCTTTCAGTCTGCAGGCCGACGCTCTATCCACTGAGCCAAACCGGTTTCGGCTCTCTTATTTTAATTTTTATAGGAAATCCCAACAATCTTAATGCCTCTATTGGCTCTTCGTACTATTTTAGTGTACCACTTATAATGCCCATTTATCACCCCACTAAGATGTACATTTTTAAAAGGCATCAGTGATGAGAGAGAATCACTGATCGGCTGCCTCCTGCATATCCCCCACTGGGGATCAAGCCCACAACCTGGGTATTGGTCTTGACTGGGAATCTAACCATGACCTTCTCATTCATAGGTCCATGCTCAACCACTGAGCCAAGCAGGCTGGGCAGGATACTGGCGTTTAAATAAAACTGACATTTGACTCATTTGGTGATTATGGTAATTAAAAGTTCATTTTGTGTAGGGTTTTTTAAATTGATGTGGTATCTGGTGATTAAGACTTTCAGGTTTTGTCATTTACAAAATTCAGCTTCATTCATAGTGGGACACCTATTTGCCAAGCTCTTATTGGCTGTCTCAACACCAGCCCCTGTCCCACTCACTTGACATCTACATGTAGTTAAGGCCTGCACAAACTTTACAAATATTCTAGTTCAGCCAGAATGACCGTCTTCAGTAACTAACTCCCTGTAGCATAGCCTCTGGCAGAGGATTCAAGGTTAGTACCAACTTTGTATAAAAATGGCAGTGAGATCTGCGGGAAGCCACCCACTGCCAATAACTATCATGAGAGCGCACCAAGGAAGGAGGAAGGCTGATGGACCTTGGGCATTTGCCCGGCTAACACTAAGCACCATTGTTCGTGTTGAGATAGTGGTGGCTCGAAGCAATTTCCTGACCAACTAGCCTCAAAGTAAATGTTTACTGGACCTTACTGATCTTTACTGATTTTTATTGACCTTAGAGACGGTCTGTCTGCTACCTCTTTGCCGTGCTTTACTGAGGGCAAGATGTGTATCTAAAACTGAATAGAAACCGGATAAGGCCAGGTTTCAGTGTGCCTATCTGAGAGAGAGGTCTCCACCTGGCCCCCATGCCTTCTAAATTCATATTTCTTGTATAGTATTTTCATTTGTGCGTCGGCCCCTCCTTCAGATCCTGAACCCTAGCTGTGAAGGTCACGGCAGAGATCCAAGCACCCATCAATACGTACCCAATGTTTTTGTGTGATTGGTATCACACTGGGCATTGTTTATGTATGTACTTCTCAAAATATACCAGGGGCTAATGTTTAAATATTCACAACTTTGGAGAATAGAATTAGAGGCACCAATGGCTTATCTTTGCATTTTGTAAGGCTTCTTTCTCTTGTAAAGTGAGTCACTGAAATTTCATCCGATGGTAAGTTCTCCAGTGTATTAATAGTTTTTGAAATAAATTATTTGATGATGGGTTAAGAAAAGATTTTTAATCTCATGTGTGTGAGGTAGTATTTAACTGAGGGTCAATGCAAATGAAATGAAATCACTTGGGAAATTATAATGTAAATCTGTAAAGCAATGGAAAATTATTCAATTTGAAATGTTACCCCTTCCCCCCCCCCAAAAAAAAAAGAAAAAGGAAGGAGGGGGAAGTTTGATATAAACTGTGAGTTATATAAGAATTGTATAACAGTAAGAAATTGCAAGATCCTAAACTTAGGAAAGTCCTGTTTATTAGGCTTTTGTCATATCCCCAGGTATGTTATAGATTTCAGAGACTTTCCTTGTCTCCCTTGTAAATTTAAACTCATGTTAAACCTAATGCTTCTATTAAACCACACTCTAAATTCCAAACAAGTAGGTCACTAAATAAATGTTTAAATTTATTTAAACTGATTTCAACCTAAATTGATAAATGCCTTTCTTACTTTTATTGAAGGGGAAAAGTTTACTAGTTGTTCATCTTCCTTCATCTTCATTATCTCAAACAGGCTTCTTACTTTTCATAATATCAATCAAAATTTAGCATATTTTAGTATGATTTATTTATAAGATATTCTGTTATTCTTTATGATTATAAATATTCCCAGGTTTTAGCTCTCTGCTTTTTGATAACATGGCAATATGGTAGTAAAAGCTCTTGTGGTTTTAAACTACAGTGATTTATTGTGACAAATATGTCCTTATTTGATGATAAGTTTTAACAAGATAAGTCTTTACAGCCAAGTTCAGGTATAAGTAGACCTTGCCTATGAAGGTTCAGGACCCACACTATTAAGCTATCTATTCTATAAGCTTAATATCTTATGCAGATTAAATTTGGAGATTTTGTTATGCTGAATATTATAACTAATAGTTAGGAAACACAAACATCAAGAAGAGCAGTTGGTTGGCAGGCAGATGATTGGAGGGAAGGGGTATCACAGAGGACCAAAGACAGCTGAGGCAGGCCAAGGGGGCAGGTTGCATCTGATGCTAATTGTATTTTACATATTGACACTAATTGTATGTAAGCCAACAGTTGCTAGCTGCTTTTTTCCCCTTCCCTCATAGATCCTGAGTATCTGTCGGCAATTGCATCAATTTGCCTTTCTAAGAGGACAACTTGCACACATTTATAGTCCCACATAATCAAGAAAATGGACAGTTTCTAACTGATAAATGAATATGTACCCTATGTAAAAATCTATAAACTAAACCAACCATTTACATTATTAACTGAAACTGTGTAAATAACTGACTAAAAGACAAAGTTTTTTCCTCCTAATACAAGTTGAAAAGTGGCTGATGCAGTCAGTGGTTGTCGGGCCGTTTCATTAGGTGCCATTAAACATCAGAACTGATATAACTGTCTGTTTTCACAATATGTAAACATTAGGGGAGGGGACATAATCCCAGTCATTCCCCTCTGTAATGTTTTATTGTAAGTGTTTCTTCTTATGCTAATGTACAGTCCCACTAGGAAACATTACCTGAACCTCCTAACAGTAGTTGTTCTCTCATGAGCTTTATTTTCCTCACTTTATACTGCTAAAAACTGTCTTATAAATGCTTTGTTGGACAATGAATTCTGACTAATGGGTCCCGAGTAACTGTAAAATTGCCACTTGCTATTTTAAATTAATTACTTTGTTAGCAAAATAACTTTAAAGACTGCTTTATAATTCTCAGCATAGAATAAAATTATTGGGGTTTGAGTTCTTTCTCTTTTTGTTTCATTCTCTTGTCAGCAGCTTTACTGCAGTTCAGAGTATAACACAATTGTGAAGAAACAACTAGCTCTGGTTGTTACATGCTGAAATGTCATTGGAATTAGTCTGGTGAGAGTGCTGCTACTTAATAAGCATCTTTTAGTGCTTCTTTCCTCCTAAATCTCCTCATTCTGCAACATGTATTTCATTTATCACTTACTCCCTAGCACTTACAACATGGCCAGGTACATCACAAGTGCTCAATAAATGAGCATTGAATAAATGAATGGCACTCTAAATGGACACTTTTGAAAATTTATATGAGCTATGTCTTGGGAAAAATCTCAGGATATGAGGATAGCTCATGTAACAAAAAGTGGGTTCTTGGCTGTCTTCATGTGCCTGGTTTGGGGAGATATTGGTGATACTGGCTCAGCTGCTCCTTCATACAAAGACTCCATTTCCCTATGTTTACCTTCTAGCAAATGGGAAACATAAAAAGATTTATTAATTCCCCGATATTTCCTCTTGATTCAGACTTCTTATCGTATCTAAACACTTAACTTTCCTGGGGACAAATAAATCTTGGGGGGAGATATGGAAGCAGGCCTTGATTCATGGTCATTTTAGATATACTGTAAGAACAGGTAGGACCAGAACATATGGAAGAAACAGAATCAGTGTTCCCAGTTATCTGGGTTGTCATTCCAGTAGTGGTCTCTATGAGAAGCATACTGAGTAAAGTATAACCTCACTTGATATCTATATCCAAGCATTCTCTATTACATGTGATAAATACATTGGCGATCTGACATAGCACATGGAGAGGTCTCACTGATGGTCATGAAGAAGTTATCAACATCTAAGAGAAGGTCAGTAGTGAAAAATGCCTTTTGCTCTCAAATTTTCCTTCCACTATTGCCTTATGACAGACTCACACTGTTAAGGGTATCACTTTATTAAAAGTATCACACCTCCATCTATCTTTTCTAAAGTCCAAACATATTACCAAGATGCCTATCTGATTAAGTCAACAGTTACAAAAGTAACACAAAGTTTACTATTTTAGTAACTATAGGTTGCATCTTATTAATGGGTTATAAAATCAATTTATTGAGACCCACCCAGCATTTTTAATGGAATTAAATTCTAGTTAACAGAAAATATTATCTTTCATTATACATAAGAAGAAAAAATATTAATTCAAGAAAATGTTCTCCCAGTTATGTGGAAGGGTGAGGGTGCATTGAATTGCAGGTAAATGTACATCTCTTATTGTGGGTCATAGTTAACGTTTGAAGCACAGGATGCCACAGCTAGTCTCGCTGCACTTGACAGGACAGTGTTAAGGTACTGGAATCTGAAGTAGGAAGGGAGATGTTAAAGGAAAAAGCAAGGAACTCGCCAAACAGAATGTTGCTCAGTAGTTTTTGCCTGGACCAGTTCTATTAAGAAAATGCAGTAGAAGTAAAAACGTGTAAGAAGAGAGATTCAGAGGGAAATATAGTTGGAAGTTAAATGATAAAATAATTTAGCAAAAGCACCCTATATAATAGATGACAAAAATAAGTCTAAAATACTATAACCTAAAATAGCACAGTGATTTTTAAATTCAGTTTATATCCTTTCAACTAAAACAGAAAGGTTTCCCCAGAAAAGAAAAGTAGATTTTTTGGAGGGGCAGGGAGTAAAGCAAAATAGAAGAGCCTGCGGAATGGCAAAGGAAGAGATCACTATAGTAGTAGAGAGGAAACATGAAGCCTTCCAGCCTCCAGGTTCTAGTTATATACACCTGGTGAGGGGTTAGGACTAGTAGAATTCTAAAGCACTTGTGAAAGCAATTTTAGAGACAGGACAGGCGGTTTTAGGGAAAAGGGGGTTCATGGGACAGGAATGCATATGTGATGGGAAGGAGATAGCTCCAAGAGACCAGAATGCTTTTCTTACTTCCAAGGTGGATAGAGAAATGTTACAAGAGGAAGGCATACATTCACAGAGGATAGAGGAATATTGCAAGATGAGGGGAAGAGAAAGAGGGGGGCACCACCTGGGCTTTGACCTTTGAAACTGATACTCTGCAGAAGAATGGCCAGTGAGGAAAGCACAGAGGTCATCAATTAGGGAAGGGTCCAATTAGAAAGGGTCATGAAGAGACAAAGAGCTGCAGCCTTTATTAACCCAGAAACAAAGAGACTCAAAAGATGTTTGGATTTTAGATTTTTTTTCACCATTTTAGAGAGAGAGAGAGCGCAGGCTTTTCCCATTTGGGACCTCCTTCCCCGGGGTTCCCCTTTGGAGACCCCTCTCCAGGGGGAGTTCGTATATACTTCCAATCAACTTTCACATTTTTACTAAAGAAGCTTTTAGTCTGTGAGTTTAGTCTTCAAACTTCGTAGGGCAAGATCCCACAAGGCAAGTCCGCGCCCTGCACCCCACGTTTTACTTGCATCTTAGATTACCTTGAATTTCTCTGATTGGAAAATCTTCCTTAACATTTGACTCAATGACCTTTTGGCATTTAATTTATATTTACTATATTTCTCTTGGTGTGCCTCATAATGGGTAAATCTAGGGAAAAAGAGGAAGTTGGGCTCTTCGTGAATAATTATTAAGAGTATATGACATCAAAATAGAATTAAAAGTCTAGGAGCATTGGTATTATACTTCACTACTCAAATATACAGACTTCCAAGTTAAGTGGAGGAGAATCAATCCAATTTTTTTTTTTTCATAGTAGACCAGGCCACTTTTGTCAATTAAAGCTCACAGACAGGCAGCCACCTTCAGATTTCTTCTGTAGTCATCTAAGATTTTGTCTCTGGTCCTTGAAACCCTGAACCAGTGCTTCATTTAAGCTTTCTTCTTTCCCTTCAGGCATAAGGCAGCTGGGCCTCGGACAGGTAAAGTTCTCACTGAAGTCAATTGGAGTTTTGACTGCCTGGGGGCTGCATCATCAGGCCCCAAGTCATCTATTATAAATATTTTTGACACATCAGATCCAAACACATTCAACTCAAGCTGAAAAGGTAAAAAGGTACAGACTCTTTCCAGTTATTTCATGCCTTGAAGGAAAAGAGCTCCACTTAAATGATATTCTTTTTTCACCTCAGATCCACTTGGGGGTTATGATGGTCACCAAAGACCTTGTCTACAAAGTGGAAAGAGAGGAGGTATTTCTCAGTGAAAAGAAACTAGTTTTCTGCTTAGGCAGGCTGTAATGTAGCAAGTAAATTCTCCTTTACCATTTATTATTCACAGTATATGAACATTTTGGGTAATGAGTAAAAACATATATTGTGTATTCTTTGATATATTTTTGATAGTACAGCTATGAAGGCTTTTTGTGTTTCTTGATGATTTACAGAAAAAGAAAATGAAATAAAAGAACAAAAGAAAAAAAACCCTGAAACTACACATGAATTTCTCTTGTGTGTTTTTTTTAATTGGGATTTTTAATGTCTGGAACTTTCCTTCCTCTTTTAAATTTATTTTGAAATGAGTTAATGCACAACTGACTTTTCAAACTATGTAATTTTTTTACTTAAGCCCTTGACAGAAGAGAATCCCTTTGTGGTTTTATCTATTTTGTATTACAATTTATATAACAAACATTAGGATTAGTTTGGGGACAAAAGAAGTAAATACATATTGATTCTAGTGGTAAGGCTAACAGTAACTCCTACATAAATATGAATTCATGGATTGTACCTATTTGAATTCCCTTTAGTGACAACTTTTATTTTAGGTAATTGAGTTCTCTATAAATTGTTTTTCATGTATTTCTATTTATTCACTGATTGTTATTACCTTATTTGTGTAATTCTGAATGACAAGAATATCACAGTACCATGTTATGTAAATAAATAAATGTGAGTATTTGCCTTTTAAAGATTTTAAAATATTTTTACTGGATAGTTAGAAAGATATATAGTTAACTTTTGTTCAGGGAGCAACTTTCACTCTTTGCCATTTATAAAAATATAATAAAATTTTTGTTAATGAGTATAATTGTGTATGTGTTGCATATATATTTTCACATATTATGTACATACTAGAGGCCTGGTGCATGTAATTTGTGCAAGGTGGCGGGGGTGGGGGGGGAGCGGGTCCCTCAGCCCAGCCTGCACCCTCTCCAATCCGGGACCCCTCGGGGGATATTGGACTGCCTCTTGCAATCTGGGACTGCTGGCTCCTAATTGCTCACCTGCCTGCCTTTCTGATCACTCCTAACAACATCTGCCTGCCTGTCTGCCTGATTGCCCCTATCTGCTCCCCTACTGGCCTGATCGCCCCTAACTGTTCCTCTGCTGGCCTGATCACCCCTAACCACCTCTGCCTTGCCCCTCACATAGGATCCATGATTCCCTCCAGCCAGTCGCAGGCACCCAGGACCTGGGCTTCCCTCCCTCTGGCTGGACACAGGTACCCAGGACCTGGGCTGGCTTTTCCCAGGCCGGCCACAGCCATAGCGGACTGTGGGTGGGTGGCTTCACCCAGGCCACAGGTGCAGGCACAGCCACTGGCACCTGGGGATGCAAGGTGGGCGGCTTGTCCCTCTCCTGGGCCACAGGCACAGCCACTGACACTGGGACCGTGGGGACCGTGGAGCATGCAAATTGTTCCTCTCCTGGCCTACAGACACAGGCACAGCCATGGGTGCCTGGGACCGTGGGGCATGTAGCTTGTCCCTCTCCTGGGCTGCAGCCTGGCTGGCCCCCATTCCTCTCTCACAAGCTCATTTGTGCCTGGCTGGTCTCCATTCCTCTCTCCCCAGTGTTGAGTGTCTAACTTGTTATGGCATGAGAGCATGATAAGCATTTGCATATTAACTCTTTATTATATAGGATATGTACCATGTGAAGACTGTATATCTATATATATATATATAGTGTGATATATATATATATATATATATATATATATATACTCACAAATATAATAAGTAGTAAATTTTTGAAAATTCATATTATATTTTCATGGATGGAGAATAATTAGATACAACAAAAAGAATGTTCTTGATGTCAAATTTTTTTGCAACCTAACTACATGGTCCTGTGAATGGCAGGAAACCAGAAATAATTTTGTTCCTACTTATAGTTAATGAGTCATGACAAATCTAAACAACCAAATCATTCAGTAGCATCAAATTTGACCATTCTAGGCTCTATCTACCTAAAGTCCAATTATTTGAGCAATTAAGTAAAAATGTGGCCAAACTAAATGCCTTGTGCTGTGTAAACAGACCATTGGAATGAATAATTACATTTTTAATTGAATTGGCCTATTTGTGGCAAGTTGACACAACTAACATTGTCAAACATCTGGTTATTTCCTTCACATCGTTTTAAGGAACAAGTCAAATTAAATACATTAATTAAAAATTTTATTTAGTTTAATGAGTTTTCAAACTAAATACCTTGAGTAAATTTGTAGTATATATACATAACTTGATACTAAAGTTGTGTGTGTATATACTGTATGTAGACACAAATGTAAGTACGATGATAAAACAGTAGTCAGTAGTTCAGGATCTCTTTAAGCCTATCGTATGTACTTTCTAATTTTCAGAGTCACCCTAAGAAACTTGTTCCATTATTATATACATTTTACATATAAGAAAACTGACACAAGAGAAGATAACACATTTATTTCTGGAGGAGGCAGGATATAAGCTGAGGTTGTCTGACTCCAAGGCCCACGTTAATTAACTAGGCTGCAGCTATCTGCATACAAGCAAATATAGGAAAACAACCAGTGTATTTATTCAATAAACTGAAAGATATTTGTTGTACCAAATTGATCAGTCAATTCAATGAGAATAATCAATCTTGTAGTTATGTTTATACACAACCAGAAATGTATTCTTTTTAACTCAACAGAATGACTCAACTTTGACTTTTCCTTTGTATTCACCCTATAAGACATTACCAAAACTGCAGAACATGGCAAATATCAAACAGTTCATTGTGGTGCAGAGGGGAGCAAGAAAAGTCTACCAATTTTTAAAAAATTCTTTATTGTTTAAAGTATCACATATAGTATTACATATGTCTCCTTTTTCCCCCCATTGACCTCTCCCTGGCCACCCCACCCCCCAACACATGCCCTCACCCCCCTAGTGTCTGTGTCCATTGGTTATGCTTATATGCATTCATACAAGTCCTTTGGTTGATCTCTTACCACCCTCTCCCTCCCCTGCCTTCTCTCTGAAGTTTGACGGTCTGTCCCATGCTTCTCTGTCTCTGGATCTATTTTTGTTTATCAGTTTATGTTGTTCATTATATTCCACAAATGAGTGAGATCCTGTGATATTTATCTTTCTCCACCTGGCTTTTTCACTTAGCATAATGCTCTCCAGGTCCATCCATGCTATTGTGAATAAGAGTTCTTTCTTTTCTTTTTTTTTTTTTTTACAGCAGCATAGTATTCCATTGTAATCTACCGATTTATTTTAACGCCATAAAACTTTTACAAATAATATGACTGTGGCAGATATGTGAAATACAGCAATAAATAAATTTACTTCACCTTTAACCATAAAACCCACACAAATTCCAAAAAGTATTCCCACAGTGCCAGTATTCATCTCATATTTTCTTTACAAGAATATTAAGTATCTTACATCACATAGTAGTTCACAGCAATGTCTGTAAGTCATGCTATCCTTCACTGTCCCCATGGTATAGCTAGAACTTTAGATATTACATGAAAAAAAAGTGTGTTTACTAAGAAGATTCATCTGGCACCAAATTAAATTTCTAATTATTTATTCCTATAAGTGGACTCAGTATGTGAAAGGATATGAATATTTTTTTAAATATAGTTTATTGATTTTTTACAGAGAGAAAGGGAGAGAGATAGAGAGCCAGAAACATCGATGAGAGAGAAACATCGATCAGCTGCCTCCGGCACATCTCCTACTGGGGATGTGCCCACAACCCAGGTACATGCCCTCGACCGGAATCGAACCCGGGACCCCTCAGTCCGCAGGCCGACGCTCTATCCACTGAGCCAAACCGGTTTCAGCAAATATGAATATTTTTGATGATATATGAATTCTATATTATTTTCAGAAAGGTTCAACTAATGTATATTCTCCCCACCAATACAAGAGGTTCTTCTTAAAATATATAGATATCGCTGCCAGTTTAAAACTTTTTTGATAAATATAATACACTATATGTTGAACTATATTTCTATTATTTACAAGATAGCCCTTTGCTATTTCTGCTCCTTTCATTCTTACTGTTCTTTTTTTAATACAAGGGGTATTATCACTGAGTGTCTCAACTGAGTCCTCTTCCATTCATGTTTTATTATATCTCCATAAGTTATCTCATCTTCATCTATTACATTAATTATAACCCTCATTTGGCATACCTTGTTAACTTACTCTGAAAGCCAGACTTAAGTACAACCAGGTCTTGCCCAACACCACCATCTGAACAATTTCTCTATCACTATTAGGCTGCATTGTCCAGGAGCAATCACACCCTATCCAAAGAGGCCTTAATCTTAGCCTTGTGGGGGGCTCTTCTAAGTTCTCGGTTCCTTCTCTTTTCATTCTCCCTCAGCCTGTAGGTAATAACTACTTTCTGCCCTTGCAATTTCTTAATCTTACATAATTTTGATGTAATGATTTTATCTTACAGAATTCTTATTTTACATTTTTATAAAGAAATGTTATGTTATTTCTGTTCAAATGACTGATGTGGTTTCTGTCTCCTGCACAGACTCTGACTGATTCACCAGCTTTCTGATGATTGATTTGACATGGTGTATCTTTTGTCCATCCTTTCACTTTCAGCTGATTTCTGAATATAAGATGCTTTTACTATTTGTTCACCAATGTAGAGTTTTCCTTTTGATGTAGGTAGTTTAAACTTATTTAAGTCCACCACTCTTTAAAGATTTTTAAGAAAAGTGTGTATTTTAGTTTATCTGGTGTTTTCTTGTTAGTAAAATGAGAGAAATAATCTATTGCTATTTTACACATTTTCTCTAGAATGGGATCTTCTGTTTCATACCTTAATTGATCTGGTTACCATGATCATAATTTGAAACCTCATCATCTTTCAGCTTGATATAAAAATAACTGATTAATTGGTTTCTTTCTCATAACTCAATCCACCACACTGCTACCAAAATTGTGTTTTTGGAGGCAATATTGTTTTGTTTGATAACCTCGGATGGCTTCTTCTTGCTATGAAAAAAAATGTTCATACACAGTTTTTCACAAAGTAAGAACTGTGGACAGCTCTCTCCACCCTCTCTTAATATTGATTCTCACTAAGTAGCCCCACACGCCTCAACCACACAATGCATTTTTGTTAGAACTTGTATTTTCAATCTCTGTTTTCTTTTCTTCATCAAAATCTTCCTCAACTTGTAAAATATGTTTTCTAAGTTGTTTAAATCCTGTACTCTCTGTGAAGCCATCTTGATCCTCTTAGTTGTAGCTAACTTCTCCTTTACTGTCGCACCATAAAAATGGATTTCTGCTATAGCACTTTAGCCTACTAGTAAATCAGAGGTTCTCTAACTTGCCTCAGAGTCACCTCTTGTTATAGTACAGTGTGCTAGGTCCCACCCAGAGTTACTAATTCTGAAGATCAGTGGTGGTGCCAGAGAATATTCATTTTTAACAGCTTTTCAGGTGATGCTTCTATTGCTGGTCCTTCATCAACATTTTAAAAAACACTGGTCTAATAATTTTAGGAGACTATTTAAATACTTCAGATAACAGATAGCTTCCAAAATTAAACAATTTGTTACAGATTTGGAAAAGGCTATTCTGTTTTTGTTTTTGTTTTGTTTTTTAATTTATTTTATTGATTTTTTACAGAGTGGAAGGGAGAGGGATAGAGAGTTAGAAACATCGATGAGAGAGAAACATCCATCAGCTACCTCCTGCAACTGGGGATGTGCCCGCAACCAAGGTACATGCCCTTGACTGGAATCGAACCTGGGACTCCTCAGTCCAAAGGCTGACACTCTAGCCACTGAGCCAAACTGGTCAGGGCTATTCTGTTTTTCATCTAAATAATTGTACTTGTTTTTTATTAAAATGTAACTGAAAACATTAACTGAGTACAACAGTTGAGGTTGCAGATAAGGGCACATTAAATGTTGATATCAAACCAAAGTCAGCTTCTCTTTACCAGCTGCATGCCCCTGAAAAATCTCCCAATACTGAATCCTCAATAGGTCTGCAACAATAGAAAAACTTACAGTTTCAAAAGGAAATTTTAGCAAACTAAAGTTTTTTTCAGTAATTAAATTGCTTCCTTGTGCCAGAAACCAACGGTATTTTACAAATTGTTCCATCATTATGACTGTGTAAAACCTTGCATATAGGTATTGGGATAATTATATTGGTTGTAGGGATATAAATGTGTTTGAGATAAAGCCAATCTATGGATAGATTTCAGGGTCTGTCACATTTCAGTTGCCTTGTGTGATTCTATGAAAACCTCAGCTTATTAGAAAGAATGGCCCTTGCCATATGTGCAGCATTAAGGACATCTGGAAACACCATCAAAGCAAGAACTTTTTTTACTTTCCATTGGCATGAAGAAGCCATTGGAAATTTCACAGATGTTTGAACTTCAGGATCCCTGGATAGTAGGAAATTGAAGCAGACTGCTGGCATTGACCAAGCGATTTCTCCTAGGAACTGTACTAATACTCCATGGACAAAATGAGAAGTTGTTCCAAAGGGGAATACATTTCTTCCTAAATAAAATTATGAGTGAATAATGTAATTTATCCCTTGAATGTCATTGCAATGTATATGAGGCTAAAATTGTTAATGGGCACACAGTGGCTATAATTGGAACCACATGAATGATGGGATATTAAGGAAACTCATGCATTTCTTGGGCTTAATGCAATTTGTCATTTATCTTGGTGATTTGGGCATTTCTATATTTTCCAGGGAGATAATCTTCAATTTGTCTCTCTTTCAAAATCAAAATTACCCACTCTATATTCATCCCAAATTTAGTAAATCCATTTTAAACTTGATTATATAATTATTGGGTTTCGTCCAGAATTTGAGGATTCGTGTATGACTCTTATGATTACCAAGTAATGGTTTTACCCTGGTGAAAATGCATCATATTAGAATCATTTGGTCAGTTTTTATGGCTGTTGTTCAAAACATACGTCACTAGGTCCCCATCTCTGAGATAATTGATAAGTCCTCAGCTCTCTTTGGAGAGGTGAAGAATAAAGGTGAGATGGAATGATCTAGGTGCTTTTGTAAATAGTTCTTCAGATGATTCTGTCAATATCATTTAGTTAGAACCACCTGCTATAAAGCTTTAGTACTCAAAGTGTGGTCCATAAAATAGGAGGACCAGCCTCAACTGTAAACTTTTACAAATGCAGGTTATCAGGCCCTGACACATAATCTGCATTTTAAAGAGGAGCTCCTGTGAGTTGTTTGCACATTAAAGTATGACCATAAAAACAACTGTCTTTTTGTGAAGCTAATTGTTTCTCATCTTATTTCTTTTCCCCCCACTGAAAAACTTAAGTCCTAGCCTTATAAAAATAAGAGGAATATCTATCAGATCATTATAATTTGTCATATAAAGTTTATACTTACAGTTGCACAGAGTTTAGTTTAGTTTAAATGTCTTAGTTTAGCATTTGTGGGTTATTATTACTAAACATAGTTTTAGTGGGGCTGCAAATTTTACCTCACTCTACAAGTCAGAGAAATGTAGCTCCTTTATTTTGTCTATTTCTGATGTACTCTATAGTACAACTGCCATCTGCTGGGTTGAGGGAAAGAAAAAAAAATGACTAAATGTGCAATATGAGTTAAAGCATTATTTAGTAAGTTAAACTGATTAAGAGGCTTTTTTATTTTTATTTTCCCTTGGCTAAAAATGTAACCTTTAATTAGACCTGTCCACTCCTCAAACTTTCCCCCTCAGGACATTGCCATCCTTATTATGCACCCTTCTGGATGTTGGGAGGCGGTGAGGTTCTTAACTGTAGTTCTTCTGCCTCCACAGGTCTCCAAAGTGATATACTTTATCTCCTGAAGTTGCGTGCCCACCTAGCTCTCATGGTTGAAGTTAAAATGTGAGTGTAACTCAGTTTCTTCTCAATTTTCTGAGTCCAGTAGCTTTCTTGACTGCCCCAGATTCACCTCAACTCTCCCTGGTTACAGTTTCCTGACTATGCAAACTATGTGCAAAAAAATATTCTGTGTAGAAATTGTTTTAACACAGAGTTTAATCAAGCAAAAACTTTAATATTATGCATTGAAAAAAATTGGAATCTATCAAATTCATTTTACAATGCTAGCAAAACCCTGATGTTAAAATTTGACATTTATAGCTTAAAAATGTCTCACCACTGTGTATTTACATATTTTTTAATGTTGTGAAAAATATTAGCAAAAATAGTTAACTATTACATTAGAAGTATTACCCACCATGACCAAGAAGGGTATAGCCCAAGATGGCAAAGACAATATTAGCACAATTACTAATATGAGAAATAAATTCTAAGACAATTGTTCAATTAAAAACATAGGCAAGGATTTCAATAGATATTTCTGCAGACAAGATATATAAATGGCCAATAAGTATATGAAAATAAATACAAATCAAAATCACAATCAGATAAACCTCACACCTACTAATATAGTTACACATATATAATCAGATAATAACACACGTTGGCCAGTATGTAACAAAATCAGTAAACTCATACACTTCAATGGGAATGCAAAATGGTGCATCCACTTTGGAAAACAGCCTGTGAGTGTCTCAAAGTGTTAAACGTAGAGTTATCATATAACACAGAAATTCTATTCTTAGCTATTTATTCAAGAGAAATAAAAATGAGTCCTACAAAATGAGTTCATACTCAAATGTTCACAGCAACATGATTCATATTGGCCAAAAAGTGGAAATAACCCTAATGACCAACAACTGATAAATGGAAGAATAAAATTATATATACATAAGATGCAAATTATTCATTAATAATAATGAAGTATGATCCATCACACAATATGGGTTAACCTTGAAAACATGCAGAGCTAAAGAAGCCAATCACAAAGCACCACGTATTGTATGATTCCATTTATATATGAAATGACAAGAATAGATTAATCTATAGAGACAGAAAGTAGATGAATAGTTACCTATAGCTACCAGAGGAAAGGTTAATGGAGAGTGACTTTTAAAGGCTACAGGTTCATTTTGGGGTAATAAAAATATATGGTTTGCAAACATAGTGTCCCATTCCATAGGCTGCCTATCCATTTTTTGATTGTTTCCTTTCCTAAAGAGAAGCTTTTTAGTTTGGTGTAATCCCACTGATTTGTTTAATTTTGTTGGCTTTGCTTTTGGTGTCAAATTAATAAAAAGTCATTGACAAGACCAATGTCACGGAGCTCATTCTCTATGTTTTCTTCTAGGGGTTTGATGGTCTCAGGTCTTATATTCAAGTCTTTAATCCATTTTGAGTTGATTTCCATGTAGTGTGTAAAGTAGAGGTCTAATTTCATTCATTCACCTGTGGATATCCAATTTTCCCAGCACCATTTATTGAAGAGACTGTCCTTTCCCCGTTACACAATATTCTTGGTGCCTTTGTCAAAAGTTAATTGACCCTATATGTGTAGTTTTATTTCTGAGTTCTCTATCCTGTCACTAATCATGAACCTTAATTGTGCTTGAGACACCAATAAATTACTATAATTGTGTTTGTGTCTACAATAATCTATACCAGTTTATTTTTAACGGTAATTAAATAAGAGGAGAGAATCTTAGAGCATCAATTAATATAATTTGTTTCAATAGAGGCAAGTTTTTAAAAAACTTTTACTGGATCAATAATATTCAGACAATTTATTTACAATTATTTTTTTTCAGTTAAAGATATATTGTTTTGTAGATAAAATTCACCATTGGATCATAAGCCAGTTTCTTTGGGAAAGTGACAATAATATAATTATTCAATAAACACTTTTTAAATCCTTGAAAGTGTATCTTAAGTTTATGACTATTAGTTATGGAATTGTTTGGCTCACCACTAATGACATAATATTTGGTGATTCTAGTTATCACAATTCAGAACAGATCTTCTTCATTAGGGCTAATTACTAAGTTGTCCAATTTCAAAATCTATAGAATTGATGCATGATTTTCTATATTTTTCTTATATTGTCTTTTTACTTAGCATCTAAATTATTCATATAATGTGATATTATGGATGAAATAAGTATACATGCATGTATGAAATAATTTCTTCTAACTAACAGCAAGAATTGAAACTAACCTGTTTTCTATATGCGAGAAATGACACACTGAGAGGTGTTGTTAGATCTGTACCTGTGTGTTCTCTTGCCACAGTTGACTTTGTGACCCCCTCCTACTCCTTTGGTGTACTTTGTTTCAAGAATATTCTAGTCTCCCATTTTATACTTTATAACTGAGTATATTACATAGGAAATCTTAAATCATATCTTTAAAGTTTATAAATGCATCTTAGCAGTATATTAAAATGCTGTATGCTACAAAGAAACAAATGCCACATTTTTTATGCAACTACAAAATTAAATCTCACATTCAAGTTGAATTTTATGTAAATAATATTAAGCATTATGTAGTATTTTGCCATAGCCTTTTTCTCTTCATATTTAGATTTCAACCTAGAAATAATTCCCAAATCCTAGTTCAACCTATAAATCTTCAGCGTTCATTATTTTGTAAATGTATGAGATGTACAAATTTAAATTTCAGAAAGTATTCTTTATTTTGTTGTTGTTTTCCAATCCTTAATGGGGGATTAAGGAAGACAATTTTCTATTGACTAAAATTATTAATGGATAAGGAAATCACTATTAAAATTAACTTTATCAATGAAATTTTTAAGTCCCTATGACAAACATTCAGGAAAGGTAAAGAGAATGGTATGTATATAGGGTAGGTGAGGTTACAAAAGATGAAGTTTTCTTTATACTACCATTATCATGGTCAGACATGATGCTAAACATGAAATAGAATCATAATGACACCTTTCAACTTGTTTGTGTTCAAGTTTTGTCAAGTATATTCTTACATCCTACTTACTTGCATATTACACTAATATTAATCTCTACTAATGTTCATTATGTTAGTATGCCAAATAATTGTGATAAAATTTTTATTAGGTTATTGGTAGTTGATTTATATCCATAGATATAGTTGATGATAGGTCATGAATAACTGAAATAGCCAGTAATATTTATGTAATTAAATCACACTTTAAACTTCTGAATACTTTCCTGTATTAGACACTGTGCTAAGAACTTAAGAGCTAATCTACACTAATAAAAGAGAAAAATGGTAATTGGCGTACGACGATACCCTTTTCATTGGCTAATCAGGGCTATATGCAAATTAACTGCCAACTATGATTGGCAGTTAACTGCCAACTAAGATTGGCAGTTAACTGCCAACAAGATGGCGGCTAATTTGCATATGTAGGCACAATGCAGGGAGGCGAAAGGGAAAGCAGGAAGAAGCCCCCTGCCACTGACAGTGATCGGAAACCCAGGGGGGAGCTAAGAGCTGGGGGGCAGGGCAAAGGCGGCCCTGGGGCCGCCTTTGCCCTGCCCCCCAGCCATGATCAGAGAATCAGGCGCCTTTGCTGCCCTGGCCAGTGATAGCAGGAAGTAGGGGTGGAGCCAGCGATGGGAGCTGGGCACGGTTGAAGCTGTCAGTCCCGGGAGCTAGGGGTCCCTTGCCTGGGCCTAAAGCGGAGCCTACGATCGCGGGGCCGCTGCAGCTGCGGGTCCCCGCTGCCCGAGCCGGACGCCTCAGCCAGAGGCGTTAGGCCTGGGCAGGGGCAGAGCCTGCAACCGTGGGGAGCTGGGGGTCCCCTGCCCAGGCCTGACACCTCTGCCGGAGGCCTCAGGCCTGGTCAAGGGGCCGATCCAGTGATTGGTGATCGGAGGGCGATGAGGGTCAACTCCTCTGGCCGAGGCATCAGGCCTGGGCGGGGGGCTGAGCCGGGGATTTGGGGGATATGATGGTCCCCTTGCCCAGGCCTGAAGCCTGGGTCAGAGGCGTCAGGCTTGGGCGGGGGGTGGAGCAAGCGATCAGAGGGAGATGGGGGTCCCCTGCCCAGGCATGATTCCTGGGCCAGAGGCCTCAGGCCTGGGCGGGGGCCAGAGCCAGTGATCGGGGGGAGATGGGGGTCCCCTGTCCAAGCCTGACACCTCTGGCGAGGCGTCCGGCCTGGGCAAGGGGCAGATCAGGTGATCAGAGGGTGGTGGGGGTCTACGCCTCTGGCTGAGGCATCAGACCTGGGCAAGGGGCAGAGCCAGCAATCGGAGGGGTCTGGGGGTCCCCTGCCCAGGCCTGATGCCTGGGCCAGAGGCATCAGGCCTGGGCTGGAGGCAGAACCAGTGATGGTGGGAAATGAGGGTCCCCTGCCCAGGCCTGACGCCTCTGTCAGAGGCGTCAGGCCTGGGCAAGCGTCCGATCCTGCGATTGGAGGGTGATGGGGGTCAACGCCTGAGGGCTCCCAGTATGTGAGAGGGGGCAGGCTGGGCTGAGGGACACTCCCCCCCCCCCCAGTGCACGAATTTCATGCACCGGGCCCCTAGTGTACAAATAATAGCCATGAGAAGATAAAAATAAGTTGATAAATATATCAAGAAATTAGAGACTTGTGTAACCTTTTATACAATTAGTAGACTTGCTGCTAGTCAACTCAAAATTATTTGAGAAAAGAGGTAGAAGCACTTAGAAAATAAAATTCAAGAATAATCACACAACTAATTTGTTATGATTCATTTAGATCTCCTTAAAATTTTTCCAATAAATAAAAAATAGAATTTTATTGATTGTGGGGTTATTTTTTTTTTTTTTTTATCATCTCAGCCCTTCTTTATGAACTTGGAGTCAGAAGACTTTTGTTCCAGTTTTGACATTAGACTTCTTAGCTGGGAGACTTTGGCCTTTATTTTTAGGGTACTCCGTGTCTTAATCGATAAAGCAGAGTTAATATCTCTCTACCTGCTTTGCAGAACTTTCATAGAGATTAAATGTAGCTACAACAAAAAAACCCATTTCTTTAATTATAAAATGTCATACAAATGTAATTTGTGTTATCAAGTGGAAATGTAATGAAATATAATATGATAGAAGATTAAAAGTCAAGATCCAAATATTCTTTGAATAATTAGTAACTAGTTATCTAAAATTTATCTGGAAACTTCCTTATGAATTGAATTACTAAAAGTGGAGCCTAAAATTTTTTGGTTTTAGAAAATAGGCTTTCATTTTTGTACCAGAGTAAATTCAGCCATTAAATTAATAGAACTTCGTTCTCTTTGTAGATTCCTATTATGCTGGTTCCTAGAGATACATTCAATCATCTAATACTTCTTTAGTTTTATCTATAACAATCTATTCTTGCATATTAATTTTAAAGTGACTGACTAAAAGAAGCAAATATTTACCATTGCAGAATTTTAGTTAATTCTTCAAAATAATGATTGGAATAATGAAATAAGTATTTCCTTTTATGTTGCAAACAAATAGAATGCTTTTACATTTTTTTACATTTACATTTTAGGAAGAAAACGCACATTGCATATTTATCACTGTCATCTTCCCATTGAGCTCTCATTAATATTAAAGGGAGTTCAGTTCAATACATTAACATCTCAGTGAGAATCTGTCCCATTATAATTATCATTGACCTTGTCAATTTTAAATTTTAGCTTGGGTTGAAATTAAATCTAAGCTATTAAGAACAAAGTAAAAGCAAAGTGAAAGGGAGAGCATTCCTAACTAAGAGAATGGTAAATAAATATATAGGACTTGAATATAAACATTGAATGAATGAGTATGTGGATGCATATTTACATGCACTTTTAATGTTTAAATGTATGCCCTTCAAGGATCTCATATTTAAATTGCTCTTAACCTTATGAATCATAAAGCCTGCAAAAGCTTTAACAATTTGAGATACAAAGGTAATTCCTAGAGAGTTAGTTTCAATAGGTATGGATGAATCTCATGTCTGTGTGCTTTTGAAAAGTTTCTCAGGTAATTTTGATACACCCTCCCCTTCTCCTACCCAAGGGTTGAGAACCTCTGTTCTATGTCATAGACAATTTCAGTACATCCAGTTTCATATATGAATTTGAACCCTAAATTCAATTGCAGCTCCAGTAAGCCCCTCTAATTGAGCTCAGAATTGTCATTTTGGCAAGACTTTAGGGACACATACTTTCTATCACACACAAATCTTGCATTGACCTCAATGACATTTAATAAAGCTACAATCTTCAACCATTGTTCCCAGACCAGATAAATAAATAACTTCTCACAGATAAGTTACTGCCAAGCTATTGTTGAGATAGACAGCTTAACGGAATTCCAGGTATTAGAGACAAGTACTTGTAGAAGTCAGTAATAAACATTTTCTGCATTTCCCGTACATGATAAATGTTTACTGCATTAATTTTTATACTTATGTATAATTATTTTTTTTGGCTCTATGGAGCTTTATGGTGGAGTGAAATAATGTGGAAAGGAGGAGCAGGGAAGGGAAAAATTGGGGTGATTGAAGAGGGAAGGAAGAAGATGAGAGGTAGGAGAGCAGAAAGGCACAATTTGGTTGAGTGCATTGCTTTTCTATTGATTTTCTCTATTGTTTTCAATCTGAACCTTGCCAAATACTTCGAATAGAAGGCAGATGAAAAGGGAGCTACTGAAGTCTGTGTGTGTGTGTGTGTGTGTGTGTGTAAGTAAGGTGGGGGAGATGTTGGGTGGATTGGAAATGGGGTGCAGAGAGCCATCCCATAAGTTCACATTATGTAACTCTAGGGACCTACAGAAAATAACTTGTAAAAAGACCTTTGTCTTCATAATGAAGGGACTTGTTCAAAAATATTGGATTCACTATTTAATACTTGTACAATTTAGGTCAATTTTCTTAAAAATTGCTTTGACTCAGTTTCCTTTTTAATAAAAGAATTTTATTAAAATGCTTTTAGCATTTTTGTGAATAGACCTAGTGTATACAAAGTTTCCAGCATATGGGAGATTTTCAGTAAATAGTATGTATTATTATCACTAACAGGATAAGACATATACTATCATTAATAAAAGACTTCTATGAATAGTTTTAGCTGTCAGTGTCTGAGAATTAAGTCATCTATTTTGTCCAGTCAGATATTAGTTGTGTTTTTATTTTTTCTTAATATTATGCTCACGGGAGGTTATTTTTATAAACAACACTTGGAAAGTGTAGTGTTTCTCTTCATCAGTCAAAAACTCGGCTAAATTTCACCTATATAGAAGAATTGACTCGCTTCCCAAAATTTCTGTACACACAAGGTTTCACAATGGATGTGTGTCTGTAGTTACTTGCATTTGTATGTCTAGATGTATTTTGTAAAACATATAATGTATAAACAATAAAAAAATAAGAATAAATAAATAAATAAATAAGTTTATTTTTTTAGATCAATTACTTACTTTTCCTGAGGGGTATCAATTCAAGTAGAGGATGATATTTGCTATTTGCTATGAGGTTTCAATATGATATATTATTTTAAATTTTTATTTATTTATGAGAGAGAGAGAGAGAAGGAGAGAGAGAGAGACAGACAGACATCAACCTGTTGTTCCACTTATTTATGCATTCATTAGTTGCTTCTTGTATTGCCTGACCGGAGATCAAACCCATAATCTTGGCATATTGGTACAATGCTCTAACCAATTAAGCTATATGGCCAGGGCTTCAAAATAATATTTATTGTTCGCTTCTGGTTATAAAACATAGCATTTAGAAAAAAAAAATATTTACCTCATCCTGGCCAGGTGGCTCAGTTGGTTGGAGTCTTGTCCTGTACACCAAAAAGTTGCAGGTTTGAGTCCCAGTCAGGGTGCATATGGAAGGAAACTAATCAGTGTTTATCTATCTATCTATCTATCTATCTATCTATCTATCTATCTATCATCTACCTACCTACCTACCTACCTATCTATCTATTCATCTATCTTAAAATCAATAAAATATATCCTTAGATAATAGGTGATAGAAAAACCTTCAAATTAAATATTTAAAGATATTTAAAAACTATAATGTTTCAGATAAAAAAAATATGCTAGATAGGTTGAAAAGCCAACTAGATAGTTCAGAAGAAAAGAATAATGAACTGGAAGATACCTATAATAATAAAAGGGTAATATGCTAATTAGACTGGACGTCCTTCCAGACAAAGTGGTGGCCGGAGGGAAGCCTGGGTCCCAGGTGCCAGAGGGAAGCCAATGCTGGCAGCTGGGGGAAGGAAGGCCTTGCACAAATTCTGTGCATTGGGCCTCTAGTAATGATATAAACATCTAAAAATGAAACCCAAAGAGAAAAAATATTAATTTCTTAAAAGAGAAAAGGTTGTCAATAAATTATAGCATTTTATGTCCTAGTATGTGTGTTACTGTAATAACTAAAGGGAGAACAGAAAAATAATTGAAGAAACATGGCATGAAAATATTTAAATTTAATGAAAACTACAGGAAAGAGATAAAACACCAAAAAGAAAAAGTCATGTCAAAATTAAATTGCTTCAAAAGGTTATAAGGAAAAAAAAATATTAGAAGCAGCCACAAGGAAAAAAGACATGTATTATATAGGAGCACAGAGAAAGAGTTAACAAAATATTTCTTATAGAAAATCATGTAATTAAGAAAAAATGTAAAGTCACATTTAAAGTTCCCCCCCAAAACAACAATAAAAATCACACACACAAAAACTCTCTCCCTAGAATTCTATACCCATTTAAAATATCTCTCAAAAATGAAGGTAAGCCCTAATTGGTTTGACGCAGTGGATAGAGAGTCGGCCTGTGGACTGAAGGGTCCCAGGTTAGATTCCGGTCTAGGGCATGTACCTTGGTTGCGGGCACATCCCCAGTAGGGAGTGTGCAGGAGGCAGCTGATCGATGTTTCTCTCTCATCAATGTTTCTAACTCTCTATCCCTCTCCCTTCCTCTCTGTAAAAAAATCAATAATATATATGTATATATATATATATATATATATATATATATATATTAAAATGAAAGTAAATAAGGACCTTTCCAGACATAAAAAATTCTGAAAGAATTCATCACCAGTAGACTTATACTATAAAAAATGTTTGAGGTAGTTCTTCAGGCAGAAACATAATATAACATCAGAAACACGGATCTATACAAACAGATCTCAAGAACTAGAAATTGTAGTTACACAGCTAAATACCTAAGAGGGTTTTCTTCCTTATGATCTGTATATCTTTAAAACTAAATTGGTAGTTTAATAAAGGTAATAACAATGTAGTATAAAGTTTCTACCATGTAAAAGTAAAAGTTTCAATAACAGTTTTTGGTGGAAAAATGGAAGTATAGTATTAGAAGATTATTTTAGTGTAGGCAAAGTAAAATATAATATCCTTTGAAGGTAGATTACATTAAGTATGTATACTTACCTACTCATCGTTTAAAAGTTTTTTCCAACATTTGAAAACAAGAGGACCTCAACTGATTCAGACATTAAGAAATCAGATGCTAAATAGACCATTCTAGCATGGTGATGTGGATTACCTGGAATCAGGTAAAAGACAAAAAGGAATTCTCTAGCCTGGAGGGAATATTGCTAGTTGATTTTATAGTGTAGAAAAACAATTTAACAAATGCCTCTAGTTTTTGAGGAATCAGATTTTGGGTATTTCACTGCTCCAGCATTAGGTGATTATGTAGGATACATTCAAGATGTTGAAATATGTGGAGTACCTATAAAGATCTTCAGGAGCATTACATGAGAAAAAAAATTAAAAAGGCAAGACAGAAACTATCTTACTTCAATTTAGAGAGGAAAGATAATATGATTTTCCTAAGATAACCCCCTTCTTTTGTAATCCAAATCCATTAATTTGTACTGGGAGAGAATTCTCTATCTTAAGCTAAAATTATTGTTAGCAGAGGTTGGGGTGAAATTCATAACAGGAAGCAAGATCAGGTCCTGCTAGTAGCTTCATTCACTACCCAGGATATGGCCAACCACAATCTATGTATTAGATTTGGTCCTAGGCCTCTTTGTGTACCACCCACAGCTAATGGTGGCTTTTACATCTCTAAAGTGTAAAATAAAACTAAGAAGAAGAAAGAATCTAGAACTATGAGGCCAGAAAAGCTTAATATGTTTACTATCTGGCTGTTTATTTGAAAATTGTGCTGATACTGGCAGATCTTTCTCAGAAACTTCTTGTTTGGTTCTCTCTGCCAGACAAAAGGACAGTTGCCCTTGTTGATGAGATGAAGTTGGAATGCACCCAATAAGGAAAGGAATTATATATATAATTTTTTCCCCCTCCAGACTGTCCTAAGGCCAAGGCTAAGATTGACAGCATGCAAATAAGGGCTTCAGGATCAACAGAGTACTGAGGCCAAGGCTGCCTTCTGGGAACTAAACATTTCTAGGAAGTTTCCATATTTAAAGCCTCAACAAGCCTTTGATTTTTCTTAATGACCTCTGACATTGAAAATATGAGAATTAATTGAAACCACACTAGTTTTTAAAGAAAATGTAGTGTGAGAAAAACTTCATGTTTTGACAATAATGATGTAGTGAAATATCTGACTTCACAAATCCATGATAAGCTGAAAGGAGGTTCTAAGTCTAAAGTAATGCAGGTGCCAGAGAAGACCTTCTGCTGAAGGTCCATCTCCAATGGGGCTGTGGAACACAACAGACAGGGTAGATTCTCTCAGAAATTATAACCAGGACTTGTATACAAGTAAGACTGGCTGGTCAAGAAACTAAGTCTACTGCCAGGAGATCGTTCCTTTTCACTGTCTCATTTTATCATGTTTAAACTCTTTCTACAATGTATATTAGGTATGTTGGGTGCCTTCAGTAATGACAGGACATGTTGAAAGTTTTGGCATTTGGAATTATACACAGGAATGGAATGAGACTCCCAGTTGTCTAAATTAGGGAGTTAGCAAATGCTTTTTAGAGATGTGAGCATTTTTAGGTGTATTCATGAACGTATGTATATATTCTGTAGATATGTACATATGAATGTGTGTGTGTGTGTGTGTGTGTGTGTGTGTGTGTGAGAGAGAGAGAGAGAGAGAGAGAGAGAGAGAGAGAGAGAGATAGTAAAAATAGAGATAGTAAAAATTTCTGTGTTGCACACCATCCAGTTTTATCTTTCTTGTTACTTTAGTAAGTTTCTTTCTTTTCAAGGGTCAATAGCATCCCCATTCTTATCCCATATGCTCCTGATGGAGTTGACTTTAACACTGGTTACTTAGGCCTAAACAATCAGACTGTTTCATATATTGATTTGATGGGAATAGGCATATTACTCCTGTGTGTTTTTTTTCCTCTTTTTTGATTAAGGTATTACATATGTGCCTTATCCCCCTTTTGCCCCCTCACTCCCCCACTCATGCCCTCACCCCCCTGGTGTCTGTATCCATTGGTTAGGTTTATATGCATGCATATAAGTCCTTTGTTGATCTCTCCCCCTGACCCCCACCCTCCCCTACCTACCCTCTGAGGTTTGACGGTCTGATTGATGCTTCTCTGTTTCTGGATCTGTTTTTGTTCATCAGCTTATGTTGTTCATTATATTCTACAAATGAGTGAGATCATGTGATATTTATCTTTCTCTGACTGGCTTATTTCACTTAGCACAATGCTCTCTAGTTCCATCCATGCTATTGCAAATGGTAAGAATTCCTTCTTTTTTTATCTCAACGTAGTATTCCATTGTGTAGATATACCACAATTTCTAATCCTGTTTCCAAATCTTAGCTATGGTGAATTGTGCTGCTATGAACATAGGGGTGCATATATCCTTTCTGATTGGTGTTTCTAGTTTCTTGGGATATATTCCTAGAAGTGGGATCACTGGGTCAAATGGAAGTTCCATTTTTAGTTTCCTGAGGAAACCCCATACTGTTCTCCACAGTGGCTGCACCAGTCTGCAGTCCCACCAGCAGTGCACAAGGGTTCCTTTTTCTCCCCATCCTCACCAGCACTTGTCATTTGTTGATTTGTTGATGATAGCCATTCTGACAGGTGTGAGATGGTACCTCATTTTCGTGTGCTTCTTTACTAATGAAATTAAAGGGGGTTCTGGAGAAGAGAGCCTCACTACTTCTTCACTAAATTTCAACCTAATAGAACATAGCAACAGGAGCTACAGAATTCATCTTGTAATTGCCTAAACACCTAAGAAGAGTACTCAAACTGAGTAAGTGGAAGAGAGGGACAGAGAATGAGAAACAGACAGATAGATAGATGCATTAGTTCTCAGTGACATTAATTAAGCCCTGGCTCAAGTCAGCTGAAGCCAATATATTGGGTTCTTCAGTCACTTGAGCCAGTAAATCCATTTCAATCTTAATCTAGTTTCACTTGCAGTTTTGTCATATGCAGCATATTCACTCCCTGATGAATACAGAAATGATTTTTCTGGTCAGCATATAAAAGCAAATAAATACAAAATAAATACATACATAAATAAATATAAGCAATCAATCAGCATGCCCCTCCCCTTACAAAATCTAATATAATTTGTACTTCACATAATTAAGACACTCAAAATCTTATTTTTCCACTGTTCTAAACTCTGTGAGTTATTTCCAATTTTCCAATTGACCTGCTTACATCAGTTACATTCATTATTAGAATGTGTTACCCACAGTAAGTACTGAGGAGGTCTTAACATCTAAAAAGATGTTTAAATTCTGGTCTCAAGACAAGAGAGTTAGTACAAAGAAGTTTTCCTAATTTTGCCAACTTGTCTATAAAAGAGATGTTCAGAGCAGTCAATAGTAATGCAAAATGGTCTCGCTGAGTGATCCTTTATAACTATCATGCAATTAAAGGCTTGTGAAAGCAAATGAAATCCTGGATATGAGCTTGATTTACCATGACAATGGACAGAATACTTTTCATATTAAAATGGTTCCTCTAGCTCAGCCAGTGTGGCTCAGAGCTTGGGCATCGACCTATAAACCAGGAGGTCACGGTTCAATTCCTGGTAAGGGCACATACCCAGCTTGCGGGTTCGATCCCCAGTGTGGGGTGTGCAGAAGGCAGTTGATCAGTGAGTTTCTCTCATCATTAATGTTTCTATCTCTCTGTCCCTCTCCCTTCCTCTCTGAAATCAATAAAAAATATTTTTAAAAAGTAACCTCTTCCTTATAGGAAACATTGAGAAAATGAAAGACTTAAAGTATATGCAAGTGTATTCTACCTTATATAAAATACATGTAAAATATCCTCTTGCTTTTAAGGGACAAAATGTAAAAGAATATATCCTGAATTCTTTTTTCAGCTCTAAAAGAATAGGAGCATTTCTAATTCTTCTTTAAGTATCACTAGATATTTTCCCAATTGAGGGAAAGATAAAAATTGTCTATTATTTTAAATTAGAGGCCCGGTGCATAAAATCATGCACTGGTGGGGTCCCTCTGAGTTGCCTTCAGGGTGAGGTCCTGGAAAGCGAGAGGGCGCAGGCCAAGCTGAGGGACCCCACTGGTGCATGATCAAGCTGGGGTGGTTCTGGCCCATATTATTCAGTTCCAATCAGCCAGACCCCAGCAGCAAGCTAACCTACCAGTTGGAGCATCTGTCCCCTGGTGGTCAGTGCATGTCATATCAGCAGTTTAGTAGCCTTAGCATATCATTAGCATGTTACACTTTGATTGGTTGTTCAGTTGTTCTGCCATTTGGTCTATTTGCATATTACCCTTTTATTATGTAGGATACTAGAGGCCCGGTGCAAAAACATTTGTGCACTGGGAGGGGGATCCCTCAGCCAGACTTGCCCTCTCTCACAGTCCGGGAGCCCTCAGGGGATGTCCTACTGACAGCTTAGGCACACTTCCCTGGCCTCCCTCTGTGGGAGGTGACCAGGCTGATCAGGGGAAGGCGCCACCCCCATTACCCTGCTGCTGCTGCCACTGCCAACCATGACAGCTGCAAGGCCTGAGCCCCAGGCCTCGCAGCCACTGGGGCTCACAGCTGCCTGAGCCCCAGGCCTCGCAGCTGTTGTGGATTTGTCTGGATGGATGTCCAGAAGATGTCTGTCCTAATTAGCATATTACCCTTTTATGAGTATAGATGACATATATATATATATAATCTATATATAATCTGTGTTCAATATCATTCTCATTTAATTTTTGCAAATGAACTCAAAGATTGCCCCATCAGTGCATATTTGCAACGATTAAAAAGGATATCCTATATAATAAATAAGTAATATGCAAATTAACCCTCATGCCCTCACAAGATGGCTGCCTACGACTGAACAAGCAGGCTGCATGGGGCGACCAGGCTGGCAGGGGGGTTAGTGAGGGACAACCAAACAACTGAACACCAGGCTGTGTGGGGTGACCAGGCTGGCAGAGAGGCTATGAGGGATGACCAAATGACTGAACAGCAGGCTGCATGGGGCAGGCAACCAGGCAGGCAGGCAGGTGAGCAATTAGGAGCCAGCGGTCCAGGATTGTGAGAAGGATGTCCAACTGCCAGTTTAAGCTCAATCCCTGGGCCTCTAGTAAAATTAATAATAAACATCACTTTTTATTGCTTTCTACCTCTGTTTCATTTGTTTCTCAGATCAATGTCCTATAGGCTCCCAAGAAATCTTTCTGAAAGGTACAAATTACATAAGCACAATAAAGAAGGCACATTGGGAAAGTATTTTATAGTCTTTTACATGAGTGCACTGATTTAAAAATGTATTTATTCACATAAATGTTAAAATATTACAATGCAAGATTTGATAATTTTCAAATGAAATTGAATTAGTGAAAATGAAAACTAGAAGTAGTCATTCATAAAAATAATAAATACAAAGAGAACAGAAATTTATGTGAACTTAAAAACATAAGTGAATTCATACCAAGTATGATGTTTGAAAATCCTATGACTAAAAAGCAATAAACCAGTATTTATTGACTATTCACTCTATGCTTGTTGACTACCTTTGTTAATTATTGGGCAAGTATCATGTCCAAAGAATTTCCATATTTAAATATTTAAATTGATATTGCAAACGAGTAGGAAGAAATTTTGTGGAAAATTTTTTTGTATAGATTGCACAATCTAGAGTTCAAAGTAATTGTTTAAATTCCACAGACTTTTTAGGTTAATATACTTGATCTAATTTGAGGGGCATTTGAAATAGTTGTCAGTCAAAACATATGAGCATGATTACTAATTATTCTGGGGGAGAAAGGGTTTAGAAATAAATCAACTCCATAAAAAAAAATTAAGCCCATTTTAATAAAATTTAATCTAAAAATACATACAATTTTAAAGGACAGTATTAATACTTAATTGATTTCTTAATATTTGTTAAGTGTATTCAGGCTTTCTATGTATTTACATCACTCTATTTCTTTACCCCGGTTATTGTTTTTTAAAGACACCCTTTGAAACCGAAATTACTAGGAAAGTCCAATAAAAAAGACAGGATTGATCAGATAAGTCCAGAAATACTTCAACATCTACCACCAAAAAAACTGCAAGCGAATCTCACCTCCTCACACCTAGGGATTATGCAGAGCCTTAAGGATTGCTTACAGCATATTTATTTTGATTTATTCTATCCTCTTTAACAAGTCATTGGTATCAACATTAACATGTCTCTGGTCCATTTATATAATTTTATAATATAAGGAATCAGTTACAAAAAATCTGGAGGATAGGTACATCATACCAAATTTTATATACATTTTCTTTTTTTGTAAGCATTTTATAAACATTTTGCTATTACACAATATAAAATTATTGGTGTAATAGAACATAATTAAATGTAGTCTTTATAACTGCTAAAATATGAGAATTGCAGGAAAATAATTACATATTCTTTAGTAAAATTTAAGGTAAATATTTTGCATCTCTCTCTCTCTCATATATGGTGATATATGGTTTCCCCCCAAAAAAATGTATACGCACACTTTGAATAATTATAAGGGCAGTGTTTAATAAAATGCATTTCATTTTCAAAATTGAGTTATCAGCTATTAAAGTTGTGTGTGTGTGTGTGTGTGTGTGTGTATATATATATATATATATATATATATATATATATATATATATATCAAAGAATGGTGGAGCCTTTGAGCATCAAAGTTTTGAGAAAAATAAGAACCAGACAATGAGACAGCTGAGTAGCCAAGGGTATAGTATTAAACCAAAAGAAACAATGATATCCTGAAGTCATTAGAAAAACATTTATCAGGGAGTAGGGAATGATAAAAATATCAATGCTGCTGAGAGATAAGTAATTTGTGTAATGACAAATTACCATTTGGTTTAGCTTCATGAAGGTATTAGTTGACCTTAACAAGAGCAGTTTTGATAGAGTAGTGAAAATATTTTAAGACAAAATTAAGGGGGGATGAGTAAGGTGCAATGAGTATAAATGCCATTTCTATCAGTTTTGTTATAATGTGAGGCAAATAAACTATATTTCCTGAAAACAAAAAATAATTTTTAGAACCTGTGTAGCCTATAGAGCTATTTAGAAATTAAACACATTATTAAAGGCTGCCCTTAATTAAAAAAAAATGTTTAGATTATTGTATAGAGCACTTTATCTCCACGAAGCAATAGCCGCAAAATTCATTCCATTCAAAGATAATATTATTGCATCACATTTTTATAAATAAAGGCCTATTTGGTTGGTAGTTGTTATGGTATAAGAAGGTTAGTTTATCTTAAAGAAAGGCAAACTCAAACTTCTGTTTTTAGAATATTAAAAACTGCTTGACTCTTTTAAATTATGAATTTTTAAAGCCAGTTTGTTCTCATAAAAAAATGCAAGATTTTTGCCAGAATCCTGTCATTACATGGAAAATTTTATTGGATACTGTGTCATTTCCTGGTCACCCAGTCTACCTTTTCTTATCCTCTTGTGCCTAATTTCTAGAAATAGTGTCTGAATGCAGACAGCTGATTCCCACAGGTTCAAAGCGTAAGTTGCTTGAGTTTGATGGGAAATACCTAAGGAAGAAACCCGGGTGGATAAACAGAGTTGAGCTACAGGCCAAATGCAAACGGAATGAGAGTAACTTAGAAATTCTACAACTGAAGAGACTAGAAGCTAATATCAAAGCTACCATGTACATTAGGACCCCAAGATAAAGAGTTGTTGAAAGTGCATCATGTGATTGACTGAAATCAGAAGAGAAAGGGAAGGAGGCTGATGAAAAATATTCTCTCCAGCTTACATTAGTGTGCCAGCAAGGACATTTATGTGGGGGTAGATTGTGCTAGAATTCATTTTAGATCTTTATTTTAAAAAACGTTTTTAAAACCATATGGTAAGCTTTTGTGCTAAGCACTGGATACAGTTATGAAAAAGGTACACCAAGTTATTCAATAAATGTTTACTGAGTACCTATTCTGTACCAGAGATAAATGATGAATAAAGCCTAGCCTAGGACTTTGAGAAGCTTATACTTCATTTGAGAAGACAGAATAGTAAGCAGCTCATTTCAATACAAAAACAAACAAGCATACAAATGGAAACAAGAAAGAACATAAACAAATGTTTACCAACAGCAACACTTTTTAGGCACTAAAGAAACCACTGGCATGAGTAATCATTTTATTTCAACACAACCACGAGATAAAACAGTACAACTTCGCAATACAAATATGTTCTTTGGTAGGAATATTTTACACAAAAGGAAACGGGTAACTAGTCATTGTTAAAGTGAATATGAAAACTGAGGGTAAAGATTTTTAGAACCCTTCATGCTCGTTCTCTATGTAATTGGTAGTGGGGACCTAACTTCTAAACATAAGGCTGCCCAAGGTAGCTCACTGACTATCAAAATAAAGGACTCCAAATCACTGCTTACAGTGACAAGCAGACATACAGAAGACTGCTGAGGCAATTATACAATTAGCTAGAGATAATTGCAAAAACAAACACAAGCACATACACAAGCAAAACTCTGTAGGCAAAACACAAAATAACTGTCTGCAGCCAAAACATCTCTAAATATAATTACACAACCATCCAGACTTTCTAAGGACTAGGTCATTTCTCTGTAACAATATAATCCCAGCCATGGGACTCTTCAAAATAATCATGCAATTTCTCAAATATAAAACATTGGCCAACTCTAATTAGTCATGTGATTCCTCAAAGATCCAGGAATCCTTCAGACATAAAACACTGACAAGAAACCTATTGTACAGCACCTGGCTCCCCAGCTGGAGACTCTCCCAATATGAATCACTTCTATAGACTTTCACTCTGAGGAGTGGTTCTATACTACCCAAAACCATATATCCATATTCTTAATGTGGATTGGTCTCAAATTCAATAGGGCAAACAATCCTTAAAAAAGCCACAAAACTTTTGATTAACAAGGGCTCTGGAAATTAATCAAGTTTGCTGAGTGTCAGCAAAACCTCACTGGTTGATCTCAGCATCAGAAAAATTGGAGACACAGAGAAACTCAGTGTCAATTTTGTTATGACTTTTTATTTTTTTCTCCAGTAGCCCTGGCTTTACTTGAATGGGTCCTCAGGAAGCAAGCAGAAATTTTTGGGATTGCCACAATTCTTTAATTTTTTTTTTTGACAAATTAAGTATTTTTCATGTCACAGTTTATTTCCTGCTTGCTGCAAGGGGAGAGCCCTATGCTGTTTTAAAATTGTCTTAGAAAATATATTTTTTTAAAAAACCAAGATGACGGCATAGGTAAACACCGGAGTTTCCTGTCTCAAACAACCACTTCAAAAATACAACTAAAAGATGGAACGGACATCATCCAGAACCACAGGAAGGCTGGCTGAGTGGAAATTCTACAACTAGAAGGAAAGAAAAAAGCATACCGAGACTCAGAAGAGGCGCAGTGCGGAAGTAAAATACTAAGGTACAGAGGCACACACAGAGCGGGCTGGCAGCTTAGGGCGTGGTTGTCGTTTTCAATCGGGAGGGAGTCTGAAGCTTTAAGCTCCAGTTCCAGGCAAGTCTCTGGAGACACAGACTCATACTGGAGAAACAGGACTGTCTGGCATGGGTTGGAACTCGAGGGCAGCTTTCTCGGAGGGGTTTGCAGCGATTGCCAAGACACTGAGAAGCAGAGCCTCTGAGAGCAGCCATAACTGCTAGCCCCGCCCTGTTGATCCCGTGGGACCCACCCCGCCCAAGCCCTGCATGGAGGCTTTTCCTGGATAGCCTCAGGCAGAGGCTAGATTAGCACCTCCCTAGAGATCCAGGAGCCAGTGTACCCAGAGGTCAGAGTGGGACCATCCAGTTTGCAGCTCCATGGAACTATAAAGGACACACTCAGGGGGCAGACTCAGTGAGCACCAAAGCCCTATTGAAGCAAGTCTTGCCCCAGAGGGGTGTCTCCAGCACAGAAGTTCTCCCACTGCAGACACAGCTGATGCTCACTGCCAATTTGCCTGGAGGTCTATTCCTCCCAGTGATACCTACAATAAACAAGGCTTAACTACAACAAGACTGTGCACAAAGACCACAAGGGGGTACACCAAGAGTGTCCTCCTCACGTAATTGGGGAGGCTGAACCACTGGGCCCTAGAGGACACTTAGCACAGAAAACCACTGTATCAACACAGGGAAGCATAAAAAATGCAGAGACAAAGAAAAAAGACACAAATGACAGAAATGGAGGAAAGCAAAGTACTGGATATAGAGTTCAAAACCACACTTTTAAGGTTTTTCAAGAATTTTCTAGAAACTGCCGATAAACTTAAAGAGACCTACAAGAAATCTAATGAGACCCTCGAGGCTGTGATAAAGGACCAACTAGAAATTAAGCATACACTGACTGAAATAAAGAATATTATATAGACTCCCAACAGCAGACTAGAGGAGCGCAAGAATCAAGTCAACAATTTGAAATACGAAGAAGCAAAAAACACCCAACCAGAAAAGCAAAATGGAAAAAGAATAAAAAAATACGAAGATAGTGTAAGGAGCCTCTGGGACAGCTTCAAGCGTACCAACATCCGAATTATAGGGGTGCCAGAAGAAGAGAGAGAGCAAGATATTGAAAACCTATTTGAAGAAATAATGATAGAAAACTTCCCCTACCTGGTGAAAGAAAGAGACTTACAAGCCCAGGAAGCTCAGAGAACCCCAAACAAAAGGAATCCAAAGAGGACCACACCAAGACACATCATAATTAAAATGCCAAGAGCAAAAGACAAAGAGAGAATCCTAAAAGCAGCAAGAGAAAGACAGTCAGTTACCTACAAGGGAGTACCCATATGACTGTCAGCTGATTTCTCAACAGAAAATTTGCAGGCCAGAAGGGAGTGGCAAGAAATATTCAAAGTGACGAATGCCAAGAATCTACAACCAAGATTACTTTACCCAGCAAAGCTATCATTCAGAATTGAAGGTCAGATAAAGAGCTTCACAGATAAGAAAAAGCTAAAGGAGTTCATCACCACCAAACCAGTATTATATGAAATGCTGAAAGGTATCCTTTAAGAAGAGGAAGAAGAAGAAAAAGGTAAAGATACAAATTATGAACAACAAATACACATCTATCAACAAGTGAATCTGAAAATCAAGTGAATAATCTGATGAACAGAATGAACTGGTGATTATAATAGAATCAGGGGCATAGAAAGGGAGTGGACTGGCTATTCTTGGGGGGACAAGGGGTGAGGGGGATGCGGGAAGAGACTGGACAAAAACCGTGTACCTATGGATGAGGACAGTGGGTGGGGAGTGAGCGAGGAGGGTGGGGTGGGAACTGGGTGGAGAGGAGTTATGGGGGGAAAAAAGAGGAACAAATGTAATAATCTGAACAATAAAGATTTAATTAATAAAAAAAAGAAAGAAAATATATTTTATAAGAAGAAAGGCTAGTTTGATAATGATAGCTGTGTTGGAGATAAGAAAAAAATAATGTAAACAAGCACTGTCATTTGAGAGTCAGCCGGATGGGTGAGTCATTAACTTAGTAAGTCATAATATTGTGTAGCGCCATCAGACTATCCAGTATTATATGAGACATGCTAATATTACAAGGAAAAATAAAAGGCTTGGAAAGTAGATACTGTTAAAAAAGTTATATGAGAAACAAAGTTTCAGGTCATTTTTCTTTCTCAGTGGTAAATGTGCAAGACTTTCATTTATTTCCTATTTATTGAATCTATACTTTGTGCCTGATGCTGTGCTAGGAAATGGGGATGCGAGAGAAAGCCAGACAGAAAAATTAATGAGGGTGCAAGTTGGCGAGGGAGGTGTCACGTAAAACATCTGAGTGAAAGGAATTCTAGGGACAAAACAGGCAGGTTCAGGGAATAAAGAGGGTCCATGGGAGAGGAATGCATATGTGAAGGACAGAGGTATCTCTGGCCTGAGCAATTAAAGCCATTATAAGGTAGATCAAAAGCAGCCCTGACCTGAGCAGCTTGGAGAGCCATAAGGGGTAATAAAACATCTCTGGCCAGGACAACTGAGAGAGAGCCATAAAGGAGATCAAAAGAAATCCCAACCTGAACAGATACGATGGATATGTGAAGGACAGAGAAATGCCACAGGATAAGGGGGAAGGAAGGCAGACATTCACAGAGGAAAAAGAAAAGGCACAGAGTACAGGGAAGAAGGAAACATACTTTCACAGGGGATAGAGAAATGTGACAGATGCCAGAAAGAGGGAAACATATTTTCAGAGGAGATAGAGGAATGTTGCAAGATAGGGAGGAGAGAAGGAAGGGACTTTGGACTTTGAAACAAAAGAGTGACCAATTAGAAGAGCACAGGGTCATAAAATGGGAAAGGGGTCCAATTAGAAAGGGTCAGTTTCAAACAAAGAACTACAGCTATATAAACTGGAGACAAAGGGACATGAGACAGATTACAGATTTTTATATTTTAGATTTCTTGGATTTAGATTTTTTTTTTTTTTTTTGAGAGAGAGAGAGAGAGAGAGAGAGAGAGAGAGAGAGAGAGGGAGAAAGCAGGCTTTTCCCATTGGGGACCCTTCCACAAGGGTCCCCTTTGGGGCCACACATGCCCAGATGGAGTTCGTATATGCTTCCAATAAATTTCTACATTTTTATTAAAGAAATCTGTTAGTCCATAAATTTATTCTTCGTCGGACAAACACCCATGAGAAGAAATCTGGACCCTGAACCCCACATTTCCTAAGAAGGTCACATTTAAGCTAAATCCAGGAGAAGCAAGAAGTCAGGGAAGGACAATCCAGTCTGTGAAATAGGGTGACAAAAGCCCCGGAGATGGAGAAGAATGTGGTGGGATCTGGGAACCAGAAGGACAGAGTATAGGATAGAGATACACTCTGCCTGGATCCAGATGACCCAGTGCTGCTAGCCTGGCCAGGACATTAACTTTTTCTAAAAATAATAGAAAGACATGGAAAGCAGTAGAGTTTTGAGCCAGATCATGGAATAATCTGACTTTATTTTTTAATTGACTTATTGATCATAAAACTTTATTTTTTTCTTTGATCTCTGGTAACTTCTTTTTTTTTTTTTTGTTCTTTGAAAAACCAAACCAAATTAAAAAATCTTATGTAAAGTACTCACTTTTAAATAATCAAAGCCTAGGTCAGTTTAAATCTTTGTCCTCAAACTTTTTTTTTTTTTAACTTGCATCTCCTCCCTTGATTTAAGAGTGAGCTGGAGTTGGCTCCTTGAATGCAAAGTGAGTTGGAGATGAGGGGAGGTGTTCTATGGTTCTGAGACAATTCCAGCCTTTACTTTTCATAGCCCATCTCACTTCACTCATCAGCAGCTTTTACTGATTCATTGGCCAACACCAGCTGGCCACCAATGCCTTCTCCGAGGCAGGACTTCAAATAGTAGCTTTTTCAGAGGTGGTGTAACTTTTTCAAAGGCCCTGCAGAGACTATACACTGCAATAGCCAGACCCATGAGGAAGGCACTTCCTGCTTGAATCTTTCATCCTACTCCTCAGACTCCCAAACTCTCATTCTCACTTGTATTCCCTAAAGCACCTTAAAGTGGGCAAGCCTCTAGGGTGGGATACTAGCCAGACTGGCACTGTGAGGCTGGGCACATATTCCTCCCTTTTTTCATGCCAGAGAAAGTCAGTGCAACCCGTTAGGTCAACAACTTTGACTTGGAAGACCTGGCAAAGGAAGGCTGGTGAAGAATTAATTTTCATAGCGCCAGTTCTGACAGTACTTCCTAAGCCCCTGGCTAAACAGACTCAATTGTTGGGTCTTCCTTTTGGATTTTAACCCCTGTTTTTTGTTTGGTTGTTGTTAGTTTGTAGTGTCTGACTCTGGGCCATTATGCTTTCCCTAAGGCAATAGTAAGTGTCCCTGTTAAATATTCTGTTAACTTTTAAAAACTTAGTTTGTTTGCTGTCTGGAGAATGCCAGTTGAAGAATATAAGCAAAGGAATACCTAGCTGCCATTGTGAAAATACAGGAGAGGATTATGGCAACTTTGGCCTGAATAGCCAGTCAGTCAATAGTTGTTAATGAACATATGTTGCATGTCAGGGTTTTTTGCTTTGTTTTGTTTTAAGCATTTTCAATTTGAAAATAAACAGAAGCCTTGAATAGAAGCCTTGCTCTTTAGTAATTTGGCGTCTAGTTGGGAGAAACAGACAGAATAGTAAAATAATAATAACAACATTTCTCATAAGAAAACTTCTATGAAGAATACAAAATATGATAGTGGATTAGAAAAACAAGATTTGAGCTCTGTCATGGAGAGCAAATTTTTGGATTTGGTGTTGCATTGGCTTGGATGTTAATGATCAAAGATGAAACCTAGATTTGGGACCTGATCATTCCTATGGTGTGGATAGTCATGCCATTTACTCAGAATGAAAAGACAGTAGTAAAAATGTATGTATATAAAAGCCTACGTGACCATCGCAACCGAACGGACGACCGAACAGGCTGCATGGGGTGATAGGCGGGCAGGAAGGTTAGTGAGGGGCGACCAAACGACTGAGCAGCAGGCTGCCTGGGGAGACCAGGCTGGCAGGGGGTTGGGGTTAGTTGGGGGCAACTAGGCTGGCAGGGAGGGCAGTTAGGGGCAATCAGGCAGGCAGGCAGGTGAGCAGTTAGGAGCCAGTGGTCCCAGATTGTGAGAGGGACCACTAGGATTGGGCCTAAACCAGCAGTCGGACATCCCCTGAGGGGTCCCTGATTGGAGAGGGTGCAGGCTGGGCTGATAGAGACCCGCCCCCCCCCCCCATGCACGAATTTGGTGCACTGGACCTCTAGTAAGCTATAAGAGAAATTAAGAGTTCAGTTTAGGATATATTAAGTGTGAGATCTGTGAGACATTGAAATGAAGACCTCAATGAGGAATTTAGAATAAAAATTGAATAACTCAGAGGAGTGTCCTCATTCTACAGGTGTTACTTAATGCTCTGTAAGTAGATGTGCCCATACAGAGCCAGACTGGAGAGAAAAAAGAGAATTGTAATGTTAAAGGGACAGCAGAGGGTGTCCTGGAAGTCTATCCATAGACAACATGGACAGAGATATCAATCATTCCCTTTTCCTTAGAGATAATGTTTGACTTTTATTCTTTCTTCAAGTTTACTTCGGACACATTTCCTTCAGAAAACTTCTTCCCAATATTTATCTTGGGAAAAAAAATTGGAGAAAACAGCTCTGGTTGGGATTCTAGAACTTGAACTGGGGAAGAGAAAGTGGTGGGGGTAGCCTGTGGCAATGGAGCTTTAAGCAGAGTGAGAACTTAAATGAGTCAGTGGTGAGACCAGCTTAGAAACCACAGAGATGAGCTAAACTTTAAATCTGCTGGACTAGGAAAAATATAAATATATTAAGTTAATACTGACTGGATTTGCACACAAGGACAAAAACAAAAAAACAAACAAAAATGAAAGTAGTACTAAGAAGGCCAATAAAAGGTGGAGCTGAGAAAAACTTTTCCTGAGACACAGCTATAAAGGTGTCCCCATCCCTATTATGAGGAGCCAAAGTGAAAGGTAAGATGTTTGGGAAGCTCCATGTTGAGAGGATAGCATCAATTAGGCAAACAGAAGTAAGAGCATGGTCAAAGGCATGGGTTTGAAATTAGATGTTGTTTTCAGTCCCTTTTATCTCATACACATTCTTCTAGTTGGGCTGTTTCTGAACATATCTCCACCATCATTATACCTATCTCTAGCTATAATCCAAATTTACATTTGGTTCTTTTGCAAGAAGAACCAAGGGCCTAACAAGAAGTGGGATAAAAAGAAATGATAAGATGTGGGAGGCATCAAATGATAAGGACCCAAACCCACAAAATGCCACCATGCAGAAGGGTGAGGGGAGGATTCCAAGGACCCCTAGGTTCCTAGGATGCTTTTGACAGTAAGAAGGAAATCAAAATGGGTCACTATTTGAGAGTGAGGCATATAAAACTTAGTTGCTTTGGGACCAAAAAGAAAACGCTCCAAAATCTGACCAAAATTTTCAATCTCTTCTATTTAAAGATGTGCTTTGAGGAGAGTAATATTTATGCAGAACAGTCATTTTTTCATGGCTACAGAAATGCACTGCTTTGTACAGTTGAGCTGTGCCTAATCAGACATTGTCTAAGGCTAGAAAGAGAGAAAATGTGCCCTGATATGATTGACTGCTTGTTGAGTGTCTGTTCCATTGTATTGGATGGATGAATTGAATCAATTCTTTTCATTTCATTACAATATATACAGTACATGTCTTAACCTGTGCAATTGGGACAACTGGTCTATTGGTTAGGCACATAAGTTGGTTAAAGCAAGGAATTTTTAAAAGAAAGATGATGCAGTCTTAAAATATTTTTTTTAGTTTTCTCATCCACATGTAATTTAAAACTTTTTTTTTTAGTGACTTGGCTTTGTTTTCCAAATTATTCAAATTAATTGAAATAGCCTCTCTTTTCATACATATAATTTATTGATATATTTAAATATAGTTTACTTATTCATTTGCCTAATTACAATAGTAAGTACATCTGGAATAAGCAGTGTCTTTTTAGACTACAACTGAATGGCCAGGAGAAATGTGTAGCTATACTAAAGAGCTGCCTGCTAATTGCATTGTTGGCATTAGGTAGTATGCTTTAAATTAGGAAATGAGAATGAGAACATTGATTAATTTGGCAGGTTGTTTAAATGGAATTTAGCTAAGAGAGAGTCTACTGTGGCATTTACATAATCTAGGGCATGTTCAAATACATAGTAATACTTGTATATAACATAATTGTAGCTCCTAAGTATCCTTGTCCCTTATTCCAAACACACATCAACACCAGCACTAGTCACCCAGGGGCCACAAGGGCTAGGCAATACCATGAGGGAATAAGAAAAAGGAAGATTATTAAAAAGGCAAAAAATCTGATAGAACAAAAAAAAATTGGTTTTGGGAAATTCAAAGGATAAAGTGCATTCAAGATGAGGCAGGCCCTAGCCTGTTTGGCTCCGTGAATAGAGAGTCAGCCTGCAGACTGAAAGGTCCCAGCTTCGATTTCGGTCAAGGGCATATACCTGGGTGGCAGGCTCGATCTCCAGTGGGGGTAATGCAGGAGGCAGCCGATCAATGAATCTCTCTCATCATTGATGTTTCTATTTCTCTCTCCCTCTTCCTCCCTCTCTGAAATCAATAAAAATAGACTTTAAAAAAAATGAATGGGAAGAAATGGAGTAGCCAGTTTCTGGATCTACCTACTTCCAGAATTCTCAAATTTGATCTGTCTTTATTCTGTACCTCTTCCTAGTACTGAACTCCAAGGTTCTCAATGTTACAACATTGACTAATAAGTGAAATATTCTGACTTATTTTTCCGGGGTTTAGATTCTTAGAACTATAGCTATAATCGTGATAGGAATATCCTCACCAGTACAACTTTTCAAATCCCATACACATTTATTCTCTACCTCCTATCTATTAAACAATATGATAATCACAATAAAATGAGGCCCAAAAGAAAAATATTAGGACAATGAATTCTTAAAGAGGGGCGGCTGCTTCTGCCTTCCTGCCCCAACCCAAGTAGAATTGTCACATTCACATGTGGTATCTCAGACACTTGTTTCTCTATGAACCTGCTCTCAGTGTAATGCTGATCAATTATATATATATACTTGGACTATTTGGATTTTCAAGCTGGTAAGTTACTCTGTAAAAATGTGACAGCATGGGAATTTTTATAAAGCCACATTTAATGTAGAGTTAAATAATGGTTTGACAAAAAATGCTTGGGAGAGGTCCATATTAGCTTTAAATATAAACAGAGCCTCACTCTTTTTTTCTCAGATATTCTTCTCTTCCTCTAAAATAGCCTGAACTCTCGAGGTTTGTTTTAGCCTCCTCTGCATAATATAGGTCCAGGCTCAGAACTGGACAGTGATGGAGATATGTGTGCATTTATTCCTACATTTTTACCCTGAGTAATCCAAAAGACCTTACAAAGCATGTCTTATTCAAAATAATAATTGTTAAAAGAATCAAAGTGAAGGATAAATAAAGACTAAAATAATAAGTCAGCACATAGAAATAGAGATTATGTGTTTCTTAAAATTGTTAGAAGTTATTTTGAGATTTATCTTTAAGCATCCCTGTACTAAAATCAGTGAACACACAGCTTTAAGATTGATAGTTTCTCTAATACATAACAAAAATGAATAAGTAATTTTGACAAAGCCTACCTTTTCCTCCTCCACAAGGAAATGTTCCTCAAAGCCAAGTATATTGGAAAGATATCAAGTTAAAAATTTAAGGTCAGACTCAGATCCATCCCAAGTACAAAGGGAAAGATGAGTGGGGGAGAGGCACGCGCTCTTATTGAGCTCATTGAGAGATTAGTGATATTATCCCCGTTTTTAAAGGGCTGAAACAAAGGTTGAAACTCTTCTGAATTCATGGGTCTATTACATTTGAGTAGCACAAAATGGCAGATTTCAAAGTCCATGTTTTTCTCAATATAACATGTTTCCTCTTCATGGAAGGAGATAATTAAAAAAAGGCAAGGACACCAATTTTCAAAGTTATCTTATTTAATGAATTATTTATTACTCTTCTTTTTCTAATGTGATAGAACTCTCTTTCCTCTAATGCTTTCACTACGACATCTTTTGCTTAAGAAATTGATTTTGTAATTAAAAATTAAAATAAGCAGAAAGACATGAAAAATCATTATGTTGAAGGCTATTTTCTCAGTAAATTGAAATTTACTGCCCTTTCAATGCTGGTCCATGTTTTAATACTCTGAATTTGAAACCAAAGTTCAGTCTGGTAGTTGGGATTTATAAACTGCCAAATACTTCTAAGGGGAAAAATGCATTTCAAAGCCTAGGGGGAAAAGGGACTCACTTTGCTTTCTTTACATCAAAAAGGCCTTGTAAAACAACACATTGATCAGTTAAATACAAATGAACTTGAATCATATGGATATAATTCTCTTAAATTAAATTTCCTTTAAAATTGGGATGGAATTAAACATTAAAAAGGAGAGGTTCACAAAGTCAAGCTTTTTTTTTTCCTTTGACATCTGTCTGCATAGCCTTAAACCCTAAAAGAATAAATCCAAGCAATATTAAATATGTGACATGCTGTCTTAGTTAATACAGAGCCGATATGTTATTTTTCATTGTATCGACCATGAGGGGATTTTATTTGAAAAACATCCTAAAGTAGCTATAATTTTCCCCCTCATTTTGCTAGGCAATTTAATTTTTTTCTTATTTTTCAAGGATTGAGAAGAAATTGTGGTAAGTCTAGTAGGCGGGCATACGAATCCCTTTCTCCAGTTTTTAGTTCGAAAAAAAGTCAGTGAAAACAAGGACTACAGGCTTGGTGGGTATCACCAGAGCCTGAAGGGAAGCTCTTTGATTATCAGGAGAAGCAGGATGGATGCTGTCAGCTGGGAGGCAGCTAAGCCACAGAAATCTTAGTGGAGACCACAGATGCCAAAAGGAGCTCCTTGGAACTGACCCCACTAAGTGTGATACTTCCTCATCTAGATAGTGATTTTTAAAAAGGGAGGCGGGCAGCAACTTCACAGGCACTCATGTGGGATCTTTTAAATAAGGCAGTGAAAAGTTATGATTAATTAAAAAGAAAAAAAAACAGCTTATGTGCCAAAGACAATAACACAAGAAAACATCTTTGGACAAACACAGGCTTAAAACAAGAGACAGTGTTTGGAGAAGAATAAAAGCCTTCTCTCTGCTTCTCTTTACAAGTCTCACATACTCTGGAGGTAGAAATTAAAGTTTTAAAATGGACTTACTGCACTAACCGGTATGGCTCAGTAGATAGAGCGTTGTCCTGCGGACTGAAGGGTCCCAGGTTTGATTCCGGCCAAGGGCATGTACCTTGGTTGAGGGCATATCCCCAGTAGGGAGTGTGCAGGAGGCAGCTGATTGATGTTTCTCTCTCATCAATGTTTCTAACTCTCTATCCCTCTCCCTTCCTCTCTGTAAAAAAATAAGTAAATAAATAAAAACAAAATGGACTTACTATGACTCAAAATTATGGGATTTGATCATTAATGTAGTCTACTGTTTAGCAAGATAAGAGGTTTTAACCCAGCAAAGATATTGAAAAGAAAATGCCTCCTTGCTTATCAACAGCACAATATACATATACATTTATTCTACTGTAGTCTCATAATGTTGTTCTGTAATATAATTAACTAGAAACATTAGACCTAGAAAATGCATTTCTTTTTGTTTACTTGATTGTTTTCACTACCTACCAGGTGTTTGATTTTTGCATTTGAGATAAAAACAAAACACACACACACAAACACACACACACAAACAAACAAAGCACACCTTCGGGAACAAAAACTGAAATGCAGGTGATTGGCATATAAACAAATGTATCACAGGTCAAAAATGTATTATCTCAACAATTGTTACCAGAATTCCTCTTGGAAGGAAAGAATGTTTGCTACAGAATTTAGATGAAGAATTCAGATAGGATATGAGACAGCGATGAATTAGGGGTAAGAAATACTTTATGTGGTAATACTTCCATGCAGGCAAATTTGAGAGTCTTGCTAGCAGTACTAGTAAACAGGCTGATAGCAGCAATAGGCCAAGTGAAGAAAGAGTTAAGAATATCCAAAGATGAATTATATTTGGAGATAAGATTTTATGAGGCCAGCATTATCCTGATACCAAATCCAGATAAGGACTCTAAAAGAAAAAATTACAGTCCAAGATACCTGTTGAATATAGGCTCAGAAGTTGTCAACAAAATATTAGCTAATCGAATTCAATAGTACATTAAATGCATCATGCAGTATGATCAAATGGGATTTATCATCGGGATGCCAGATGGTCAACGTATGCACATCAACAAATGTGACAAGCCATATTATAAAATGAAAAATAAAAAATCATATGATTATCTCAATAGATGCAGAAAAGGCATTTGACAAAATACATCTTTTCATGATAAAAATGCTCAACAAATTGAGTTTAGAAGGAATATTCTCAACACAATACAAGCTATGTATGAGGTTGAAAGCTTTTCCTCTAAGATGAAGAACAAAACAAGCGTGACCACTCTCACTACTCCTATTCAACATAATACTGGAAGTTCTAGTCAGAGCAATCAGTTATGAAAGGCATCCAAATAGAAAAAGAAGAGGGAAAGCTGTCTTTTATTCCAGATGACATGATCTTATATACAGAACATCCTAGAGATTTGTGGATGGCAAAAAAGGGGGTGTCTATGAAAAGTAACCTCACAGGGTGAGCTGATCATCAATTTCTGACTGAGCAGTTGTTGGTGGGTGGTCATGCCCAGGCATATGTTTTTAGTGAAAGGCTTATCTTTGCCTTAAGCAAGCCCTGTCTCTTGTTTCATGCATGTAGGCTAAAGCACCTTTGAAATAAACCATAACCACCCTCATGAAAGCACAGAATCCTAACTATCCTGTATTGTCCACCTTGCTTTTTCCCACCTCCATGTAATCTTCCTTACACCCCTCTTTAATTTCAAATGCAAAAAAGAAGCTGCAAAACTGTTATTCTCTGGAGAATTTGAAATCTTGCTCCCAGCATATGCCATCAGTTTGGCTCAAATAAACTCATAAAAATTCTCTACAGGTTTGGACATTTTTTACATCAACAGACTTTACCATACAACTGTTAGAACTAATCAAAAAGTTTCAGGATACAAAATCAACATACAGAAGTCACTTGTATTTCTAAATACTAACAATAAAACATCTTAAAAATAAATAAAACTTTATTCACAATAACATCAAAAGCAGTAAAATACTGAGGGATAAATATAACCAAGGGTGTGAAAGATCTGTACAATGAGAACTACAAGACTTTAATGAAACAAATTTTAAAAAGTCACAAAAAATGGAAAAATAAGCCACATTCATGGATCTACAGAAAGAATATTGTTAAAATGTACATTCTTTCCTAAGCCATCTATAGATCTAAAGCAATCCTTATCAAAATTCCAATGGCATTTGTCACAAAAATTAAAATATAATTTTAAAATTTGTATGGAGCCAGAAAAATATCCTGAGTATCTGAAGAAATCCTGAGAAAGAAGAGCAAAGCTGGAGACATCACACTTCTTGATTTCAAACTATATTGCAAATCTTAGTCATCAAACAGCATGATACTGCTTAAAAATTAACACATAGACCAATGGAACAGAAGAGATACTGAGAAATAAATCTATTAACTTATATCAAAGAATATAAAATGGGGAAAGGATCACCTCTTCAATAAGTGGCGTTGGGAAAACTAGATAACCACATGCATTACACACATATAATTTAAAGGCTTTCTTACATAATTAGTAGACGTCAAGGAAGAATGGAAGTAGAGCAATCAGAATATGTGTATACTTAAAAGCTGAATAACACAAGATATGGCCAAGTGAAAGGAAGTTGGTTTAAATGCTAGCAAGGAGGACAGCAATGCAAGATTCATATAAAATTAGGTTCATGGTATGGAAGGCTTTGGATGCCATACTGATGCACTGATTTATTTTATTTGCAGTGGAAAGTCACTATAGATGGAATTTTTGATGTTTATATTTGAAGCCCAAATTAAAGTTCAGTAATTGTCATTTTATTAATGAAAGTTTAGGACTAATTTATACTTAGCTCTAGTTGATTATTTCATTCAGTCTACCAGTGTTTATTGAACATATATATATTGTCACAGTCCATCCTGGGAAAGGGAGCTATACAGAATAAATAAATGTACAGCTGTACATTAATATTTTCCCAAGGAATTACTTCTTTACTACTTAGGCTGTCTATGATTTTCCTCTACGCATATTTAAACATTATTTTTCTTAATATTAACTTTTGTTCCTAGTGCTAGTTTCTTCATTTAATTTAAAATCCATTTTAAAATGTCAACTAATTTATTCATTTTAATTCATGTCACAGTGAATATAGACTTAGGTTGAAATAAAGACTAATGAATTAGGATCTAACATGACAAATTTCCTTTCTCATCACTCTTTGCATTTACTTGTATACACTATGTCCATCAATATTTTTTTTTTGTCAAATCTTGGTAATATTTGGGCCAATCATCAAAGATTTGTGATGAGAACTTTGAGCCATGTTTTGTCAGAAAAAGAACAAAGGATATTGCCTGTGGAAGAAATAGCATGTGCAAGTGACAGAAAGAACACAAATACTTTAATCCACTTGGCTAAAACGTTTAGTTGGTATTAACTTTTTTAATAGATATGAAAAAAAAGTATTTGGGTCAGTTTGATGATAGAAACACCAGAGAAAAAATAAAAATAATTTATGAATATCTACCAATGAGAGGACAGTATGTTAAGCATTAAACCAGAAACAGCACAGTATGTCACCGCACAATGTAGACATGAAATAGAGAGAGATACACAAAGATCTTGGTGATATCCTAAGAAAATAAAACAGCATTTATTCCTGGATCCCAAACAAGGAGATAGCATCCCCACTAATATTTTAGCATTCGTCTTTCTTTTGCTGTAACAAGGTAGAAAACAAAAAGATAATTAATGGCCGGGACCGGTTTGGCTCAGTGGATAGAGCGTGGGCCTGCGGACTGAAGGGTGCCAGGTTCGGTTCCGGTCAAGGGCATGTGCCTTGGTTGCGGGCACATCCCCAGTGGGGAGCGTGCAGGAGCCAGCTGATCGATGTTTCTAACTCTCTATCTCTCTCCTTTCCTCTCTATAAAAAATCAATAAAATATATAAAAAAAGAAGAAAAAAAAGATGATTAATAATTTAACCAATAATAATCACTACCCACTTGCTCATGGTTGGATTGGTCCAACATGACTGTCCCTGCATTGTGCCTTTAAGCTCATATATGGCCTATAATCCTTCAGGAGTGTCTAATGAGACTCTGCGTATCTATTCCTAATACTCAGGAATAAAAACAAAGTAATCAGTTAAGAAGTTTCCACAGTTATTCTGATGAAAAGATGATCAGACTCAAACTAAGGTGGTGGTTCATGGGAATGACTGGGAAGAGACAGACTCAAAAATTACATAGAAGATTGATTTTGAAATCCAGATTGTCTACAGTTGTTGCTAACATTTTTAAGTAAATGTATCAGTTAGAATTCAATCAAAAAAGCAAAACAACCATGATTGATACAAGGGATTTATTACAGAGATTAATTTTTATGAGATCATGAGAGCTGATTGGGCGATCTATGGAAGTCTTGCTGCCCCTGCCTCTGGATGTGAAATGAGGAGAGTATGGGTCAACAGGAACCTGCAAGGAAGAGCTGGAACTAAAGAGGATGGATTGAAGCCCACATTCATCCTCCCCAGCTTCTAAGCCTTCATCGTGGATGAAGCATATGCCTGGTGCATTCACGACAGAGCTCCACCTGCCACTGGCCCAGGATCCAGTGAGGCTGGAGGAGATAATTTGGTTGAATTGCTGGAGACACTTGTAGCTAGTCAAGCATCTGGACCCAGCTTAGCTAAACTAACACAGTACAAAGACAGCAGATACTATGTATGTTTGTGCGTTTGTATTTCCATTACATTAAAATACATGTGAAAAATAAAAGCCAATATAAAAAGGAGTCTATTTCTGAATCCCTAGGTCATATTAAAATGACTTAGAAGTCATTTATTTAGGTTTAGTAATTTAGGGAAGTAGTGCAATCACAAAAGTGTCTATCAACTTGTTTTCTTTTTTTAAAATTTTGTTTTATTGCTTAAAGTATTACAAAGACTATTACATATGTCTCCTTCCCCGCCCCCCTTGACATTCCCCGGCCTCCCCTACTCCCCAGTGTCTTATGTCCATTGGTTATGCTTATATGCATGCATACTAGTCCTTCAGTTGATCTCTTACCCCGCCCCGAACCCTCCCCAAGTTTCCCACTGTAGTTTGACAGTCTCTTCAATGCTGCTCTGCCTCTGTATCTATTTTTGTTCATCTGTTTAGCATCCGAGAGATGCAAATCAAAACAACAATGAGGTATCATCTCACACCTGTCAGAATGGCTATCATCAATAAATCAACAAACAACAAGTGCTGGAGAGGATGCAGAGAAAAGGGAAGACTCGTGGGAATGCAGACTGGTGCAACCACTGTGGAGAACATTATGGAGTTTCCTCAAAAAGTTAAAAATGAAACTCCCATTTGATCCAGTGATCCCACTTCTAGGAATATATACCAAGAAACCAGAAACACCAATTAGAAAGGATATATGCATCCCTATGTTCATAGCAGCACAATTTACAATAGCTAAGATTTGGAAACAGCCTAAATGCCCATCAGCAGATGAATGGATTAGAAAACCGTGGTTCATCTACACGATGGAATACTATGCTGCTGTAAAAAAGAAGGAATTCTTACCATTTGCAACAGCATGGATGGAACTGGAGAGCATTATGCTAAGTGAAATAAGCCAGTCAATTAAAGAAAAATACCACATGATCTCACTCATTTATGGATAATAAAGAACACTATCAACTTGTTTTAAGAGGAATTTGATGAGATGAGTCATGAACTGTTGACTTTGAAGTGAATGCAAGATGTTCAATTGGAGTACAATTCTATATTAAATATATGAATGTGGTGCATAAGAGTGCAGTGTCAATTGGAAGATAGTTTGAAATAAGATAGAGGTGGTGGTCATTATAGCCATGTATGTTTGTGAGAATATGTAAAGTAAAAAGTTATTACAAAATGTTATAATAATGAAGTTTAGGGCTCAGTTTAAAATAAACATATTCAGTGTTTTTTAATTATTTTTAAAAGTAAATTTAAACAAATTGAGAGTTATTAAAATATACCATATTTTATTTAAAATGTTAACACTTAAAAACTCAAGAGATTTCACGGACTTAAGATTTCATGATGAATTCGACATCCATGTACTTTTGAAACGAAAATTATAAAAAATATTTACAGTTCTAACAGCAGCACTATATTTGCTTCAGAAATATTTTTATAGAAAATGTCGAGTTTTTAAAATGTGACAATTCCTTAGAAGAGTATTTTCAAATGCAATTATATATTTCTTTCTGTTCTCATCAACTTTTGTGTTAAAGTTTTATTGTTACTCTTGATGCTATCTTTCTATTTAAAGTTAGGCTTTGTGGCCGAAACCGGTTTGGCTCAGTGGATAGAGCGTCGGCCTGCGGACTGAAAAGTCCCAGGTTCGATTCCGGTCAAGGGCATGTACCTGGGTTGCGGGCACATCCCCAGTGGGAGATGTGCAGGAGGCAGCTGATTGATGTTTCTCTCTTATCGATGTTTCTAACTTTCTATCTCTCTCCCTTCCTCTCTGTGAAAAATCAATAAAATATATTTAAAATAAATAAATAAAGTTAGGCTTTGTGTTGTTTTTTTCTGCTTATGCAAAGTTGTATTTTTTGGAAAGATCATTTTCATTATCAATAAGTTAAATTTTAGGTTTTAGGAAGATCAATATTTGTTTTGGCTTGCCCTGTTTGTATAACTATATAACTTAATCAGCACAAATATATTGTCTTCATCTTTCACTTGGAAAATTTGCAGAACTTTGAAGACCTGCTATAGGAAAAACATTTAGCTCTCAGTACATGCTGAGAATAACAACCAATAGGAATTTCACCATGTGCAATGTATATACAGCTGTCAGGATTATAACTGTAGTAAATCCCTATGGAGGCCAGATTTATTGACTTTGATAATTTGTATATATTTATAACTATATATAAACAGATATAGGTAGATACAGATATAAATGCACATAGTATATGTACACATAATTTTTACATAATTTTTCTTAATGTCAATTTAAAAGTATAAAACTAGATTTTATTGTGCATGTAAACCATGACATCTTGCTGACGGACACATACAATCAATCTTAATATAACCAGGAACATATGGGGATTTTCAAGGTTATAGAACATTCTGGTCACATGAAAATAAGTCATGCTGATAATATTTTCAGTGGAATAAGATGATAAAAATTACTATTTCTATCTATATAAATTTTGTACTGACCTTCACTTTACCAACAGCTTTAATAAAGAAATACAGAATAAGTTCCAAGAGAGGCTATTCAAGAGTAAAAAGATTTAATGCTGACCCAAAATAATATTTTCACTTCCAAGTTTAAAAACAGAGGTGGAAGGCCCTCAGTGATTGACTTTCTTAGGAAAGGTCATGGTGGTGACAACTATTACCATTATTCAGCACTTTGGAACTGTAATTATTCATTTATACCAGTGCATTCACTTGTTAGGTGTGAGTGTATTAAAGAATAACAGTATTCTTAGGCGAGGTTATTTTGAGGCTGAATAAGCCCCTCAAGCATAAAGGTCACTGCAGAACATATTTTACTTTCTCCATATTTACATTTGAATTCATTGAAACCCTGAAATTATATAATAATGTTGGAATTTTATGGAGAATATTAGTGGCTGAATCTGCAATTTCTTAGAAACATTGGAAGTTTTTGAGGAACAGAAAAATGTTGCTTTTCTATAATTGATTGTTTTCTAAGCTTTGATTTGTGTAGTAGATTTCAAAAATGAAGAAAAACATTTTACAGGAATGATGCTGCATTATTGTATTTAAGATGTAAAATCTAAACTATATTCTTTCTAATTAATAATATAATTTCTAAATAATAGCTTAACAGATAAAATATTTCTCTAATAATCCTGTATTAGATAAGTTAGAAATATACTATTTTTCAGAAATGATTCAATAATAACTACACTATAATTATAATTGAGTTCTGATTCATTTAAATAAGTTTTTAAATAAATTCTTACTGATGAAATTATGTATTAAAGAGTGCTTTTTGAAAGTGTAACAGTAAACCTATTGAGAAAATTGACTGATTCTTAGATTTTAAAATATCTTAATGAATTCACAAGCTATTTTGAATATTTGTGAATTTTCCAGTTTTCAGGATCATTGATAACTTATTTAATTAACTGGATTTTGAGATCAATCATTGCACCCTTCTTCCCACCATAAAAATTGTATATATTGGTAATTGAAATTAAAAATCTATATTTTTCAATTATTATTATGGCAGAACTAAAGGAAAATTTTAAAAAATATATGTTTTTTTAATGAATAAGAACATGATAAGGCTGTGCATTTTTATGCTCATAAAAATCACTTTCAAAGGAGAATACCATGCATCATGAGGTGGTTAAAGGCCAATTGATTATTGTTGTAATAGAGGAATTGGGAAGAAGTAATTTAAAGTATATTGAGTTTTTCTTTCTGCCAAGACTGCTCAGTACCATGCTATATATCATATGATTCTATATGTATATGTGTGTGTGCAATTATTTATATATATACACACACAAACATCCCGTCTCTTCCTTTTTAATAAACCTGTAAATTGCATTCCTCATGTTTTTTTTCTGGATGGGGAACTGAAGTTCAGAAAATTGAGTAAAGTGGGTCCAATGTCACAGCCTGGCCATTCTCTTTTTCTCCAATTGGCTCTAGGGTGTCATGTGCCTGGAGTCCTGCTATGCAGCATGGTGAGGCAGTATTAGTTTAGCAGTGTGCCTCTTTTATTTCTGTGCAAACAGCTTCTGTGTGTGCAACATAAATGCTTGTTTAATATAACCCACCCAACCCATTGATTTGCATAATTCCCCAGAGAGAACATTTTTTATTTAAGGAAAAAGTTGTTCAATTCATAACTGAGTCCTCATGACTGACAACTTAAGTTGTTTTAGTAGAAAAATATCCTATTAGTTCAATTAAACTTTGTGGTCCCTCTATTTTGCCTCAATGTCTCAAAGAGCCTATAGTTCGAATCTATTTCTACAGAGACAACTGTGAGCAAACAATAAATCTAGGAAATGGTACAGATGATTTCTTTGCTGTTTCTACAAATCACCTCTTAATGCATGTAGACCTAGAATGAGTTTCTTGATATTTCTTTTTTTCCTCTGGTCTCCCATTTTCCTGATCTACCTTCAGATGTTTTTCTTTTGCTCCTCTTCCCTATTGTCAGATGCCCATTTCTACTCTAAGGAAGGTGCTCTAGAAATTGAGCATTACTTCAGGCTCTAACCAGGAGGGAGAGATAAATCTCCTTAACTATGTCTCTAAAAAGATGACTTGGTCTGTTGGACTCTTCAAAGACTGACTTTGTCAAATACCTTTTGCAAAAACAGTAAGGGAAGTAGTATGATAATCCACTGAATCTCTCTGCTTCAGATCAGTATCCCTGAGAACAATATGAAAGATGTAAGAAACTTTAATATGCATACCTCATTTTCCTAAATACCTAAAAATCCAATATAAATAGTTAACATCAAGAAAGCCTCCCCTTGCCCTGGCCAGTGTTGCTAAGCATTAGAGAGTCAGCCCATGCTCCGCACGTACCATGTGCGGGAGGCAACCAGTTGATATATCTCTCTCACATCGATGTTTCTCTCACTTTCTCTCTCTCTCTCATTCTCTCTCTTCCTTCCACTCTGAAAAGCAATGGGGAAAAAAATCCTCAGGTGAAGAATGAATGAATGAATAAATAAATTTAAAAAAGTGAGCCTCTTTAACTAAGTACAGTTACATGAATTCAAAAGTACATCTGCATTTGTTTATACTGGTGACATGGGAGTGGTGTCTACAATTTGTACTGACATTACTGCTGTTGTTTTAATCTACCAAAAGGCATATTGCTCAAGTTTTTGAGGTTATTTTGATCCAATGATAGCAATGCTTTTTAGGAAGTCTGGAAGCATTAAATAACTGGGCAATTAGTATAAGACTCTTATTTATTCTAAAATATAATAATTTTACTTCACCAAGAAGCCAAAATAACCATGGAACTTGAATTCTGAAAATAACTTTGGCAAAATTTTTGTAGTTCTTTCACATGACTTATTCTATGATACAAACTACCCATTCCTAGGATAGTACCCTGGGAACAGTACATAACTCTCCGGATAGTTTTTTATATTTATTTTATATTAAGGTAACATCTTATCTAATAAAAGAGAAATATGCAAATTGACCATACCTCCACTACACTCACAAGCCATGCCCACAAGCCATGCCCACTAGCCAATCAGGAGCGAGTATGCAAATAAACCCAACCAAGATGGCAGCAGCCACAGAGCTGGAGCAAATAGGAAGCTTAGGTTTCCCCTGACGATGGAGGAAGCCAAGCTTCCTGCCTACCCTGGCCAGCTGTGGGCTCTGCTCAAGGCTACAAAGTTTCAATTATAGAAGACAAATCCCAGATACCTGCTTCCAGCTGCTGTGACCTCCACACAAGGAGGGTCTGGGAGCCTGGGTTTCTTGGGACTATGGCCAGCTGGTAAACAGCCCTCAGCCCCTTACCCAGGTTGGCCAGGCACCCCAGTGGGGACCCCCACCCTGAAGGGGGTGTGGCCAGCCTGCAAACAGCCATCAGTCCCTCACCCAGGCTGGCCACACTCTCATGGATTGAGGGTCCCTGCTGCGGGGCTTGACCAGCCTGAAAACAGCCATCAGCCCTTCACCCAGGCTGGCCATGCCCCCCCCCCAGCAAGGACCTTCATCCATAGGGGTGTGGCTGCCCTGAAAACCACCATAGGCCCTTCAACCAGGCCGCCCCATGCCCCAAGGGAACCCCCATCCTGATCCCTGTAAACACCCTTCAGGGCAAACCAGCTGGCCCACACCTGTGCACCAGTCCTCTATCTATACTAATGAAAGGGTAATATGCTAATTAGACTGGGAGACCTTCCTGGAGACCTTCTGGACATTCTTCTGGGAAAAGCCATGGTGGTGGGGCCGAGGTAGAGGTGGTTAGAGGCCAAGAGGGGAGGGCAGTTGTGGGTGACCAGGCTGGTGGGGGGTGGGGCCGTTGGAGGTAAGCAGACCAGCAGGGGTCCAGTTGGGGGCAAGCAGGCCATCAGTGGGGGTCAGTTGGAGGTGATCAGGACAGCAGGGGGGGCAGTTTGGAGTGAGCAGGCCAGCAGGGGGGCAGTTGGGGGTGAGCAGACCAGCAGGGGGGCAGTTGGGGGTGATTAGGCTGGTGGGAGGGCATTTGGGGGCAAACAGGCCAGTGGCAGGAGGCAGTTGGGGGTGAGCAGGCCAGCAGGCAGAGTGGTTAGGGGCAATTAGGCTGGAAGGCAGACAGGTGAGTGGTTAGGAGCCAGCAGTCCCGGATTGCAAGAAGGATGTCTGACTGCGGTTTAGGCGCGATCCCTGTAAACCAGCAGTAGGACATCCTTCGAGGGGTTCCAGATTGGAGAGGGTGCAGGCCGGGCTGAGGAACACCCCCTCCCCTGTGCACGAATTTCGTGCACTGGGCCACTAGTTGGTTTATAAGATTATATGAGTTTCAGGTATGCAACATTATAGATCAACACCTGTATGCATTTTATCACACTCACCACCAAAAGCCTAGTGTTCATCTATCACCTTACAATTGACCCCTTTATTTTTTTTGTCCTTCCTACACCCTTGCTCCCCTCCAGTAATCACCAATTTGTTAGTGGTAAGAGAAACAAAAGCAGAAGCACAAAAATGGGACTTCATCAGACTAAAAAGCTTATGCACACAAATAAAATTATTAACAAAATGTAAAGACAACCTACTGAATGAGAAAAGATATTTGTAAATCATGCATTCAATAAGAGGTTAATATCCAAAATATAATACAAATTTATATGGCTCAACAACAACAACAAAAACCTGAGTTAAAAATGGGCAGAGGATCTGAATCAGTATTTTTCAAAAGAAGACATATAAATGGCCAAAAGGCACATGAAAAGATGTTCAACATCACTAATTTTTGGAAAAGTGCAAATCAAAACAACAATGAGATATCAGATCACACCTGTCAGAATGACTCTTATCAAAAAGACAAGAAACAAGTCTTAGAAAAGATGCAGAAAAAGAAAACCCTCACACACTGCTTGCATAAATGTAAATTAGTACAGCAACTGTGGAAAACAGTTTGAAAACAATATTAAGAATAGAAACATCATGTCACCTAGACATTCCATTTCCATGTATTTATCCAAAGAATATAAAAACACTAATTCCAAAAGATATAAGCACCCCTGTGTTCATTGCAGCTTTATTCACAATAGCCAAGAAATGGAAACAATCTAAATGTCCTCTGATGGATGAACGAATAAAGATGTGGAATATAGCCCGGCCTGTGTGACTCAGTGATTGAGCATCAACCTATGAACCAGGAGGTCACAGTTTGATTCCCAGTCAGGGCACATGCCCAGGTTGCAGGCTTGATCCCCAGGTGTGGGGCGTGCAGGAGGCAGCCGATCAATGATTCTCTCTCATCATTGATGTTTCTATCTCTCTCTCCCTCTCCCTTCCTCTCTGAAATCAATAAAAATACATTAAAAAAGAGATGTGGAATATATGTGCAATAACCATGTATGTATGTATATATATAGTACTCAGCGATATCAAAAAAAAAAAAAAAGCAAAACAAAACAAAATCTTGCCATTTGGGTCAACATGGATGGACCAGAGTTTATTATGCTAAGTGAAATAAACCAGGCAGAGAAAAACAAATGCCATTAGATTTCACTCAGATGTAGAATATAAAAATAAAAAACTAAACAGCTGAATACATCTATCATTTCAAACAAACAATAATAAGCTTACAGATCCAGAATTTTTCAATTATTTTAAGGAAAATTTGCATTTGAAAGTGTATTTAATTCATGTATGTAGAGTAATGATCTTAACGATGACCTTCATTAAATAGTGCACACATTTTCTTAGATTTAATTCTCATGGAATTGTTACATACATGACAAGTGGAGAAGTGAGTCTCATATGCTCTCTTGGTAAAGATCACCCAATTACCCCAGGACTGGGGCAAGATATGAACCAAGGTTGTCTGACTCAGGAGCTCACTATCTTAAATCCTCAGCTTTGCAGACATAATAAAAGTTATTTACATGTTTCTTGCTTATGCAGTCCTCAGTAGGTCAACTCAATGCCAAATAATCTCCTGACTTTGAAGGTTGGGAAATATTCTTCCTATGATGATATTATTAGTTTCTTCTTAGTTAGCTCTTTGATCCATTCAGTGTATGTTTTTAGTGGTTTGTGTCAAAAAGAAAAGTATGTCTTTTTTTCAAAAGTCAAAATGTAGTATAACAACCCCTCCCCCCCATCAAAGACCTGTTGCTAAGGAAACATTTAATACAGTGTTCTGATTTAATGTCATGATCAATGACAGCCTTATTTATAAGAAAAGGCTGTAGATCCAAAGAAAACTTTTAATCTTAAATTAAGATTTAGGATAAATTACAAAGAAACATTCTAATCAAGTCTAGATAAAACCAAAATGAATTTGGGCTTTGGCTAATAACAGTTAAAATGGAAAAAAAAAAAAAATCTGCATACCCAGGGATATAATCTTTCAATATTGCTTTGTGGTTTTACATGTAAAAAGTTATGTTGAGTTGTTGAAGCAAATAACTATCAGGGTAGAAATGCAGACTGACCTTGCTGTCAGTGAAAAATGATGCTTTAAGATGCAGGCATGAGAGGAACAGAAATTTTCCTCTTCCATTAAGGCCCTTAAAGTGTAAAAGGAAGCCAAAAACCTGCAGGGAACAAGTTGCCCTTTGTACATGGAGCTGATCATGGAAGTCACATTTGCAAATATAAGAATTACATCATTCCTCCTTTTTCATCTATCATTTCAAATTGCATAATGTAGAGCACAAAACAATCTCATTGTAAAAAATAACTAAAGGTAAGAGCCAACAAACAATAAAGTGAGGATTCCCCTTTATTCTTTTCCTCTCATTATATATTCTTTTCTCTCCTCATCATAAAAAATCACTAACAATTTTGCTGATATATAAATATATCTATTTTTTAAAATTTCTATACACTAGAGAGATGAACTGTAATTTACTTGACTGCTACCTAGAGACATTTTTAGTTGTTTCTGTTTTTTATTGTTTTTGCTACTAAGATAACTCTATATTAAACATCATTTGATAAGATTCTCTCTGCAAGCCTGGCTAGAGTGGTTCAGTTGGTTGAGCGATGTCCTGTGCACCAAAGGGCTGCCAGTTAAATTCCAGGTTGTAGGTTCAATCTCTGGCCCCACAACATATGGAAGCAAGTGATCAATGTTTCTCTCTTACACTGATGTTTCTCCCTTTTTCCCTCCCACTCTTTAACCATGTTCTCAGGTGAGGGTTGAAAAAAAGAAAAAAAAGAATCACTCTACAAATGGGTGAGGAATTCTTTAAAATATACTATTAGAACAACATTATCTATGTCAGTATTAAGTATATTTCAAAAAGCTTAATATATTGCCAAGTTCTTCTGTGTATATAAATGCCATAGATTTCTTGGCATTAATTTTGTATCCTGCTACATGGCCAAATTCATTTAAGTCTAATATTTTTTTTATGGATTCTTTAGGGTTTTCTATGTACAGTATCATGTCATCTGTGAATAATGACAGTTTTACATCTTTTTTCCAATTTGGATACCTTTTATTTCTTTTCTTGTCTAATTGCTATGCCTAGCACTTCCAGTACTATATCAAACAGGAGTGATTAAAGTGTGCATCCCTGTCTTGTTCCTGTTCTTAGGGGAAATGGTTTTAGTTTTTGCCCATTGAGTATGATGTTGGCTGTAGGCTTGTCATATAAGGCTTTTACACAAATGGGACTATATCAAAATTAAAAGTTTCTGTACAGCAAAAGAAACCATCAACAAAATAACAAGGAAGCCCACTGCATGGGAGAATATATTTGCCAAATTATCACCAATAAGGGTTTAATCTCCAACATTTACAGGGAACTGATACAACTTAACAAAAGGAAGATAAACAACCCAATCAAAAAATGGGCAATGGACCTAAATACTGGTAGATACTTTTCGAAAGAGGACATAAGGAAGGCCAAGAGACAAAAGAAAACATGTTCAAAGTCACTAATCATCTGAGCGATGCCAATCAAAGCAACAATGCAGTATCATCTCACACCTGTCAGAATGGCTATCATCAACAAATCAACAAATGACAAGTGCTGGCAAGAATGTGGAGAAAAAGGAACCTTTGTGCACTGCTGGTGGGAATGCAGACTGGTGCAGCCACTATGGAAGACAGTATGGAGTTTCCTCAGAAAATGAAAAATGGAACTCCCATTTGACCCTGTGATCCCACTTCTAGGACTATATCCCAGGAACTAGAAACACCAATCAGAAAGGATATATGCACCCCTATGTTCATAGCAGCACAATTTACAATATGAACACAGGGGTGCATATATCCTTTCTGACTGAAGACTCACATCAGATTAGAAGGACTGTTTCTCTCAGAAGTGTTTGATTCAACTCAGCTTATAAAAGAAAGCATTCCATTAGGAAGCAGTTAAAGGACCATGACTCAAAAATTACAATTTGTTGTCTGTATGAAAGTACTACAGGCAAAATTACTTATTCTTAATAAGTAATATTAATAGTTTAATGTTTACAGAGGGCAAATATCTAAGAAATGTCAATCATAAAAGAATAATTTTTACATCTCAAGTATGAGGGAAACAAATTGAAACCAAGTTTTGGGCCATATAATTTTTGGTTGTCTCTACCCACTAGATGCCAGTACCACACATCCTCCCCCCTTTCTGTGACAATCAAAAATGTCTCCAGACATTTTCCAATTTCCCTGAGGAAAGGGGGAAAATATTATTTGGTTGAGAATTACTTATATGTTCCATAGTGTTACTATTGTAGAGGAAACTTCTTTATGGAAAGGGTTTATCTGTAAGTATGGCCTTTTTGCTCTACTAGTAAGTTTGCTTAAAAATGACCTACTAGCCCTGGCTGGTTTGGCTCAGTGGATAGAGTGTCAGCCTGTGGACTCAAGGGTCCCAGGTTCGATTCCGGTCAAGGGCATGTACCTTGGTTGCGGGCACATCCCCAGTGGGGAGTGTGCAGGATGCAGCTGATCGGTGTTTCTCTCTCATCGATGTTTCTAACTCTCTATCCCTCTCCCTTCCTCTCTGTAAAAAATCAATAAAATATATTTAAAAAAATGATCTACTTGATTGCAAGTATAGATATAATTTGAGAGTGTTTCCTGCTTGGACTGAACTTTTATATTAGGACTAGAGGCCCAGTGCACAAAATTCATGCATGGGGGTGGGGGAGTCCCTTAGCCCAGCCTGCACCCTCTTGTACTCCGAGACCCCTTGGGGGATGTCCGACTTCTGGTTTAGGCCTGATCACACAGGGATCTAAATCGGCAGTCAGACATCCCTCTTGCAATCCGGGACCTCTGGCTCCTAACGACTCACCTGCCTGCCTGCCTGATCACCCCTAACCAGTCACCTGCTGGCCTGATCTCCCATAACCACTCTGCCTGCCTGCCTGATCACCCCTAACCAGTCACCTGCTGGCCTGATCTCCCATAACCACTCTGCTTGCCTGCCTGATCGCCCCTAACCACCTCTGCCTCAGCCCCCGCCACTGTGGCTTCATCCTGAAGGATGTCCGGAATGATATCTGAAAGATCAATCAGCTGTTTGGCCTAATTAGAATATTACACTTTTATTATTATAGATATTGAATTGACTGAGTAATACTACTGAGTAATTAACCACTTACAATTATATCATATGAAATTGTCTTAATTTCGGGCTTTTGAAACATTACATGTGGAGGAAGTCAACTTGAGTTTGAAACTTGTACTTCTAAAAAGTTTACTTGTCCCCTAGAAGAAATAGATATTTCTGACAACTGCAATAACTGGACATTACTAGAACAATGTTAACACAGGGGGTTAACAGCTTGCACTTGTACAAAATACTTGAAGTCAGTCAGAAAGCCATTATTATGACCTTGTGCTGACCACATTCTATGAAGTGTTACATGATCAGGGACAGGGAAGTTGGTTAATGGAAGTTATATAGTAGCTAGATGTATCCTTGTCACACTTCATCTAAACTGATACATTGCAATGGTCCACACTGCTCAGACCTGGCAATTACTGCCCAATTCCAATCTATTCCACAGTGCCACTATAATGAAAAATAATTAGGAGCCTGAAAATGAGTTTTCACATGAAATGGTTTCAGTGCTTGGACACAATCGCCTTTGGCAGATGGCTTTGGGTTTGCTTTAATATAATAAAGACAGTTAATCATCTCTAAAGAGTGCACTGAATGAATAAACTTTTAACACTACTTTCTACAATGAAACTCTTATATTGATCAAATGTTTAATGTTCAGGGGTGGAGGTTTCTTTGGTGGAATTGTTTGTAATGAGCACATAAGTCACTGAAAAATAAATGTGTTAGAAAAGAATAAAATCAGTTAAAATTGACTATCTATTATTGGTGGAGGAAAATAAAAAAAAAGCTATACACTAAAATCAACTCCTCTTGCTGAACACTGTTGCTATGATATATAAAGATATTTTTAGATGTCTATATGAACATCCTTAATTTGGTAAGACAGAAACAAATCACTAGATATATAGATAGATAGATAGATAGATAGATAGATAGATAGATACATAGATACATAGATAGATACACACACACAGTATATTAGAGCAAAGATAGTATCTTTAGCAAATGGTATCATGTGCAAAATAATATAAATAAAAATGAATCTAAACACAGAACCTACACCACTCACAAAAACATTAACTCGAAATGGATCATAGGCCTAAATGTAAAATACAAAACTATAAAACTCTATTTCCTGTAGGAAAGTGAATGTAGGTGGCCCTTACAAAGTGGGCGTAGAGTCCCTAGCTAAGTCCCATTGGGCTGCAGCTTTAGAGTTGCATCCTGATTCCTTGTTGTCCAGTTGAGCTAATCTGAAAAGGTTATCTTGAAAAGAATAATCAGGGTAGTGCTCCCTCCACTTATCAACTCTACTCACCAATTCCTAAAAGATCACAATCTGGAATCAAGGCTTGTCCTCACCTAGAAAAGTAAGAACAATAGAGGCTGCTGCCAGTCAGTGCTGGTTCACCAACTCCTCTTTATACTCAGGTTTCTGATGGCATGTGTAATTTGCTCTTTTCATATAGCTGTGATCTTCACAGTTTCAGCAATTGCTTACTTGAATAGATAACAGAATCAAAGAATGATGTGTACAAGTAGTACAAGTAATAGGATAAAAAGGTAAGCTTTGAAATCAGGTGGGCAGGCATGCAAATCTAGGATGTCCTATTTAGTACCTGTGTGCCCATGAAAAATATGCAAAAAAAAAAAAGGCAATACTTCAATGGGTTTCCTAAAGGATGTAATGCAAATATTAAGTTAGGTGAAACCTACTTTGTATACATAGAAATGATATAGTGAAAAATTAGAATATGAGAGGGTTATGCTGAGAAAACATTCAAGAGGAAAACGAGTTACTAAATTTGCCTTTTTTAGAATAAATTGAACTAACAAAACTAATATGTCCTATTATACAAATTCAGTTGTTGATTTCAATTAATTTAAAACAAAAATTGAAATATATTATGAATAAAATATAAAGAATACAAAGAAGGTAATTACTTAAATTTCAGTGTTTACTTTTTGATAAACTTTATTTTTTAGAGTTTTTCCTAGCTGAGAAAACTTGTGGAATTTAGGCTTAGAATTTTGTCAACTCAGAAATAATAAATTTCTGTTATATGAGGATAAATTCTAGATAAAAGCAAAAGGAATTAATTTGATCTATATTAGTTTTTTCTGTTTTACTCAATACACATGAAATCCACAGAAAAAATTTTTAAATTTTTTTCTTTCAACTATAAAGAAATATGAAAGAATGCTCTTTTATTAAAATGATTATGTTATTAAGTAATTTAATTATTAAATCAACTGCACTCTAATTTAATAAAAATATATATTAAATACTGACAATTTTTACATAATGCATAAAATATATGCATTTTGTACATATATTTTACAAAATAAAACGTAATGTATTTTAACAATTAATTTATCTAAATTATGTTAAATTATATAATTTATCTAAATTATGTCAGCAAAATTAAGAATGGAAAAATGTGGGGAATTTATTTACCTATATGTTACCTATACATTTTGAATTTGTTTTTAACTTGAGTGCTTTTGTGGTCTGAAGTATGAGAATAAAGTTTTTGTTTGTTAGTTTTCAATTTTTCTGGAGCTGACATCTAATATATTTAATTTCTACTAACGCTTTAAATAGGTTGCATAGACAACACTGACAAAGAGAGTCATTACATTAGACTCTTATACAAGCTCCATTCCTTTAACATTTTTGTCATAACTGCTATATTTTTATAACAAATATATATTTTTTCTAAGAATATTTTTAACAACATCTTTATTCTAATTTGTAGCAACCAAGCTGTGAAATTTGATACTTGTTTATCAATATATCTATCCACTTTGAACATCATTAAGCTGCCCTAAATTTAAGAACTCTGTAAATCTGATGACATGAAGCTCATTGTCTGTGTCCATTGGTTATACTTATTGAATGCATACAAGACCTTTGGTTGATCTCTTACACCCCCCACCCCCCACCTCATCTTCCCTCTGTGTTTTGATAGTTTGTTTGATGCTTCTATATCTCTGTATCTATTTTTGTTCATCAGTTTATATTATTCATTATATTCCACAAATGAGTGAGATCATATGATACTTATCTTTCTCTGCTGGCTTATTTCACTTAGCATAATGCTCTCCAGGTCCATCTATGCTGTTGTAAATGGTAAGAGTTCTTTCTTTTTTACAGCAGCATAGTATTCCATTGTGTAGATGTACCACCAGTTTTTAATCCACTCATCTGCTGATGGGCACTTAGGCCGTTTCCAAATCTTAGCTATTGTAAATTGTGCTTCTATGAACATAGGGGTATAAATATTCTTTCTGATTGATGTTTCTGATTTCTTGGGGTATATTCCTAGAAGTAGGATTACTGGGTCAAATGGGAGTTCCATTTTTTATTTTCTGAGGAAACTCCATACTGTTTTCCACAGTGGCTGCACCAGTCTGCATTCCCACCGGCAGTGTACTAGGGTTCCTTTTTCTCTACATCCTTGCCAGCACTTAGTGTTCATTGATTTGTTGTTGATAGCCATTCTGATAGGTGTGAGGTGATATCTCCTTGTCATTTTGATTTGCATCTCATGGAAGATTAGTGACTTTGACATTTTTTCATATGCCCCTTGGCCTTCTGTATGTCCACCTTCAAAAATTTTCTATTTAGGTCCTTTGCCCATTTTTTGATTGGATTGTTTATTTTCCTTTTGTTAAATTGTATGAGTTCCCTATAAATGTTGGAGATTAAACCCTTATTGGATGTAACATTGGCAAATATGTTCTCCCATGCAGTGGGCTCTCTTGTTGTTTTGTTGATGGGACAAAACTCTTTTTATCCCTCTGGAATTTCTTCTGAATTTTAGCTGCCGGATAATAATTTAAATACATAAACAAACAAACCAACCAACCATTGACACATTGAATTTGTTGCACTATGAGGAAACAAGAAAGTTTGAAACTACATAATATGTTTAATAATGACCTTCAAAGTTGTTGAAAGACAGCTATGTGAAGGGCACTGCTAAAATGTTTGGACAGTTAGGAGAGTTCATCTTGAGAATGGCTTTGCCTTATATCCTAAGGCACTTAAACTTGAACCTTTAGGAAATACAGTATGAAATGGAATAAAAGATCAGTCCTGTAATCTAGAAAGTTCACGTTGTCAGCAGAGCAAGGCGTAGATTTAAGAGGAGCAGAAGTGGAGCAGATATATTAAATAAGTTGTTATTTTAATAATCCAGTAAGGGATAATGAATGTATATAGAACATTTATTTTGTCTTTTTTCCCCAAATATTTCCCCAAATATTATATTTTAAGGACCACCCTATGCATTGAGGATATAATAGGAAACAGGATCGTCATGACCTGTTTTGCTTTTAGGAAATATACAGTCCTGCCTAGGTGAGTCATTTAATGGGGAAATTTGTGTTTCTAGATAACAAAAATCATATTATTTCAATTTACTTCGAAGTCTGAGCCTGTTGCTTCTTGAGAAATCCTTACATATCTCTTTGGGTCAATATTTTATTTGAGGAGCAAGCAAAATTAAGCCATAATACCTCTTATCTGACAATTCCCATGCTTTCTAAAACTATGTGTAGATAGCCTTGAAGGCATCATGAAATATTTGGAAAGCTTGGTAAGCTTTCTGAGAACTTCAACACTGGAGTGTGGAATTGGTTATGAGCATAGCTCAATTCTAACCTGTGTCCCTTGAGGGTTATAAAAGAACTAGGGCTTTAAATACCAGTATGAAAGTCAAGACTAGTAGGAATCCTCACATAACACTCACAGGAATACATTCGAATTTTCCAGTCTTTTTCAACACTTTCCATGTTAAAATTTTACTTAAAAATGACAATAAAAAACACACAAAACTACGTTTCTGGGACTAGTCAGGGCATGGGGGACCAGGTTTCATACTGCTCTTGAACTTGGAGCTTTCCATCCTGACTTTATACACAAAAGGGTAAAACTCTTCTTTGTGCTGAGGATATGGCTTTATTATTGGATACAAGCAGAATCCCCAAACCCATTCTAACTATAGTCAAACCTAAACCATTAAAGAGCTAAAGATTGTTTTTTTAAGGGGAAGGGAGCATTCCTCATTTAATTGCTTTCATGGAATTGAACTTTTTCGTATTGAATTCAGCCAACTAATCTTAATCTAAAATTATGTTTAGTGGAAGCTATTCACCTGATCCAATCTTGCAGTATCCTAGGAGAAAAATCTTATAGGGTTTAACAAAAGCCAAATTGATTACATGAAAAATACCAAGGGAGCTAAATTGATAATTTTCTATGGCTATAGTTAACATAATTTCATGATTTTTCAGACTATAATTATTATAGATTTTCTAATGACTTACAAACTTAAAACTTTTCTCATCCCTACTTGGTGTGTTATTGTGAATGTAGGACAGATTTCTAGAAGTTTTCTTCTTATATGTATGTACTAACTTGTTCTGCCTCTTTGTACAAGCAGAGTGGCCACACTATTAGATGTACTGTTTGGTTAAGTACAATGCTTTTTAAAAAGAGTTTTAACCTTGCTCTGTACTTAGCTATTTTAGTGTATTTTAACAGCACATTTACAGGACTAGCACAGGAGATACATTATCAGAATGTAGTTGCATGTAGGACAAGTAAAAAAAAAAACATAGTGAAAGAATTGAATCTATTTACTGTATTATTAAAAATGCTACAAACAATATTGAAATTTATTTCTTTAAAAAAAAATCAAAATGCTGGCATTTCCCAGAAATTTTAACATTTTTATTTATAACTTATATAAAGTTGAACTGCTGAAACATGTTCACTGACATATTGACATTTTAATTATTTACATCCCTCCATTATATTAAAAATTCACACACAAACTAAATGGGGAAATACTAACACAATTTTCTTCCCCCCCACCCTGTTTTTCTATTTGCAATAATATACTTAGGTACCTTTTGATCCCCATGGGAAAAAAAAAATATCTAACATTCAGAACAACCAATAAAAGGAAAAAGGGGATTATTTGTTGGGGAATGAAATATGTCCCATCATAATAGATTCTTTTGTTAATTAAATTTACTCTGCTGATATTGGTTAACATTACATACATTTCAGGTGTGCAATTCCATATGGTTTCACTGACTTACTTCACTTAGCATGATACTCTCATGATCCATCCATGTTGTTGCAAATGGTAGTATTTCATCTTTTCTTATGGCTGAGTAGTATTTCATATACATGTACCACATCTTTATCTGCTGATTGAGTCTGCAACCCAGGAATGTGCCCTGACTGGGAATCAAACCAGCGACCTCTTGATTCTAGGGTAGATGTTCAACTGCTGAGCCACACCAGACAGGTGGCAGCTCTATTTTTTAATTGTTAAGGAACCTCCATAGTGTTTTATATAGATGCTGCAGCAATTTACATTCCAATCAGCAGTGTATTAGGTTTCCCTTTTCTCCATATTCTCTCCAACATTACTTTTCTTTCTTTCTTTTTTAAGAAATAGAACATCCTTAAACAGTACTTTATTTTTTTAAATTTATCTTTATTGTTGAAGCTATTACAGATGTCCCCTTTTCTCCTTCCATTGACCCTCTCCTTCCCACTCCTGTCTCCTCCCCAGGCCTTCATGACACTTGGGTTGTGCATATATGCATGTAAAATCTTTGGTTAATCTCTTCCCATCCCCGCTTCCCTCTGAGAATCATTAGTCTATTGTCTGTAGATAATAGCCATTTTAACAGATATGGATGGTATCTCAGTATCTCATTGTGGTTTTAATTTGTTGTTCCATTATTGCTAATGATGTTGAACATCTTTTCATATATCTGTTGGTCATCTGTATGTCTTCTTGGTAAAAGTGTCTGTTCAAGTTTTTTGCCTAGTTTTTAATAGTATTGTTTTTATGTTGTTGAGTTGCATGAATTTTTAATGCATTTTGGATAGTAGCCCCTTATAAATGGTATCATTTGCAAATATCTCTCCCATTTAGTGGACTTCCTTTTTGTTTTGTTGTTGACTTGTTTTTCTTTGAAGATGCTTTTTAGTTTGATGACATTTCATTCGTTTTTTTTTTTTCTTTTACTTCCCTTTCCTTTGGAGTCAAGTTTACAAAATCCTCTTTGAGGCGGAAGTCCATAAGTTTAGTACCTATGTTTTTTTCTATGTATTTTATTGTTTCAGGTCTTATATTGAAGTCTTTAATCCATTTTGCGTTAATTTTTGTGTATGATGTCAAATAGTGGTCTAGTTTTATCTTTTACATGTGGTATTCCAATTTTCCCAACACCATTTATCAAACGGGGTTTCTTTTCTTCATTATATGTTTTTGGGTCCTTGTTGAAATGTAATTGACCATATACATGTGGGTTTATTTCTGTGCTCTCAATTTTATTAGATGGTCTATGTGTCTATTTCTATTTTTTTTTTTTTGCCAGTACCATACTGTTCAAATTATTGTAGCTTTGCAGTATGATTTGATGTCAGGGAGTATGATACCTTTGGCTTTGTTCTTTTTTTTTTTCTCAGTATTGCTTTTACTATTTGAGGTCATTGTGTACTAATTTTGTTATAAGTTTTAAAAGTACAATTCATATTCTTCACAAAAAAGTGGGAGTACGTAAAATATGTAATAAATAAAATCAGACAAGTGTATAAAACGTAATTCTTTCTATGAAGAAAAATAGATTGAAAATGGCTGATAGACTATGGTGTGGGGGCGGGAGGGTTGGGTGGAAATTCAGGGAAATATAGGAGATCAGAAATTCTAATGATATGTCTGTAAATTAGGATAAAAAATAGATAGCTGAAAGAATAAAAGTTAAATTTAGGACTTGGCAGTTGAAGGTGTCATTAATACAACCATGTACAGTTATCCTATATAATAAAAGCCCAGCGACCCTTATGGCAGAATGACTAAAACGACCTGTCGCTATGATGTGCACTGACCACCACAGGGTGAGCCAGAAGCCAGGCTGGTGAGCACATTGGTGGTGGCAGGAGCCTCTCCTGCCTCCAGGGCAGCGCTAAGGAGCTTCAAGCCAAGTGGTAAGGAGAGAACAGGCAGGCAGTTAGGAGCAAGCAGGTGGGTGGTTCTGGAGCAAGGAGTCCCAGATTATGAGAGGAATGTCCGATTGCAGGTTTAAGCCCGATCTAAACCAGCATTTGAACACCCCCTGAGGGGTCCCAGATTATGATAGGGTAAAGGCTAGGCTGAGGGACACCCCTCCCCGCACGAATTTCATCTATCAGGACTCTAGTATATTAATAAGATTTTTAAATCAAAATATTAATTAAAATATTTGTATTATAATTATGTACACTCATGTGCTTTAACCTGAAGATAGTTCAGGGTTCACATGGTTTTCCTAAAAATATTCATTGGAAGTTAATGCCATCCCCATAACTAGTTTTGCTCAATTCCCAGGGTCTCTAGGAAAAAGAATAGATATTTTCTTTTCTCGGTTGAGTTTTTCTTTTTCTTTAGAAACTTACCTATTCAATTTGCATCAGACCCTTGCTTCTTCATTATTCATGAATGCCTATTACCAAACATAAGAAAAATTTAAAGGAATTAAAAAGCATTTCATTCTCAAGAAAATAAGTCAGTGGCTCCTGAGTTAGAAAATGATAAAGTGGTTTACCTGGGAAGCTTTTGCTTGGCTTTGTTTATCCTGACAATAATTATGTATATACTAGAGGCCCAGTATACAAAATTCATGCACTTGCGGGGTGGGGGAACCTTCAGCCCGGCCTGCACCCTCTCACAGTCTGGGAGGCCTTGGGGGATGTCAGCTGACAGCTTAGGCCCACTCCTGGCTTCTGGCTGAGCAGCTCTCTTCCTGTGGGAGCACACTGACCACCAGGGGGGCAGCTCCTGTGTTGAGCATCTGCCCCCTGGTGGTCAGTGTGCATCAGAGCGATTGGTTGATTTGCATATTAGCCTTTTTTTAATATAGGATTTATATATGTTTATATCTCTGTGTGTGTATATAGATGTACATATATATATAATTTATAATTTATATAAAGTTTAAAAACACCATAATTGTGGATACACTAAAAGATTTCAAGCTCATTTAGGAAGATTAAAAGGTGGCTATTAACTTTTTTCAGTGGTTACTTGAATGCAGATTGAAAATACTGTTTTCCTTTCAATCAGTGTGTTGCATTTTATAGGACATAATAACATGCACTGGAGTCATATTTCTTTGCTTGTCACTTCACATATAGAATCCCAACATAACACCACCCAGCAAGTAATGTTATGTTTGTATAGGGGGCAATCTGATATTTCTCCTTAAGTTTAAAGGCCACATAATTTCACATTTCGTACATTCAATTTCAATTCAAAAATATGTTTTGAGTGGGAAAAGGTTGACTATCAGATCTTGATTATTTTTTGTCACTGGGCCAAAGCTCAGAATCCATCTCAAGTGGACCGTTCTTTTCACCTGCAGCCCTGAAGCATAATTGAATTGCTTGCTCAGGATGTCGTGCAGCACTCAATAAGGGGGCAGAAGAAACAATTGACTTCAGAATTTGCCAGGTGTGCACAACTTCCTTGTGCATATAGTTAATTAATGTATAAATAACTGCTAAAAGTCAGACATTAGGTCAGGGTTCTATGTAGATGATTACTATATACAAGGAAAAGCAATGTCCTTTTATAAATTGTTTCATTCCAATGAATGAGGCATATTGAATAATTGTTATTGTGGTTATAGAGAAAAAAAATCTTTAAATTAACATTTGCATTAGATCATCTTTATTTATGAGTGCCTCTTTTTCTTTGTTTAATTAAAAATAGCTATGAAAAGATGCTTTGTTATATAGTTAATTTTTAAGTGCACACAAATATTTTTTGTATAAAGTTACCATGCCTAGAACATTTTGTTTTAATATTCAACAAGAGAAGAAGTACACCAAAAAAACATACTTTAATAATACTATATCTAATGCATAGTAATCAGTAATTATTTTATGATAATAAATTAGGAGAATGTTTTTCAAGGGAGAAATAATTAAATTTAAAAACCACATGTATTTTGTCACACCGTCGTGGAAAAGCATTGCCTGATTTCCATTGTGTAGTAAAAAGTACACTTTCTATCCTGCCTACTTACCACCTTTTATATAGCTCACAAGTATTTCAAGACAAAATTGGTTGATTATTCATGTAGTTTAAGAGGTCTAAATCCAAACTGGTGGAATAAGAAAAGAGCCTTGTGCATGGCTAAGGATCCTTAGCAGTGGCGTTGCATAGTTATGAATCCTTATACAAATGAATGGCATTCTTGGAGAGTTTTTGTGGTGAACCCCACTAGTGTGAAGCAGGATGCAGTTTTATTGTCAATTTCTTTGCCTTGGGTCTTTATCTGCCATCATACAAGCATAACAGGCTGTAAGCCTGTTATTTGGTTTATTATAATTTTTACAGTGGACCTATCATTCCCATTCTTAGGAGATATACACATTCTCTATTTGAAAATAAATTTTCAAAGTTTTCAGTTAAAAATAAAACTGTTGCCCTGACTGGTTTGGCTCAGTGGATAGAGCGTCGGCCTGCGGACTGAAGGGTCCCAGGTTCAATTCTGGCCAAGGGCATGTACCTTGATTGTGGGCACATCCCCAGTGGGGAGTGTGCAGGAGGCAGCTGATCGATGCTTCTCTCTCATCAACGTTTCTACTCTCTATCCCTCTTCCTTCTTCTCTAAAAAAATCAATAAAATATATTTTAAAAAAATAAATTAAAAATTATAAAACTGTTACAAGCTTAAAGGGCTCAGGGAACAATGAGGCAGTGATGCACAGCTTTGACATAAGGACAGAGATGGTTATAGAACATAAATGTCGCCCCTCCTGTTTCAGTTCTTATGGCAACAAACTCTGTGTTATGAATTATAAAGGTAACTTGCAAGTGCTTATGTCAGTAGCACTCTGGTGTCTGGAAACTATTCCTAAGATACTTGAAGTTCTTAGCAAACATTCTAAAAAACCTAATAACTTTTGGGGAACACACAGGAACTGAGGGAAAAGTAGATCTGCTTTTTTAATTACTTATGAGAGCTGATTCAGCTTAAAGAGGTGTTAACAATGTAATCATATGAATTGCTCCAGGACACTTGGTATAAGAAATGTTTTCTTTTGTTGTTTATAAAATTCAAATTAAATCTGGTTCTGAGTTTCCACTTGGGAGAGTTAGTAAAGCTTCTTATATCAGTCCTGATATTCCCCTTTTTCCACTCATCCTGTCCCAAATGCCCCCTCCCCCACTTTAGATGTCCCCAGTGGCCCATGTGGCTCCCATTTCTCCTTCTAAACAGAAAAGCATCCCCTGCTGGTCCTTCACTGTGCCCACTACACTGCTGCTCCATCTACCATCCTGAGCAACCATCTCTTCTGCTGTCCTGCCTCTCCCCTGTTCACCTGGAAGGGGTTCCTGGCCTCCACCACCTGTAGATCCCTCAACTCCACACACAAGTCCTCTCCACAGAGGGCCAGGGGTTTGACAGCTCAACAATAAGCCCTAACTGTTCTCCCTGTGGGTTGCAGGGAAAAAGGTCTTTTCATCACTATTTGCTGATTCTGTAGCAGCAAAAAAAGATGAGACACCAATTAATTCATCATCAACACCTTTCAGAATAAAAGGCAAATGACTGCTACTTGCAACTTCCCTTTGTTCCTCCCGTGTCCTCTGCGGAGCTAGGGCTGCTTCTGTGAGGAAGACGGCTCCCCTTTCCCACTCCGGTTCTTGGACAGTTTTCACATTTCTTCTGTAAATCACATTTCTGTGATTCTTCCTCCTCCTCACCTTCAGTCTCTTAAAGCCAGTGTCATATCAAAGTTCAGTTCTGAATTCTTACTACTTTTTCTGCCACTACTTTTCCCAACGTTAAGTTACAATACAGGGAAGAAAGACCAATGAAAATTGAATAGATAACTAACGGTGAAGATTGTTTTACACAATTACATAGTGCTGACGGTCTTGGTCAAGGCAGCAGACTGATAATGGAGACTCAGTTGGAAATGATTTGTTCATTTACAACAAGATGTAATATTTTTTAAAAGTTCTCTGTATTTCAATTTAACATGAATATAGTGGAAGATATTTAGTTGTTGGTTATTTATTGCTAAGAGTTACAGTAAAAAAAATACTTCTGTCAGGAGGCATATTACCAACTATTGAGAATCAAAGGTAGTAATTATGTGAGGTTAGCTTGCTTATCAAGAACACACATTAAAGTTTAGCTTTGAACGTGGAAATGGAAATGAATGGCTATAACCTAGTGGGCGAAGTTATTAGATTCTACATACATTCTAAACGCATATACAACAGTAAAACAAAAATTGCATTTCTTGGTCTAAACATAATGCTGAACAACCTTCACTTTAAGAAGAAGACACCCATTTTAGTATTAAATTCAACAAAACTTGGTGGGAACTTATGAAATGCTATCTAATAGCTCTCAAACGGTGCCTTACTGTAAGTAACATTCTGCACACCTAAGATTAATTCCATTTTTTTTCTAAATCTTAAATAAAAAAAAAAAACTTTGTCAAGACTTGACTATGATAACAGATAAAATATAAAATATTCATATCGTTAATTCAATGATTTGGATACAGTTCTGTTGGAAAAGTAAGTGATTCAGTTTTCTCTTAGAACTCCTCCGCCTCTGATGCAATTAGAAAAGTAGCATTCCAGCTGGTCTGCAACTATAGACAAATGTGGCAAAGAAGCCTGGAGTAGCATGGCATTACTGCATTTAGGGCGATTATTAATGGTGTGTATATGGATTGAGTCACAGAGACTTCAAGTGTTGGTAATAAATGATAGCTTCCTAAGAAGGACTGAGTATGAATTGATGATGTTTTAATGAATAAAGAAAATACTGCCTCTTTTCCTCCAGACTAAGGTTTGTTTAGTTTTGTCTCTGCATAATACCCAAGTGAAAAAAAAAATTTCTTTTGACTAAGTCTCAGGTATGAAGTCAATTGATTTATAGCCAGATCAGAAGCCAAGAGATTAGTGCCAAAATAGTGAGATAATAAAATGCTGAACTTGGACAGAACCCAGATTGCTCAAATATGAGTTGAAAGGAAACTGCTGATCAGCTAAGATAGACCGCAAGGCTGGTCTCTGGTTCTACTGTTAGCAAGAATGATGAGGATTCAGACCCATTTTTTTGGTTGGTTTTATTCAACTTTTTGATTTGCTTGTTCAAATGGTGTGCCCCAAATTGAGGATACAGACATAATCTCCATGCTTGGTGTCTCCTTATTTCTTACAAAATATGTTTTAGGTTCAGTTGCCAATCCACATCTCAGAGGAGCAGAGAACTATTAGACTTACTGCCACTTGGCTAGAGGTGGCGGCTCCAGCACACAGGGCAGGCCTTGTGTCCACAGGGAAAACCCTGGCTCACCTCAAACTGTGTATTTCAAGGTTCTACTTCTACAGCCTTACCGAGTATTCAAAAAGTCTGACTATGGGTTCCTACAGCTGTTTCTCATTGAAAATACACAATTCAAGTAATTTCATTTATAAGACACATTCCCCTCCCAGAAGGAGTGGCTGAACCTTGGAATGCCAACTCTCATCCCGTGGGTTTCCACTTCTTTTGACACCTTTGATGATCAATTCCATCTCACCATTGTTGGCTTCACTTCAGCACTTCCTGACCTAAGCATAGGATTGTGGCTTTCCCCCTTATTTCCGATTTCATTGTTTAAATAAAGCTGGAATACTTAAACCAGATATATAATGAAATAAATAAAAATGAAACATGTAGCTTGATAATGTGCTTTACAGAATACTGGTTACTGTCTCCTTCTGGGGCACTCATCAACCCCAGTCTTCTCCATGTGGCAATGACCATCTTTGCCCACTGCCAAGATTTCCTTCAAGCACATATCAACTGTTCAAAATCCAGACTTCAAAGGGAAGCTTAGATAAATTACAGTTTTGTTTGAAAAATCCTTTAATCCCTCTGTGCTTCTATTCTACTGCCTCCCTTATAAAAGGCATGGAATTAAATAAACACATTCCTTAGAAAAAATAAACATTTAATGACTAAATAAAGGTTTTGGGTGGTATAAACAGAATGTCTAACATTAAGATCTTGCCAGATTTCTCCCTTAAAATAATGTTAATAATTATTTTAATGTGCATTTGCATTCAAAATATATATGCTCATTGTAAAAATTCTAGCTTTAATTTGAAAAGAGTAAATAAATGTAATCTCATAAATGCATAAAAGTCTTTCAAATCAACACTACTTGCTCATCAGTTGGTATATTCACAGGCAGAGATGTTGAGTGACAACTGGCAGCTTCAGCATCCAGTAGCTGGTGTGGTCAGGTGATGATCATGCCCAACTGAACTTTGGGGAAAATACTGAAAACATTTGATACATAGAAGATAGAAGGTAGAAGGTAAGGTGGTTGGTCAGTCAGCCTGAGATTGTCACAGTGTACAAACGCTGGTGTCCCGTGGTGAGAATGCTCAGCATATCTTTGAATCTCTGGTGATAGGTGAAGCTCTGCTTCTCTGACTGGGAGACTCTACATGGGGTAGACCTGGGAGGGAGGACCATAGGCTTTCTGCCTTCTGCTGGGTCACAGGCTTCCATCATCTTAGCCATGTTCCTCTGGCCCCCTTACTTGAGCACTAACGTGATATGTTTGTAACCCCTAGGGGTATAAATTGATTCTGTCTACTCCCTTCCCTCCATCTCAAATATTCTCCAAAATTCGGAATGTGGCACAAGGGCCCTCTTGTCTGGGCAGCACTGTGTTCCCACATCTACCTGCTTGCTCCTCAGATGCTACGCAAGAAGCCTTGGCCGAGTAAACCAGTTAGTTCTGAGCAAGTAAATCGAGTATGTGGGTGTGCTCCCATTTGCCACCTTACTAACTATGCTACCTAGAGCATCATTTGATCTCTCTGACCTCATAACCTGTAAAACAGAAATAATAGTAGTAACCCCTAATAGTGTTGTGGAGATGAAATGATAACATAGATATAAAATGCTTAATATTGTGTCTAGTAGAAAGTTCTTAATAATTGTAGCTAACACCTTACAAAATAAAAAGCTCTACCTCAGTGGTTCTCCTCTTATTATATTCCATCTTTGATTTTCTCCTGTGCAGTGATTTAGGTACATAATGCTTTTCTGTTCTGAGCTATAATGAGTTGGGTGACAATGACCACACATTGTTTAGCCTCAGAATAGTTACAGTGGGGGGTGTTTTGAAAAATATTGTTATTGTTATACAATTTTCCCAATGTACAACATTATATTTTCTATTTACTTTTCTTTTTTTTCATAAAACGAAACATAAGCTAGAAACAGAGCTTGTCTGGCATTTTTTTTTGAAATACATAACCCATGTGTTTACTATTGTGTAGAACAGCTGTAATTTGACTATAGTTGACTAATTCTGATCATGTTTGGTTTATTTCCTTCAAAAGCAGTCACAAATAATTTACTTATTTGCTTTTTATATAATTTTAGAAATTGTCCTCAGAAAGCCATTATGTGTGGAAACTTTTCCTTCCTTTTACCTTCATTATTGTTTAAAAAGCAATTGCATCATTCAAAGTGGTTATTGTGTCTATAATATAATACATTCATTATAATGTCTCAGAATATGTTGAAATTCAGAAGTAAATGAACTGCTTTGAATCATCTTTTCATAGTGATTTTAGTGTACTTATAAAGATCTACTAATGTTTCTGATACTGTAAATATGTAACATGACAAATAATATTATTTTAATATTAAGAGAAAGGAAAAGGAAAGGACTTATTAAATCAGAGTGAGTCACTGGAGACTGCTTAAAAAAGAATATATGCAGGCATCATTTTAGGATATTGTTTTATCTCTAACATCTTCATTCTTTTCCTTGATTGTATTTTTAAAAAATATTTTTTTATTGATTTGAGAGAGGTAGGGAGAGGGGGGGAGAGATAGAAACATCAATGATGAAAGAGAATCATTGATCAGCTGCCTCCTGCATATCTCCTATGGGGATCAACCCCTCAATCTGGGTGTGTGCCCTGACCAGGAATGGAATCATAACCTCCTGGCTCATAGGCCGATGCTCAACCACTGACCCACACTGGCTGGGCAGTTTGTATTCTTTTACTCCTGCATCTTACTTCATTCTTTTTTAAGTCCCCATAGCTCAGAAAAAAAAAAAATGCCATTTTAAAAGGGAATTTAGAACAATTAAAAAAAATAAGTTGCCATTTTAAAAGGGAATTTAGGACAATTAAAAATAAATATAAATGCTATCATTTTAATGACTTATGTTTTCAATGTGTGATTTAGAGAAATCAAATTTCTTATAAAGAATGCTTTGTGTTGATCTGGCTACTGATTCTGGTGGGCTCCTCATGAATAAAACAGTAATGAAAAAAGAAAATGGAATATGGGGTATTGACCACATTTAGGGTAATTATGAAGGAACAATTATGAAGAGTCAATTATGAAGGAACAAAAGATGCTGCTGCAGTGCTGCTCATGAAAGTAAGACTCTTGGGTATCTTTCAAATTAATATCCCAGTTCATATTTTTAAAAAAATATCCTAAATAATAAAAGCCTAATATACTAAATGTCCAGTTGGTTGTCCATTCAACCAATCAAAGCGTAATATGCTAATGATATACTAAGACTGCTCAACCGTTTGCTATGACGTGCACTGGCCACCAGGGGGCAGACGCTCCAACCAGTAGGTTAACTTGCTGCTGGGGTCTGGCCGATCAGGACTGAGTGAGAAGGGCCAGATATGCCCTACCCAACTGGCCAGCCTCCCGTGTCCCTCCTCGGCCCGGATCATGCACCATTGGGGTCCCTTGGCCTGGCCTATGCCCTCTCACAATCCGGGACCCCTCGGGGGATGTCGGTGAGCAAATTTTGGCCCAATCCTGTAGGCCAGGACAAGGGACCCCATTGGTGCACGAATTCGCGCACCAGGCCTCTACTATTTCATAAATTTCAGAGAGGAAAGGAGAGGGAGAGTTAAAAACATCAATGATGAGAGAGAATCATTGATTGGCTGCCTCCTGCATGGCCTCTAATGGGGATTGAGCCCACACCAGGACATGTGCCCTTGACCAGAATTTTTTTGGCATAATAAGAACATCTTTCATTTGTCAGAAAAAGGGTTTGATATAAGTAAATAAGTGAAAGCACAGACTTGTTGATAAGGTGACCTTACCATAAAGTTGTAGATTAATTGTCTAAAGTACTTTCGGAGCAGGCAAAAGTTGAATTGGAATAAAGTATGTGAGTCATAGGGCTACCTGACTGTATACTTCAGATGTTCATGTTTGAATGAAATAGCAATTTCCAATTACCAATAAAACAAAGCCCACTTAAATGAGATGCTTATGTCATCACTTAATGCCTTCTTCCCCTACCAAGATTATTCTTTGGCTAAATCAATCCTTATGCTCACAAATACTCCCCCCCCCCCCCCCAAGAATGTAAAGCATTTGGAAAAACAGTTGTTAAAATGGCTTCTTTCTCACAGAAAGCATTCTTTCTGTATCCTTGTAACCTTACTTTTTAAAATGAAAACTCCCTTCTAAACAGTATGCTTTTTTATTTAAATTACACATAAACATGAAATTGGAATGCAGTAACTTGTGTGTTTTGGTTGGATTTTGAGTATTACATTGAGCATTTGGTGCCATTTTCAGAGTGGGATATTTTCAAAATAGACTATGTCCCAGGGACACTGTACTCACTGTCCTTCAAAGGGCAGGAAATGGTCCTAGAAAACAGCTCCAAAAATTATATGTTGAAAATTCCCTACCGGCCTCTTCTAGATTTGATCTTGTGAATGATAGAGTGAAATATTTGGCATTGACCTCATCCTATAACTCTTTTTGGAGAACTGCTTCTACAATTCTTTTTTTTTTCCACACTAAGCTTTCTACCTAGTATATTTTTCTCCCCTAACTCTTCCCTCATTACTTCCCTCCCCTTCAAAATTCTTTCATTCCTTAAAGCCAATTTCCAGTGCCATCTCTCTCACAAAAACTTCCCTGAACCTACTACAGTCATACATGTTTATGTCTTCTAATTATTCATAGGAACTTACCCATACCCCCTCCTAGAGCACCTATTACTCCCTAGGAAGCTTTTAGTGCTTTACAAGATTAAACCCTCTCACTGCAGTGTGAAGTTCAGGAGTGGGTAATGCTCTAGTACCTTGCACGTGGTAGGTAGGCTATAAATACATGTTCTAAAAATGTTGTTTGAATACAGCATTATCATAATATGTAATAATAAATTGGTAACAAAAAGTAATTGAACAGATGCACATACATATACACTGTTATAAAACTAACATGTTTACATTGATGACAGAATCAGCTGGGGAGTATTTCACTTGGTCATTGAAACTGATCAATTTACTAATTGTCATTACTTGGTCACTACAAGAAATTCAAGTTTGCTTAAGAAGGGCAAACAAATGGTCGGTCATCAAGCACATCTTATTTTTGGTCTGTTATGTTTAGTATGCTATTTGGCCTGACCCCAAATTCCCAAAGTTTTCACATAAGTAGAAATGAAACAAACAAGCAAGCAGAAAACATGCCTGTGAAGTACCAGAATTATTTTTTTTAATTAATACTACTATGCCCCATACTTACTGGAAGTTATGGATCTCTAGTGAAACATAATCCTCTTTAAAGTTACATAAAAGTGTGGAAATTTCAGAATTGAGTCTTCAGGAATTACATAGAAAATGGAACACTGAGATTCCTGTTTTGGATATGCCTTTTGTTGATTCAGCATGGTTCAATCATATATGTTCACAGGAGAGAATTTTATTTCTATGAACACATGGCTATTTTCTTAATCCATTTTCCTGTCCTTTCAAGTATGCAAAGAGAGTACCAGAACCATAATAAGAAAATGTTAATGACAGAACATCATTCAAGAACCCGGGCTGTTCATGACTGCAGGATTCTCATAGCTACCTGAAGTCACAGGTGGCAGAAATGCTGTAACCCACAGAAGCTGCAGTATCCCTGAGAATGTTTCATGTTACCAATAGAAAATAAGAAAATGGAAACCAGCATCCATACTTCCTCTATATCATCTGCACTCAATAAATACCGAGTCAAATTCTTGCTTTATTTGTTCCTTATGACAAATATACTTAAGTAATTGGATGTTTCCATTTTATGGAACTGGGAATTTTACTCATATTAAAATTCACAATCGTGGCTTTTCATATGGAAATTTCTAATCCTTGAGTAAACCAGGATAAAAGTCTAGTTTTATTACTGCAAACTGTGTAAAGAGAGGCCAAATCTTGCTGTTACATAATGTATAATACATCGTTTACAAGCATTCTGGATTATAAGGAAAATGTATTTACCACAAATATTATGCTAGTTCCTTTGAAAACAGCACATTATTTTACAATTGAATCATAATGGATCTAAATATTTGTAAAGGACATCTCAAGTAATATTTTAGCTGCCTATAGAATATACTGCATATTTAGGGAGTAATTTTTGTACTCTATGGATTTGGTGACTTCTTACTAATCTTTTTAATTTACCTCCTGATACATAAGCAAACATTAGGCTAAACCTCCTTTATCTTGAATAGTACATTTGCCACACTGTCTTAAAACTATTATTTTTATTATGTTATGTTATTTAAATAGCGAGTTATTAAAAAATAAATGGAGGGGAATGATAGGCCAACCTTTTTAATTGTTTCTTAACTTTATATTTTTATATTGAATCATAGACATTTAAAATCATATCACAGAATTATTGAGATGAAAGGGCATTTAAATGTCATCTAGGCTAGCCAGTTACAACATTATTATACCACCATAACTTTTTTCCAAATAATATCAAATATGTGACCCCCAAATACAAAACAGATGAAAAGTGCAGCAACTTTGGGTTAGGAGGAAGAAGTAAACTTGTCCCTGCCACAGAACTCTGAACTTCCCAAAAGCACAGCTTGATGAGCATTGATGTGGCTGATTTGTCCAATTGGCTAAAACACTGTTTAACAGAAAATCACACTGTCTTTCCTGTAATACTACCAGGGACAGGGGCTTGGTACCTTACTAGAGAGCCATTTCTTTTTTCAGAAATGTATCAAACTTAACATTAAACCTTCAAGTAATATTTCCCCATTATATTATTCTTGTTCTTTTTGGTGATTATCTATATATTAGAGTCCTGGTGCATGAGATTTGTGCACTTGGGGCAGGGTAGGGGGTCCCTCAGCCTGGCAGTTGGACATCCTTAGCACTGCCACTGAGGCGGGAGAGGCTCCTGCCACTGCCACTGCACTCTGTTGCACTCGCCAGCCGTGAGCCCAGCTTCTGGCTAAGCAGCACTCCCCCTGTGGGAGCACACTGACCATCAGGGGGTAGCTCCTGAGTTGAACATCTGCCCCCTGGTGGTCAGTGCGTGTCATAGCGACTGGTCGTTCCGCTATTTGGTCAATTTGCATATGAGCCTTTTATTATAAATTTATATTATAATTTATTTATAAATTTTATTATAAATTTATTATAATAGGCTAATATGCTAAGTGTCCAACCATCCAACTGGTTGCTATGATGTGCACTGACCACTAGGGGTCAGACGCTCAATGCAGGAGCTGTCGAGCTGTAATGACTTGGCAGCAGTGGTTTTTGGGTGGTGCACCCTGAAATCAGAGAGGAGGGAGCCCGATTCCTTGCAGGGCCATGCGATTCCACCTTCAGCCTTGGGTTATGTTGTTGCTGGGACACTGTCGGCCCCGGATCTGGTTTACTGTACACTTGCATTTGTGTTCCACACCCTGTATAACAGCAACTTTGCAGAGTGCCCTCTTGCACTCCTGGACCCCTCAGAGGATGTTGGAGAGCCAGTTTCAGCCTGATCCCCGCAGGCAAGGCCAAGGGACCCCCCCTGCCAGAGGGACCCGCTCACTCCACAAACACCAGGGAGGGACCATGGGAGGTTAGCTCCAGGGTATGTCCACCCCATCTTGCCCAGTCCTGCCCCACCAGCCACCTTCTAACTAATTTCCTTTCAATGTGCACAAATCTGTGCACCAGGTCACTAGTTTTATATAATAGACTTTCATATATTTGAAGATGGTATGGTCTTATAACCTGTATTACTCTGGGCAGAAATCAACTCTGCTAAAAGTGTTTACATTTTCCTTCTAGAAGGGAGAAGTACATTCTGGATTCTGCCTTGATCTCCCTGGGTGAGGCTATGTTCAGGAAATAGAGTGACTCTGTCCTTTGGTTGTAGCCATGAGCAAAAAGAATCAGATAGCAAAATCTAAATGAAGTTAGAGTTCTGATTAAAGCAGTTCCAGGAAGATATAGAGTCTAATATTTCTAAGTCCTTGGGATGAGACAGATATAAAAAAGCAAATTCAAAGCAAGGGGAACTAAAATGGTAAATAGACAAGAAAAATGAAAATAATTTGGGAGGTGGAAAAAAGATTCAGTTAAAACCTTATATAGAATGGGAAGAATATTTTATGGAGAACTTTATCCCATATACAGAGAATTCACTAATTAAATATAATAGTAGGTGTAGCCTGGCTGGTGTGGCTCAGTGGTTGAGCATTGACCTATGAACCAGGAGGTCACAGTTTGATTCCTGGTCAGGGCACATGCCCAAGTTACGGGCTCTGTCCATAATGGGGGATGTGCAGGAGGCAGCCAATCAATGATTCTCTCTCATCATTGATATTTCTATCTTTCTCTCCTTCTTCCTTCCTCTCTGAAATCAATAAAAATATATTTCAAATAAAAATTATTAAAAAAATAATAATAGGTACATATGTTCCAGCTACTCTGAATATGTCTAATGGAATCTTCCAGATCCATAGAGCTATCAGTAGCCACACCTGTCACCCATTTGTTTGGGGTAGTAAATCTGACATTGGAGTTCTCTACCCAGGATTTTTCAATTGTTTTGTTCAATCTGCAGTAGTAACATTGCTGCAAGTAGAGAACTTTTCATCTATCCCCTCCTGGCCCTCACATCTTACAAGGTTTCAGTCAGTTTTGTGGGATCAAGTTTTGTTCTGTTTACTTTCCATTATGCCACCATTGCTTGCTCAGGAAACCTGTTCACCCCAGGTTGGGAAATGTATAAAAATTGGTTAGATTTTCGATGTTTAAATTGGTAGACAGATATAAATAATAAAGATAAAAATAAATAGACAAAAAATTAACAACAGAAAATCCAGGAGCAGTGTAGGGCCTCTGAGAGACATTGGGGCACAGGAATACAAAGCACAGAGGGGGGTGTGCAAGAGCATTGCTAACGTTATGGAGCACCACTGTCTGCCTGGCACAGCACCACCTGTTTGGTTATGACACCTAATTTAATTATTAGTACTGTCTTTATTTTACATATAAGTCCAGAGTAATTAAGTGAGGATTCCAGTAATATACAAGCCAACCAGTCATTGATAAAATCAGGATTTAAAAATAAACAGTATAACTTCCAGAACTCGAACTTTAAAAAGAGTTTTATTGAGGTATTACGGTTTTATAGAGAATTGCACAGATTTCTTATGTAGTTTGATGAGTTTTTATAAAACACCAGTGATACCATCACCACAATCAAGGAAATATAAATATCCAACACCACCCAGAATTTCCTGTTGCTTATTTTTTATGTGTGGTAAGAACAGATGATATGAGATTTACCCAATAAACAAATTTTGAAGTGCACAATACCATATTGTTAATTGTTAAAATGGCTACTATTAAAAAACTCAAAAGTAAGCTGCTGGTAAGGCTGTAGAAAATTGGTACACTTGTACACTGTTAGTGGACATGCACAATAAAGCAACAGGTATGGAAAAGCTTATAGAACTTACTAAAAAAATTAAAAATAGAACCACCATATGATCTCACTTCTTGGGCATATACCCAAAATAATTGAAATCAAGATCTTGAAGAGATATCTGTCCTCCCATGTTCATTGCAGCACTCCTCACAGTAGTCAAGGTCTGGAAACAACCCAAGTGTCTACAGACAAATTAATGGATAAAAAAGTGGTGTATGCATACAATGGAATATTATTCAGTGTTTAAAAGGAAGGAAATCCTGCCATTTGTGACAACATGAGTGAACCCGAAGGACATCATGCCAAGTGAAATAAGCCAGGCACAGAAAGACAAATATTGTATGATTCTACTCATATGAGGTATCTAAAGTAGTCAAATTCATAGAAGCAGAAAATACAGTAGTGGTTGCCAGGGACTATGAGGGGCTAAGGAAAGTGGGGTGTTGTTATTCAATAGTTGTATAGTTTCTGGAGTCAAAATTTTAATTATAATATTTAAATTGGAAAACTGAATTAATATATAGAACAGAAGAAATTTAATACAACTTATTTTCTTGTCTCAAAAGAAACAAAAAAATGAAATATAAATAAGGAATCAAAGATTTGAGAAGAAAACAAACAAAAAATAAAAGCTGGAGAAGAAGTAGGCCAAAAAATGGAGTAAAAATAAGTAAAGAACATAAAAACAAAAAAAGCTTAATTGCTTAGTAATTGTGTTAGGGAATGTTAAATCAGATCTGGCATGCATAAGCTTAAGTACATGATGAGGAGAGCTGGGAAGGTGTTCTAGGATTTAAGAGATGGGGAAAAAATATTAGAAAAAAAATTAGAGATGAAGAAGAGAGAAAACAGAGATCAGTCAATATTAGCATAATTGCTGTACCTGAAAAGAACAAACAGAAGTGATAATCAAGAATATTATATAAGGAATCTCTCCTGAAATGAAATGAATTGAGTGATCATATACAAATTCTTCACTATATATCATTGAACGAAATTACATGAGATAGGAATTTAGTCATGCCAGACTGAAATATTTTAATCAACTCACCAGAAGTGTAGAATAATCAGATTGACATTTTTTTCATTTGAATTAAAAAGTTTTTAGATCCAAGAGTTATAAAACAAACATTAATTTTCATGCATGTAGGAAAGCAAAGAAAGATAATGATAGCTGTATGGGACTGAGAAAGTAAACTTGAACCATATATGTTTACTGAAACAAAAGTGTTGTTTAGTCAGAGACAATTAAAGTCAAGGGCAGGTGAGTCATGATGTAGGATCAGTAATGACTATTTAAAATATTAATATTGGATTGAAGCCAGTTTATTTTTATAAATATAGTTTAAAAACTAGATGTCATTTCTCCAATATAATTGTATTTATTGGATAAATCTATAATAATAAACGCATAATATGCTAATTACTCGACAGCCAAACGACCTTCTGGACGAAGCCGAGGCTGCGAGGGCTGAGGCAGCTGCTGGGGCTGTGAGGGCCAAGCCCCTTGCATGAATTTTGTGCATTGTTCCTCTAGTATACTGATATAATGAGAATTAGGATACTCTTCTAGATTTTGGCTACAAACATATGGAATTCAGAAAATATGGTAAATCCTAAGTAGAGCTATATTCTTATATGTGCTAGGAGGAAAAGAAGGAGTATTTCTCTTTTGAGATTGATATTAAGAAAATTACGGATGTATGATTTGTTTTTAAAATTTAAGGAAGTCATTAGTTGAATTAAATAAGTGAAGATATGTTCCTCTCCTTAAATTATGAAAAAAATAAAATGTAAGAAGGAAACAAGATTGAGAACTAATGCCATTAAGAAATTATTAATAGATAAAAGCACTGTGATTCATAAAAATCAAAATAAATAAATGAAAATGAAATTCCATAAACTCTATTCAAGTTATAAAAGCAGAGTCTCAAATTTGGTTAAAATGTAAACGAAAAGAAAAATAAACTAAAGGATTAGCAGTAAGAAGATGAATGATAACAAGCCAAACACTTTGCTTTAAATGTTAATGTCCAAGATTAATCAGGGTGTTACAAAATGAACTCTGTCATGTGAATCAGTTTGCTTTTTCTTGTCTATTGTGGTAATAACACCAAATATTCAATGGCTTGCAAAGTTTATATAAACTGTGAACTCAAGTTCTGCTCTTCTCCATGTGGCTTCTTCATTCTGGGATATAGGATGAAATAACAGACATTTTTCTGGGACATGCTCATGTCTAGAGGGAAAGAATGACAGAGGACCCATGCAATGTCTCTTAAAAGCTTTCGCTCAGTCCTTAATATTCACAGTTAGTTGGCCAAAGCAAGTTATATGTCTAAGTCTGAAGTCAGTGTGTTGGAAAGTATACACTTCCTACTGGAAGAATAATAAAAATCTAAGGATCAATTTAAAAACCTATCCATTGATAAACACCAAAATCATGGTAATACCAAACATGCACACATAATAAATGGAGGTTATGGCACATTTCACTGAATAAATCATGACAATGAGCGGGGGTATAGAATCCTCTTACCTGAGAGACTGCATAATTTTCTACAGTAATGAAATCTCCGACACTAGGAAGAATGTTAAGAAAGACAAACTTCCTGGAAGGTCGTTTATCAATAGGGACCAAAGTCCTTCTAATGGTTCATTTCCTTATAGTAATTCATTTCCTAGAACTTTATTCTAAAAAATATATATTTGCACAAATATTTTATGTATGAAATTTTAGCATAATTTAGGGGTATATTCATAATAATAGGGCCTTGGTTAAATAAGTTACATCTTCATGTTACTGTATAGCCTTTAAATATATTTAATTATGTAAATACTTCTATTATCATATGTGAGAAAACCCTAAAATATGCTATGATTGTCATTATTAAAATTGTGTGTGTGTGTGTTTGGATATCACCATCATTTCAGTGTTTACTTACCAATGGATGGTTGAATTTTCAGGCATTCTTATTCTCTCATGTGTAAACTTCCTAAAGAAAAATCTAAGTTTGCTTTGCAACTTAGAATTAGCAAATAAGGGGCTCATTGAAGTTATTCAGTAAATACTTGAATGAATAAAGGTGTGTATAAGTGGGTAATGGCATCCTATATAATAAAAGTGTAATATGCTAAGTGTCCGACAGATCAGTAGACCCTTTGGTCGACCACTCGACCAGTAGCTATGACACACACTGACCACCAAGGTGCAGACACTCGACCAGTAGGTTAGCTTGCTGCTGGGGTTTGGCTGATCTGGACTGAGCAAGACGGGCAGGACACGCCCTGGAGTCCTCCCTCAGGGCCAGCCAACCTCCTGCAGTCCCTTCCTGGCCAAACCCCATCTGCCCCAATTGGGACTGGGTGAGACGGCCCCAAATGGCCCTGATCACTGGCCAGGCCGAGGGACCCCACCCATGCATGAATTGGTGCACTGGGCCTCTAGTTGTGTTATATTTAAGAATCATCTGAGTTGCATATTTAAGATGCAAAAAAAATCTTTTCACCACAGAATATCATGAAACAGAATGATTCAGTTGTCAATGTCAAGGGGCTACATTGGGATATATGCTTCAGACAGGGTAACATAATAATGGTCATGGATATTAAGTGCTTTCCATTTGCCAGGCATTGTGTTAGGATGGTTACAATATCTCATTTAAGCTTCTCACTAATCTTATATGTTAGGAGTTCAATTATAACTCCCCTTCTAATGGATGAGCAAACTGAGGAAGCAGAGAGAGAGAATAATAGTTTCCCAGTAATAATTACACTTATAGTGAGTGAAAAAGCAAGGATTTGAGGCCAGGCAATCTGATTCCAAAGAGCCACTGTTAACCCTACCTTACAATTATTCATACTCTCTAAGGGAAGAGTCCCAGATCCCTGAATTTTGGTATTACTTAACATTCTACAAATACATGTTCTTTGGTAGCTTCTTATAAGTGAATAATCACATTAATACTTTAAGTGTTATACTTCAAAACTATTTTTTAAATTTAAAGTACCTTGATGTCCAACATGTGCATATGGCCAACAGATTAATTCATCCATTTTCTCCTTTCACACTCTTCTTGTGACCACTGCTTTAAATTAAAGAACCTCTTCAACCATGCTTAGTAATCAAAATATTAGTGGAAAGATTAAAGAGAAGAAATTGTCCTTGAATTGTACTTCCAGGTTTCTGTTGCTTTTTTCTCCATAATCTTCTGTGTCGAAGTCTCTGATGGTCAATACACAACAGAAGAATTAGTAGGAATGAGTTCACTAAGACTCCACCTCAGGAAAACTTATGTGTGGTTTAACAAAAATCATTATTTCTGGGGAGCTTCGCTGGCTGTAGGAACAAACCACAATGCCTTCTTTTTTAATTTAGTTATGCCAGGGGGTGTTGAAATATTTTCATTATGGCATCCATCGATTTTCTTTTAAGCTTTTCTTATACAGCGGAAATGAAAGCAATGAGTTGAGTGAACCAATTAGAAAGGTAGTTGGGGTTCATACAGATAAAACAACTAGTTAATTGACTATATCATTCATTTTTATTCAATTGTTTTGGCGTTAAAAAGTCACAGCCTCTGCTTTTCCAAAGCAGCATAAATATGCCTTTGTATGTTATGAGAAAACTTTTATCTTTCAAATTAGAAACTGCAACAACAAAGACAAAACACATTTCTTTGTGGCGTACTCCATGTGGGTGAGTGATACTATCACAGCAAGAGCTGAGCAACCTATAATATGTAATTTCTTTTTGTAAAAATTATTTTCATCTTGGGGAAAAGCAGTATTTGGCAATGCATCAATTCCTCTGCTTTTGTTCATCATTTGTTTGAACAAAAGTAATTATGTTTACAACAAATTAAGCATCAGAATTTTTTTGTTGTTTCTGGTAAGGTATTTTATATTCAGCTTCTAGTTAGATTATTAAACCTGTCTGGTTTTCATTACTGTCACCATAAAATCAACATTCATTAAAAATGTTAGCTATAATATGTCCATAGTTTTGGTTTATTAATGAAAAATAATCATTACATTTTAAATGTCTATAAAAATGTCTTAAAACCAAATACTAAATGCTCCTGAATATTGATTTTGAGGTTAATTTTAAATGAGTAAACCTTTAATAAATATTGAGTACATCTTAATTTATTATATTAAATGTGTTAAAAATATCTCATTGTCACCATTCTTTACTATCAATTGAACCTAACATGTTGCATATAATAGATCCCATCTTAAAAATCTTATAATCCTTGAAAAATTTGTGTTTCTCAGTCACACACTGTGAACAAAACATGTGATTCAACATGCTTAGCTTTTAATATTCATATTTTGTTAATAAATGTTTACTTATTTTTATTGTCACTTCAATATAAATTTTATTTTAAAGTAACAAATACAGCTCAAAGTTAAGGATTAAGTTAATTAAATTTTTTAAACTTTTAATAAGATGAAAAAGTTTTATTTGCCGCAGTATTATCGGCATTTAAGAGAAAAAGCCTGCCTGGCTGGTGTGGCTGAGTGGTTGAGCATCAACCCATGAACCAGAAAGTCATGGTTTAATTCCCAGCCAGGGTACATGTCCAGGTTGTGGGCTTGATCCCCAGTAGGCAGTTGATTGATGATTCTCTCTCATCATTGATGTTTCTATCTCTCTCTCCCTCTCCCTTTCTCTCTCTGAATTAATAAAAATGTATTTTAAAAAGAGAGAGAAAAAGGTGAGTTTTCCATGTCCAATGGTTCTATTGGGCATCTGAAGGATAATACATCATGTATTCACTGTTAAAGTTCATCACATGATTTAGTTACTATGTCTGAGTTTTGTTAAAAGACAGTATAAAAGGTAGCACCTCCCTTTATTTAAGATATGAAAAGAAAATTTCAATGGCAAATTTAAGCCTATAAAATCAAATAGATATTCTAGCACTGAAAAAATGATATATCTGAAATTAATGATAAATTTGTTAGCCTCAATAACAACCTAACATGGTAAAGGAGAGGATTAGTGAACAGGGAATAAATTTAAATGGGAATATCAAAACTAAGGACAGAGAGAAAAGAGAATGCCAATAACAAAAGAAATATGTGGAACACGGTTAATAGTTCTGATATAATACAACTCAAGTCCCATGGAAAGAATGGGAAGAAGCAATATGTGAATGGGTAATAATAACTGAGAAGTCCCTACATTTATGAGATACATTAACCCACTGGTTTAAGAAACTTTGAACTCTAAGCAAGAAATAAACTAAGATAACTATAACTTGCCACATCATATTAAACTTCTGGAAAACAATAAGACAATGAAGATAATTCAGATGCTTTAAAATTTACATTACCTTCAAGAGAATAAGAGTAAATTGATCAATGACCTTTCCATGACATGAATAAAAGTAAAAGGCAACAGATGGCATCTTTATTTTTTGTTTGTTTTATTTTCAATAATTCTTTTTATTGTTTAAATTATCCTATATAATAAAAGGCTAATATGCAAATCGACCAAACAGCTGAACGACTGGTTGCTATGATGTGCACTGACGACCAGGGGCCAGATGCTCAATGCAGGAGCTGCCCTCTGGTGGTCAGTGTGCTCCCACAGGGGGAGCGCTGCTCAGCCAGAAGCTGGGCTCACATCTGGCGAGCATAGCAGTGGTGGCGGGAGCCTCTTCTGCCTCCATGGCAACACTAAGGATGTCCGACTGCTGGCTTAGGCCCATCCCTGTGGGCCTAAGCCAGAAATCAGACATCCCCCGAGAGCTCCCCAACTGTGAGAGTGCACAGGCCGTGCTGAGAGACCCCACCCCCACCCCAAGTGCATGAATTTCGTGCACCAGGCCTCTAGTTACATATAGTATTACATATGTCTACTTTTCCTCCCTTTGACCTTCCCTCATCCACTCCCACCCCCCAGCACATGCTCTCAACCCCCTAGTGTCTGTGTCAATTGGTTACGCTTATATGCATGCATACAAGTCCTTTGGTTGATCTCTTACCGCCCCCCTCCACCTTCCTACTGAAGTAGGAATGGCATCTTTAAAATGTTTAATTAAAAGAGAGCTCTTCTTTTCCTCTATAATCCTATACCTAGCAAAGATCCTTCCAAAGAATATTTGGATATACACAATCTGCAATAATTCATTGCCAATAGGTACACAATAAAAATAATGTCAAAGCTAGTTCTTAAAGATGACGGAAACAAGGAGTCACTGGAAAGGATTAAGAGCACTAAAAGAGTAAAGATTCAGCTAAAGTCAAATAAAATTAATGTTTAAAACAACAATAATAATTATCTGAGAAGTTTATAATATAGGTGAAATAAAATAAATTACAAAAACACCAAGATGGGCTTTGACCGGTTTGGCTCAGTGGAGAGAGCATTGGCCTGCAGACTGAAGGGTCCCAGGTTCGATTCCAGTCAAGGCCATGTACCTTGGTTGCGGGCACATCCCCAGTAGGGGGTGTGCAGGAGGCAGCTGATCGATGTTTCTCTCTCATCGATGTTTCTAACTCTCTATCCCTCTCTCTTCCTCTCTGTAAAAAAATCAATAAAATATATTTTTTTAAAAACCCACAAAGATGGAAAAGGTAAAATGTACTTAAAATTTTCTAAGATGCTTGCATTTTGTGGAAGTAGTTAATGAACTAATTTAAGGTACACTGTAATAAGTCAAGGGTGCATATTATAATCTCCAAGGTAACTTGGAGTATTAAAGTATTAAAAGAATAATAAAAATTATACTGAAAAGGCTGATAGAGTAGAAAAATGGAATAATTATTCATACTTGATAGTTTTTCAATTTAAATAGATGAAAAATGGAAATACTTCATTGGTTTATTTAGTAATGTATAAAATTTAGTTTGATCTTTTCTCTAAATAAAGGAATATTAAAATTTAGTAAAATTTTATAGAAAATTTTATATGAAGCTATTTAAACCTTTTAAACAAATTATTTTAAAATACTTTATTTTCTATTAGAGAAAAGAGCTTACCCTAATATTTGCACTGCTCTTATAATTAAATTGTACATTAAGTCTACATATTAAAAGTATTTGGTATCTTTATCCCTAAAAAATACCAAATACAACGGAAAGATCTGACATCCTCAATGTTTATAACCCCCTGTGAGCAAAAGTGAACTATAACATCTCATTTTTGTGTGTGTGTGAGTGTGGACTAAAGATGTACCTGTAGAAGGCAGATGCTCCTCAGGATGGGGGCAGAAAGAAAGAATCTATTAAATATAAATGATAATTTTAATTTCAATACTTACTACTAATATAAAATCATCATCAATCAAGTTTGGAATAACTAAGAAAAACAAAATATTAAGATAAATCTAAATTTAAAATAAATAAGAAATAACAAGATTCTGTTAAAAGTAAAAGCAAAATTAACAAGGCTTATTTTAATGAATTGTGCTCATTAATTTAATACTTCACGGCTTATTGTTTCAATACCAAAGTTTACCAATCACTACAGTTAACCAAAATGCATTTTTCTGAAGTAAGTGTTTCCACCCAAAGCTAATATTAGGGAAAAAATTCTTACTTTACATGTCTAAGCATGAGTTAGGACTGGGATTTTGACTCCAAAAAAGTCTTCTAACTTTCTTAAATATATATTTGTAAAGGTTCTACAAATAGCCTATCCAATATTAAAAGCAGTATGATTTTTAAATTCTGAGCACAATAGAGAACTACAGCTAATTAATCAAGCAGCAGAAAGTCCATTTAAAAGTAGTCAAGTGAATCCCTTTTTGGGAGTGGGATGAATAGAGAAATAAGCAGAGAATTAAACTCATATCATTAAAATGAATATTAATAAGTTACAAATGCTAAAAGCAGGTCAGAGAATGTCCAAATGCCTGCTTATCATTTTAAAAAGTCAGGCATGCAATGTATAGTTGAGATAAGCTACAGGGGGAGGTTAAGGCACATCCCAGGAATGGCACTAAGCCCATTTCATAATCCTCACATTATTGCTGTAATTATTTATACCACCCTATTTTCTAAATGGGGAAATTGAGCCTTAAATAAACAATTATTTGTTCCAGTTTCCACAGCAAAGAAAAGCACATCTGGGAACCCCCATCCTTCTGAAGTCTTTTTACTCTGCAACCATACCTGATGTGGGTAAGTTTCACATGGAAGAATCCATCTAATATTTTTTCAAAAAATTTTAAGCCCCATGCAGTAAGTGAAGTGAGAAGAAAATACTAAATAGCTGTGCTCTTGCAATTGCAAAAATATCACCTACAGCCCTGGCTGGTGTGGCTCAGTTGGTTGAGCATGTCCCATGCACTGGGAGGCCCCTGGTTTAATTCCCAGTAAGGGCACATGCTAGGTTGTGGGTTTGATCCAGGTTGTGGTACCTACAGGATGCAACTGAGCCAATCAATGTTTTGTTTCTCTCTCACATCAATGTTTCTCTCTCTCTCTCTCTCTCTCTCTCTCTCTCTCTCTCTCTCTCTCTCCTCCCTTCCTCTCACTTTAACACTTTAAAGAAATCAATAAAAAATATTTAAACATTATATGAAATACATATCACCTACATTCCTGGCTCCCCCAATTCTGTTTCATGCCTGTGAGCAATGCACTCAGTCTTTATATTCAACACCAATTCATTTGTTTCCTTGTCTGTTTACTGAGCCAGTGGTGACTGCCTTGGCTTTTTCACTCAGGCTTTCAGCAGTGGCCATTGAGGGCAGTAATTGAGAGAGAATGAAGGCAGGCCTACTTCACATTTTTTATTGTATTGCCTGCCTTCTTTTCCCATAATTAATTGGGCAGAATCATTTACTTTTTCCTAGTAATAAAGACTTTGGGGTACTTGCTTAGATTTTCATTGGACAGTGTTTTGAATTTTTCAGAGGTAATGCCTTTCACACACCAGGAAGTAGTAGAATATCAGAATGAAAAGCATTCATTTTCTGTTTGTTTTCCCATCCTCTGAATATTTCTGATAAACCTTTGGGCTGACATTCTTGTTGTAGCACCACACTATTTCTGAGATCCTACTTTCTCCTTATGTCAGTGTAATTTATAAGCCCAGCCTAGTTCCAGTATCTTTTCAGGATAATGAATGTTTTAAGAAAAGCATGGTAATTCTAGGATAGTGTATAATTCTGTATAAATATTCTCTCATGAACCACTGTGTCATTTACAATGGTCATATTTGGCAGCCTTTATCTCATGGGCAAGCAAATGAGATTGCTACTAATGTAAATAAAAATATAACTATGATTCACAATTACATCATATATATAAAGGGGTATATTTTCTACATAATTTATTTGCTTTTAACTCACTTCCTGATGCTCTCACCTTCCTAGTTTCTATTTATTCACATTGGCAATGTAGAAAATGCTAGAATGGAAGATGCCAATTTCCCTGGCCTCTGACTCAGAGTGTCATTATATATATTGGGAGGCACTGTAAGCCAAAGTGTGAACCAACTTTGGTTTTAGTAAACTGTAAGAGAAAAGTTATCAAGACACTTATTTTTAATGCAGTACAATAGAAAATATTTGATTAGTAATTTGATGGTAACAAATTTATTATTAAGTTTTTTCTAAAGATTATAATAAAGGGGTATAAATATGAACAAACATTTGAGTTTAGTAAATTGTAAGAGCAACATTATCAAGGCACTTACTTTTAGTGCACTATAATCCTATCTAATAAAAGGGTAATATGCAAATTAACCTTCACTCTGTCACAAAGATGGCTGCGCCCATAGCCACAAGATGGAGGCACCCAGTCCTGGGGGGTGAGGGGAGTGGCCACTGAGAGCGGGCAGTGTGAGTGTTCTGGCGGAATGCTTACTTTGTCACTGCAGCTGTGGATGGGCCTCTGGCCAGGCCGGGGCATGGAACGCTTGTGTAAGAAGAGAAGGAACTGGCAGGCTGAGCAGAGTTGAGTGGCCCCCAAGTCCCGGGCAAGGTCTAGTCCAGGCAGCCAGCGGGTGGAGGGGGTGAGGGATAGTGTGACAGGAGGGGCTGGTGGCGGAGGCACAGGGGTGAAAGCTGGCTGAGAAAGAGGAAGGAAGCTCTTTATCGGAGTTCCTGAGAACAGGGAGGGAAGTTGTTTGCATTTCCCAGCCACAGATGGGCCTCTGGCCAGGCCGAGGCACGGATGGGCCTCTGGGCCGCAGAGAGCCTCTGGGCAGTGGATGCAGAGCGGCCTGGTCTCACAAAGAGCTACCGGCGCACGGATTCATGCACATGGCTACTAGTCCTATATAATAAAAGCCTAATATGCTAAATCTCCGGTCATCCACTTGTCCATTCAACCAATCAAAGCGTAATATGCTAATGATATTCTAAGGCTGCTCAACTGCTTGCTATGATATGCCCTGACCACTAGGGGGCAGACACTCTAACCAGTAGCTTAGCTTGCTGCTGGGGTCCGGCTGATTGGGACTGAGCAGGATGTGCCAGACATGCCCTGGAGCCCTCCCGCGGTCCCTTCCCAGCTGGCCAACCTCCCGCATCCCTCCCAGGCCCTGATCGTGCACTGGTGGGATCCCTTAGACTGTCCTGCACCCACTCACAATCCAGGACCTCTTGGGGGATGTTGAAGAGCCAGTTTCGGCCTGATTCCTCAGGCCAGGCCGAAGGACCCCACTGGTGCACGAATTAATGCACTGGGCCTCTACTAGAAAGTATTTGATTATATAGTAATTAGTGATAGATTTGTTATTAATTTATAAAGATTATAGTAAAAGGGTAACTAATATTTAACAATATATTTGTTATTTTTTATTTTATTGAAAATAATCTGACTTAAATGTTCATGCCATTAAAAATTTCAAGATGATGGGTTAAATATATAATAAAATGTCCACCTTTCCATAGGAGCTATAGAGCTATTAGAAAATATATACTAGAGTTAATAAACACATAGCCATGTCAAAGACTTCACATAAGATTTAAGTAGCATGCCTAAGATTACAGGTATAAGCCAGAAGGTATAATTTTTCCTTAGCAAAAATTAACTAAGGAAAGTTAAGGGGAATCATTTCATGGAAGATAAATACACCATCCAAAATATTTAAGGAAAAAAAACTATTTAAAAGAGTAATTTTAAAATCTACAAAAGGAAAGTTTGACCTACCGTTAAAAAAACACTAGAATATTAGGATAGTCATTATAAATATCATTAGAGAGATAAAGGATGACACATGTTAATGAAACAAAAAATAGTCATGAAAATAAACCTATTAGAGATTTTGTGAAAGACACTATTGAATAAATACTCAAATAGATGGCACAAAAGTCTAAATAGACACTCTTAAAGAACTAATTACCAGGTTTTGACACTGAACTGAGGAATGTTTTACAAGAAGGCTGCACCAATAAGCAAAGAATAAGAGAAATGAAGGAGAGACACAAGGTTGATGAATCCATCTAAGAGGAGATTATAAAAGGTGAAGATATTAAAAACAAAGAAGAAATAAGATTTGAAAAAAATAATCAACTAGAGTTTCCTAGAATTTACCACTCAAATCAGACATTTAAAGATTTTAGGTGTAGAATTATAACAAGAGTGAAACTTAAATGTAAAGGGACAAAAAATACCCATTAAATACTAACCAAAATAAAGTTGATGTAATCAAACTAATATTAGAAAAAATAGAATTTAAAGTGAAAAATCATTAAAAGCAATAACAAGGATTTTACATGTTGATCAAAGAAACATTTCAAAGATTATACAGCAATTAATTAGATGGTGAATTATCAATATGACTATAAAACTGATAAGAAAAAAGTTGATAGTATTACAAGAAGAAATTAGTAAACCCACCCTCATAATGGAAGGTTGTACACACTTCTCTTGGAAGCCAAGACAAGTAATGCAACTCCTCCTAACATTAGGACATAGAAGATTTTAATCACAAAACAATTCTGCACTGAACAAAAAGAGAGTACATACTATTTTTAAATTTATTTAGAGCATACAGAAAACTGACCATATGTTTATCTTAATAGCAATCTCAAAAAATACAAAACCAACAACTAAAGGGTAAATTCTCTAGCCGTAATAGAATACACTTGGAAACTGACAACAAATTACCTAAGAAACTAAACAAATGTAATTTGGTCATTTCAAAGAAGAAATCACAAATATTATTTAAAATGTATAACAGAAAAATAAAGACAAAAATATGAAAATCCTGTCTATTCTAATTCAAACAGCTCCAAAGGGAAATGCAAAGTCTTCCTTCACTTTCTCAACATATCTATTTACTATAGGCCATTATCTATCCAAGCCTCAAAGAGCTTATCACAAAGAGTGTGAGGGCTGCCTGCAAGTGCACTGGCCTAGATGTTAAACCCTTGGTTGGGGAAAGTGTGGTTTGGATAGACTGTGCATTTAAACAATGCTGCTTTTCCCAGGAGACTCAGGTGTGCAAATATGTATGCGTCATGAGGCCGCCTTCATCAGCCCTTCTGGAGCTTCAGAAAAGAAAAACTGGCGACCACATCCCCCTGTATTCATTTCCTAGGCTGCTGTAGCAAATGACAGCAAACTGGGGCTTTAAAGAGAAATGTATTCTCCCGTCACTCTGGGTGCCAGAAGTTTGAAATCAAGGTATCAGCAGGGCTGGTTTCACTGTGGAGACTGTAGGTGGGAAATCCTTCTTTACGCTTCCTGCTTCTGGCATCTCCAGGGGTCCCATGGCTTGAGGCTGCGTCACTCCAATCTGCCTTCGTCTTCACAAGGCCTTCTCTTCTCTCTGTTTCTCACCTCTGTGTGTCTTTTATAAGGAATTTGTCATTGGATTTAGGGACCACCAGGATAGTCCAGGATGATCTCAAGATACTTAGTTACATCTGCAAGACCTTTTTCCAAATAAGATGTTTGTAGGTTCCAGGGGTTAGGACATAGATATATTATTTTAAAGGTCACCATTCAACCCACTACACACCCCTATACAATTCATTGTCAACATTGCCTCTCATTCTGTCATTTTTGAGGTCTATCCATAATCATATTTGATGATTAGAAAAAAAAAACAACACTGAAAAATCTCCAACATACAAACTTAAATTGAGAAAATAGTCACTTCTCACATACATCCAATTGCCCTAATAAAGTACCAGTCTGGTCCCCAGGCAAACAAGGCACAGGCCCCTAGTTATTGTACAATCTCTGGCCTATCTGATTCAAAACTATTATCAATCTCTCTCTCTCCTTCTAAAGAATAAAAGTGGTAAGTTTAGCCCATGAACTGGGAGCCAAAGCAGAGCTGCTATTAAGTAGAATCATTAGAAGGTGCTGCATCATCTCTTTTTACCAGATTAGCCAAGTAGAATTTTCAGGGAACACTTGAAAATTAGCTTTAACCTAATGCTCATTTTCAAAAGAAAAATATTTCTAGTCATTTCTAACCAGCACAGCCTGTCATTCATGCAGAAAACAGGGTTGATTAGCTAAGAATGTTATTTGGTTCCTCTAAGATGCCATTAAAAAAAAAAACACAGCATTTATATTAAATAAACTTGTCTTTATCCCTAGCCAGTTTGGCTCAGTGGGTAGATTGTCAGCCTGCAAACTGAAGGGTTCTGGGTTCGATTCCAGTCAAGGACATGTACCTTGGTTGCAGGCTTGTGCGGGAGGCAACCAATCGATGTGTTTCTCTCACATCGATGTTTCTCTCTGTCTCTCCCTCCCTTCCACTCTCTCAAAAAATCAGTAGAAAAAAATATCCTCAGGTGAGGATTAACGAAAAAATAAAATAAAATAAAATATCTATATATATGAAACTTGTCTTTATAGCAGGAGTTTTGGAGACTTTTTCTTCTAATAATAAATATCAATTTACCTGCAATAAGAAGTTGTAGTATCCCTCAATAGTATCCAATTATTTTGAATAAATTAATTAATAACTTTTCTTTTATAACTACTTAGTGTAAGTTAACAGAAATTCTAGTACATTATCACATTTCACGACTCTTCTTTATTATTAGCTGCAAAGCATAAACATAACAGAATAATGCATTATCAGGGCACAGACATTAGCTCCTTCATCTAATACCATTCTTCAGTCAAGCTCAACAGACCTTACTGCCCAGATTTGGCTGTTTACCCTCAGGCTTATTATAAACCACATGAGCAGATGATTGAATGGAAAAAACATATCTCCATTATAAGAAAAAATGAGATTTTGAATATGACTCCCTGTCCATTAGTGACATAAAGTGCTGACAAGTAGAACAAACAGTGAGCAATGTAATGTCAAGGCCTCTGGTAATATGAAGTTTCATAACTTCACTATGGTTGATGGATGGGTGATAATGACATCCTCAAGTGCAGGAATATACTCTATTAGGAACATCATAGAATTTTTCTGCACAAGGTAGTTGTTACAGCTTGGTTACTCAGAAAAGATGACTATATTTCAGAGAGAAGAGGGGTGAGGTAAGCAGAATTAGATTAACCAAAGAACTTATATGCATATATACATAACCCATGGACAGACAATGGTGGAGTGATGGCCTGGGGAAGGGGCAGGAGCAGGCTGGAAGGGGACAATGGGGGGGGGGGGCGGGGGAAGGGTGACATCTGTAATAATTTCAACAATAAAGATTAATTTTTTAAAAAAAGAAAGAGAAAAGATAGCGATTGCAGTGATTTTCAACCTTTTTCATCTCGTAGCACAAATAAACTAATAACTAAAATTCTGCTGCACTGCCCAGTAGGTATAGTCCATGGTTGAGCATCATGGTTCAATTCCTGGTCAGGGCACATGACCAAGTTGAGGCTCCATCCCCAGTATTAAGCGTGCAGGAGGCAGGCAATCAATGATTCTCTCTCATCATAGATGTTTCTATCTCTCTCTCTCGCTCTCCCTTCCTCACTGAAATCAATTAAAAAATGATGATGATGATAATAATAATAATAATAATAACAATAAATAAGAAAATAAAATAAAAGTAAGCTGCACCCCAAAATAATATATTTTTGCTGATCTGAAAAAAGGTATAAATTTTATTTAGTCACATTGGATGGCTATTGTTATGCTGGCTGTTGTTATATTTTCTTTATTTTAGAATCAAAAGGAAAAGAGATCAGTGGTCCTGACTGAAGAGTGAGGTATTGCACGTTTTAAAAATTATTGTGGCACACCCGTGTGCCGTGGAACACCAGTTGAAAATCACTGCTGTATGGAGTAAGAAAGCAGTTATGTGCTTATAAATGTTTAATCGGGTTAATATTCTGTTGCTCTTTGCCATGCCAGAAAACATCACTGAGTTTTAGTGTAACAGCTTAGAGTAGAATTCTCTTAGCCAGTGAAACAACGGTGGAGAATTCTACAACATCAAATACTGATATATTTGGCATTAACAATGTTGTAAATCTGACATGAACAATTTGTCAATTTACAGGGAAACTTTGCAAAAATGCATTATCTGAAGAGTAAATAATCTTTTACATTTTGCAAATAGTCTTTGCAAAATGCAACCTACATATTCTTTATAGATTAAATCACAAATGCAGTTATCATTTTTCAACCAGTCAATTGCAAAGGAACTGTGTGTCACTAAATTATGTCATATCCTCAAAAAAAAAAGAAAAAGGTTTCAGTAACCTGAGGAATAAAACTGGGTGATTTCTGTAGCTACATGTTCACATTTATGCTATTTAATCTTCAAAGTTAAACCAGAAAATCTTGTTCTTGCTGGTATCAAAACTAACATAAGGGAATGAAGAATCATAATTTTAAAAACTTATTTCTGAAAAGTATAGAATGCCTATGTTTGAATATTATTTAGCTTTACAGAACTTCCCAGAATTTCAACCACATATGAATGATAAAAAAAATCATTTGAAATGAAATTGTCATTACAGTTATAAATTTTAAAAATTAAGGGATTATTTTACTATAAAATTTTCAGCATATAATTTAATGCAAATTTATTATAGAACATAACTAATCTGGTATAATTTTATTGCCACAAAATAACATTTTCTAGTATATGAGCTTTATTTTTTTAAATGATTTAACTTTGTAATAAAATAATATTGTTTTAGGTGTTTTCCTCAGATGAGATTGATCAACCAGTTTACTTATTTTGTTCTTAAGCTAAAGGATAAAAATTATTCAAAAACTTTACTTTTTCATCTCTTTTCCTTCCTTTGTGCCAGAGTGCCTTTCTTCATCTATCCATTCCTTCTTCCAGCCCGCCCTCCCTCCCAGCCTCCTAACCTCTTTATTTTTTTCCTTCCATCATTACTTTTATCTTTCATTCTCCATTTTTACTATGGGTAAAAAGTTCATTAGATAATGCCCCTAATGACCTCACTACATTTGTAATGAAGGGAGGAAATCTATCAATGGTACCTTTGACTTTTACTTACCTTTTTGTGTTTTGTGTTTATGAAAGCAGCTTTATATTGGAGCTTCATATTAAAGTTTCAGATTGTCTGCAATTTAAATGTATATTACATATTGATCAAATGAGACTATATGACTCTGGTATCTATTTTTCTATATTACCAAACATGTAGAAAATGCAGCATTTCTCAGCATGAACTGTATTCTCAAGAGAAATTCAGAGCTGGAATTGCCTGGAGTATTGCAGGCAAAGCATTTGAGAGGGAAATGGAGCAAGAACAGTTCTATTGCCTAAATAAATTAATTGATTTAGTATATGAGAAGAAGAAAAGGAAATTTTGTTTACTTCCCACTATTTAACGCTATCTTGAAAAGTAGGTTTAAGGGGCAAGTGTCTGAGTTCCCATAATAGGTGTCCTTGTTATTACCTCTACTCAGAGCAATTAGTGTTAACTTCTCTGAGGTACATAGCTGCTTTCTCCCTGCTCAGGCAACCATATATTTTACAACATCTATTGCAGAAACTTCAAACTCTATTTCCTGAGCAGGATCCCTGGACTAACTTCTCAGTGATAGTTATAGAAGTACTTATATAGAAAGAGCAATTTGGATCCAGAGTTACTTTTTGATGTGACATGAAAATCACAAGGTATACTTTGGGGAAATCTACCTTCTAAAAATCTACTGGTATTGACCACATGTCTGTTGATGTCTTTTACACTATCAGCTGCTTTTATATATCAACAATGAAATACCTTCATGTGGGGAAGCACAGGAGACCTGGTTGGAAAGTTTGTAAGGAGGAAATTCCGACCTACGGGAGTTGGCTGAAGGTGGCTGCCCCTGTTTATCAAAATCCCCTAGGGGAGTGGGCTGAAGGCGACCACCACTAATTGTTCCTTGACCGTTCCAAACCAGTCTGTGCACATGCAGATTCTTGGGTGTTTTCTGGAATCTTTATGCTTAATCTCTAGATGCCCTTGCTTAAAGGACACTGCAGACACATGTGTCCTCCCAAGAATGCTTACCCTACTGATTATATCTAAAAGTTAAACTATATCAAACTGCTGTTACAATAAAAGCCTGAAGAGGCAGGTGAATGAGGCTGTCTGGTTCCTATAGCCAGGCAGTCCCTTAGCCCTCTCTTTTACAGCAATCTTGTATCAAGAGTAATCATTCATCTGTCACTCAGGGTCTGCTGGTCAGCCCCAGCACCTTCACCCAGGTCAGGCTACTGAGAGCAAGTATTGCATAGTATTTGGGAAATTGCAGGGAATTGCATGGTACTTGGGAAATTTTCTCCCTTTTGAAAACTGGGTGCCAAATATAATGTCTTAGAATTATTTTATAGATGTCTGTATACATATGTGCATAATAATTCAACACTTTCCATTCAAACACTTAACTTACTAGGAGAATAAATTGTAATCTTGATAATCACTTTTTCTACATGTAAACAGGATACATGAAAATGAGAGATATAGATACAATTCAAACTTTATCAAAATAAACCCTCATAGTCTAAGCTCTAATATGCATTTAAAGAAAGAAAATTCAAAGCTGCTCAGTATTACAAATGAAATATAACAGCTCAGATCATTTTCAAAAGCCCAGGGGTGGATAGATATCTGGCTTCAAGCTTTGCTGACTCGAGGTGTTCATTTGTTATCTCTCTCCCATTCCCTCTCCTTTTAGAATTTTTCTCAAGATTCAGTTTTATTTATTCAATGTTTTAGAGTCTGTTGTAATTGTTTATTATCACAGCTGCTAAGACTTCCATGTTTTCTCATGTGTAACATTCCTCTAGTTCAAAAGTAGATAGTATATAAAATTTGCTCAGATAACTCCCACTTGTATCACTGTATTCTTTATCCAATTTCAGTGGGCCCTCCCTTTTTATCACCATCTTAGTGTTACCCACTTCCTGTAGGTTTTAAAATTTGTTTGCATAGAATTATATAAGTTTACTTTTATGATTTTTAGTTGCTCTATTTTAAACATCATCTCCTTTAATTTCTTATTTTTTCTGTATTTGGTCACCTATTTTAATGACCAGTTTACCTAGTAGATTGTCTTATTTTGCAATTTATCAAAGAATCAACGTTGGAATTTATGTATCAGTTGTGTTGTTTCTGTTTTCAAACTCCCTAATTTCAGATTTTAAATCCTAACATCTTACCATTTTTTTCAAAATTTTTGAATTGTATTTAATTTATTTTTAGTCTCTCATTTTGTTAATATATTACTTAAACCTATACATTTTCCTATGACCATTATTTTAGCCATCTTATGAATTTTTATATATAAAGAGTTCATGATAATTTTTTTCTAGAAATAAGTGTAAGATTAGTTTGTATTTGCCCTTGATTAAAGAAATATTTAGTAGACATTAATTTTTTAATTGTCAGGTAAAAGTATCTTTTTATTTTGTTTTGTTCTTAATTTCTAGTTTTAATTGCATTACCATAAAGATGTTGTTTGTATGATTTTTATATCACAGTCCTTATTAAAGCTGTGGTTTTTTTAAATATATTTTTATTGATTTCAGAGAGGAAGGTAACGGTAGAGAAAGACAGAAACATCAATGATGACAGAGAATCACTGAGTGGCTGTCTCCTGCATGCCCACATGGGATCGAGTCCACAATCTAGTCACGTGCCCTGACCAGGAATCAAACCATGACCTCCAGGTTCATAGGTTGACACTCAACCACTGAGCCAAGCCTGTAGGGCTATTGAAGTTTTTTTTGTGTGTGTGTGCTATGATTTAGACATAGGTACATAAGAGTTAAATAAATTGATTTTCACAAGTATTCCATAAGCATTTCAAAGAAGGTATATACATTCATGTGTGTGTATATACATATATATATCTTCATATATATATGAATACTTAAAATAATAAATATATATACATATATGTGTGTATATATATATCTTCATATATATATGAATACTTGAAATAATAAATATATATATATACATATATGAGCACTTGAAATAAGTGTATTCATAGATATTTGTTCCTCAATAGTAGTATATATGTGTTCATTAAAAAATCTTTCTTACTGATTATGCTATTTATGTCTTCTATATGTTCAATTTCTTTAATAGACTTGTTACTCTTAGATTAAGATAGGTAAATCAAGGTTCTATACTGTTTAGTTTATTTCTACTTTTCCTTACATCCCCTTTGGTTTCAATATTATTAAGGTGGCCAGGATGTTATTTGGTGCACAGATTTATAAATTTTTATATCTTAATTATGAAATGTCCTTTTTACATTATAATGAATGCTTTTTCTTTTTTTAACGCTTTTTGTGCTTAATTGTGTCATGTCATGCATCACGATCACAAGCACTGGTTACATTTTGTTTGTCAGGTGACCCTGGCATTTTTTGTTGTTGTTAGGCTTTTGAAATCACTTTTAGATATATTTATTGAATAGTGCATACAGCTGGGGTTTGCTTTTTGTGCAAATCTGAAATCCTTCTTCTCTTAGGTGTGACTTCAATTATAGTTATTTATATAATGCATTTATGCTTGCCCTCAGTTGTTCTGGCTTTTTTAAATGTAATATTTATTGTGGGTCTGTCACAAAATGGGTAGTTTCTGATTTTTTTCTTTTATAAATGTGTTTGGTTTGGTTTGAACTTCTTCTGGTCTTTAAGAAGCTTAACACTTTTTTTTTTCTAGTGGTTAACTTATGTTAATGTCTTTACACAGTGTTGATACGCCTCTTTTCCTTACTCTGGCATCTTCTGGTTTTCTGTTTTGTTTTATTTCCAATGTATTTCCATTACTTCCATCTTTTATCTCAGAGACAATCAAATAGAGATAATTCTGCTTTCCCTTCTTTCTCTTCTCCCATTTTTCTTTGCTACAATATTTCTACAATACTTGTTGAACTATACAACAAAGACACATTCCTCTCCTTACTACCCATTTATTTTAGTCTTAGATCCTCAATTGTACATTAGTTAGTGCTTACCACCTGTTTTTTTGCTTAAATTCCTCCACCATCTCTTGGACAGCTGAAGCTCATCCTCTATTGTCCTGCTAGCTCTGCACACTTTGACATGTTGTTTAGAATCTGCATGTGTGTGGATGAGGGGTGGACAGAGGGAGGCTGTTTTGTTTTGTTTTATTTTATTTGTTTTTACTTCCCTCTACTCACTGCTCTGTTCCACTGGTTCTCAAATCTGTTCCTATTTGCCACTCAAAATCCAGTGTTTCCTTCCAGGGTAAACCCAAATGTATATTTTGTAAATGTGTTCTACCATCACTCAGATTCTGCTGCAAGCTCCCATACTCTGGGCTATCCCTACAGAGGAAGTTTATTTGAAAAGATTATTTTTATTCTCTTAAGTTTCAGGCTGTTCTAACCAATAAAACTCCCAACTTCAATATGAAAGTAATCTATTACAAAGACTGTCTTTTAAAATAAAAAGTTTGACAATAATTTTAATAAATATAAGAGGAAAATGGAAAGCACTAAAACTGTGATCATTTAAATTGAAATGGTATAAATATGCTTATTTGACAATATAGAATTTCATACTTTCAACAATAATTCATATCCAAAGTATTCTCAGTGTTTCTGCCACCATCTGTTTACCTCAGGGAAGAAAAGTCCACATTTTTCTTGTGCTTAGATGCATAGTAAACTGATTTAAAATGTGTGTCCCAAAGACTACACTGTAACATCCCAATTTATATTTACAGATGCTTTAGCCCCAAGGGTTTCTCAAATAAATGTGAAAGAAGAAAATCCAAAGCTTAACAAAAATAACCTTAGTGATTCTTAACATAGATATGAGTCAAAAGTATTTATTTGTTTTAATTATGGCTACATATTTTATTTGAATGCATTCAGCATTTTTTTTTTGCAATAAACATAGGTGATTTATTTTTTTTAATTTTTTATTGATTAAGTTATTACGTATGTGTCCTTATCCCCACGTTACCTCCTATCCCCCACACCCATGTCCTCACCCCCCTGTTGTCTGTATCCATTGGTTAGGCCTCTATGCTTGCATATAAGTCTTATGGTTGATCTCTCCCCCTTACCCCCACCCTCCCCTACCTTCCCTCTGAGGTTTGATGATCTGATTGATACTTCTCTTTTTCTGGATCTAGAAGGAGTTCTTACCATTTGCAACAGCAGGGATGGAACTGGAGAGCATTGCGCTAAGTGAAATAAGCCAGTCAGAGAAAGATAAATACCACATGATCTCACTCATTTGTGGAATATAATGAACCGCATAAACTGATGAACAAAAACAGAGTCAAAAGTATTTAAGCTCCTTAGGTATTAGTTTAAATTTCTATGACACTCATTATTGTCATTTCTTTTTTTTTTAAATTAAATCTTTATTGTTCAGATTATTACATTTGTTCCTCTTTTTTCCCCCCATAACTCCCCTCCTCCCAGTTCCTGCCCCTCCCTCCGCCCTCACTCCCCACCCACTGTCCTCATCCATAGGTGCATGATTTTTGTCCAATCTCTTCCCCCATCTCCCCACGATTTTTGTCCAATCTCTTCCCCCATCTCCCACACCCCTTCCCCCCCCAAAAATAGTCAGTCCATTCCCTTTCTATGTCCCTGATTCTATTATAATCACCAGTTCATTCTGTTCATCAGATTATTTATTCACTTGATTCTTAGATTCACTTGTTAATAGATGCATATTTGTTGTTCATAATTTGTATCTTTACCTTTTTCTTCCTCTTCCTCTTCTTTTTTTTTTTTAAATATATTTTATTGATTTTTTACAGAGAGGAAGGGACAGAGATAGAGAGTTAGAAACATCGATGGGAGAGAAACATCGATCAGCCGCCTCCTGCACATCTCCCACTGGGGATGTGCCCGCAGCCCAGGTACATGCCCTTGACTGGAATCGAACCTGGGACCCCTCAGTCCGCAGGCCGACACTCTATCCACTGAGCCAAACCGGTTTCGGCCTCTTCCTCTTCTTAAAGGATACCTTTCAGCATTTCATATAATCCTGGTTTGGTGGTGATGAACTCCTTTAGCTTTTCCTTATCTGTGAAGCTCTTTATCTGACCTTCAATTCTGAATGATAGCTTTGCTGGATAAAGTAATCTTGGTTGTAGGTTCTTGGTATTCATCACTTTGAATATTTCTTGCCACTCCCTTCTGGCCTGCAAAGTTTCTGTTGAGAAATCAGCTGACAGTCTTATGGGTATTCCCTTGTAGGTAACTGAGTTTCTTTCTCTTGCTGTTTTTAAGATTATCTCTTTATCTTTTGCTCTTGGCATTTTAATTATGATGTGTCTTGGTGTGGTCCTCTTTGGATTCCTTTTGTTTGGGGTTCTCCGCGCTTCTTGTACCTGTAAGTCCATTTCTTTCACCAGGTGGGGGAAGTTTTCTGTCATTATTTCTTTAAATAGGTTTTCAATATCTTGCTCTCTCTCATCTTCTGGCACCCCTATAATTCTGATGTTGGTATGCTTGAAGCTGTCCCAGAGGCTCCTTGCACTATCCTCGCATTTTTTGATTCTTTTTTCATGTTGCTTTTCCGGTTGGGTGTTTATTGCTTCCTCGCATTTCAAATCATTGACTTGATTCTTACGCTCCTCTGGTCTGCTGTCGGGAGTCTGTATAATATTCGTTATTTCAGTCCGTGTATGCTTAATTTCTAGTTGGTTCCCCATCATAACATCGAGGGTCTCATTAGTTTTCTTGTAGATCTCATTAAGTTTATCGGCAGCTTCTAAACAGTTCTTGAGAGACCTTAAAAGTGTGGTTCTGAACTCTATATCTTCCATTGACAATTTTGTCCTGTTTCTTTGTCTCCACATTTTGTTATGCTTTCTTGGTGCACCCCCTAGTGGTCTTTGTGCGCAGTCTTGTAGTTAAGCCTTGATTGTTGTAGCTAATACCAGGGAGGGTTTGACCTCCAGGCCAAGTGGCTGTGAGAATCAGCTGTGTCTGCAGTGAGAGTTCATTATTGTCATTTCATACTTAAAAATTCTCATATCTATTAGGGAATCTCCAGATTAAAAAAGAAACAGCAAAAATATTCCTGAATACAATGACATTTGATGAAATGAATTGGGATTCCTTTGACATAAAAAAAAAAAAACCCTCATTTTTTTAATCAATGAAGGCAGCTAGAAACCACTTCTTCCCCTTTACAATGTACATTTCATTTTTTCATGCATATATTAAGGAGAGATTAACTACAAAGTGTGTTTCCCTTTTGTTGGAAGCATCAGATTAGGTGAAAACAATCTTCTATGACCTGGTGATGGACATCAAATTGCCTAAGATTAGTGTGGAGTTGGAAAAGGTAAATGAATAAAAATGTGTACTTTGTAGTTAAGTACAAAAATATTTCTATGTAGCCCTAGCTGGTTTGGCTCAGTGGATAGAGGGCTGGCCCTGGGACTGAAGGGTCCTGGGTTCAAGTCTGGTCAAGGCATGGTAAAGGGCATTCCTCGGTTGCAGGTTTGGTCCTCGGCCCTGGTCGGGGTGTATGTGGGAGGCAACCAATTGCTGTGTCTCTCTCACATAGATGTTTCTCTTTCTTGTTTCTCTCCCCCACCCTTCCACTCTCTCCAAAAATCAATGGAAAAATATCCTCTGGTGAAGATTAACAGCAACAACAAACATTCATATATATATATATATATATATATATATATATATATATATATTATCCTTTTTCCTAAAGTTATAGCTATTTTTTGGAAAATAGAAGTTTTTTAATAACTATCACAGATATTAGGATAAATTATACCAAGGGACCATAAAATAAGATTGCTTTAGCTGTATCAAATAAAAATGGCTATTACTTAAAATATGTCCCTTTCATTTTATATGGCAGGAATGATTTCACAGGATCAGAAAATAACATAAGCAAAATATTTTCAAAGACATTTTTAATGTCATTTTCTCTCTTGATCTTCTGCTCTAAACCTAATAAATAACACAAAATTAAAAAAACAGTTAAAATGGTTACATATATATATTTTTTAACTTTGTAAAGGTTACTTTCCAGAGATTGAATGCTGATAACCAAATTAGTGACCCAGGATAAAACAAGTAATGTTATTTAACAGCAACAAACAATTTAGGCTATAATAAAGAATAAAAAGCTTTTATTTCAACAAAGGAGAGATTGCAATCTAGAACAGAGATTCAGGTAACAACCTAAATTATTCTCCACAGGAAACAAAAACAACAACAACAAAAAAAACTCCAAGGATTATAAAGAGCACAACCAGAAGAATTATTCCCATTAAGGTCTTCCATTTAAATAAAGAATATCAGGTAAATAAGCTGGGATTGGTTAGGCCATTATGTAAATGGAGAATTCTGGCTGTTGAAATGGATTGGTTCCTTTCAACATGAAGGATGCACATGGTCTGGTCACCATAATGAGGAGGAAATAAGGTCCTGCATGCCCATGTAGCAATCGTTGTTCATGGGAGGGGCATGTAGGCCTCTCAGGGGAGAAGAATGATTTTTTAGGGAAGGCGAATGGGCTCTGAGCAGAACAGATGGGAGTATGACAGTTCGTGATAAAGTTTCTGGTATGGTGTTGCCTTCTAGTCTCCACTCCTGTGATGACTGACTCCTGTGAGTCAGTCTTCCTGGTTGATGCAACTCCTGGGAGGGAATTTATGACAACTGAATTTCTTTTGTAGGATGTGTCTTAATGTAGATAAAGAGAGTTCAGAAAAACCTCTCTCTGCTTTTACTTTTTTTCCAAGTGACTAAAGCCCAAAATAGTCAATGTGCCAAAGTGACATATTTTAGGTTGCCATATTTTGATGCCCCTCACACTCTAAGAACACCTTCCATGTTGAAGCATGACTCATAAACCCAGATCAGCCCTTGCCAGGACATCGACGCCTCTTATGCCTGTTTCATCATCTCTGTTTTTATGATAATAAGTCCCTTGCATGCTCCGCATGTCATGGTACAATTCAAATGGAGTGGCAGTTCTGAAAGCAATTTGACAATTCAAAAGCCCCACACAGATGCTCAATCACATTTGTGAAATCCTGGGTTTTCTTTTGCAGTGGGAACTAATGGATAACACTCTCCAGCCCCAGGACGTCTGTCTGTATTTTGTTCCCTCAGTTTGTACACACAGAAAGATGCTGGGAATAATGTTCATGTACAGTGAAAGGTGCTTGTCTCTGCATGGTGGGATTGTGGATGTTTTCATTTTTCCCCTTACAGTTTCTTGTATAGTTGAGTAGTTTTACTAGTTTATGACACATAAATTATTTTTACAAATAAAATTTTTAAGCCAAACTTAAGCACAACAAAGCACAAATAGAAAATTTCTAATATATTATTATACCTATGACAACTTTCAATCACCATAATATATTCCACAAAATTAAATGTCCCAATAGACAATTTATACAAAGAATAAAAGTTATAACATGCAAATCTAAATAAAATTATGTTTGTCATTGTAAACTGTTGAAAAAGAGTCAAAATGAAGATCTTCAGACTGTGGAGGGGGGGGAGGGCACATTACTGAAAATTAGTAACAATAGGAGTAACAGCTGGCTTCTCATGATAAAAAATGAAAGCCATAAATTATAAGCTGATTCTAAAATTCATATGAAAATGCAAAGAAGCAGCAATTACCAAGGTAATCTTAAAAAAGAAAAAGAAGAAAAACTTAAAGATCTATGCTCTCAGGTATTAAGACTGATTTCAAAGATATATTAATGAAGACAATGCATTGCTAGAGCAAGGAGGAAAATAGGCTGATGAAAGAGAACAGAAAAAATTTCATGTATATAATCACCTGAGCTTCTTTGTTGTTTTTTGTTTTGGGTTTGTTTTTTTTTTACTAAATGCATCTGTAATGCAGTAGGGAAAGGATGGAACTTTCTATAAATGATGCTGGAACAAATTTAAAATTTTAATCACCATAATATCCTCCTATACTTCAAAAAAAGAATCTTAATCTACCCCACACAGCACACAAAAATAAATCCCATATGGGCTAAATCTAATGTGAATAGTATAACAAAGATTTTAGGGGAAAAAAAACATAAATAAAATCTTCATGTATCAGAAGTATCTGTAGTTAGCAATGGAACAGGAACTTTTTTATGTCACTTAATGTAATGGAACTTTATGTATTTTTCTGGAAGCAATTGGATGATATCCAGCAAAAGCTTAAAAAATAGATACCTTTTTGTCAAATACAAAATTTCCAAGAGTCACTCCTATAGAAATAATAAAAAAATATAAAAATAGGCTTATATCAAAGAATATTTATTCCAAGGTATTTCTATATGTAGAAACTTAAAACTAATTATTTAGATAAATAAATATTTAAAGAACTATATCATAGTATGGATATTGATGGAATGTTCAAAGCCATTTAAATTCATGCATTTAGATGGCATTTTCTGACTATTACTATGTTAATTTAAATTTTAAATGAAAAGATGGTTATAAAGAAATATATAAAGTAATTTAGTTATACTTCATACAAGATTGTATTATATATGAAGGTAAACTAATGTTGTTTTTTTCTGAATAAGGAACTTATTTCCTGTATTATTTTTTTGTATATTCTTCTTTGTTTTAAAACGTATAGTGCTTTTTATAATGGAGTAATGAATGAATTTCAAAAGCACCATTATACTAACATCAAAACACATTTTAAAGCAGGCAATTAAAAACATACAATTTATATACATCAGTTTTTGCATTGCTTCTTATTTCCACTTTAAGTTAATGTATTCCTTTAGCTTTTAAATCGATTTCCATATTGCTGTACCATAAATTGCTGAATTTTTCTTTACGTTGTTTGCTATTGAAATTATTTCTAATTTATTCTGTACTCTCTCTATATAAAAGGCTAATATGTGAAGTCTCCCCTCTGGAGTTCCATCAGGAGACTGGGAGTTCAATTGCTCACTATGACATATGCTGACCACCAGGGGGTGGCACAGAACATGGTGCTGAGGGAGCAAGGGAAGAAGGAGGCAGGCAGGAGGAAAACCTGATTGGCCCTGATCGCCAGCCAGGCCTAGGGACCTTACCCGTGCATGAATTTCATGCACTGGGCCTCTAGTTTCATGTAACACCACAACAAACATCTTCCAGATGTAGTTTTTGCTACTGTTAAATCAGTCCCTTACTATAAATTCCCAGAAGTGAGAATATCAGGTCAAAAAATATAATGAAATATCCAGCAACATTTTATTTATTGAACAATATTTATTTACTACTTAGTAAGTATGCTCTTAGGTACACAGGGGATACGATATCTGGGTGTTGTAATAGTTCAGAGGATAAGAGTGAAATTAATATTTTAAAAAAGCAAACATTAAGTATATGCCATCAGATTAAACCACAGCCACTTCACTCATTTAGATCACTCTACCTCTATGGATTCCACATACTTATCAGAGATTTGTCTCTGGCTGTTGGCTGAGACTTAATTCAGGCCAATATTCCCTCAGCACCATGTTCTGTGTAAAGAAAGCTATTATCTTTAAACTAGAGGCCCGATGCACAAAAACTCGTGCAAGAGTAGGCCTTCCTTCTCCCGGCTGCCGGCACCTGCTTCCCTCTGGCACCCAGGACCCGGGCTGCTTCCTTCCAGCCACTCGTAGGCACCTGGGACCCAGGCTGGCTTCCCTCTGGCCCCGCCTTCATCAGGAAGGTCATCCAGGATGTTGTCTGGAAGACTTCCAGTCTAAATAATATATTACCCTTTTATTATTATAGATCTTGATAGGATATGCTGCCTTTGTAGCACAAAATTCCACTGCTTTTATTGTCACCATGTATTAAGTTTATATCAAATTGGCTATCTACTATTTTCACTGCCCCATTGAGATCATCATGTATCTCTCTGCTCCAAAATACCAGTTTAACTCTTTCCTTTAGATTAGTGCTCTCCAAGTGTATTACCTTGTGTTTTCTAGGCTGTGTCTAATTTGGTTATGTTCTTTATATCTCACACTAGCTGATCACTCAATTAAGTGTAACATAATTGTTTGAAATCTGCTGCTACAGTTTGTTTTGGAATAGTTCCCTGGACTCTAAATACCTGAGCATGAAAATAATTAAGATGAAGTATTGAGTACAATTGACTTTCCTGTACAAAATATTCAGTATGCTCGTTAGATTAAGGGCACTTTGGCTTCCTCTGGATGGCATTAAAACCTATTTTGTTGCTTCTGTACATTCTGTAAATCCTCTTGCTTACACATTTATTTTCATTGACAATAGCATAAATTTATTCTATTCATGTTATCCAGAATTCTTTTAAGTTAGAACTAAGTTGGAATTGTCTTTAAAAAGTGAGTTTTAATAAACACAGTCACAAGGAACAATATTTAACCAGTTTATATCATTGTAAATGAAATCAGAGTTTTCAGGGTCCAACCAGGTAGCTTTGTCCAGGAGACAAATGTAATTCCACGAACTCGATGACTTACGATTCTGGACCAATTGATCTGTATTACAAAGGAATGAGCAAGTTAATTGTTGTTATTAAGGAGACAGGTAACGATGTCTATACATTCCAAAACAATGACAAGACATTTCACTTCAACTTACGATATGTACAAATATCATATTTCTTATAACATAAAATTGTATCCAGTATTAATACAGTATCAATTCCTTGGATCTATATTCTTGGTTTAAGACTAATGAGGATAAATTGGGACATTGCAATAATGGTAATGAACATTGATGAGATGCCCTCTCAACCCTCTCCTTACAGAAATGTTCATGTCATCTGTACCCAGGATATACCGGGCCAACAGCTGCCTCACATTTCCCCCACCAAGGAAACCTCTGATAACAGAAAAAAAAGAAAAGGCAATTGTTAAGCAGAGAGATCCTTGACCATAAAGAGAATTCTGGTGGAGAACCCGACCCTCTGCTCAAATTACATATCTATATCTGTATATTCAACTTCAAGTGACAAATGAGAGTGGGAATTGAGCAAATCCAATACTTTCCTTTTCCCTTTGTTCTTATATACAGACTAGAGGCCTGGTGCACAAAAATCCATGCACTCTCGGGTGTGGGGGGTGTCCCTCACCTGTCCTGCACCTTCTTGCAGTCCAGGATTCCTCACAGTCCAGGAGCCCTCGCTCCTTATTGCCCACCTGCTTGCTGCTCTGTACTGCTCGGCTCGCTGCTCCTTAGTGCTGCCTGGGGGGTGGGAGAGGCTCCTGCCACCACGGCTACCCTCCCAGCTTCTGGCTGAGCAGTGCTCGCCCTGTGGGATTGAACTGACAACCAGGGAGCAGGGGCTGCATTGAGCGTCTCCCCCTGGTGGTCAGTGCATGTCATAGCGACCAGTTATTCTGCTGTTTGGTCGATTTGCATATTACCCTTTTATTATTAGAGATAAAATAATTATTTTTAATGAAAATGTTTCTGTGGTCTTTATTTCCATAATATTATGAAACTTGCTACAAAAATCAATGTTTGCATAAAAAGGGATTTAATTACTGAAATGGAAAAAATATATATATAAAATGATTGTACTCAGAGTGCTGTTCCATAGCAAAGAAAATAAAAAAATAATTCAACATTCACTTTCAACAGAATGAATTTTGAAAAACATTGCTATAATCTCTTGAGTTAAAATATCAAATCATTATCAGATTCAATGTAACTGGTTTTTCTATTTGAGTATTTGATGCCACAATAAATAACTGGCATATTTAACTAAGAATTCCTTCTGCTGAGGGAGACAGTATATTCACAGTTGTTGCCTCATTTTTCACACATGCATAAAAAACTTGAAGTTGAAAATGGACAAAATTAATTTGGAAGACATTATTTGATCTAAATAAAAAGTCATGCTTCACGGAGAAAAATATATCACACTTTCTGCAATCACATTTTTTATTGTTATTTGGAGGCACAGCTTTAAAATGACTACTAATTTTTAGTTTTTAAAGTAATGTTATTGCTACTTTATCAGATTTTTGTTTTCTTAGCTTTATTTGTGCAGTGATATCAATATGCTTTTGCTGGAAGTCTTGCCCAGCCTCTACTTCACACGTAGAAGTATCACTCAGCCTCTACTTCACCTCCAACCAATGATTTACAACTGACTCCGCTTGCAAGCTTCTTCTGTCTCCCCAGCATGGCACGGGTCATGGCACTATTGGTTGGTATACTAAGTGGCTGTCAGGGACAGCAATGTCTAATACTTCTCTCATTATCACCTGAGATCAAAATTGACTCTTTCTAGCCATTTGTGCTCAAAGGCCTTTCATTTTATTAGTGAACACCTTACAACGTTGTCCTTGAAGGGACAAGTTAGATAAATTGCATCTGGAAAGAATTGGAGAGAGACAGGTTAATGCCGGTTGTTTTTCAGATTTAATCATGTGTTAAAGTAAGTACTTTGTTCTTTGCTCATGTGTCGCACATACAAATAGAAGAGATGATAGCAAAAACTGGAAATATAAAATATCAGGGCAAGTGTGATATCCTTCTATAGAACTATTAATAAACTTTTTTAAATTAAAAAAAATAAAACTAGACAGATGCTAAAAAGGATGGGAAACATTGACAATAAGTATAAATTAGAACTGCCCATGCAAAATGAGACCTGTGTACACCCCATCTAATGCCCATGGTGCTTCTAGTTTCAGGAATTAGTGATCTTCCTCTAAGACGCGTTACAGCTCATCCCATTTTGCTTTTCATCCTGCTTTCCCAGTCATCATTATGAAAAAGGATCCCTGAACCCTTTTCCCATATTGTATTTGCATGTATATCCTTGACAATCATTCAATCTCCCATATTTCTCTGTTCTTCAACACTATTGCCCTGTGCCCTTTAAAATTTAGTCAGTCGTTAAACTATTTATTTCAAGTTTCTCCCATGAAACAAACCTGTCTGTCTCCCAGTAAGACTGGTGTTACCTTTGAAGTCTCCTGGAGTAATGACATTTTTACCCTTCAGCTCCCATGTAGAGAACCTCAGGTCCTGCAATGGACCTGGGTGTCCTCTGTTTCTTTCAAACCATCCCCGCCTCCCTCCCCCTGCTACCCCCCAGCTGCTTTCTTCCAAAACTCCAGATTTTCAAAGTTCATTACATCAGACTACATCACTTACTTTTATTTCTTGTGGTCCTGGATGTACCTCTCACTGATGACTTGGTCTTGTGTCAACACAACTCTAATGGCCCTGAAGGGAGCATGTGCATTCTTGTGAAGGATAACTTGACCCAGGCATCCTGAACCACTTGGATTAAAAATAGAGGGATAAGAAATTTGGAAAAAGAATTTGGGACTTCAATATCATTGAACTTTAATTCATAAGCACAAGAGTATTATAATTTCAGACTTAAATGCCTCTGACTTTAATGTTTTTGCATTTTAACTCAAAAGAGAATTTCATTTTCAATTTTATTTTCTTCCTGGAACTCATTCCAGGACATTATATTTGAATTTGAAGCAAAATACATTGTTGGCATTTTATTATTGGAAAATATGCATTTGAAGTATGTTAATGTTGTCATTTAATTTCATTTTAGTATCGCTGAGAGACTCTATTGGATAACATGACTGGCTACAATTTGTGATGGAACATATAATAGAGAATGGATTTTCAGCTTTGGGTAGTTTAATTAACAGTATATTTTTGACCACATTAGAGCTTCTTAAGGCCAAAATTTACATAGATTCAATATTATTGAACAATAAATAGTTGGTATTAGGGAGGCCCTTCATGAAGGTAGGAGGACTTTCTCCACACTTTTTTGATTTTCTGCTTTTCAGAAGAAAGAGATGTACCTGTCATTTCCTCAGACTTGAGGAAGCCCAAGTTGATATAGAATACAAAGCTGGGACTGTTCAAGTACCCTTATTCCTTTCTCCTCATGCTTTCTTCAGTGGACAAGGATATCTGTGGTCATAGCACCACTGGCTTCTTTCTACTCTTTCACTCCCCTAGTATTCAGTGAGTACCATGTGCCAGGGACTGTCCTAAATGCTTTCTATGAATTAACCCATATTAATCTTAGGAGGTACATTGGATGGTGACAATGTATTATGTCAATAGTATGGAATGTTATTACTTTTCATACTATACTAATAAGATACAGAGAGGAAAAATAATTTTTCCAAGACTGCCAGTGACAGTTATGTTGCCAAATCAAATATCCAGTTCTCAGTCTCTGTTATATACAAGAGCTTTCACAAATAGTTGAGCACTTCCTTTTTTTTGAAACATGTTTGTTGTTGTTTGGTTTGGTTTGGTTTGGTTTCTTTTACCCCACCAACTTATTTATTTATTTATTTGTTTGTTTATTTATTTATTTATTTATTTAGAAGGGGAAGGGGGAGAGAAAGAGATTTATTTGTTGTTCCTCTTTTTTATTCATTCATTGGTTGATTCTTGTATATGCTCTGACTGGGAATTGAACCTGTAATTTTGACATACGGGGGCAATGTTCTAAGCAACTGATCTACCCAGCCAGGGCTTCCCACCAACTTCTGATTGCCCCATTTTCCCAGTGACCAGTTCCTCTTAATCCTCTTTGGTGGGTCCTGTCCCACTGCTTAATCTGCTGATATTGGAATTCAGTGGGTCCTAGTCATGAACTGGACTCTTGTGAATTTCTGCATTCAGTTTCTGAGTAATCTCATCTGAGAACATGTCCTTATATGTCATCCAAATGCTAATGACATACATATTTATGTCACTGGCCCTCATTTTTACCTTGAAAGCCAGAAGTATATACCCAAATACTTCATTGCAATTTCAATATTGATTTCTAAATAGCTTTCAAACATATGTTCAAATAGAGCTATTGAATCCCTACCACACAATTCCATCCTGCTCTTATCAAAACAGTCTGAATCATCTGTGATTCCACCCTTTCCATCATGTAAATGCATGTAAAAGCACAGAAATGTTACATATCAAAGTAACAAATGTTGTTGATTCTAGGATGTGTGTTCATGGGAAAAGAAGGATAGGTTACAGTGTGTATTTGTGTTTTGCATGTGTTTTACCACAAGAAAGTGGTAAAATGGGGCTTTTACATTTTTCTCAATATGCTTCTTTATTACTTGAATTTTTAAAAATAAAGATGTATTCATCCATTTCTTTATAATTAAAAAAATATTTAAAAATTGAAGAACTGATTTCTATGTCCACTATAAAATTGCTAGCTTCCATTTTTCTATAACCCTTCTGTTTCACCTAAATGAGACCAAACAGTCCCAGTTCTGTAGTGACTTCATTAAAATATTATTGACTTAATGTTTGTTTGTTTGGTTGAGTCTGTAGCTTTAGCTTTTTGGTTTTATCTACCAAAAAACCAAATGATATCCTATATAATAAAAGCCTAATATACTAAGTGTCTGGTCATCCAGTTGGCTGTTCAACCAATCAAAGCATAATATGCTAATGATATGCTAAGGCCACTCAATTGCTCACTAAAATATGCACTGACCACCAGGGGGCAGAGAGTTGACTGGTCAATGAGTCACTATGATGTGCACTGACCACCAGGGGGCAGACGCTCCAACCAGTAGGTTAGTTTGCTGCTGGGGTCCGGCCAATCAGGACTGAGAGAGATGAGCCAGATATGCCCTGGAGCCCTCCTGCGGACGGTCCCTCCCATGTCCTTCCCTGCCCTGATCGTGCACTGGTGGGGTCCCTTGGCCTGGCCTGCTCCATCTCACAATCTGGGACTCCTTAGAGGATGTCGGAGAGCCAGAATGACCCAACACTATGACACACACTGACCACCAAGAGGCAGATGCTCAATTGAGGAGCTACCCCCTGGTAGTCAGTGTGCTCCCATGGGGGAATGCTACTCAGCCAGAAGCAGGGCTCATGGCTGGCGAGTGCAACGACGGTGGTGGGAGCCTCTCCCGCCTCTGCAGCAGTGCTAAGGATGTCCAACTGACGGTCATCAGTCAGATATCCCCTGAGGGCTTCTGGACTGCAAAAGGGCATGGCAGGCTGAGGGACCCCCTGCCCCAAGTGCATGAATTTTGTGCACCAGGTCTCTAGTTTTAAATAATGGATTGAAATCATTTTATTTTTTCATCACCTTATATAATTTAGACATCAAAACTGACCTCAAAATTTAAATAGGCTAACGGAATGAATTACTCAACTCAAGTAAAATAATTTTAAAAAGAGAATTCATTTAACTACTTGGGGCCCAGTGCACAAATTTGTTCACCTTGAAAGGAATTGTGGGCCACGAGGCTGTGGTAGGCACAGGGGCAGGTCTCTGCCCATCATCCATGACCCCACCCGGCCTCTCCCATTGAGGCCCCTGGTCCCCTGTCTGCAAGCAACCCCACTCCCACCACTGCTGCTCCTAGGTGCTGACAGTGCCTGCCCCACTCACTCCCACTGATGCACGGAGCGATTAGGGCCAGCACCAGCAGCGGATGCAAGTGGGACTGGCACCAAAAGCAAGTGCGAGTGGCAACTGCTGGCCCAATCACCTCTCAGGAGCAGGGGGAGGTGGAGAAGCCCTCAGGCGTGATCAGGGCCAGCAGCTGCTGCTTGCACCTGCTGGTGTTGCTGAGTGATCGGGACCTGTGCCAGACACCGGCAGCGGGTGCAAGTGGTGGCTCCAGTGCCAGCTGCAGGTGCAAGCAGTGCCAGCGCTGGCAGTGGGTGCAAATGGTGGCTCCAGCGCAGGCAGCGGGTGTGAGTGCTAGGTGGGACCATGGTGCACAAGAGCAAAGAATTTTCAGTAACCACCAGAGGCTTGCCCTGATGACAGCTACCCGCACCCCACTTTGGTCTGGCATCCCCCCCCTCCCCCCACCGCTTACCTCCTCCACTATCCTGCTGCAGCCAACGCCTGCCATGTTCCACACACATCCCCTGGTGGTCAGCGCATGTCACAGCGACCAGTTGTTCAGTTATTTGATTGTTCCAGTTATTCTGCCGTTCAGTCTATTTGCATATTAGCCTTTTATTATGTAGGATCTTTGAAAATAACCTCTAATAGTCAAAATATTTTTAATGCATTTATTGTGCTTGTTTTAGGGACTATCATCACATTGTAAGGAATGTAATTTAAAAGAGGCAATAAATGAACAATACTTATTCTGGAAAAGAACGTTACGAATTAGCCATTAAATTCAATGAGACTTATATTTTACATCAAATTATTAGATTAAGCTTAGAACTGAATTTTACAGTAATAAAAAATTCCATCTGCTAATTTTGTGTAAAAGAGGTGATAAAAAGAAAATTAAATATACCTAAACATGATTTAATGTTTTTCTGGTAAGATCTATCATATATTATAGTGTTTATAAGATCTTAATTTTCTGTTTTGTGGAAGGTTTGAAAAAGATAGTTGGATTTGAATAATTACAGATAAGTTGACTATCCTAATAAGAAACTGGGTAAACTTTTAAATTTGGTTCTCTCATTTAGGCTTTATATTAAACAGAAAGAAAAAGCAAATATTAACTATTTAAAGAAACACTGAGGCAAATATCACTTAACACTTTTTTTTAAACTTCAGAGTAATTTGGAAACAGTTTGCTAAAACAATTATAGTATCAAGAAAATTTTAAGCAATATATTGCTATCCTAGATAACAAAAGGGTAATATGCAAATAGAGCAAATGGCAGAACAACCAAACAACCATTCAAAGCATAATATACTAATGATATGCTAAGGCTGTTCAACTGCTCGCCATGATGTTCACTGACCATCAGGGGGAAGACACTCCGACTGGTAGGTTAGCTTGCTGCTGGGGTCCGGCTGATTGGGACTGAGTGAGATGGGCCAGACATGCCCTGGAGCCCTCCCGTGGTCCCTCCCTGGTCTGATTGTGCACTGGTGGGGTCCCTCAGCCTGGCCTGTGCCCTTTCACAATACGTGACCCCTCAGGGGATGTTGGAGAGCTGGTTTCAGCCCAATCCCACAGGCCACTCCCCTTGGGAGGGTGCCAGACACAGGGATCATGGCTGGCAAGTGCTGCTGTGGCAGCGTGAACCTCTCCTGATCGGGACTGATTGGGCGCAAGCCTGAGGCAGGCACAGTGGGGCCAGGATGAACAGGAGCAGCAGATAGGAGCTGCAGGCAACGTTGGACTGTGGGCTGATCCCTGCAGGACACCCAGAAGGACCCCACCTGTGCAGGAATTCATGCACTGGATCTCTAGTCTATAATAATAAAAGCGTACTATGCTAATTAGATTGGACATCCTTTCAGATGTGAAGCCGGGGCTGCAGCCATGGGATGGAAGCAGCTACCGCAGCTGCAAGAGATGGATCCAGGCAGCCAGACCATGGCTGCGAGGTAATGAATCCAAGCATATGTCATGGCTGTGAAGGCCTACTCTTGCACGAATTCCCTGCATCGGGCCTCTAGTTTAAGATAATTGTTAAGCAAAGCATCAGTATCTTTAACTTCATGTATGATATGCCTTATTATAATTTAAAATGCTGCTAAATATATAGTCTACCTCTCCTATTTTGCAAAGTTCTAAGAAACTAAATCTCAGAAATACCTTCTTAAAAATTTTTTACAACTTATTATAAAGTTACTCCTTTTCTTTCATTACAAAAGTTTTCTATTGAATGATCTATACTTATTAAACCTAAATTCTCTTCTGGTTTGAATTTCAGTAATCAGTGTTCTGATCAAATAGTTACAGTGCATGTTATCAGCCATTTTGCTCTTAAATCTTGGTATGAATTATGACCTCACCATCACTGCCTTATGAACACTCTCGTTCCATTGATTTGTGATTCTGTGATCTTTAACCCCTTCTCATACTTTTCTATCCATTCCTTCTTTATCTATTTTATACACCCCCTCTCTTGTTGGAGTTATTCTCCAAAATTACTTTCTTGGCTTTCATGTTAGCCACTCTATACTATAGAATATGAAAAGCATGAAATATATTTTAGAAAGTGTTTAAGGAAATGTCAGTGCAAGATGTCAGATTGAGCACCTATGTTTATTCCTTCTCCCCACAGCACATTATCAAAATATGATAAAGGAGTAACCTCTCACAGGAAAGGTCACAGGCAATGACAATGAGAAAATCCAATAGATATTTTGAAGATGCAGCGTAGATGAAAGGGTGATGACAGATGACAGAGAAGGGAGGAAATAGAAATTGAGGATATGCACTCTAGTGGAGGCAGGATATTTTTCTGAAAATAATCCTGGAATGACACAGACTCATATGCAGCGAGTGGGAATGGTAGCAGAGAAGATCTGTGGAACATAGGGCTTCATCAGGCAGGCAGGCCACATTCTCCTGCCTTACCCAGACATGAAGTGAGATCAATCTCCAAGCATTTCAACCCTGGAAAAAACTCTAAGGGATCTTCTCTAAAATACTATTCAAACTGATGAGAGAAAATAGAACTTTCAGGAGACTGTCATTCATTCACCAAATATTTACAGCTTATGTACTCTGTGCCATTCCCTGATCCAGTTGCCAAATACACTGTTTAACAACACAAGTTTCAAAGTTTATTTCTTTATGAAGCTCACATTCTAGTAGGAATGACCAAAACAAAAGAAAAATAAAAAACTACAAGCTGCCGAAACCGGTTTGGCTCAGTGGATAGAGCGTCGGCCTGCGGACTGAGGGGTCCCGGGTTCGATTCCGGTCAAGGGCATGTACCTGGGTTGCGGGCACATCCCCGGTGGGGGATGTGCAGGAGGCAGCTGGTCGATGTTTCTCTCTCATCGATGTTTCTGGCTCTCTATCTCTCTCCCTTCCTCTCTGTAAAAAATCAATAAAATATATTTTAAAAAAAAAAAACTACAAGCTAATATCAGCTAATTATAAACACTATGAAGAAAAATTAAGCAGATAAAGGTAGCATGTGTGAGAGAGAGAGAGAGAGAGAGAGAGAGAGAGAGAGAGAGAGAGAGAGAGAGAGAGATTTAAGTTGTATAATCACGGTAAGCATAAAAGAGAAAGGTGAAGTTAAAGAGAAATTTCCCACAGAGATAAAATAGATAATTAAGGGCACAAAAGTTGTAAAATAAGAGTGGGGCACTAGTTAAAAAGAAACACAGAACAGAACTCCTCTTAAAATTAAATAAAAAGATTAAAAGATAAGGCAGAACAATCTCTAAGAATATAGAGCCAGTATGTAACGACTAAGACAATATGAGACATGGAGGCTCAGATCAAGGTTGAATTGCAGCACCAGGTGATTCCAGAGCCCAGGCTCTTTGCATCTGTTATATACTGATTCAAAATAAACATTTCCTTGTCCTTAAAATGGGTATGCTGATAAAACAGCCCGTGTTCTCTAAGTTGAGAGACAATGCACATAAAGGAGAATATAGATAAAAGATAGTAACTGGCCGGCCTGAGTGGCTCAGTGGTTGAGCATCAACCGAAGAACCAGGAGGTCAAGGTTTGAATTCTGGTCAGGCCATATGCCCTGGTTGCTGGCTCAATCCTCAGTGTGGGGCCTGCAGGAGGCAACCGACCAATGATTCTGTTTCATCATTGATGTTTCTATCTCTCTCTCCTTCTCCCTTTCTCTCTGAAATCAATAAAAATATATTTTAAAAAAGATAGTAACTGACACAGAACAGTTGTTTCATCCATGCTAGTTTTTAATTTTTGTTTAGACATTTTATTTTTAAATATCACATTATGATAAAAGTGAAATAAAAAATAATATAGAAGATCTTTTGAATTTGTGTAAAAAATAAAATTTTTTTTCCATATCTCTTTTTAAAATTTTATTGTTGAAAATATTATAGATATCCCTTTTTTCACCCTCATTGACACACTCCACCTCACATCCACACCTCCCAGGCTGTTACCACACTATTGTCTGTGTCCTTGGGACGTGCATATATGCATAGAAGTTCTCCTGTTAATCTCTCCCCACCCCCAACCCACCCCTCCCTTCCCTTTGAGATATGTCAGTCTGTCCCATACTTCTATGTCTCTGGATCTATTCTGTTCATTGGTTTTTTCATTAAATTCCACAGATGAATGAGATCATATGATACTTTATTAATATATTGCTATGCTCAGTCTTTTTTAGTTACCATTAATTTAATGCTGTCAAGTTTTACCTACTCTGTGTCATCACAAAATCTTTATTTTCAACCCTGATGTCTCCTAAGTTCTGGTTTAATATTTCCATTTGTTGCCTTCATAGTTCTAATTTATTTATTTATTGCTTTTAACCTACTCTTACCATTAAGAAATGTTGTAGGGTAATGAAATTTACCTTAAAATCAAAATTTTAAAAAAAGACTGTTAAAATCTATTCTAGCCTAAGTTGTGTGCCTCAGGCATGCTATTCAGTTTCTTCCCTTTTTGTTATCTAAAAGGAAAGTTAAAGATTTTATTATTTTTTATTTATTATTATTATTATTTTTGGCTTGGTAATGGTTTGTCTTTTTTATTATTATTATTAAATCTTTACTGTTCAGATTATTACAGTTGTTCCTCTTTTTTCCCCCCATAGCTCCCTTCTACCTGGTTCCCCCCACCACCCTCCGACCCCCCACCCCCGCCCCTCGTCCTCATCCATAGGTGCACGATTTTTGTCCAGTCTCTTCCCGCATCCCCCACACCCCTTTCCCCCCCAAGAATAGTCAGTCCACTCCCTTTCTATGCCCCGATTCTATTATAATCACCAGTTTATTCTGTTCATCAGATTATTTATTCACTTGATTTTTAGATTCACTTGTTGATAGATGTGTATTTGTTGTTCATAATTTGTGCCTTTACCTTTTTCTTCTTCTTCCTCTTCTTAAAGGATACCTTTCAGCCTTTCATATAATACTGGTTTGGTGGTGATGAACTCCTTTAGCTTTTCCTTATCTGTGAAGCTCTTTATCTGACCTTCAATTCTGAATGATAGCTTTGCTGGATAAAGTAATCTTGGTTGTACGTTCTTGGCATTCATCACTTTGAATATTTCTTGCCACTCCCTTCTGGCCTGCAAAGTTTCTGTTGAGAAATCAGCTGACAGTCATATGGGTACTCCCTTGTAGGTAACTGAGTTTCTTTCTCTTGCTGCTTTTAAGATTCTCTCTTTGTCTTTTGCTCTTGGTATTTTAATTATGATGTGTCTTGGTGTGGTCCTCTTTGGATTCCTTTTGTTTGGAATTCTCTGTGCTTCCTGGACTTGTAAGTCTATATCTTTCCCCAGGTAGGGGAAGTTTTCTGTCATTATTTCTTCAAATAGGTTTTCAATATCTTGCTCTCTCTCTTCTTCTGGCACCCCTATAATTCAGATGTTGGTATGCTTGAAGCTGTCCCAGAGGATCCTTACACTATCTTTGTATTTTTTGATTCTTTTTTCATGTTGCTTTTCCGGTTGGGTGTTTTTTGCTTCTTCGTATTTCAAATCTTTGACTTGATTCTTGTGATACTCTAGTCTGCTGTTGGAACTCTGCATAATATCCTTTATTTCAGTCAGTGTATGCTTAATTTCTAGTTGGTCCTTTTTCATAACCTCGAGGGTCTCACTAGATTTCTTGAGCGTCTCACTACATTTATTGGCGGTCTCACCAGACTTTTTGAGGGTCTTACTAAATTTGTCGGCGGTTTCTAGAAAGTTCTTGAAAAACTTTAAAAGTGTGGTTTTGAACTCTATATACAGTATTTTGCTTTCCTCCATTTTTGTCATTTGTGTCCTCTTTCTTTGTCTCTGCATTTTTTTTTTATGCCTCCCTGTGTTGATAGAGTGGCTTTCTGTGCTAGGTGTTCTATAGGGCCCAGTGTCTCAGCCTCCCCAATAACCTGAGGTGGACTCTCTTGGTGCACCCCTTTGTGAGCTTTGTGCACAATCTTGTTCTAGTTAAGCCTTAATTGTTGTAGATATCACTGGGAGGAATTGACCTCCAGGCCAATTGGCTGTGAGAATCAGCTGTGTCTATGGTGGGAGAACTTCTGTGCTGAAGACTTGCTTCAATGGGGCTTTGGTGCTCACTGAGTCTTCCCCCTGAGTGTGTCCCTTATGGATCTGAGGAGTTGTAATCTGGCTCTTGGATCTAAGGATGTGCTAATTTAGCCTCTGCCTGAGGCTACCCAGCAGGAGCTACAAAGAGATCTAGAGATTCCCCTTCCTTGTTTGGGGTTTGGAGGTGCCCAGATGAGGCCAAGCTGTGAAGCAATGCAAGCTGCTGTGGGGCCTTGGGCCTTCTCTTGGAAGTCCTGGGTCTGTCTGGCCCAGTTGCAGTTTGTTAGGTAATTTTCATATTGCAAAGGGCCAGGGCATTCATATGCAAAAGGCTCTGCCACTGCTTGGGTGGGGCAGGGTCTCAGGGGTTCTGCCCGCTACCAGACAGTCCAGTTTCTCCCCGTATGAGTCTGGGTCCCCAGAGACTTTCTGGAACTAGAGTTCAGAGCAGTTGGGGGCTTGAGACCCCCTCCTGATTCAAAAAGACAGCCGTGTCCTCAGTTGCCAGCCCTTGCCGTGTGCGCTTCCGTACCTCTGCACTTCCGCACCTCCTCTGAGTCTCAGTGCTTTTCTCTTCCCTTCTAGTTGTAGAATTTATACTCAGCCAGCCTTCCTGTGGTTCTGGATAATGTCCGTTTTGTCTTTTAGTTGTATTTTTAAGTTGTTGTGGGAGGCAGCAATTTCCAGTTTTTACCTATGCCACCATCTTGGTTTTTCTTGGTAATGGTTTTTCTTGACTGCAAATAATCGAAAGTTAAAGATTTTAACTCAATGAAGTAGAAAGTGCTTTCTAATCTAATTTTGCAACCAGATTACAGATTTATGAATCACCTATGCCCCTTCCCAGTTCCTTTATCTTCAGGCCAAAAAAAAAAAAAATGGCAACCTAGCTTGGATTCTTTTCTTATTAATTTCCTTCTGCTCTTACCAAATACTATCTAACCTTTGTCTGTTTTTTCTTAGTATCTAAGCTATTGCTGTATTGCCTCAGCTGGCCTTTCTTTTTAAATCTTCCATCCCTTCTATTTAACAATGCACGATGTTACCATCTCGGTTGTCCTAAAACATCATTTTGATTATTTTATTCCCCTCCTGAAAAAACTTTTGTGTCACTATGACTTTCATGAATAGAGCTCTTGTATTTGTTATTCAAGGACAAAAAATGCCAGGTCTAATTTTTAGCCTTTTCTTCTCACGGTTCACCACTCCAAACAACTTTTATGTCAACCTCACACAGGGCTTGTGTTTGTTTTATTTTTTTCTTTACCTCCATGATTTCCTCACACTTGTTTTTTCAATTTGTTTTAAATTTCACTCCCTATACAATACTCTGAATGCCGCTCATCCTTCAAAATCCAGCCAAGGTGCTTCTCCCTGTCTGCAGCCTGCACAGATTGTTTTCTTCGAGCTGCTTGAGCATGTTTTTCAGTACAACTAATGTATCCTTGTTAACGTATTCTTCTTCTTTATAACTATGTGCGTGTGTATCTTAAGACCTCTATTTGATTCCAAGGTTTTGGATGGGAAAATCATCCCCACAGCTCTTAGCGCGATGCCTGGCATTCTGAACGTCCTGTAAATATACACACCATGGATTAATGCATTTTCCTTGGATAAAACAAATAGGGTTTCCTTTATTTCATTTTAAATTCTATCAAAAAGTATATGATGATACCATTGTCATTTTGCAGCATTGATTTATCATTAAAATGTATTTTGGTGAGAAACAGCAATGATGTTAGGATGTGTTCACATATGTTAATCTCAATGTTCATAATAGAAACATGCTGTTCAAAGATGCTTCCTCAGAGAAATAAAAACTAAACAAGAAGGTATTAGACAACTATTTCTGATGATAAATTTTTTGAGAACACCCTGCAATTAAGTAATTACATAAACCTCACATTTCTCTGCAATTTTGAATTGTATAAGGTAACACAACTGCATGTCCCTCAGTATTACATCAGATAATAAAATTTCTACAGCACAATTTAGCAAATCCTCTGAAATAATTACATTTGGATAAGCCTCTTGCCTGGAATTCTAGCACTGCATAGAAGCTACTATGATTCATAAAATGATATATAAATATGATAGCCTTCATCTACAAACATAAAATTACTCATCTACTACCAGTAAAATATATGGCTGGTGTTTATACATATTCTGCTAGTGAATATTGATAGTCAATGATGAAATGTTTTTTGGCTTCAGATGACACACATTAGTCAAACTAAAATTTTTATAGAGAGATCTGGGCACTGAGAAGTACTATTGCCATTTAAATATGCATACTTTTTCTTCATCAAGGTTGAAATAGAAGAAAAATATTTAATTACACTTATTTGTAAAGTGGCTCACCTTGAGCTTGATAATTGCTGTCCTTTTTGTGGTGCTATCTTTTCTAAGTCAAAATTTCTCTACACATTCATAAAATTTCTGGTTAATATATTCGTATGCCTTGAAATCCCCATGCTATTAGAGCATAATTGTTACTTACTAATGAAACTGGTTCCCTTAAGGATGACCATCCCAGAAATATTTAAAAGGGCGATTGAGAAATAAATGATATGAAATAAAATATATTAGGGCTAAAAGCATGTTAGAACATGTAAGATGTATTAGAAGATTATATGTGTGATATGTACACCAAGATAATATAAAATTGAGAACACTTCATATACATATAAACAGTGGAGAAAGGAAATGACATCGGCTCCTAACTAAATAAAAAAAGAAAGTGATATTTTAAATTCTTAGACATTGCTGTAATGTTCCTGGCAGGCAGGGCCACAAACAATGAATATTTTCTTGACAAAGAGTTTACTGAAGATACAACAGTGATTTATCTCATTGAACAAGATGATCTTGTTTTATGTCTCTCATGCCACTAACATGATGATCTACTTATATAACGCTCAAAATGATACATTCTATATTCTAGTAAATTTCAGAAACCAACATAGTTTAAAATGTAGATAATAATATAGTTCTAATGGAAAATACACTTAGAAGATATTTATTACTTTCATATTAATGTAAATTTTTCACATACTGGCTATATAGAGCTCTAAACTCAGAACCAAAACCTTCAGAAAACTACATATAGACAGCCTGATGTCATGGTTACTTAAGAAAATGTTTCTCATCTATATTTATTTTATTCAGAATCTATTCTTACTTAACCCAGAGCATAAAATAGCATCATTTTATATATGATTAGGGTCTGAAGATTAAATCACACTACAAAAGAGCAAGAGAATACTTGAGATTAATTCAAGTCATTTTTGTCCTGAAAACTGTAAGTATTGTATCCCTGAGATTTTGCAGGCTTCTTCCCACCCTCCATAGTGACATGCTCTAAGGTGACAGTTCATATGTGATGGAGAGGAGGCATAGGCCTATCAGCTGACATAAGGATGCATAAGAAAGCAGACCTGCTCCCTCTCTCACATAGTACCACACAGTGGTGTGCCCCAGCCAGAGAAAAGGGACAGATATGCTCCTATGTTAGGCAGAAGAGAGGACCCTACTACAACATGTCTACTAACAACAGAAGTGCATGCATTTCTCATGTGCAGATTGCAGTAAATCCTAAAACTGCACACTGACAATTGAATAATGGAGCCACAGGTAAATGTGAATTTCTTTAAAGTGTCATAGTATTTGACTAAAATAACAATCAGATTAAAGTTATTTTGATCACTGACATTATAAAATTATTATACTATGTGGAATAGGTGAGAGAATAATTTGTGACCCAATTAACTTTTAAAAAGCTAAAGATTGTATCAAAATACGCTTGAATCATAACAGCCATGACTTTCAGTTTATCTAGCCATAACTAACATCCATCTATGTATCTAACCTCTATCCAACCATTCATCTATCCATGAAAAAGATTACACAAAGCCAGCATTATTGAGATACATGTGACATTCAGCATTCCATCACTGACTGCACCTGTAGTCCTGAAGAAACCATGTTCTTGCGATGAGTAAAAGCGGTGATTAGAATTATGCTCAGATAGATTTTCTTTGACATTCAGCTCCAAGCTTTCTATCTACATCTCCCATCTGTACTGATATTAATATAATAACCTTACCTGACCCAGAGCTGCAGGCATTCTATCTGAATCTGCATTTTCTTTGCACAATACTGCTAATTTTAGAGATGTGACCTTAACAGCAGTTGCAAGGAAATGGAGATCTGTCATTCTTCACTCCACTCCCTGGGCTCTTCTCACTGGAATAAGGAAAGAGGTCAGGAGAAGGGGATAATCTTGGATCCTTTTTAAGAACTAAGTCTGGATGTAAAAGGAAAAGAAAGCTCTGACCAGATGGCCCAGTTGGTTGGATCATATTCCATAGGACAAAAGAGAGGGAGAGAGAGAGAGAGAGAGAGAGAGAGAGAGAGAGAGAGAGAGAGATGTGGAGGAAGAAGGTAGGGGAAGAAATATACATATATAATGTCTCTGTGTCTCTTGATCCACTGCATTTCTTTTTCAAATTTTTTCCCCTTTTCTCTAGGTTTCTAAACACCAAGAAAAGATATGTGCAAAATACTAACATGTATTCATTTATTCTGTAGAAAATTTCAAGAACAAGTACTTTTCTGTTGGTGAGTACAGATGTCATAAACCTCATGGGAGTCACTCTCCCTTACATTGTAGAAATAACTTCTCTGCTTGCTACACACAAATAAGGTTGTATGAAGAGTAAACATATTAAACTCTAACTTACTCCCAGGAGACTCATAACAATTTTAAGTCCAAGAAAATCAGAGGAAAGGTATAAGCAATCACATAAACATACAAAACTTTAAAAAGAAAAAGAAGTACTTTTTATAAACATAGCCTTGAGCTATAAAGCTAGCTTAAATAACTGAACAGAAAATTATAAGTATACAAATATTCATATTTTTGAGATTGTTAAAATGTGGATATTTTGGAAATACATTTCCAGTCCTAGTTTCCTCTGTGTATACAAGATAAAACCCTCAACACTGTAAGAATTTTTTAAATGGAAGAGAAGAAAGAATCTCTGTCTTCATAGTCGACATATTTTCCCCATTATGTCACATAATGCGATTCTGACTTTATCTGCCAAACCTTCAGTAGTTAACCACAGACAATATTTTCTCTCATTGTGTTCCATTCAGTGGAGCATTGGGACTTTCTGGCTGAAGATCTGTAGGCTGTCCTTTTTGTTTTGAACCATATATAACCTACCTTGCATGTTTCATTTCTAAAAGCTTCCAGAGATTTCTTTACAATAGATTCACATTTGCAGGCATAATTTCTTATTTTTGTTTGTCAAGCAAGATAGGAAATGGACATACTAGATAGAATTTTTTTCTGAAGAAGGAAGCAAAGACTACTGAATAAAGAAGATATATGGCTATAGCTTACATTTCATAATTTTTTAAAAAATGATTCTCTTCAATCCAGGATTTTATGCTTAAACTGTGATTTTTTTCTTCATCTGATCTTCCCAAAATATCAAAACATCTTATTGCATTCCATGAATTCCAGAAGAAAATCCTCCATTTTCATGTGTCAGGTATAGAGGGATACATAGCAGTCTCTAGCAGAATTTCAAGTATATTTTATATATTTGGGAACAATACTATATTTAATTTGTACACTTATGCTATTGTTTTCCCTTTGATACAATTGTTAGACTGAATAAGTGGAGGGTAATCACCACATAATTTACCATATAGTTCTTCAACTGAGAATATAAATTCCACCCCTCAAAATTCTATTTTAACTTGACTGAGATTTTATTAGTACCTAGGATTGATCTGACATAGTTTTATCATAAACCACTAAACTAGAGAGTACATTCATGATAGAACTAAAAGTAAAACAAACACACAAACAAAAACAATGAAACTAAATATCCCTTGGGGAAGGAGAAAAAAGAAATATCCATAAATTTAATCTCTCATGAGTTGCTATGCATAGGCTGCTCCCTGACTCACCAGTACTCCACACCTGAGGGTTTTCTATTTAGTTATTGCCATAGACAAAATAATGGCTCTCTAACATGGCCATGTTTTAATCCTCAGGACCTGCATATAGGTTACATGGCAATGGGGAGTTAGGGCTGCAGGTGGTATTAAGTTTGCTAATCAGCTGACGTAAAAAATAGAGAAATTATCCTAGGTTATTCATATGGACCCAGTATAATCAAAAGGGCCCTGAGAAGTGGAGGGCTGAAGCAGAAGAGGGTCACAGAAAGAGATGTTAGGACAGAAACTGGTCAGAGACAGTCAAGGTTCCTGGTTTTGAAGATGGAGGAAGGACTCTCTGAGTCAAGGAATGTGGACAGTCTCTGAAAAGTGGGAAAGGTGGAAAAGAAAACCCGTTTATTCCTAGAGTTTCCAGAAAGGAAGGCACACCTGCAGACATGATTTTAACCTAGTAAGATTTTACCCCAGTAAGTGTTGGATTTATAACCTTCAAAACTATAAAATAGCACAGTTGTGTTCCTTTAAACCACAAAATTGTGGTAATTTGTTAAAGCAACATTAGAAACTAATATAAACTACTTATCAAATAGTTTTAAAATGTGCTTGCTAACATTAAAATAACAGTGTAATATAATTGTGGTAAATAATTTAGGGCTACTAGTTATAAATCAGAGATTAATATATTCGTGCCAGTTGCTAATGTAATTAATGGATCAATTTCACATAAAAACATCTGTATCTTCATATGTGTGGAGTACTTAATAAACACAATATTTTCAAATTATAAATGAATCAAATAATATTCATTACTTTAGTACTTTACTTTTAAAAAAAATAGAGACATAAATACTGAAGCAGATGGCATGTGAATCATAATGTAGAATGCCACATGATACAGATTAATGTACTAAGCTTGCCAGTTAAGTGAAAAAAGATCTACATACTAGTTTTGCTAAAACTAAGAAGAGATATCATTTTCTACCTATATTGGAAACATTAAGAACTCAGCAGGGAGCAGAATGATTTATGATAGTAGAGGTAGCATAATGTTCTGGAAAAGAAATTAAGATAAAATTAGGCTGGATATCAGAAACTGTCTCCACACAATGCAGTAATCTCCCAAATAAATTGGTGGAATCGTTACCACCTGAGAACTTTACTAATGCCTTTTAAAATAAAATGCCCTTTAAAATACTCTTTAAAAGAACATTGCTTAGGTTCATGAAACCATATGTATTTTATGTTTAGAATAAAGATCCCCCTAGTATTTACACCAGAACATACAAGCACTTAAAATATAGATATAATGCATTTTAAACACTATTTATCTTTAAACTACTAAAATTGCAGCTTCTAAAAATCACAAATTTAGACATCCCACTGTGCATATATCCCTGTATATCTTAGTCTGTTCTACTACTATAAACTAACTTCAAAGAAAGAAAATATACCTTTATGTTGATTTTGTAAATCAATATTTTTCACTACAGAATAATATCCAAGTTCTTATAGAACAATGAATGTCACCTTATCCAACTATCACCACAAAAGTTTCCAAAATTGCACAGTTCAATAAGGACAGGAAATACTGCCTGCTCCTAGCACCCATAACTGGATAGAGTACTGTAAAAGGTCTTGCTTCAGTGATGGGAAATATTTAGATTAGATATGGCTCTGATTCTATTATTAAGAACAAGGCCCCAAATGATCAAATTATTTCCAAATAACTACATCCAAGAAAATGCTCAAGAATATTTATAGAAACTCAAAAGTACTTATCACCCAATAAAGTAAAATCCACAGTGTCTAGCATCTAATGAAAATTACCAGTCATTCAAAGGAGCAGGAATATATAACTCATAATGAATAGGAAAAAAAAAACACTTATCAATTAAAGCTGAACTAAACTGATACATATGTTGAAAATAACAGACAAAGACAATAAACTATTATTATAACTATAGGTCATATTCAATGCTTAATAAAGACCTAAAATATATTTTACAAAGACCCAAATCAAGCTTCAAGTAATGAAAGCCACAATGTGTGAGTTGAAAAATGTTTGGTTGGGAATATAACAGATTTGGCATTGCAGAAGAAAACATTAGTGAACTTGAAGACATAGCTATATAATTTACCAAAAATAAAATTCAGAAAAAATAATTAAACAATAAAGATGAATTCCACTTCTGTAAATATGGAATAGAAATATATTTCCCTATTTTTATGTCTCTGTTTATCTGAAAAACCTAGACTTTATATATACAACAAAAAAGAAGAATCTAAAAGGGAGAGAAGAAGGCAGATTGTCTAGGGACCTTTGGACCAAAGGCAAAACATAGTGATGCATTTTCTTTTTGCCTTATGTATTCCAGGCTGGGTACTGGAAAAGCTAGAAATATTGCAATGCCAATAGTAACTCATAAACAAGCCCCAAGAAAATTCTCCTCCCTCCAGCTAATTGAAGTTTTTGGGGAAAAGCAGCTTAACAAGTCTTTTAGCTAAAACCATTTCATTCTATATCAGTCAAACACCACAGAGGAAACAGTGAGCCTTCCCACACAAAAGGGTGACATCTAACTTAGCAAGCTGTAACCATGTACCGAAACCCTTCTTCCAAGGTGGTATCAAGGAATTTTGAGTAGAGGATGAGTGAATTTATCAGCACTTAGTTATTTATAATAAGGTTTCCTCCTCATTTCATGATGCCATTGGAGACCGTGTGAGAAACCTGGATTTTCAGTCCCAACTGGTGATAACTAGGCCCCTTTCCTCCTTCTGCTAGAGTGGTGTCAGAGGAAACCCAATAGAAATCAGGACATGCATCACTGTTGAGAAATAACAAAGGCACTCCCAATCTGTCAGTGGAGGTCGTTTGAGAACAGTAGCACGACAATCCTTCCCGACAGGACTGTATACACACAGTTGTAGTGGGAAAATGGGAGGGACTTTAGACCCCACCCTAGCGTGGTGAGGGAGACATCAATAACAAGTATCAGGAATAAAATAGAAGACATCTCTAGGAACTCCGTAGATATCAAATGATAATAGAATACAATGATTAACTATACACACATAGATTTGACAACATAGTTGAAAAAATAGAATCTTTACAAAGTAAATACTACACACCTCACCAACATGAAATAGATGATATTTTTGTGGAGTTTTTTTTTTTTAAGTGAATTCAATTTTTCATACCCAGATTGTTTCACTGATGAATTTTACCAAATATTTAAAGTATGAATACCAGTTGTACACTTTTACAATATTTTTAAAAATAGCATTTATAAGACTTATTATGAAGCCAGTGTTACCTTGATATCAAAATCAGAGCTAAAATTTTAAAAAAAGTAGTAGTAATACTAAAAACTGGCAAGGATATGGAGAAATTGGACCTCTTATACATTGTTAGTGAGAGTGCGAAATGGTCTAGTGACTCTAAAATGTATTTTGGCAATTTCTTAGAAAAATAAAATATATACTTATCATAGGATACAGTAATTACACTTCTGGACATTCATCCCAGGGAAATAAGAACTTATAGCCACACAAAATACGTGCATAATTGTTCATAGCACCTATACTTGTAATAGAAAAAATGGAAAAAATTTAAATGGCTCTCAGTTGAAAGCCAAAAAAGAAACCATGATATATCTATACCATAGAATCCTACTCAGCAATAAACTTAAACTATCATACTCAACAACTTAGATGATTCACAAAGGCACTGTGCTAAGTGAAAGAGCCAGTCTTAAAATGTCACACACTACATAATTCACTTGATATATCATTTTATTTTAATGCATTATTTATTTTTTTATAGAATACAATCTTATTTACTACAGGACCAGTGTTGCACAGCATATTTCTAGAGTTTATTCATCTTGCTTAACTGAAACTTTATGCCATTGATTAGTAATGCCTCATCTATTTCTCCCTCAGTTCCTGGAAACCACTATTCCACATTTTTGTTCTATGAATTTGACTTTTCTAGATAAATTACATGCAAGGGCTCATGCAGTATTTTTCTTTCTGTGACTGGTTTATTTCACTTAGTAAAATGTCCTCTAGTTTCAATCATGATGCTGCATATTAAAAAATTTTCCTATTTTTAAAGCTGAGTAGTATTCAATTGTATGCATATAGCACATGTTCTTTATCCATTTATCTGTCCGTGGACATGGAAGGGTTTGTGTGTGTGTGTGTGTGTGTGTGTGTGTGCTTTTAAATTTACATCTTGGCTACTATAAATAGTGCTTCACTGAACCAGGAGTGCTAATATTTCTTTGAGATCTTTATTTCAATTCCTTTGGATAAATATCCCTAAATGGGATTACAAGATCATATGGTAGTTCTGTTTTTAATCTTTTGAGGACCTACATACTATTTCCCATAGAGGATACACCATTTTGTATCCCCACCAAAGACTGTGTGAAAGGTTTCCAAGTTCTCCACATCCTTACCAACACTGATTGCCTATAAATATAGGTGTTAGGTAATATCTCATTATGACCTTGTTTTCCATTCCCCTGATGAATAGTGACATTGAGAATTTTTCATATACCTGTTGGCCATTTGTATGTCTTCTTTGGAAAAATGTTTATCCAGGCCCTTTGCCCAATTTTAAATTAGGTTTATGAGGCTTTATGCTATTAAGATGTATGAGTTACTTCCACATTTTGGGAATCAATACATTAATACATTATCAAATGGCTTGCAAATATTTTCTCCCATTATGTAAAGTCCCTTTTCGCTTTATTGATTGTTTCCTTTGCTATGCAGTAGTTTTTTTTAGTTTGTTATAGTCCACTTGTTTATTTTTGCTTTTGTTGCCTGTGCTTATGATGTCATATCCTTGCAATTATTGCCAAGACCAATGTCAAGGTGCTTTTTCTTATAGTTTTTTTTTTTCTAGAAGTTTTACAGTTTCTGGTCATATAAGTCTATAAACCATTTTAAATAGATTTGTATGTATGGTGTAAGATGAGGGTCCATGAGGTTTCATTCTTTTTGCATATGGATATCCAGTTTTCCCAACAACATATGTTGAGGAGATCATCCTGTCCCCAATGTTCTTGGCATCTTTGTCAAAGATTATTTGACTGGATATGTATGAATTTGTTTCTGTACTTCTCTTCTGTCCTATTAGTCACTATGTCTGTCTTTATGCCAGTACCATAATGTTTTTATTACTGTGGCTTTGTAATATATTTTGCCATCAGGAAGTGCTATGCCTTCAGCTTTGTTTTTATTTCTCAGTATTGATTTGGTTATGTGTGGCCTTTTGTGCTTCCATATAAATTTTCAGGGTTTTTTTTCTGTAAAATATGCCATTGAGATTTCAATGCAGATGTCATTGAATCTATTTATAGATTACTTTGTTAATATGGACATGTTAGTCATATTATCTTTTAATACATATACATGGGGTGTCTTTTCATTGTTTTTTTTTTCTTCAATTTCATTAATCACTTTTTTATGGTTTTCAGTATACAAGTCTTTCATTTTCTCATTTAAGTTTACTTCTAAGTATTTTATTATTTTTGGTGCTATTGTAAATGAGATCATATTCTTAATTTACTTCTCAGAGAGTTTGTTGTTAATGTACAAAACATGGAATTTTTGCACATTGATTGTGTAGCCTAAAACTTTACTGAATTTGCTCAGTAGTTGTTATAGCTTTCTTATTTAACCTTTAGGTTTTTCCATATAAAGTCATGTAATATGCAAACAGGGACAATCTTACTTCTTCCTTTCTGATTTAGTTGCCTTTTATTTATTTTTCTTGAATTATTGCTCCGACTAAGACTTCCAGTACTAAGTTGAATAGAAATGCTGGGAGTGAGCCCTAGCCGGTTTGATTTAGTGGATAGAGCCTCGGATTGTGGATTGAAGGATCCCAGGTTTGATTTCAGTCAAGGGCACATGCCCAAGTTGCAGCCTCGGTCTCCAGTAGGGGGCGTGCAGGAGGCAGCTGATCAATGATTCTCATCATTGATGTTTCTATCTCTCTCTCCCTTCCTCTCTGAAATCAATAAAAATATATTTTTAAAAAAATAAGTGCTAAGAGTGGACATCCTTGACTTGTTCTTGATCTTAAAGGGGAAGTTTTCAACCTTTCACTATTGAATATGATATCAGTTGTGGGCTTTAATAAATAGCTTCTATTATTTTGAAGCTACTAGTATTTCCTTCTATTCTTAATTTGCTAAGATATTTTTTTCATGAAAGGCTGTCAAATTTTGTTAAAGGTTTTTTTCCTGCATCTATCAAAATGATTGTTATTTTTATTCTTCATCTGTTAATGTGGTATATCACATTAAATGATTCTCATTTGTTAAGCCATCTTTGCATACCAGAGATAAAACCTAGTGGGTGATGGTGTATAATACTTATAATATACTATTGAATTAATTTGCTGGTGTTTTGTTGAGGGTTATCAAATACAATAATTTATCCACTTTGTTTAGATTATAAAGTTTAATGGTGTATACTTATTCATTACAGTCTCTTATTACTTAATTTAATTTCGGAAGCATTAGTTGTAATGTTTCTTCTTTCACGTCTTTTAACTATCCTTAGAGACACATATGACGAAGTTGTGCAAATTCTGTTCACTGAAACCTATGAACATTCCTCAGAGTAATTACAGAAGACTTATGTAAATGGAGAGATGTGCCATGACCATGAGTCAGAAAATTTAATCTTATTAGTATCAAATCTTTCTAAGTTGATTTATAGAATTAATACAATCCAAATAGACTTTGACAAATAATTCAAATATTCATATGGAAATGCAAAAGAACTAGAAGGACCTAAAAACTTCAAAATATAATAATATTGCAGGATCAACATTACTTAATGTCAAGACTTATCATAAAGCTGTACTGATTAAGACAGTGTGGTATAGCAGATAAGACAGATAAATGAATCAATGGAACAGAAAAGAAAGTTAAAAGAATAGGCTCCCACATTCATAAATAACATATTTTCAGCAAAGGTACAAAGGCAATTTATTGGAGAAAGCATAGAAATTACGTTGGAATAATTTGATCTTCATGTGAAAACAAAATTTAATCTACACTTGATATTCATAAATTAACATGAGTCATAAGCCTAAGTGTAAAGTCAATATCTATAAAATTATTAAAATAATACATAAAAATCTCTGTGACCATGTGTTGGGCAAATATTTATTAAATATGATAAAAATACTATCCAGATTACACTAAATTTAAAAGTTTTACTCCATCAAAATTAAAAGTATCTGCTCTTCAAAAGACACTAAGAGAATGAAAGGGGAAGACACTCACTGACTGGGAAAGGAATTGCCAATCATATATCTGATAAACACTTGCATCCAGCATGAAGTATTTTAAAACTCAATAGTATGAAAGCATATAATCAATAAAAAAAGGACAAATATTTTAATAGGCTTTTCACCAAAGAAGACGCAGAGATAGCAAAAAAGCAAATTAAAATATGCTCAGTATTTAAAAATATACAAGGTAAAACTATTATTAGCACACAAGTGTTGGCAATGATTTGAAGGAACTGATATTCTCATACAATAGTAATAAAATGATACAACTACTTTGGATTAATTAGTTTGGTAGGTTTTCTTTTTTATAAACGTTAAGCATTCACCTGTCATCGGATCTAAACATTTAGGAACCTCAGAAATTAGAATCAATCAAGAGCTTCCTGTTTACCTCTCCAAGTGCAAATTTAGCCATAAGTTGATAAGTATTATGACACATATTGCCAAGTTACATCATTAATACAATAAAACACAATATAATACTTTTTTAATGATTGAAAATTTTCTATAAGTTTTTAAAAATTAAGATTCTGAATGCAAAAGATGATATAACCAAGTTTAGAAAGTAATTATAGGAAAATTAGTATATCTGACTAATGTTTCTAGCTGTTTCTTTCCATTAAAAATTTTCCCAAAGATTAAGAAATTATAAACCAAACTCAATATAAAAATGGACAAAAAAGTGAACAGAAGTAAATATTAATGCATAATAAATGTGTAAAGATTATTATTCTTACCTAAAACTAAGAGATCTATAACTGAATTGAGATATCACTTCCTTTTTGTCTTTTTATTTTTCAACTACAGTTGACATTCAATATTATTTTATATTTGTTTCAAGTGTACAGCATAGTGATTAGACATTTATATAATTTATGAAGTGATCCCCTTGGTAAATTTAATACCCATCTGGCATCATGCATAGTTATTACAATATTATGCTGTATTTTACATTCCTGTGACTATTTATAACTACTAATTTGTATTTTTTACTCCCCTCACCTTTTTCACCCAGCTCCTCAACCCACCTCCTAACTGAAACCATTGAAGAAAATGAACGAACAAAAAAGAAAAGAAAATGAAAGAAAACAAACAAACAAAAAAACCTGATTAGGAGATACATTATTTCACTTCTTATAATTGTGGAGGCTGGAGTCTGAAATGCTGGTGCCAGCATGGCCAGGTTCTGGTGAGAGTTCTCTTCTGTTTTGCAGGTGGCTGGCTTTTTGTTGGATCCTCACACATGGAAAGAGAGAGAAGAAGCATTTTATGACTCTTAGAAGGGCACTAACCCTATTCATGCGGGCTCTATCCTCCTGGCCTCTTCTAGTCTTTACTGTGTTTAAGATCATCATACTGGAGGTGGAGTTGCAACAAATGGATTTTGAGTGGAGAACATAAATATCCAGTTCTTTTAAACCACTTTTCATCCATCAAATTGGGCAATCATAAAAATTGATAATGTTAATATTGATAAAAATAATTGCTATCTGTCAAGCATTGAATATATACTTTTTGTTGTTGTTAGATTGTTTTTACTTTTTTTGTTTAAAGTATTACAAATAGTAGTACATATGTCTCCTTTTTCCCCCATTGACCTCCCCACGGTCTCCCCTATCCCCGAGCACATGCCCTCACCCCCCCACCCCCAGTGTCTGTGTCCATTGATTATCCGTATATGCATGCATACAATCTTAAAAATTGCTCTCTACAGTTACTGTTACAATTTACATTTCCAAGAGCCACTCTTTCCAAATAGTCATCAAAATTTGGTATGGTCATTTATATATTTTTTACATTTTATACGTCCCTTGAGTGAAAGCATAGCTTTAATTTAATTTACCTTTCCTTTATAACCTGTGGGGTTGAACAGCTTTTCGTGTGGTGTCTCCTTCTGTAAAAACCTGAACTTTTAAACACTACTTCATTGTAATCTAATTTGTTAACCAGAGAAGCATGAATTTTATACTGAGTAATCCAAATTGATATTTTCCAGCCAATGAAATTATTAACAATGGAACAGGTATTAACCTGAACATTAGCACCAAAGCATATATCAGTTATTAGGTGAGTGCATATAGATGCAATGACTTCTCACTCGTTTATTAAGGTGACTTCATCATAGCACTTTAAAAATATTTGAAAATCACATTCAACTTATATTAGTTGAAAATTTTAATATGATGTTATAATATTTTCAGGTGAAGACTAAAACACTGTTCTTTTAGTTTACAATGAATATTTGAACTCATGTTATTACATTTTAAGAAATAGAGCTTCCGCTAGTAGTATGGATTAGGCAGACACCTAGCAAAAGGTGCAGTTACCTCAGGACCTCTTATCCAGAAGATTGCTGTTACCTCGAGTTTACAAGTCATCATCAGCCTAACACTCGGGTACAAAAAATAATTTATACAACATATTCGTGAAAGTACAAAGATAATTTTTAAAAACCAAAGTACCTCTAAATAATATTCATGAACGCTTGTTTTATGCAGTAGGTTTTTATGTTAGAAGTACACAGTCGACACCAAGTTGGTCACTTTCATATTGTTTACCTTCATTTTACACTTCCTTGTGTGACTAATGGGAAGAGCAAGGAAATGAGCAGAACAATTTTAAGGCAAGTTATATTCCTTTCCAATTGTCTATTCTACACTTGTGCAGGCCACTGGTATTCAGTGTGATTCATATATGTATTACAAATTCCCCAGGGTACAGCATTCCCTTGTTTATCTCTAGGAGTTGATGATCCCTTTGGTTAATTCCAAATTCAATTTACAGGAAGCTTTAGAGATGCAAAGGTATGATTTCAATTCCTCCAGATCTTATTTGTGGAAAACTTTGCAAATCTGTGTTAAAATATCTAGTCTGACCTTTGATAGGTAATTCATGATCAAGGTCAAAGAGAGAGCAAGTGTTCCCTGAGCGATCACCCACCTCAGACTGCATAGAGTAACAAACACTGAAAAGTTATTTTAATTATGCATGCAGTAGTACTGGCATGACACTGTCATTTTGGTTGATTCTTAAAAAAAAAAAAAAAAAGAGTTGTTGCACAGTAAATGCAACTGATTTTTATGTATCTTGGAAGATGACACTTTATTATAAAGTATGTCACAGTCATCTTCTCGCTGTTAAGACATCTAAATTCATGTTGGTTTACAACCTTCCCTCCTGATTACAATTCTGAAGGGCGTTTAGTGACAAGTGTGCAGTGTTTTGTCAAGCTCTTCAGTTTATACAGATGGAATGCTGTTCCGCTCACCAAATCCATTCCAAGTGCAAATATATGGCTAAATGGACCAGCGTTCGTTTTAGACATGAGTCAGCCAGTACCAGGGTGTTTTAAAGTGCATCGCCTATAACTTTACTGAACACAACATTCCATATTTCTTTCCAAAGGTCATCTGCTTCTATTAACCCCCTGGTGGTTACATTATTGTCAGTGCAGCACAGAAACAGTTCCTGCAGCTCTCCTAGGTTGCACCTACTGAGGCCCAGCATGCCTCTAACATTTTAGTATAGGGCTCTCCTTGTTTTTTTCCTCTGATTTCAAACACTACTTAAAAGATTATCAAAGACCTAGTTTATAAGTGAAGATAGGAAGACATGTTCTTAAAACTGGGGAATCAAATTGTTTTATTCCTTTTAAGAGAAAATATTGTGTTTTAGCGGACATGAGTCATGAAGGAAGAATGGCAATCACATCAGCTGTTGAAAATCCTGTTTTCATTAGGGTGCCAACTAAACCAAGGAGCAGAGAGTAATGCAAAAGGGAAAACAAACAGTTTGTCCCTTAATACAGAAAACTCACAGCAAGCACTACGCTGGCGAGCTCTGGTGTCATTAATCTTTTCCTCCAGTGCCACTGTCATCATCAGGACTCCTGCTATACACACGCTCCCAGGTCCACATTAAGGATGAAGACCCACTTTGCAATGTTTTGAAATCTGTCTAGTTTCATGGGTAGAGTGCCTTTTCTCTATTAGATAAAAATCAAAACAAATCCATGATAATGGATAATGGATTTGAATAGAAAAATATTTCTTGATTCAAAGTGATGTAGCCCAATTTATGTCTTTCTGAGGTAGGGCTAAGATCCCTCTGTCTTAAAGGAAACTTACATTAAAGCTTGGCAGGGTCTCAAGGAATGATACTCAAGGAAACTAGAAAATGATCTTGCAGATGTTTTATCTTTAGACCATGTAAATGGATAAACTCTATCTCCTAAATCCATGCATGGCCTGGTTAATTTTTCTTTAAATAATGATAGTGCCAAAGATTTCCCAAAATGTTAAAAGCATTTAAAAGACCTTTCTATTAGTAAAATATTCTTAATTGAATGATAATATGAATGTGTAATAATCATAAGGGGTTTTGTTTTGTTTTTTTTACAGAACTCTCTAATTTGTCTTTTTGTTTTCTAGTTATCTGTTTCTTTCTCCATTTCAACATTCTATATCATCAGAAAACCATCAGGGTGATGGAGACCATACTGAGTCAGAGTAATGAATCACAAAGCCTCAGAAACCCCTGCCAAAGGATATGCCATTTCTCACAGGATGACGAGCAAGTGCAGTCATAGCCAAAATGGCCAGTCTTGCTCCAAAGCACAATTGCATAAATCCAGCACATTTATTTGTCCAGGAAGTTAACTGTGGAAAAATAATGTGACAGTAAACTGGCAAGAAAGCAGAACAGTTGTGGAAAGAAATAAAGAATTTGAATTGAAAAATGATGAGCATAACAGAGCATTTATTATAATGTAATAACAATTTTAAACCTTTGGGACTATTAGCCTCAGGGGAAGGTCTGAAACCCGAGCCGATTTCTTCAGAAGGCGAGCATGGGATTCAAAAGGCTTTCAGGCTTTCAGGTCTATAGCTTGAAGATGGCTTAGAACTGGTTCACTGCAGGAGAAAACTAGTTGTGCCCTAAACAAGTGTTGAAAGCTCAGTTAATGGAATTAGATTAAATTTCCCAAAGGGTGTCTATTTATCTAGTATTCAAAATATAAACCAACCATCAAACCCAAGAAGAATATTTTCTCTTTTCACTATGGGTTAGCTAGGATAAAATTTTCCTATATTTGAATGCTTGGGCAATTTAAGTTAAGAGCACAAGAAATGGAAAAAAAAAAGATGATGATGATAGATGATAGATAGATAGATAGATAGATAGATAGATAGATAGATAGATGGCTAAAGAGATTTCCAAAGATTTTACTCTCCACAAAAAGTAAGAAAATACAATAAGCTTGATCTTCAAGAAAAGTAAGATAATAAGGTAAAGATCTAGGTATACAGGAAAAAGAAGCAAATAATAGCAGAACAAAAGAAAACGGATGCCTATATTTCATCCTACGGTTCAGTTTAAATAGCTTGCAAGGTGCTTTCACACTGCCTGGGAGAATTACTGTCAGATGTAATACAGGGAAAGGGCAAAGAAAATATGGCCTTTAATGCAGTTCAGTTGGGTTCCAACCCTTAGAATTGTGAGTTCAAAGGGAAAAAAATGAAAGTATCAGGTACACAGGAGAGATGTTCTGGTTACAAGAAGGAAGAGTCATTAAGAGAAACATAGTTTAACAGACTCAAGACAGAAAGGACTTCACAGTAATAAAAAAGGGCAAACAAACTACATTTACTTAACTGAGTTTCTGGATATGAAAATAGTCAGGTAGAGGATAAATGCCGCACATGGTATCAGCAAGCACAGAATATAAACAAAACCGTTCTTCTGGACCTGAATTAAGAAGTCTAAGAGAAGGAAGGAGAGAAAAAAATGTTACTTCCCCCAAATCCAAATGAGTTACATGTTATTAATAAATGTGAGCAGTTGCCCTACAGCACCTGCACTACAAAAAAAAATCATTTTATATTAGGAAGACCACACATAAAGCACTCCCAGCTCTAGCTACCAATCATAGGCGGGGTATCTATTTCTGACAAAACTGGTCCAACGTGGATTACCCAGGAGTGCAGAATCCTCCTTTGTTTCTCCCTTTTCAGTTGCAATTTCCTTCCTAAGCAGCTCTTTCTGGGCCCCTCTATTTTAAACGGTCTTTCTCAACACGATGCAGAACTGCACCACACCAGAAAATGGACTTTGCCGAGTTCTAAGGACATTCAAAATACACAGAAATTTCTTCCTGAACCCAGCAATCACAGCTGACCTAACCCTCGGTCCTTGCCATACTCTGAAGCATGCTGACTGTGTTTACTTCACTTATCCCCTAATCCTGCCCACAGTTGACAAAGTTTACTGCTAACATATGCCTCTTCCTTGTTACTAATGCATACCTTAGCATCTTTCGTCTTTGTGTATCTCTTTGGCAAATGCTGCTTTCCGCTTTCTAACAGTTTGGAACAGTAACTCATTTATCTGTAGATTGGCATAGGAATAAGAAAGATGATATGTGTGGCATTAAACCAAACCCTCTCAAAGAAGTCCAAATTTTTAGGAATCGCTATCATAAACATTTCAGTTTTCCCCAAATGTCCTGCCAAAGCAGAGACAAAAAATGATTTTTAAAAGAGTGATGTTTTTAAATATATACACATTAACTCACATAACTTAAAGAGTGTGAGTTGACTGGATTAGAAATATTTTAAGCTTATTGTTTATATAAAACACAGTGGGTAGTGTTTCTTGAATTCTAATAAAGCCACGTTAAACTATAGTAATTATATTTAGGGGCATTTCACTGTTTAGGCTCAACACTAAACTGTTTCCTAATTTAACCACCTTCCTGAGCATCTGCCTCCTAATTGCAAACACTTGTGGATCTCTCTAACAGGATTTCCTGCCAGAATCTCAATTTTGACATAAAAAAGGAAAAGCAGACATCATCTTTCAAAGTTAAACCTGCTCATCCTCCTTTAATCTCTGTCTTTATTTCCAGCGGAGTCACTGTCCTTTTACACCAGACTGTAAATGAGCATAATCTCTCCTTTTTCAGGCAATCATTGCTGAACCTTCTAACTATTATCTGGCACCTTCTCTGAAATCTCTCTCATTTTAATTCACAGTGTTATTTTCTTCTTTTTATTTACTTTATTTTTCTTTTTCTTTATTGAATAAGGCATTACATATGTGTCCTTGTCCCCCCACTCCCCCCCAACACCACCCCCACTCCTGCCCTCACCCCCTGGTGTCTGTGTCCATTGGTTAGGCTTATATGCATGCATACAAGTCCTTTGGTTGATCTCTTCTCCTTACTCCCCTACCTTCCCTCTGAGGTTTGAAGAGTCAGATCAATGCTTCTCTGTCTCTACATCTGTTTTTGTTCATCAGTTTATGTTATTCATTATATTCCACAAATGAATGAGTCTCTTTCTCTGCCTGGCTTATTTCACTTACCATAATGCTCTCCAGTTCCATCCATGCTGTTGCAAATAGTAAGAATGCCTCCTTTTTTACTGCAGCGTAGTGTTCCATTGTGTAGATGTACCACAGTTTTTTAATCCACTCATCTGCTGATGGGCACTTAGGCTGTTTCCAAATCTTAGCTATGGTAAATTGTGCTGCTATAAACATGGGGGTGCATATATCCTTTCTGATTGGTGTTTCTAGTTTCTTGGGATATATTCCTAGAAGTGGAATCACTGGGTCAAATGGGAGTTCCATTTTTTGTTTTCTGAGGAAACTCATACTGTTCTCCACAGTGGCTGTACCAGTTTGCATTCCCACCAGCAGTGCACAAGGGTTCCTTTTTCTCTGGATCCACGCCAGCATTTGTCCTTTTTGATTTATTGATGATAGCCATTCTGACAGGTGTGAGATGGTACCTCATTGTTGTTTTTATTTGCATCTCTCGGATGATTACTCACTTTGAGCATGTTTTCATATGTCTCTTGGCCTTCCTTATGTCTTCTTTCAAAAAGTATCTATTTAGGTCCGTTGCCCATTTTTTGATTGGGTTGTTTATCTTCCTTTTGTTAAGTTGTATGAGTTCCCTGTAAATGTTGGAGATTAAACCCTTATTGGAGATAACATTGGCAAATATGTTCTCCCATGCAGTGGGCTTTCTTGTTGTTTTGTTGATGGTTTCTTTTGCTGTGCAGGAGCTTTTTATTTTGATGTAGTCCCATTTGTTATTTTCTCTTTAGTTTCCATTGCCCCAGGTCACAGTGGTCAGCAAATTCATTAGTCAATAGAGTCAAATACCAACAGTACAACGATTGAAATTTCTTTTGAGAGCCAATTTTTTTAAACTTAAACTATATAGGTAGGTACCTTGTTATTAACTTAATTAGGGTACTCCTGAGGCTTAGGAAGAGCCACACTCAAGGGCCCAAACAGCCACATGTGGCTCGCGAGCCGCCGCAGTTTGCTGACCACTGCCCTAGAAGATGCATTGTTAAAGAAATTGCTTCTGCATATGTCTGAAATTTTGCTGCCTGCGGATTCCTCTAATATTTTTATGATTTCCCTTATGTTTAAGTCCTTTATCCATTTTGAGTTTATTTTTGTGTATGGTGTAAGTTGGTGGTTTAGTTTCATTTTTTTTTGCATGTATCTGTCAAATTTTCCCAACACCATTTATTGAAGAGACTGTCTTGCCTCCTGTGTCAAATATTAATTGAACATAGTAGTTTGGGTCGATTTCTGGGTTCTCTATTCTATTCCATTGATCTATATGTCTGTTCTTGTACCAGTACCAGGCAGTTTTGAGAACAGTGGCTTTGTAATATAGCTTGATATCTGGTATTGAAATGAGCCCTCCAACTTTGTTCTTTTTCAAGATTGCTGCAGCTATTTGGGGTCTTTTTTTATTCCAAATGAATTTTTGAAGAGTTCATTCTAAGTCTGTGAAATATGCCATTGTTATTTTAGTGGGGAGTGCATTGAATCTATAGATTGTTTTGGGTAGTATGGACATTTTAAAGATGTTGACCCTACAAATCCATGAACATGGTATGTTCTTCCATCTGTTTATGTTTTCCTCTATCTCTTTTTTCAGTATCCTGTAGTTTTCTGAGTAAAGGTCTTTTAACCTCCTTAGTTAAGTTTATTCCTAGGATCTTAATTTTTTGGTGCAATGGTAAATGGAATTGTTTTTTAGTCTCTCTTTAAGTTCTCTATTGGTGTATATAAGTGCCATAGATTTCTTGGCATTAATTTTGTATCCTGCTACATGGCCAAATTCATTTATTAAGTCTAGTAATTTTTTGATGGAGCCTGTAGGGTTTTCTCTGTACAGTATCATGTCATCTGTGAATAATGACAGTTTTATGTCTTCTTTTCCAATTTGGATACCTTTTATTTCTTCTTCTCCTCTAATTGCTATGGCTAGCACTTCCAGAACTATGTCAAACAGGAGTGGTGAAAGTGTGCATCCCTGTCTTGTTCCTGTTCTTAGGTGAAATGGTTTTAGTTTTTGCCCATTGAGTATGATGTTGGCTGTAGGTGTGTCATATAGGGCTTTTATTATGTTGAGGTTTGGTCTCTCTATTCCCATTTTGCTGAGGGTTTTTATCAAGAAAGGGTGTTGGATTTTGTCAAATGCTTTTTCTGCATCAGTTGATATGACTATGTGATTTTTATTTTCTATCCTAAATAGATAGAACACTTCTTCAATGGGCAAATGTCTAAAACCCCTTTCAACTCTAAGTCATCATTCATTAAATACAATGGTCATTAAATATTCAAATATCCTCTGAAACCTCACACCGTATGTGATACCAATGAACTAAATGTTGAATCACACAGAGATGCTGCCTGACTATGAATATCAACATCTAGTGGGAGATAGGGATCAATGAATCTCTTAATCAGCTAATTGATCAAATAAGCAAATGAATGGCTACTTATAATGATAACAAATGGTGGTAAACTCCATGAAAGTGGTCAGGGATGCCCTTTCTAAGAGGGTAAATATTAAGCCAAACAAAAAGAATTAAACAAAACTAGAGACAACAAAACAAAGAACATGGGGTAGAGTCCTACGAAGAAAGAAAGAAAATATACTAAGCACTTAAATTTGAGGAAATGAAAGAGGGTCAGTATGGTTAGAATACAGAGAAAGGGAGAAGAGGTAAATAAGAAGATGTTGAGAAGGGCTGAAGCATGTAGGGCCTTGCTGTCTAGAGAAAGGAGTTGGGTATTCTATTACAAGTGTAAGAGCAAACCAGTGAATGTACACTTCTATAGGAAAGAAGTATAATCTCATTTCTGTCTGATGTGAGAGAACATGAATAAGTCTAAAAGTCAAAATGCCAGGCAGACCCATCAAGCCATTCAATATTTCAGACCATACTGTGCTCTTCATTGTACTTAAAACAATCCACATTTCCATCTGTGCCTGCTGAAATTAAATCCAGTTCTCATAAGCCAATCCATAAAAATCACCTGACCACTAAACTGTAATCAACATTTACATTTTTGTTTATATTTTGACTTTAGCCTCTATTGCCTTCTACCTAACTATTGCAGTTTATACCTTGAACTCCATACAAGGTTATCTCACTATCCCTTCTCCATCCTCCCTCCTTCAGCCCTTCCTGTCTACCTCTCCTCTACTTCTTTCCCTCCCTTCATTTCACACCTTCCCTTTATCCATTCCTCCCTCAATTATGTATTGAGCTTTGCTGTGGTCTGGTCACTGTTCAGGTGAAAGATCATTTTGTAATCTTAATAATAACCCTTTTATCACCTAGCACAGTGGCTTGCATATTGTAGGAAAAAGTAACATTTTTAATAGCCTAGTAAAATTATTAACCTGATTTGCTTATAGCTGCTATTTATAAAATTAAACTGTATTTTCCATGAGAAAATATTAAAAGCAATCCAAGTTATGCTATAAAATTAACATTTTAAAGTCAATTTTTCCACATAATTCTTTTAAAAACTATATTTAACTTCCTGATAAATGATCCTTGTTAATGGTTGGAAAATTAGACAAGTGAGGAATATTTTTAAAAGAAATTCAAATTTTATAATAAATAATTACATTATTTTTTCTTTACACAAACAATATGGAGATATATATATATATATATTTATATATCAATGGTTTTGTCAAAATTGGGAATATAAGGGTACAGTTTTTATTGCTGTTTTATTAACATTTTACCTTGACACTTTTTCTAGAAATAATTATAATAGTTATAGAATTTTCATCAACATATGAACCATAATTTACTTCATATCCTTCTTTTGTTGACTTCTTAGTCTATTTCCAGATTTATTATTAGAAATAATTTCACAAGAAAAAAATTCCTGATACATAAATCTCACTGTATAATTTTCTCTGAAAATTCAGAAGTATGATAGAGGTAGAACATATATTTTCAAATTACCAGAAAGATTGATTTAAAATTTATTTTCACTAGTTTAAAAATGCTCTTGTCCCTGCATTTTTGGTAACATTAAAGATTATTATTTTAATTTTTGCCAATTTTGAAGTGAAAATTTTAGATTATTACTGCTTTAATTTACATATCTTTCATTACCAAGTGTCATACTGCCTTTGCTTGAATCCCAGCTCCACTGTTTAATAACTGCTGACCTTGAGCAAGTTACTGGATGCTTCTTGGTCTCCTCCGTTTTCCCATCTGTAAAATGAGGACAATAGCAGTGCTTTGCTCATAAAGTTGTAAAAATTAAATGAGCTAATAGGTGTAAAATTTTTAAAGCAATGTTTGGCACATAGTAAGCTATATGTAAATGTTTGCTGTTTTTATTTACATATTTTTTAATTTTCATAATATCAAATATATCTATCATTTCCACTGTGAATTATTTTATGGCTTATATATTTAAAAATTATGTTAATATTAGTTTATACTTTAATAACTTCTTCCTCCTACTATTTCTTAAGAATTTTAAGGCTCCATGTTTCTTTTTTTAATTTTTACTTATTTATTTCTCATTATTGACTCTTAAAAGGAAAGCTATCTATACGTGCAGGTCAGGCATTTGCTAGGAAGTTCAAAATATAGAACATTCAGTGTGCATCTAACATGTATCCAAAATTGTGTTGGAATGGATAAGTTGAAAATCTTATTCTTCATTAGACTGCACTAATTTTTTCCATTTTCTTGTCTCAAGGGAAGAAGAACATTATTAGCATGTATCTCCATCCACCACAATATTTTTAATTGTCAAAGAAATGAAGTCTTGCTGCCTGATAAACCTCCAAAAAGCTCAGCAGCGTCTTTCCCTTATTTTTGAAAGTAAGGGAACCTGACCTTTTTTATTAAAACAAAAGAGAATTTAAATTTAGACAGTTAATTTCATACATAATAATTTTTTGACACATGAGTGCTCTTTCTGCTTTGTAATATATCCACTCTTAATAACGGAGAGGTGGATTAGGCTAAACTAATTGCAACATGAGTAATAAAGACAATTACAAAGGAAAGCAGTTACCATATGTCGTACTCTAAAGTGGAATTGAAGGGTAGTTTTCTATTCTTCAATTAAATTAATTTTGACAGAAGACAAACTATATTTAATTTTTCTAGAAAAATACCCTCTCAGCACTTCCTCATGTTCTGATAGAAAAACTCATTTTCCTGGTTATGTGTTTGACTAAGTCATTTACTTGCAGTCACTTACAAGAATGCGCTCATGCAAATAACCACTCTTGCTCTGCCCTGCCCTCCGACTGCCCAGGCCTTGCTGTCACTCTGTTATAATAACAGTGAAACTAACAAACAAGCGAAATCCTGAGAAATTTGTTTACAGGGAAATGGGAAAGGGAAAGACACATCCTTGTAAACCAAAAAAATCAGGAATAATTTAGACAGATTTGCCCCAAAACAAAAAAGGAAAACAAATTGAACTAGTTTGTCTGTATAGTAACAACTGCACCCCAAAATACCTACTGGCACTCGGCTTGAATACCTGCATCTGTTTGATATACTGCTACCTTTTTAAAGTTTGAGGTTTCATTTGATGTAACAAATCTCTCTGTTGAAAATATGTCTGAGAGGAGTATAGATTTTATTTTTCAGACATTCACACATATATTTAAATTTATTCAATCAGGTTGCACTCTTTAACATACTTAGCTGAGATACACAGTAAAAAATTAGAAGATTTAATAGAAAAGAATAGCACATACATTTTGACATTAGGTACATTGAATCAGAGGAGGATAGTACGACACAAATTCAGTTTCACAGAACATGGCTTAGGGCAACTATAAGACATAGGGTACTGAAATCATGTATAAAAGGAAGTTTACTAATTAAACAAGAAGGCCATTAGACTGAGGTGACCCTAACGCCATGGTATCTACATAAGCAAACCTAAATCTAAGCCTGTAAATACACCAATCACAAACAGCCAACTAGTTTTTAAGCTTTAGCCAATCAATAATTTTCTTATTTTGCTTTTGTCTTTTCTCCCAACTCCCATCAACACAGAACCTTTGACCACTTCTGATTTGGCACTGTCCAATTTGAATCAATTTTGTACAAGTACATTCTAAAAATATTAACATGATTCAGTTTATCTTTTAACAAAGTGGTAGTGGAATACAGAAAAAGAAACAGTGGTACGCCAATGATAAAGTACTTTTTGTCACAATTTCAAGTTCGTCCTATGCCCAGGAAAAGGGAGGCATTCTTTCCTTATGACTTGGTTGCTGTAGCATTTGTCTCTACCATTAGGAACTTAGGTTATTAATATAATTCATTCAAGCTATAGATTATACCATCTTTGGGTTGGTGTGGGATCCACTCAATTGATTAAGTTCTTAATTTGTAAGTGAAAATATGCCAATGTTCCAGACAATTTACTGATTTTGTGACTCTTGTTATTTTTATGAAGTCATATTATAGAGAAATTATCTGTAATCTGTTATTTTGTGATATTTTAACTGAAATATATACATTTCTTTTAATTTATCTTAATGTATTTATTAAGAACCTGTAAATACGCGTTCTTTAAAATTAGAGGCTTACTTCTTCCTGTTAAAAATAAGGGAGGCCATTACCCTCCCCTCCTTTTCTTAGAGCATTTAGTTTACAAAATTCATAACTGCTTTCTCATCTCTTTGAAAGCTATGCACCTTTTGAAGATTAGCTAGGTCATTTGTCATCTTTATGACCTGACAATGTCTTTCTCAAGGACCTGGGAGCCATCTCTTTGATACATAAACATTGAGGCTATAGTGCCACTGTCTCCCAGTTTCTGTGGGACAGAAGGAGCCTAACTTCCCTGGGTGTCTTGCTCCAAGTTGCAAAACTACCTCCTGTCATAAACACAGGAGAAGCTTATTTTTCTTCTGGATAAAACCAATTAGCTAATACAGATGTCACTCCAGTTACCAGTCAGGAAGAACTAAAGTCAGGAAGAACTATGAGTGACAAATGATGCTGTCAAGTCCTCTTACATGGACTAGTTATGGTGTATCTAGAAAACATGTATATAATGGGTTAGACTTGCTTGGTTATACAGAGTGGCTTTACAATCTTTCTGTTTTACAATCTTTTATCGGGTTGCCCATGACACACATCAGATTCTGCTTTAATGCTCATTAAAAAAATAAGTGCATTGCTGTTCTTCTCTGTACTAACTTTGTAGAGATAATTTTGGGATTGAAAGAAGATATTGTTTTTCATTATAATTCCCCAACAAACTCAAATTTGTGGTAATATACGATGGCACCATACTAATTTACTTATAATTAGTCTATTTTATACAGTATTTAAGTTTCTATAAAATATTTTAAATATTGACATTAACAAATAAAAGATGCATTTATAATATGAGATATTTTTGTAATGAATAAATGTTTTTACAAGGCCTAAAAATGAAGTAAGTTTGGCTTTCTAAGGGCAAGGAATGAGGAAAACATGATCACTTTTAAGATTTCAAAGTGTCTGTGAGACAATAACAAACCAGCAAAAGTGAAGATTTTCCTGGAAGAGGGTTCTGAAACACATTTCTTATGAATATTCATAAATGGCGTACTGAGTGATCTTGTGGAAAATTACCTGCATATCCTGTCTATTATACAGAATAATAATTCATGCAGTTGTTTTTATAGTTTACATCAATATAATTGAGGAGCGTGATATCAACATCAAATGTAGTAAAAGCTGAAACACTGAGTTTTACATTGATACTCCCTAATGGTCTGACTTGAACTGTAGTTAATTTTTTGAATTTTGAGCACATTGGATTACTTTGCATGCATTCATCCTTGAATGTTGTTTCTTCCAAGCTGCCAAAAAATAACTCAAGGTTATATTTTACTAGAAGCCCGGTGCACGAATTTGTGCACCAGTGGGGTCCCTAAGCCTGGCCTGCAGGATCGGACTGAAACTAGCTCTCTGACATCCCCAGAGGGGTCCCAGATTGTGAGAGGGTGAAGGCCAGGCCAAGGGACCCCACTGGTGCACAACCAGGGCCAGGAAGGGACTCAGGAGGGCTCCAGAGTGTGTCCGGCCTGTCTCGCTCAGTCCCGATCAGCCGGACCCCAGCAACAAGCTAACCTATCAGTCAGAGCATCTGCCTGCTGGTGGTCAGTGCACATCATAGCGAGCTGTTGAGCAGCCTTAGCATATCATTAGCATATTGCGCTTTGATTGGTTGAATGGATGACCAGATGACCAGACATTTAGCATATTAGGCTTTTATTATATAGGACTGGAATAACCTGGATTGCTGGCATTCTCTGCTGATGCTCAAAACCAAATACATATACTTTAAGAGTAAATAAACATATCAGAGGTTAGGTTCTTATGGAAATAATGTGATCAAATTAGTAGTCTTTATAGTCAAATGGATGGCTGCAGAAATACTAGTAGTAGCCAAAAGGCCATATAATCTGGCAGTATAGTAAAAAAGTAACCTATACATCTTAGTGATATAAAAAAATAGAAGAAAACAGAAATAAAATAAAGTAAAAATCTAGAAAAGCTGGACAAAATATAACAAATATCTTTAAATGTATAGATGAGCTTTCAGGAAGCAAAGTCCTAATGGCTCCAAAGTAGAAGGAGCCACAAAACAGAGAGCAAGGGCTGCCTTTCTCAGAATCATGGAGGCTTTAGTTTAAATGCCATGTGGAAACAGGAGATGAGGCAGGGAGCTGTACTAATATCATCATATAATTCTGAGACTTTACGTGCTTTCTCAGCAGTGATGGAATGGAATGGACAAGTTGTCTGGTTTACAATGCTTCTCTTTTTAAAAAAAGTTTTAAATATATTTTCATTGATATCAGAGAAGAAGGGAGAAGGAGAGAGAGAGAGAGAAACATCAATGATGAGAGAGAAGCATTGATCGGCTACTTCCCCCACCTCTAAAGGGGATCGAGCCTGAAAACCGAGCATGTGCCCTGATCAAGAATCAAACTGTGACCTCCTGGTTCATAGGTCAATGCTCAACCACTGAGCCACACCACTGGGCTACAGTGTTTCTCTTCAAGCCCTACCCATATCCACTGGATAACTCCCCAAATGAAAAGCAAAGTAAAGTTGAAAAAAATCATGTATTGAATGACTTTGAAGCAACTACCCTACTGGTAGATAGACAATAATTTTCTAATCTCTTCTTCTGACAAGCATCTGAATTTGCCTCCTACCTCTTATTAGTATCATTGTGCTTCGTGCCATATGTACAAACACATATACACTATACATATAGTGAAGATGATAACCTATAACTTCAATTTTCTAAGGACTATTGAAGTTTTTAAAATCATTGCTATTTTTAACTAATAAAACAAACTTTAAACGCTTCTAATGGGCTGGAAAGTATGCTAAATAAGAAACATGAAAGGGGGAGAGATGTTCATTTACATAATTCATTGAGCACAGAATTCCCATCCTAATATATAAAAACCCAGGGTCTGTAACGACCTACCGAAGGCTCAACCAAACACCAAAGTCAGTCCTGCAGTCAGTGCTGGGTTGCCATGTTGACCCAGCACTGACTGCAGAGGGGGCTGTGGATCAGGCCTGGAGAGAGGCCTGGAGAGAGAGGCAGGGTCTGATTCGCAGCCTCCATGGCAGCTGTTGATCAGCCCTTGCCTCGCTCTTTCTCTCCGGTCTTCGCCAGCAGCCACACATCTGTTTCTCTCCGGGCCTCGGTTCGGGCTGCTGATCTGCTCCACCTCTCTGATCAGGCCTGGAGATAGGCCCAGAGATGCTGACTGGCATAGAAACTGACCAATCAGAACCAAATCTGAGTGAAGTGTGAGGAGCCAATGGCTGCCTAGGAGGAGGAGCTTTTGACGCTGACTGGCATAGAAACTGACCAGTCAGAACCAAATTGGCTGGCAGGGGAGGGAAGTTGGGGGCAAGATGAGGCCTGCAAGGGAGGGCAGTTGGGGGCGAGATGAGGCAGACAGGGGAGGGCAGTTAAGGACAATCAGGCAGGCAGGCAGAGGCAGTTAGGGGTGATCGGGCAGGCAGGCAGGTTAGGAGCCAGCTGTCCCAGATTGCGAGAGGGATGTCCTGCTGCCGGTTTAGGCCCGATCCCTAAACCAGCAGTCGGACATCCCCCAAGGGGTCCCAATTGGAGAGGGTGCAGGCTGGGCTGAGGGAACCACCCCCCACTCTACGCACAACTTTTGTGCACCAGGACACTAGTTAGTACATAATTTCAGAAGATCTTACCTGAAAACTTACATTTCCTTCCTATAAAGGAAAAATAATAAAACCAATTTTAACTTTTAGTTTTTCCATTTCTAAATGTCTCTAAGTTTATTTCTTTAAATATTTCAATGTTTCTTAATATAGGGTCTACATTAGAGGTAGCTCCACTGGAATTTTTTATAGTTCTAGCCAAAATTCTATATGCCAGAACTTACACCTGAATTTAAGAATCAAAAATCAATAGCATTAGAGTTATTCTGTCATAGGGGAAAATGTGAGATTGCTACTCATGGTAAAGAGTTGATTTTTTAAAAGACATTGTGGAATAAGTACAAAGGAACCTATGAAATTGGAGAGTTCAAGTGTGTTATCACCATTGAAATTTAGGAAATTATCAATTTATTCTTCTCTAATTATTTAAGAAAGCCATCTATACCTTATATTTTTCAAACCTCATGAGAGTTGATAATCAAATTCATAGACTTTTTCAGAATAAGTACTCAATGTACAATTCCTTGATTATGTTTGAGAATTCTTATAAAAAATAAAAGGAAACATGTTGAACACAAAACTAGTATCAGACCAGTTATCAGAGGTCAAAAATGTCTTAGTGACATTTGGGGAGAAAAAAGCCAAACCCTGGCACAAAAAAAGTACTAAAAGCAAGTCTATGCTATTCTATATTTACTCTACATTTATGGAAGGCCTTTATAAAGTATAATGTTAAAATACTATAAATACTATTAAAATGCAATCTATAAAATTTATTCTTAAATTATAAATAAAATATGTATAATAGGACTTGAAAATATACATTGGGCGAACATTCTTAATTCTTATTTACCTAATACCACAGACTTTAATAAATTAATTACAATGCAAGCAAACAATGAACAAATACACCAATCATGGATAAAGACATGCAGGTAGCTAGTAAACATGAAACATACTCAACCTCCACCAATAGGCATCGGGAAAATGTTTTTCATTTTAATTTTTATTATGTGGTGTGTGGGGGTCTTGGGGGTTTTTGTTTGTTTGTTTGTTTGTTTTCTGCCCTTTAGATGGAACTAAACAAATAGAACAAAACAAACTAGAATAAATAATTCTTACAAGAGTTCAATGTGATAAGCTCTCACATATTATTGGTAGGGTGAAGGAAAGAAGTTTTTGTAAAGTATTTTGGCAAAGGAGGCTTCCTCTGTTTAATGTTAGACGTCACAATGTGAATTTGTAAACTATTTTTGTTTCTGAAGCATTTTCTTTAGAAAGCAGAGAGAAAGATAAATAGCTAGACATAATTGTAGACAGGTAAAGATACATCTCTTAGCATAATATTGTTGTATATTTAGTTTCATGCTCTGGGTGCTACCTTATGCTCTGAGCCGGTGAGAGTATATGGCAGAACACTATATACTTTGTCCAGTGAGTATTAGAACATCTCCAACACTATTGCCCTCAAGTGCTCTTCATTAACCTATCCTGAGCTTCATATGATCTGAAATTTGGGATGTTTACTTCACTGTGGCCTTTCATTCTGATATTTACTTTGTTTCTTTCCATATTGACTGATGAAACTGTAAAAGTGGGTAGTGCAAATGAACAAAAATGTATAAATCTATAAATCTTCATGTTAATTAAGCTAAAGACCGACTCTGACATCGTCTAGCAAATGGGAGAGGAAACAAAAAATATGGATTAGCAAGTAATTAGTGTTGGTGAGGATTCTTTGACATTTTGAAGTATAGCCTGGGGGGACTGACCAGCAATTATATAAATAGAAAATGGGAGACTATGGCCTGGAGCATGACGGATGGAAAATGAGTCGCTAACGTAGAATACCAAGAGCGTCTCTTATGTATCTATGCTGCATGAACCAGTGGAGCTCTGATTCAGTTAAAGGCCCATATCCAAGAATGTATACCCTGAGCTACATTTGGAGCATTAGGTATATTTCAAAGTCCTTGAAAATATATTAAGCTCAGCCTCTAGCTAGTTTGGCTCAGTGGATAGAGCGTCAAGGTTCAATTCTGGTTAAGAGCATTTCCCTCGGTTCCTCCCTGGCCTGGGCCCTGGTTCAAGCACGTGCAGGAGGCAACCAATCGATGTGTTCAGCTCAGAATATTGACAGCTATTTTCACTCAGAAATATGTAAGAAAATAATCAGGAGCCATATATAAGAATGCTTATCAAACATTGTTCATAATAATAATTATTACTTATAAAATACATATTTATCAATATAGATAGAGTTAAATAAAATAATATTGTGCATATGATCAATTATTATAACTTGTACTATGGTATTTTGGGGCTGTACATATATTGTTAAGTAAAAATCAAGGCAGAGTTTATAGGCACTATAATATTAATTCAAATTTGTCAATATTTTATATATTTGTAAAATTACATTTTCTATTACATATTAGAACAAAACCACAAAAATATTAAGTAATAATTGGCAGTAGATGAAATTATTAATAATTTTTATATTCTTTAATTTTTTTGAAATTTCACATACTTCATGATTACCTATTCTCTATTTGGAATAAAACAAATAAACCCATTCAAAACTGTTGGTCAATTATCCAAGTGCTGAACTTAATAATAGACTTTCTCTCAATTAATATGAGATTCATTCTAATCAAGTGTAATTATATGCGAGAATATGTGCATTCAATATATTTAAAGACATATGTCAATTCAGTGGGTGCTCAGGATCCAGACTTCAGTTTCTCCCTTTAGTACATTTGACTAACAATTTATTTCTAAATGTATTTTTGTGCATACTTTATGAGCTATATACTGAGCCACCACTGGCGAATTTACTGTCTTTTTTGAAAAGGTGAAATATTAAATTTACAGAAGAATTGCAAGAAAAACAAATATAATGCCAAACTTCACAGTACTGTTTTATTTTGGAAGGAAGAATGGACCTTGAGAAGCATACCAGTTTTTAAATAACTAACAAGTTCCAGTATTTTTCACTTTCCACTTCAATAGAATATAATTCCTACTACCCTACAGTTTCAAGAATCATTCAAAAGTTTGAAAGTATTTGTGAGCAACAATTTCTTCCCTTTGTCTCTCAGATACATTCTGAAAATATCTGACGATTTCACCTAAAACCAGCAATCTCTGCTAGCCAGAATGCTCATAAGAGAAGTGGCATTATGTTGAGCTTCCTTCCTACTGTCTCATAAATTTAACATCTCATCTTTTCATAAAATAGTAAACTCACCAGTGGTGGTGGTGGTGGCTGTGGTGAGGCGGTGATGGCTCTATGGTTATCATAACCATTGAAAATAAATAAAGGAATTAAAACTTTTTTAAACTTCAACATTTTAAAATAGGAACTTATACTTAACGATTTTCTCTTAAACGTGTACATAGAAAACAACGTATCCTGTCATATTTCACTTACTAAACAATCAATGTCTCATCGGTATCTTTCCACCCAGATAAACATTACTATCAACCAACGTTGTTTTACTGCCGCAGCAGAGTTAAGTTTTCTGCCAATCAATTTGCTTCCTCTCACTATCCAGTGAAACTTTTCTCCCTCCTGTTTTTACCCACCTCCCACCATCCCTCCCTTAAGACAGAAAATAACATCTGAACCATTTTATGTCATTTTGTATGGCAGTACCTGTTCCTTAAATTACTCTAAGCAACACAAACAATAACAATAAACCCCCCCTAAATAATTGCAAATTACATACAAGCTATAATAAGTGCAATTAAATACAATTCACTATGACCATAAGCCACTTTCTTTTCAGTCAGTCACATGAAGGGCAGAGGGATGACTGGAATTTATTTAACATAATCAAGGAGGGCCAACATAAATCACACTTAGAAAAGGCACTCGAACAGAGCCTCAACTGGGGCTAGGGTGCAGCTGCCCTAACACTGACTGCTTGCACAGAGAAAAAGGACTCAAAATGCTTTTGCTGGGAGTTTGGCAAAGACTGAGGCTCCCGCTGTGTGTTTTCCATTATTCTGGAATAACTCACTACCAAACATTACTAGTTGGCAGTAAGTATCACAGATATACATTAGAATAAAAATGTTTTCTCCTTGTAGGTCATAAATGAGATCCATTTAGTCAGTGACTTCTGCAAAAGGGAACTGGCACTTTTAAAACAGTGTGTATTCCCTAACTTTAGTGAAACTTAGTCAGAAGTAACTTAACTGCATGTCTTCCAAAGCCAGATACTTAGAAAAGGTATCAGTACTTTTATCTGCAAAGAGTAATTTATGTTTATTATGCTTGTTATGTGTTCAGTACCTTTTAAAGTATGTCAGATATATTAATTCATGTACTGTTCCCAAAAAGTTAAGTACTATTATTATTGCTATTTTATAGATTTAAAAAACTAAAACAGAAAAATTAAAACAATCCAGGGTCACACAGCTTAAAAATAGCATCTCAGAGAAGTTTCAGTGTAAAAATTGTCAGAGAAAACAACAAATCCAGGATAGAATAGACAAATGTAAAATGTGATAGAGAAAATGTATTTATTTTCTTATTTTTTACCAAGAAGGGTATTTTAATAAAAATATATTTGACTTATTACAGTGTATAATTTGGGGTATGTAACATGTTAATTTGATACATTTTATATTGTAATAGCCGTTGTAGTGATAATTAGCACCTCTAGCACATTACATAATTATCCTTTTTTTTTTTTTTTTTTTTTTTAGTGCTTGGAATCACTAAATTCTAGTCTCTTAGGAAGTTTGGTGATTTTAATTAAATATTGTCTATATTCACTATACTGTATGTTAGATCTCTAGGGTTTATTTACAACAGGTTGGAAATTTGTACCCTTTAACAACATCTGTCTTATCCCATTATTCCCCATCCCCTGGTAAATACCATTTTACTCCCTGTTTTTACAAATTTGGCTTTTTTACTTATCTATTTATTATTTACTTATTTATTTTATGTTTTCATCACCATTTATAAAGAACGTTTAGAAGGAAGAAATGATGGTCCCCAGAACTGGAAGTGGAACCTAAATCGCATGTGACACTTCCTGTCTGTAGTAGTCAGCATGGGCACCCATAACAAAATACCATGTTGGGCTTACACAACAGAAATTGATTTTCAAACAGTTTTGGAGGCTTGAAGTCCCAGACCAAGGTGACAGCCAGCTCAATTCCTGGTGAAACCTTGTTTGCTGGCTTCTGAACAGTTGCCTTCTTTCTGTGTCTTAACATGGCCTTTCTGTGTGCTTGTGGAGAGAGGAGAAAGGTGGAGATGGGGGACAGAGCGAGACCTGGTATCTCTTGTAAGGACACCAGCCTTTCTGGATTTGCCTCCCCTGCCCCATTATGATCTCATTTAACTTTACATCCCAAAGGTCCAATCTCCAAATGCAGTCACAGTGGGAGTTAGGGCTTCAAATATATGAATGGTGCTGGGGCGGGGTGAGGTGATTCAGTCCATAGCGCTCTCCAGTTACCTAAGTTATAAGGGTAATGAGAGATGTGTGTGATCCTTGTCTGGCAAAGAACACTTGTAAGGTCCTCTGGAAAGAGGGCTATTTTCATAGGCATTTAAGGGATGTGTCGTGCATAAGCTCACAGAGTAACACAACAAAATAATTATTTGACTATAGGTTTGTTGAAGATACAAAAATATTCCTCACAGCGTCATTTCTTATTCTGTCCATCAGAAGTTACGAATTTAGGAAGCTAAGTAATTATGATTCAGTTATGGAAAATCTATGACTTCTCTACCATATCTTGAGAGTTATAAGAAACACTTATTTTTTTTACTCATTACACAAATTTCTTTTTTTAAAAATTTGTAGCCAAATTTCATTAAGTACATTTATGAATAAATGAATATGTTATGTTGTAACACTAGAGGAAAACTAAAGCCCTGGCTGGTGTGCTCAGTGGTTAGAGCGTTGGCCCACCCAGCCAAGGGTTGAAGGTTTGATTCTTGGTCAAAGGCACATACTTGGCTTTCAGGTTCCATCCCTGGCCTCAGTCAGGCGCTTGCAGGAAGCAACCAATCGATGTGTCTCTCTCTCACATTTATGTTTCTCTTTCCTCTGTCTCTCTCCCTCTCCCTCCCCCCTTTGCACTCTCTGAAAATCAATGAAAAAAAGTATCCCTGGGTGAGGATTAACAAAAGAAAAAGAACATTCATTGAAACTATTAATGCTATGTATGCCATTAGCTCTACTTTTAAAGTATTTTAATTTCTTTTTCTCTTTAAAACTTGTATCATACATTTGAGAAAACCAAAATCTAAATGCTGAAGTAAATATTATCAACCTAATAATGCAAAATAATTATTTCCTGATGGATAATTATTTTTATCTGTTAATTTTTTAAAAATAGTATCTGTTATATGTCAAACACTGCCTGGGATATTGATTTAGACTTTGTCTAACTGATTCAAAAATGTTAACCAACTACTCTATAATAGGTACTCACACACATATTCTCTCTTGTAATGTACTTGGCTTTTGTTGAGTAAAGTGATGTTTTTGGTTTCCCATATTTGCATCTTGGAAAAAATTTTTAAAAAAACTATCACATTTATTAAGCATGTATTTTGTGCAAGGTACCAGGGTTTTTTAATATATAGTATCTCAATTAAGCTTGATGAAATAAAGTTCTGTGAAGTTAGTTATGGCCCTGGCTGATTAGCTCAGTTGGTTAGAGCATCATTGCAATACGCCAAGGCTGCAGGTTTGATCCCTAGTCAGGGCACATACAGGAATCAACTATTGGCTTCATAAATAAGTGGAACAACAAATCAGTGTTTCTCTCTCCTCTCTCTCTCTCTCTCTCTCTCTCTCTCTCTCTCTCTCTCTCTTTCTCTTATTTTTTTCTCTCTTTCCCATCCTTTCTATATCTCAAATTAATTTTAACAGTTAGTTATATTATTTTATAGATTCAAAAACTGTGCCTTAGAGAAATTAAATAACTTTCCTTGAAAACACCATTAGTAAGGGTTTAAATAAGAATATTTTTATTCAGGAGTCCAAGTTCTTTACCACTATGCATCACAATTCCTGAAGTTTTAGAAATTATTGTAGTGAGCTGAGCCATACGCATAGTTTCTTTCTTAAGAGCTGTTATTCTCATTTAGGTTATATCTTTTGGTTAGGAATAAACCTTTATTTCAACTGTTACTGCCATCAGAAAAATAAGATAAAAATACAAAGGTTTTTTTTTTCCTTCTTGCACAAATAACAATTATACTCATATATGTAAGCATATCACTTTTATAGAATTACAGAAAAAAATTAATGAATATAATGGGAATAATTTATAGTCTTATGAGTTTCATTTTTATTTGTTTATATATTGTTTATATGGTGTTTGGGCCAACCATTATCGATAGGCTATATATTGGATGGCGAGAGGACCACTTAATTTATAAATATATCTGAAAATATTGCCACAATACCTTCCTCACAATAAGCATTTCATCAGTGCTCAGTGGCGTCAGAGGTGGTGATAAAGAAGATGGTCTCTGCTATATTCTAGTGAGAGGAAAATACATTACATATGTAACAAATTATCTCAAATAGAGATAAATGCTATGAACAAGACAAAATTGGTTGTGGTTGAGAGATGGACTATAGGGAGGACCTTTTTTTACAGGTGGTCACACGTTGCATCTTCAAAGTAAGGACATTTGAGATGAGGCCTAAATAAAAATAAATATGGAAGTATAAGGTACACTTTGCAGACAGGAAAAAGCCCTGAGATGGAACTGGTCATAGTGTGTTTGAGGAGTACTAGGTAGATCAAATCCTGAATGGCTGAAACAGAGAGAGGAGAAGAGTGGTATGAGATGAGTTTAAAGGCATAAACAATGGCTAGAATTAAATGTACTGTGAAGCCATTACAGAATTTATTTGTGTAATTTAATCTATGACTAAAAAAGTTTTCACGACTGTGATAAAGAACAAATGGACGTGTGGAGATTCATCAGTGCAAACAGTGGGCGTTAGGCCTGCTCTGTCCAGTACACATAAGGCTATTTAAGTACATTAAAATGAAATAAAATTTAAAATTCAGAATCTCAGTCACACTGACCACATTTCAAGTGCTCAGTGAGCACATGCAGCTACTGGCCAGTGGGACAACAATGATATAGAACATTTCCATCATCATTGTTATTTTATTAGATAAAACTGCTAATGTTGCAGTAAAAATTGAGAGAATGTATTTGACACATGGCTTAAAGGTAGAATTCAAATATATCTGTGTATACATACAGCCAATGTTAAAGCCAAATGTAGAAAAACCTCATCTTACATAGTAGTATTTAGTAATGTCCAGTAGTCATTGATGTAAAATAAAAATACACTTGTACCCAGGAGTCAGAATAAATGCTATTCAAGTTATCAAGACTACAAAAATGTCAATGTGAAATGACAAATAATTTTAAGTCTAAAGAGACCTTGTAGTTTGTTTAGCCCAGTCTTCTGGAAATAGAGGCAAGTAGACTTTGAGTGACTTGCCCTAGTATTAAATTGTCAAGCACTGAAATTGAGAGTAGAAAATAGTGAGCTGCCCTAAACCCCATTCAATGCTATTACAGTAATATGGTTCCAGCTCTTTCAGTTATGTGATCTGGCTACTTCTCACCAGGCTTTCCTCCCTAGGGACATAGACAACTCAGCCCTGTATCCCAAGCATCTATCACAATATTTGGCACTTAATAAATGCCAACAAAACTTAGCTTATGAATATCTGAATTACAATTATGGAAGAAAGAAAGAAAGATGAAACAATTTAAATATTTAAATTGTGTGGTGTGTTTTTTAATTGTGTGGAATGTGTAATATATGATGTTATTGATTGAATGTTTGTTTCCCCCAAATTCCTGTATGACAACCAAGTGCCGAAGGTTAAGCATTAGGAGGTGGGACCTTTGGGAAATGATTAGGTCATGAGAGCAGATCCCTCATGAATGGTATTAGTGCCCATATAAAAGAGATCAAGAGAGCTTGTGTCATTTCTACCACATGAGGATACAAGGGAAAGTGTGTCACCCCCAAAAGGTCCCTCACCTAACCATACTGACACCCTTATTTTGGACTTCCAGCCCCCAGAACTGTGAGAAATAGGTTTCTGTTGCTTATAAGCCACTCAGTGTAATATTTTGATATGGAATGGACTAAGACAGATGGTAAGAAATTGTTGTGAATAAAATAAAGTCAGCTTACGTATATAAATCTTAGGTATTCATTTATTTGTACATCTTTCAGGAAAAAATATGGGTTTATAACACATGTATAAGTAAAATATATGTCAATGGTATCACAAGGCTAGAAAGAGAAAAAAGGAAAGTATACTATTTAAAGTTCTAATACTACATGGGTAGTGATATAATATCTTCTTTTATAATTAGAATAAATTTTTTGAGGTATAATTCACATATCATACAAATCACCTTTTTAAAATGTCCAATTGACTGTTTTTTAGTATACTTATAGAATTGTGCAAATATAACCATTAAAAGAAGCTTCATACTCATTACTGGTGATTCTTCATTCCCATCCCCTTTCTCTGGAAAATACTAATCATTTACCTGGTATTATAGTTTGGTGATACCATTAACAAATATGTATTGAGCTCTTATTCTATCCCAGGCATTCCATTATATATGTATGGATTTGCCTTTTATGAACATTTCACCTAAATGGAATCATACAATAGCCCGTCTTTTGTGACTGGTTTATTTCACATTAGCAAATTGTTTTTCAAGGTCTTTTTATGGTGTGCTTTGTATCACTATTGCATTTCTTTCTCTTTTTTTGATAAATAATAGTCCATTATATGAATATACTATATCTTACTTATATATTCAGCAGTTGATGGAAATTTGGATTGCCTCTATTCTGGGACATTTATAAATTATGTTGCTATGTTTGTGTACAAGTTTTTGTGGACGTATGTCCATATTTCTCTTTAGTATGTACATACCTATGGTCAGAATTGCTGACTCTAATGACAACTCTGTTTAACCTTTTGAGAAAGTACCAGACTGTTTCCCAAAGCAGCTGGACAATTTTACAATAACCAGCAGTGTATGTGGATTTCAAATTTCTGCACATCCTTGTCTTATTAATATAGTGACCCCAGTGAGGGTAGGAAGTTTGATTTCTTGATGGCCAATGATACTGAGCACTTTTCCATGTATTGATGACCCTATTTTGCTCCCAGATTACTTGAAATCCATTCCCTTGGTTACAAAGTAAGGGAAAGAAGAAAATAGATGTCAAGAGCACTGTTTGATGTGACCAAAAAACAGAACTACATTCCTGTCAATGACATATGTTATATCTTTTTTGACTGTGAGTAGTCAGGAAAGTTTTTTAAAAGTAACAGTGAAAGAAAGTACACAAAATTATCTGTTGTTAGTTTTATACTGAGCCACTCTTGTTGCTAATAATATTGTCTACCTGAAAGCTGTCTCTTTGAACCTAAAACACAGAAGCAAGTGCTTAGATGCATATTAGCCTGATCATGATGCCACATACCAACGCTCTGCAGATATTAGTTATTCTGGAAAATGTAATCTTAAGAAAGACTTAGTATTAGTATTCATTAAACAAGAAAGTAAACAGTATAGGTAGTGTATCCAAAAAAGGAAGTGCAACCACTGAGTTAGTGATTCCATGATGACATTGTGCTGAGATTGTGAGGGGGCCACATGCTTTAAACCTTACTGAGGTCTACTAAGTGCTGACTTCAGTCACAGCAAAGCAAGCAGGGAACACAAGGAAAAACTCAGCACTAACTGGTGTAGCATGGGGACATACAGAAGCCCTGGGAAGGCAGAGTAAGGACCGTAAATAAAACATAACAATCAAGCCTGGTGCCTTTTTTGTGGTCAGGGTAGCAATCAGACACGAAGAATGCAGAAGGAGCCCAGGCGTATCAGTGGTAAACCAGGAAGGCTCATGGTATATTCCAGGAAACAGATAACTTAAGGCTATGACACAGGGGAAGACAATAAGAATGTAAAAAATAAATCAGGAAGGATGCTTTGTCTCTAATTATCCTTAGTTAAAACATTTGCTAATAAGAGAAGATGATTAAAGAAGGCCACAACTATGATACACACATTGTAATTGTTTGTTAAATAAACCCATCTACTCCCTACTCAGTGCTGGCTTTTTAATAGAATTTAAAAATAAAATTTAAGATATTTACATCGGTTATACCTAAACACATTGCCATCTTGGAGCCTAGAATGTAGCCAACCTTCAAAACAGTGTCTAGAAGTGAATCACAGACATGTTTATGTAATGCCAAACAGCAAGGTCCATGAGTTCAGGACCACATCCGTTTTGGTAACTATAATTTCTCCCATGCCTAGCCGAGAACCTGGCATTCAAAAATTTATATATTAAATGACCAGGATTGATAAAATGGCAATAACAGGCAATAACTCATCCTGTGTGGATGAGTTAGATATTATACATTCATAAATATGCATGCATTTTAACCATAAATCCACAGTAATACAACATAAAGATGAACACTGCTATAGACATTGTAAGAACATCCTATATAATAAAGAGGTAACAAGCAAATTGACTGTTATGCCCTCACATGAGATGGCTGCCCCCGTGTGGTCACAAGATGGCCACCACAAAGATGGCCGGCAAGGGAGGACAGTTGTAGGCAATCAGGCCAGCAGGAGAGGGCAGTTAGGGGCAACCAGGCCAGCAGGGGAGGGCAGTTAGGGGTGACTGGGCAGGAAGGGAAGGGCAGTTGGGGGTGAGCAAATTCCTTAAAATAAGTATCTCTCTATCTATCTCCAATTAGTTGTGTTTCTCTGGAGAATTCTGACAAATACACGTTTTACATTCTCAGTTACCTATCATCACCAAAACACCTTGGTTTCAATCCTGGACCTACCTATGTAAAGTTAGTCATTTTGTTTCTGTATACAAATCAGTAATAATTAGTACTATATTTTCCAATCAATCATATATTAAAGAGATAATATGCAAATTGACCATCACTCCAACACACAAGATGGCCACCCCCATGTGGACACAAGATGGCTGCCACAAGATGGCCTGCAGGGAAGGGCAGTTGTGGACGATCAGGCCTGCAGGGGAGGGCAGTTAGGGTAGACCAGGCCTGCAGGGGAGGGCAGTTAGGGGTGACCAGGCCTGCAAGGGAGGGCAGTTGGGAAGGATCAGGCCTGCAAGGGAGGGCAGTTAGGGGCAACCAGGCTGGCAGGGGAAGGCAGTGAGGGGTGACCAGGCCTGCAGGTGAGGGCAGTTAGGGGTGACCAGGCCGGCAGGGGAGGGCAGTTAGGAGCAATCAGCCAGGTAGGCTGGCAAGCAGTTAGGAGCCAGCAGTCCTGGATTGTGAGAGGGATCCCAGATTGGAGAGGGTGCAGGCTGGGCTGAGGGACACACAACTCGCCCCCCCCCCCCTTGCACAAATTTCATGCACCGGGCTTCTATTAGAGATAATAAAAATTAGTGCCCTGACATCAATAAGATGTTATAATGATAATTGGAAAATATTAGGAATTTGTTCTGCAGTCTCTAGGGCAAATTGATTACTGGTATATATAAATAGGAAGTATCATCACCTTATTCAAAAACATGTAAATGATATATTATTTCATATCAAATAAAAATTAAGTATTCCCATAGGATAAGTATATTATAAATTACATTCATTTAAAAAAAGCAAGTTTAGAACCTAAATATCCTGAATTTTTCATTTGTAATATTTAGATAATTTGATAAATGAATGTGACTTAGGATCTTTATGTGTTTTCTATGTCTTCAAAAGAACCTTAAAAATAGTATAAATTAAAAAAGGAAAAGTGATGGCTATAAACGTTCATTAAGGCACTTAAAAATTGAGATGTTACTAACTTAATAATTATTAGCAATAATTGTTCGCCATGTAATTTGAAGATAGAATTCTACTCTATTGATTAATTCACATCAATATAAGGACACTTTTTACTCTGAAAATGAGTGCTAGTTACCCAATACATTATGTTCTCATCCATCTGTGCTTCTTTTATTGAGAGCATGGAACTGAACCACTCAAAATCCTTCAAATTTATGAACCTATAATTGCATGCATGCTGCATATAAATAGCGCACAAACTCTTAAACACATCTAACTTAATGAATGTATGTAGGAGACTTCTAATGTAGAAACAAGTGCATTGTAAAAAAAAAAAAATGTTCCCATTTTTTTTGACAATTGTAGGATACACAAAATGGTAAAAAGACATCAATCAATTAGAAAGTTGAAATGGCAAATATATAATAATGTAATGTCTACAAACAAAATAATTTCACTAGTGGCTAAGGTAGTAAAAAGAACAGACTAATTTAAAGTACATAATTGCAAAAATACCCACAGTATCAGAAATGGCCTGAGTTCTTTTTTTCCAAAGCAAAGGTATTGAGAAATATTGGTTTCTGTTAGAATGCACAATAAGAATTATTGATAGATCAGGGTTGGAAGTCAACAATTATTTTGGACTAAAATGTCAATCACATAGATGTATTATCTTGAAATTAAATGAATACTAAATAGTTGGTGCTAAAGAAATAAACCTACATGAAACCATGAGGGTAAATAAGATGTCGAAAACTATGGGACTGTGTTGAGTACTGGATAATGCCCTATGTGCAAATAACACTCAGTAAATATGAGTTGATAATAATGTTGAAAATAGTCTGACCCTTTCATGATAGAGTTATTTTAGAGACGGGCCAAGTGAAGCAAGAGTATTAAACAAGGAAAAAACATTTACACCAAACCTATCTTCAATGTTGTCAATACAGATACTAAAATCACCTAAGATTAATGGGCTATGTGGTTCCAACGAGAGTTGAGAAAGAAAAATCTATAAATTCATTAAGAAAACTTGTGGTTTCTCAAAGAGGTCTGCAAATTAAAAGTGTAGCTAAAGTTGCATGCTAAAGATCAGATAGAAACACACAGACAAAACTGTGATGTTTTGATTTTGTAGGAGAATACATGTTTAAAAAGTTGAACTCTAACCTTTGTAGCCTAAAACAAATTTTCAGTTAGGGATATAACATGACTTATAAATCCCAAAGCAAAGTTTTCATTGCATAGTAGCCTTATTATCTAAGTTAATCCTAGTCATTTTTAGAATGTGGAAATTACCGCTGACTCAGGAGCTTTGTAACAATTATTCAACAGTTATAATATGTTACTATACTGTATTACAAAGAAAATCTACAAAATACAATTCAATATACAAAAATATTTTGAATTTATAGATTTATGTATTTTGGGTTGCACTCTAATGTACAAATATATGTAAGTATCAAATATAAGTATCTCGAGGCCCGGTGCACAAAAATTTGTGCACTCAGGAGGCGTTCCTAAGCCCAGCCTGTGCCCTCTTGCAGTCTGGGACCCCTTGGGGGATGTCCACCTGCTGGCTTAGGCCTGCTCCCCGGGGGATTGGGACTAAGCTGGCAGTCAGACATCCTTCTGGAAGCCCAGGAGCCCTCGGTGGATGTCCACTTGCAGCAGGGAGCAGGCCTAAGCTTCAGTCGGACATCCTTAGTGCTGTTGAGGAGGCAGGAGAGGCTCCCGCCACCACCGCTGTGCTGGCAGCCATCAGCCTGGCTTGTGGCTGAGCAGAGCTGTCCCTGTGGGAGCACACTGACCACCAGGGGCAGCTTCTGCATTGAGCATCTGCCCCCTGGTGATCAGTGTGTGTCATAGTGACCAGTCATTCACAGTCTTTCTGATGTTAGGGTCAATTTGCATATTACCCTTTTATTATATAGGATAGAGGCCTGGTGCATAGGTGGGGCTGGCTGGTTTGCCCTGAAGAGTGTCCCGGATCAGGGTGGGGGTCCCACTGGGGTGCATGGCCAGCCTGGGTGAGGGTCTGATGGCTGTTTGAAGACTAGTCAAGCCCCCCATTGGGGGCCCTCACCCCATGGGGGTGTGGCAAGCCTGGATGAGAGGCTGAGGGCTGTTTTCTGGCTGGCCACAGCCCCTTCAGTGTGGAGGTCCCCACTGGGGTGCTTGGCCAGCCTGGGTCAGGGGCTGATGGCTGTTTGCAGGTTGGCTACAGCCCCTTCATGGTGGGGGTTCCTGATGGGGTGCCTGGACAACCTGGGTGAGGGGCTGATGGCCGTTTTCAGCTGGCCAGGCCCCCAAGCGACTCAAGCTCCCAGCCTCTCCTTTTTTTATTTTTTTTTCTGGGATTTATTTTTCTTCTATAATTGAAACTTTGTAGACTTGAGCAGAGCCCAGGGCCAGCCAGGGAAGGTGGGAAGCTTGGCTTCCTCCATCGCCGGGGGCAACCCTAGCCTCCTACTTGCTCCAGCTTCATGGCCGCCACCATCTTAGTTGGGTTACTTTGCATACTCGCTCCTGATTGGCTGGTGAGTGTGGCTGGTGGGCATGGCTTTAGTGTAGCAGAGGGATGGTTAATTTGCACATTTCTCTTTTGTTAAATTCTAGAGGCCCAGTGCATGAAAATTCATGCACTGGAGTGGGGGTCCCTCAGCCTGGCCTGCCCCCTCTCACAGTCTGGGAGCCCTCAAGGGCGGGAGATGACCCAGCAGTCAGGGGAAGGTGATGCCCATCACACCTCTGCTGCTGCCACTGCTGGCAGTGCAAGCCTCGGCTGGCCCTGGTTACCTGAGCCTTGGGCGGCCCTGGGAAGCGGGGAAGCTGCCATTCAAGGTTTGCCTGTGCCTCAGGCCAGCCCTGGGCAGCTGGGCAGCCAACATCTGAGGCTTGCTTGTCCCTCGGGCGTCAGCTGGGCTGCCACCAAGTCTTGCTTGTGCCTGGGGCCAGCCCTGGGCAGCTAGGGGCCTGCGGGAACTGGGGGACTCTGGAGGCAGGCATGGAGCAGCTGGGCCCACCTGGGGGTAGGCCTGGCCTTGCAGCTCCTGCCACCCCAGTGGGGCTGAGGGGACTGGGCACCTCCATCTTGTGGCTGTGGGCACCACCATCTTTGAGGGCATGGCAGTCAATTAGCATATTCCCTCCTTATTGGCTGTGGTGCCACCATCTTTGAGGGTGTGGCAATCAATTAGCATATTCCCTGCTTATTGGCTGTAGGTGCTGCCATCTTTGAGGGTGGGACAGTCAATTAGCATATTCCCTGCTTATTGGCTGTGGGTACCACTATCTTTGTCATGGTGTGAGGGTCAAATAGCATATTCCCTCTTTATTAGATAGGAGGATTGTGTATTTTAGGAAATGGCTTATCTTTCTTCTTTGTTAATACATTTTCAAATGTCATCTCTATATCTCTAATTTTCTTAGGCTAATGTATTCGAACATTCTCTAGGGGAAGAGAAAGTAGAGGTAGAGGTAAGGTCTCACACTGAAACATATATTTACACATATGTAGATGTCAATTTTTATATTCAGTCTAGCCCATCTAATAAGGGTCAATTGATTTCGTAGAACTAGCCATACTACAGTTCCCTACTGAGTTCAAAGAGTGTAAGTTTAGTCACAAAGAGAATCAGTACCGACTCAGGAAAACTCATCACCTCTACTGCAGTGCCAATGCCAAGAGCAGGTGGTGGCCAAGAGTCCTGGCTGCATCTAGGAAAAAAAATGACAATATAGATATAACATAGAGTGCTGAGATTACATTAAAGATACTGGAAAAAGTTTTTTCATAGCAAAAGATTCAGTTCCAGGAGGAAAGACATTGTGGTGGGAAGGACTCCTGTTAGGATTTTGGAGTTCTGGTCCTGGCTCTGTTCCAGCTCTGTCCCTCACCAGTAATATAAAGTGAGCCCATCAGCTTATCATCTTCAGCAGTGTCTGCCTCATTTCCCAGTGAGAGAAGTAATGTGACGCTCTCTAGCATCTAGGGTTCTGGGAGATGTTTATGGAAAGACAAAGCAAACTCTGAGTTCGTGTTTTATCTACAAGTATGTACGTATGGTAAAAGAGGCCACAAAAACAACTCTGAATAAAATCTCTCTTAACAACTCATGATAATAAAAAATATGAAAATAAACATTACTATATTTGAAACAGAAAATTTCGCTAGTCCATACACACACACATGCACGCACGCACAATGAAACAAAAAATAAAATATCCCGTGAATACAGATATAAATTCTAAAATAATTTTAGAAACAAAATCACATCTTCTACACCTCTGTCTATGTTTTTACCGAGGATTATATTTACTTTACATAAAATCAGGTCCACTGTGGAACTGAAAGAAGCGGCCAATGATATGACACCAAATACATTTTTTAAATATGCAGTGAACTTTTTCCACATGCCCTCTAGGGAAGCATCTTCTTTAGGCCCATGCTTCCAAATTTCATTAAAGTAAACAATTACACCACAACTATAATGATTCTTATCTACTCTAAGTTCAATATGGCAACGTGTAAAGAAAATTTTCACTGTCTATTCTAGACTCAGAATTTAATGAAAACATTTAAAAATTTAAATATATCAAGGGAGTTTGGGCTTAAAAAATTTAAAGATCATAAACAAAAAAATTACTGTATTCTGGTCTATGTGAGAGATTTTGCCAGACTTCAGTTCTGGTTATAAATAATTTTTCTGGTGTATCACATTTTTCTTTCAATGAAAACACTGCTTGCTCTGGCAGGTTTGGCTCCTTGGATAGAGCATTGGCCTGCGGACTGAAGGGTCCTGGGTTTGATTCCGGTCAAGGGCACGTGCCTGGGTTACAGGCTTGGTCCCTGGTGGGGGGCATGCAGGAGGCAGCCAATCAATAATTCTCATCATCGATGTTTCTGTCTCTCTCCCCCTCCCTTTCTCTCTCTGAAATCAATAAAATATATATTAAAAAAATACACCCTACTTAAGTAGCATACAATCATAACTTCTTAGCCACTTTATAAATAGAACGTGTATATAAATATTTTTTATTAAATGTTGGATTTGATTACCTAAATCACCAAGTTCACAAACTTACAAAAGTAACTAATAAATATAGCCACTCAAATGCATCATGGCAGCTATTAAAACATATTTATTTTTTTCTTTACTAAAATAAAAGTTTCTTAAAAATCAAACTATGAATAAAATAAATTAAATTTGTATTCTTTCTAAAATATTACAATTAATCACTGTTTCAGCACAGAGTACAGTTTTGGGAACATATCAGATATTCAAATAGCAACTAGAACTTGTGGGCTTATAGCTTTTAAGAATGAATTATGCTATATATGTTTGAAAATGCAAAAATTCATTACAAACTTAGCCTCTCAGAGTTTGTGCAGCCAACCTGAGGCCTGACTGACCTATAAGAAAGCAAGAATATTTATTTTAGCTCAATAATTAGGCATTTGTCTAGTAAACATTAAGAAAATGAGAAAATACATACTATCATATATACTATCTTTTTGTTCATCAAAGTATCACCAAAGTATCATTTATTCTATAACATATAATTGGTATATGTACAAACTTAAAATGAGAGAAGAAGAAAACCAAGGCTGGAACACTGGAACTTCAAGGGAACAAACACATATGAAAATTATAAACATAATTTAAGATATTATTTGTATATATTAAAAACTTTAAATTGAAGATTTGGGAATCAAGAAGCTCTTTCTTTGGTTATATTTCATGGGGTACCAACATCTGGGAAGAGAAGAGGATAACTAACTAGCATCCCATAACCTAAAGTCCTGATTGTATTTAGTTAATACATACATAAAATACATAAACATTAGGTTTTTGGCATTCCTTAAGTTTTAAATTATATATTTTAAGAACTTTAAATAGCGAATCCCTTAGAGCAATAGTAAATATTTTTTAACCTCAATAAAATATTTCAGACCTCAGCATCTGGTAAGACGTAATGATACACCTTTGTTTATTATTCATTTAAAAATAAATTTTCTGGTCTCATTTGATTTTCTTCCAGAAGGATTATACCACTACGCATGTTTAGGTAGATTGCTTATTCCTTACATTTAGTAATAAGCTGTGTTTCCCTTTTCTCTGAAACATCAAAGGCATAAATGAATCTGTGACTATTCTAATAGCATCCCCATTGCTAATGAGTTACTAAATGGGTGTTGGAGTCATAGTTTAATATCTACTTTAAAAAAAAGAAAGAAAGAAAGTTGAGCTTGAGAGACGTAGAGGATTATAGGAAGATTTTGTCATCTGATTTGGAAAATAAACAAAATTTTCTCCACTAGTTTCAAAACAGAAAGATTTTACACATTAACAATTGAAGCATGGTTCCTCAATAATCATCTGCACTTAGAGAAACATCAGCAGAACTGATGCTGTTAGGGAAAATGACTCACTTTGGAGAATGCTGAATGGATAACACTCTAAGACCTTCTTGATAGATGTGAATTAGATGAGAGTAAAATGTGAAATAGCGTGTCATTCACTGTCCTCAACTTCTCTCGTCCACTTCTGATAATCACAGCTAATGGGAATTCATTGCACTTGTCAAAACACCTCAGCATTAAGATGACACGTGATGGAAGTAAAAACAGAGACAAATGATAGCTGTGATGAATGCACTGAGAGGAGCTGAGTGGGCTTGAATATCTCATAAGAGAGGGATCAAGAGGGCCAAACAGAGAAAACTGATAGACATCTACGCAGTAATTTCCTGTTACTTTTACATAACAGACAAATTGCAAGGAGTGTAAGTGGCAGGCCACTGTTCTCTTAGAGAACCAGTGAGTACAGCAAATGTAAAGGATTTACACAGATTTCTTGAGAGGGGCCATGGAGAGTTAACGAGGCAACAGGAGAGAGGGACATCACTACTGTGTATCACTCCAGTAGGGTGGTCCAAGTCATGGCTGGGATGAATTTCAAAATCTGAGGTCTGTACTCCAATTATCTCCTCCAAATCATACTCCAACTGTTGTGTGTTTGAGGACTCACTGCCCTTAGACACAGGAGAAAGTGTCTTTCATTCAGAAATAATGTTTTGGTTTTTGTTCTCAGGGTAATAACTGTAATATCAGTTATTTGTCCATTAAGAGATAAAGAGAAAAGAAGAACTGGACTAGAGAGAACTTTAGCCCATAATTTCAAAGTCATTTGCATGAACCTGTGACAATTCTTCAGTTCATGCCCGTTTCCATTTCTCTAAGACTATCAACAGTGTTTAGAAGAGTGATTATTCTTAAATTCATATCTGATCATTTTGATGAACAAAATATAATACTAAACTTCTTACCTGGGACTCTCTACAAAAGAAGAACCACAGAAGAAAGAAAATGTAATTAGTTAGATGGAAATTTTCTACTTAAAAACCAAAGCACACTGTAACCGCATCTTTGGGTATATCTGCATTAGTCTTATTTAGATTTGCCTATCAGCCATATAATGCTAATTTCTTAATTCTAAGGTTTTTTTTCAATTCACTATAGGTGCCACTACTTCTAAATTAGGTGCTGATATAGAGGGTAGTTCAAGAGTACTTGGCTTAACTTTAGGTTATGTTCTTTTAAATTTATATTCAAATTCAGACCAAGCTAACAGACATGTCATCAATGGGAGGAGCTTGGAAAGTACCTAGTTATTGGGGCATTTACATGATATACAGTATACGGAAGTTCTTGATAGTCTTGTTTTTCCCCATTTTCATGCACAGTAACAATATCTGACAAGATTTAGACTGGCACAAGTATATTATCTGTCAAAAGTGCTTTAAGATTTATTTGGCTCTTAGTCGACTCACATTATTACAAGCTTTTTGATACCCAGAGCACAAAGCTGCTTAACATTGTTGCTATTAGTGTTCAAGCCACACTGAAAGCACTTCATTAAACAGCCTACTGCAGTGTAATTGTTTAATAATATTTTGATTAGGTTGTTTAGTAGACAATCCATGCTGTAAAACATTCTCTTGCTGTCAAGTGAATCGCTGGTAAAAAGGCTACAGCAAAATACTTAAGGGAGACTCTTAGAAAAGAAGTCAAAGTGCAAAAAACACCCCAAAAAGACAAAACCTGAGTCACACTGCTCCTCTATTACTTTCCTATGGCTCCTGTAACAAATGGCCACAAACTCAGTGGCTTAACGCTAAATGAATTTATTATCTTATGGCGCTGGAGGTCAGAAGTCTGGCAGGGATTTTCTCCACTTCCTTGTTTTTTCCAGCTTCTAAAGGCTTCTAGCATCCCTTGCCTCATGGCTCCCTTCCTTCATCTTTAAAGCCAGCAATGGTCCATTAAGTATTTCTCACAGCCTATCACTCAGACACTGGCTGACTCTTCTACCTCTCTGTTTCACTTGTAAGGCCATTGGGTCTACTCAAATAAATAAGGATAATTTCTTTATTTTAAAGCCATCTATTTGGCAATAACCTCCATTCTCCCTTGCCATGTCACATGCATAATCCCAGGTTCCAGGAATTGGGATATGAAAATATTTTTTGGGAGGGGAAGGAGGTCTGCCTACCACACCCATCATTTTCCCCCATGAAAGTTATACAAAACTCATATTTCACACAGAAACACACTTCTTGGTGTGAGTGGAGTGGGAGTTTTAAAAGGAATGTTTTATATATATATATATATATATATATATATATATATATAGACACATATATATAACATAGAAAGGTCATATATATATAAATATACAGAAGTGAGCAAGAGTAGGTTTAGAGTTGTGAGTAAGCAAAACGCAGTTTATTCCTGTGTTATTTTTAATTATTGTATTATTTATTTGTATTGTAAGTGTAAACCTACTTTTGCCCACTTCTGTATATATTTATTCCTTGGTCGTCTTCACTGTTGCACAGAATCTAATTTCAAGGGTTAATATCAAAGTATACATATCCTGTACTCTTGTATTTTTTTAAAATATATTTTATTGATTTTTTTACAGAGAGGAAGGGAGAGGGATAGAGAGTTAGAAACATTGATGAGAGAGAAACATCTATTCAGCTGCCTCCTGCACACTCCCTACTGGGTATGTGCCCGCAACCAAGATACATGCCCTTGACCGGAATCAAACCTGGGACCCTTCAGTCCGCAGGCCGACGTTCTATCCACTGAGTCAAACCGGTTAGGGCTGTACTCTTGTATTTAAAAAAATACTAATTAGGTCCTCAACATGTGGGAGATATTATTCTATGAGCCTTCATTACCATGGTGAGAAGGACTTCCAGTCCTCAGGAGAAAATGCTGGCTCTGATGGGTGACCCCATTCTTTCTCCCTACTGGATGCCAATAAGCTGTAGCTTGAAGAATGAAGACATGGGCTATGCCATTCTCATCATTTTACTTTCTGGAAATGATAATATTTGGACCTTTTCTGATTAGGGGTTTTGCTACCTCTGCTTGCTGACTTCAAAGAGTGGTAACCTTTAGTGTCATACATAATAGTCATTACTTTTTTAAACATTTCTTAGTGGCAATGCATGTTTACTGGGAAAGTCTGAATAATTCTGCTGAATTAGTAATTTTTATGTTATTTTGCTCAATAAACAATGAAAGTTTCTTCAATTTTTAGATGGTATGCAAAAATATATAAATTTTTATGTCTTATAAAATGTTTTCATTATAGTCTCATAAATTTTATAATAATAAAATGTTTTCAATGTTATGGACAATAATTTTCTAACCTCACCAGTTTGTGTCCCAATCTCTGAATATTTTCCAAGATGGAGGAACCCAATATTTCTGAAAACTTGTTCTATCTTCATTAAGTTCCAAATAGTAAAAATATATTTTTTAAATCAAGACCAGTTCTTCCGGTTTGCACGGTATTTTAAATCGGTTTGGTGAAGTCCAGCTTCTTGATAATTACGTAGAATAATTGTAATTTCTGTCTTTGTCTCATCCCTACAAATATTTTAAAAGCCTGCAATCTATGTCCTGTGATAGAATAAACATCTCCAACCCCTGTTATACCTTGGTCCAGATCATTGCCTGGTCATGCACATTTCAAAAGAGTCCAGTTTATATTAGTAATTTCCTTAAAGGCTTGTTCCTGGAAGTAAATAGTATGCTCTGGGTGTGATTTGATTAGATCTTCCCCAACTCCCTACTTAGATACTAAATTTCCATTGATGTAGACAAAGGTCTGTGCTTGGTATAAACCATCACAACTCACTTTTTATTTTTACGGTATGTTTTAGTTAAAACTGCTGATGTTTTTATTTTGGGTTTTTTTTTTTTTTACCTTATTTAGTTTATTTTAGTAGTGTTGTTGCCTTTTTTTTATTCTCTATTTGTACTCTTAGTTTTTCTTACTGATCTAATTTTTAATCTATTTTTAATATGAAAATAAGAACTTTAAATATGGCTTCATTTAACTTTGCTTTGTTTGATGTAGTTGAAGCTGAAAGAGAGCTGCTGAGATATTGATTCTCTAACCCAAACCTATGCCGTTGGCTAATGCCCTGGGTATCTTCACAAAAGTCATGGATAAAAGTTGAAAGAGATTAGTCTAAAGAATGCCAGCAAAAGTGTTCTTCAATGCAGGAAGCAACACGCCTCAGGCAAAGGCTTTCTCACTCACCTGACTGCAACACTGGCTATTGTAGTAATTTCTAAACATCAATTTTTATTTATTTATTTTTTTTACTGAAGATCCTTAGCCCTTTTCATATACAACTGAATGCATAATACTGGTGTGTGTGACAAATAAAGGTGGCACTTCTCTGTCGGAAGATGGGCTAGCATCCCAGAGCTCATTGCCCAGTTTCTGCTTTACTGGGGAATCCCTCTGTTGGCCTTGAGGACTCCGGGCCTGAAATCTGGCAGTTTCAAATTGGCAGTCTTGTAAAACAACAACAGAAATCTTAGTCCAAACTCATTTAAATGAATGCTGTGAATCAGTAAATTTCATAATCAGGTCTTCTCTTTTTTTTTTCTTTTTCTTTTTTTAGTTAGTTTTCATTTGTTCTTTCAAAATGTCAGCAGTAACTAGTGTCTATTTAATTGTTTCTTGCTGTTAAAGTTCATGCTGGGGTCTGAAACCACGACGTTATCATTGTTATTAAGTAAAATCTCTAGTCCTTAGTCTAATTGAACATTACAACCAGAAAACACAAAGTTTAGAATTAGACAGCCATTTCAGCCAGAAGAGATTTTAGAAACTGTTGAAGTGATTTTGCAGTCTCATTTTACAGATGAGAAAACTATAGCCCAGGGAAATTAGAGAACATTGTTAATGACAAACAGCTAGAAGTTAAGAGAACAAACCCCTCATTTTGAACTTGTTAATCTTACATTTTCAGACTAACATTGTTGTTTTTTTTTAAGAAGTGTATTAGATACGTGAAAAAGGTAAAACCTAAATACATTTGAGTGCAGCCAGATCTTTCTGTTGTCTTACAAATCATATATGAATGTTAGTCTCCATACTTTCAGGAAATTATAAATTTCGACAATGAATTTGATAAAGGCTTATAAGAACTTGTGACTGTTTAACTAACACTGCATTATCCCTATATAGTTTGAATTTTGATATAAACTGTTTCTGAGGAAAGTAAGGGCATACAAAAGGAAAATTTGCTATCAGTTTATATGAAAATTTACCGGTTTCTTAGAAGATACCAAGATTTCACCTGTATTTGAGATATGCCATGGGCAGAATATTTTTAAAAGATTTAAACTAAAAAATCACTTCCTGACTTTCATATAAAGACATTCATTTACGTATGCACATAGTAACATCTTACTGTGACAAAGGGACAAAAGGCCTTTTAAAGGCACTGTTTAATTTGTAATCTTGAGGCCAAATACATTTTGTGCCAACACCCTTTGTACCTATTGAACAAAAATTATTAGAGCTCTTAAATGTACCTGTTGAGATATGTAATCATCTGTTATTAGAATGAAAAAAGAGATTATTTACTAAAATAATATTTTCAATCTTGGGCAACAATAGTTTAATGACAAAAGTAATTTCAACATCTTTTCTATCTTTTAATGTTTCTACCTTGTTTCAAAATGCTGGACTCTCCTATCCAAAGAGGATCTGCATTGTGTTTCTTGCTTTACCAATATCTTCAGTACATTAAACCCACTTTGAAGAAGAAAGGTATGTGGGTTCAATGAGCCGTCTTGTTGCTGAAAACTGCCTGAGATTTGGAATTTAGAAAGTTAGGAGAGTCTGTTTTGCTTATGAGAAAGGTTTAAATGGAACATTTTTTCGGGAAATTTAGGATAGCAGCTTAAGGTATAAAAATATCAGTGCTCTTGGAGTCATACTAATTATACCCCTTCTCACTAAAGCTTAATTATTTTATATCCTAATTGATTTATAAATAATACTGGACATATTTGTGTAAAAGAAATCTACTAGTTATACATTATTTGTGGAAGATTAACTAATTAATGAACTTGATTTTATATACACACATACATATACATAACATACAATTCTAAGGGACTTAAATTATTTTTTATTAAATTTTCTGCTTTTTTCTTACATGATTATCACCAAGTATCATGTTCTACAAGTAATCAAAAACCAATCTAATTCTTCAGTTATCATGGATAAAATGTTTTGCATAAAAATCTGAATAATTAAACTATTACTCAAGTCATTGCCTGAATTAAAAAGAAAAAAAGTGATGAATGGTATAGAAAAACCATTAAACTAACACAGTTCCAACAACACAAATTAGCCCAAGATATGCAGTCATTCTTACATCCTCATGACTGTAACGACTCCCAATTGGGTGTCTTTAAATAATTGTGACTCTTATTTATAATAAAATCAAAATGATATTTTTGTTGTTTCAGAATCTTAAGCTAGTATGTCAAAATACACTGAATTGTTTAGCTTGGTCTGTTTGTTTACTCTTCAGTTAGCAGTTAATCATAATTAAAAATCATTATGTCTTAGAGTGCTTCAAAGAATATTTTCAGTCAAAATCTAAATCCAGTTATAATAGTGCATCTAACCAAAATAGAATGAGGAAAAGGTCATTGAGTTAATATAACTACAGTGGTAAACACATGCATGACTAATGTGTATTTTAATTAACAACTCTGAACATTATCTACCACATATAACAAATCACACATAACTCTTAAGATCGGATAAGCTTAATCAAGCTTTGAAAACTTCACAGAAGATCAGTACTATAGGCAATTTGGCATATTCTCATTGGAGAGAGGAAAGAGCTTTAATTTTTAATGAAATTATTAGAAGCCAGTTTGTCCCTTAGTTCATTAAATTTGAATTCTCATCTGAAAATCATATAATCCTATACTAAAGAAAAAAGCAAACTAACTGCTTTTTTCATTACTTTGTTCTCAGTAGAACTTATTTCAAAACATCTATTTTAAAAATTCTTAAGAAACAAATAAAAAATTAGCATAGTCTAAAATGCCATGTGGCTAGAACTTAAAAATTGGATTTATGTGTATTAATGAATTTGTAATATTTTCCAGGAGACATATTTTAAATCATAAAGTTCCAGGTTCTTCCCTGCAACCTAAGTAAGTAGAAAGGACAATGTAAATTTTTTTTTATGCCAACCTTCCATTATTGCCACCCACGTATTGCTGGATGGTGGTAGTGATAAAGCTAGCAACCAACTTAAAAATTGACTATTTATTGTGGTACATTTTATACACATCTCAAAATTAAGCTTTTTTTTTTTTTTAACTAAAACATGTGCTGTCAATCCTTCTCCATAATAATCCTCCCAATGATATGTGACGATATTAAGCAAAGATATACCTACAGGGGCTAATTTCAAATTCAACCTATTGAAGGTGAGATTTAATAGTGATTCACCTACAAAACCAGGGATTTTTTAAAAAGAGGGGGGAGAAAGCATTTAAACAGCAGAATTTTAAATATGTCAGTATCTGTATGAACAATTAATTTTTTTTTAATTAGGTGCACAATGGTTTCAGATCAAATGCTCTTCAAGGATAAATAATTTGAGCTTATAGGAAATGGAAGGGGTAGTTAAAGGAAAGGTTGCCAACAGAAAGGGACTTCCATTTGCCCTAGATCCTCAAAGAAAAAGAGCTTCAATTCATTCTAGGTACTACAGGGGGCCCTCCTTCATGGCCCAGCTCAGAATTCAATTTATTTTTCAGTTAGGTTAAGTTAAAAAAAAACAAACAAAAAAAACAAATAGATGTTTCTTCAGTGTTTCTATGATACATTTACGTGATCTACGGGAAAAATTCAAAAGTGATTTTCACTATGCTTTTGAAGTCAGATACATTTTCCACATTCTAGAATTCATAAGGAGGTTAAGTCATTGATTCCTGTTAAAATGAAACAGATGAGTAGCCTGTTTGAGGAGATTAAAACAAATAGAATTTTCTTTCTAACCATGACCCAACTATATTTCTTATGTATCCAGTCTATTGGTTTGAGATCATTTGAGAATTTCTCTATACTTTTAAACTTACTGACCTCCATCACCTATTATTTACCATGGATGCCTAAAAGATAAGAGAAATCAAGATCACTTTGAAAGTACCAGTAAATACGGTATGTTCCTATGCTCCACTAATTGATTTAATCCATATTTTATTATCAATATTTTTTAAAAGATACCTAAAGATACATACTCTAAGTTTGTATACAGTAGTCCCCCCTTACCCACAGGGGATAATTTCCAAGAATCCAAAGAGATACCTGAACTATCAGATAGTGTCAAACCCTATGGATACTGTTTTTTGGTTTTGTTTTGTTTTTTACTATACATACATTCTTATGATAAAGCTTAATTTATAAATTAGGCACAGCAAGAGATTATTATGGCTTCTTTTTAGCATATTGAATTGCTAGCATCACTACTCTTGCACTTTGGAGCCATTATTACAGTGGTTCTCAACCTGTGGATCCTGACCCCTTTGGCGGTTGAACGATCCTTTCACAGGGGTCGCTTAAGACCATCCTGCATATCAGATATTTACATTACAATTCATAACAGTAGCAACATTACAGTTATGAAGTAGCAACGAAAATCATTTTATGGTTGGGTCACAACATGAGGAACTGTATTTAAAGGGCCAGAAGGTTGAGAACCACTGCATTATTAAGTAAAATAAGGGATATTTGAACATCGGCACTGTGATGCCTCAAAAGTCTATATGATAACTAAGTGACTAATGAGAAGATGGCTTATATGTTTCTTGGATTGGCTGGACAAATGGATGATTCACATACCAGATAAGATGGAGCAGGATGGCAAGAGATTTGGTTATGCCACTCAGTACCTTGCTGGATTTAAAATTTATGAATTGTTTATTTCTGGAAATTGTTATTTAATAATTTTAGACCCAGGTTAATCATAGGAAACCATGGAGAGTGAAACCATGAATATGAGAGGGACTATTGTATTGTCATTTTAATATTTTAAATTATTCTTTCCCTAGATTGAGTTACTTTTGGAAGTATAATTAGCTCATCTAGACACTTAGAGCACTACTGATTATGTTAAAATGCTCGAATCCACTGCCACATTCTCTGCCATTTCTTTGTCCGAAGGTGCATGATGCTTCTTATTGTCAGAAACAATTTATGCATGAGGGGTAAAAGTCATGGGTCAATGAAATGAGCTTTTAAGAAAAGAATTATTTTAAAAATATAAATGTTTTTGTTTTTTCTTTTAAAAAGTATAATTACTAAATGCTTAGTTGATAAAAAGTATTTAAATACGTGTGTGTGTGGGCAAATGCCATAAAAAGCCATTGACCCATCCCTCAGTGTAAGAAAAAAAACGAATTACTATTACCTTTTATATTATTTTTTATTTATTTATATTTTTTCTCTCTTTATTGATTAAGGTATTACATATATGTCCTTATCCCCCAATTCCACCCCATTCATGCCCTCACCCTCCTGGTGTCTGTGTCCATTGGTTAGGCTTATATGCATGCATACAAGTCCTTTGGTTGATCTCCCCTTACCCCCACCATCCCCTACCTTTCCTCTGGGGATTGATAGTCTGATCGATGCTTCTCTGTCTCTGGATCTGTTTTTCTTCATCAGTTTATGTTGTTCATTATATTCCACAAATGAATGAGATCATGTGATATTTATCTTTCTCTGACTGGCTTATTTCGCTTAGCATAATGCTCTCCAGTTCCATCCATGCTGTTGCAAATGGTAAGAATGCCTCCTTTTTTTACTGCAGCATAGTATTCCATTGTGTAGCTGTACCACAGTTTTTTAATCTACTCATCTGCTGATGGGCACTTAGGCTGTTTCCAAATCTTAGCTATGGTAAATTGTGCTGCTATGAACATAGGGGTGCATATATCCTTTCTGATTGGTGTGTCTAGTTTCTTGGGATATATTCCTACTATTACCTTTTAAATGGCTTGTGTGTCCCTCCCCAAACTGATATCCATATCTCCATCCTCTAAGTATGCATGTCCTCAAGTTTGTGTAAATCATTTATGTGCTTTTTCATTATAATTGTACCATCTGTAATTTCTATTCTTTAATATATATTTTTTACTTGTGCAGTTCTTACTTAATATGAATGGAATCATACTGCTTATAGTATTCTGTGACTGGCTTTTTACATTCAACTTTATGATCTAAGGCTTCATCCATGCTCTTTCTTATAGTTGAAAATAATTTATTTTTATATTGAATAGTAAACCACTTCATGAATATGCTGGGATCATTTCTCATTTTATTATCGATGACCACTTGAGTTTTCAGTTTTGATTTGTTTTGTTTTGTACTCATTAAAACTTTTGGGATAGCCCAGCTGGTGTGGCTCAGTGGTTGAGCATTAATCTATGAACCAGGAGGTCATGGCTCTGTTCCCAGTCAGGGCACATGCCCAGGTTGCAGGCTTGATTCCTGCTTTGGGGGGTGGGGAGTGTACAGGAGGCAGCTGATCAATGACTCTCTCTCAATGATGTTTCTATCTCTCTTCCTCTTCCTTCGTGTCGCTGAAATCAATAAAAATATATTTAAAAAAAACAAAACAAAAAACTTTTGCTATAAACATTCTTACTTATATCTTCTGGTTCACTTTTGAAAGAGTTTCTTTAGTTCTGTAATTGGGAGTGGAATTGCTCCGTTTAAGGATTAGCCCGTCTTTATATTTATTAAATAATGTCCATTTACTTTCCAAAGTGTTTATACTAATATACACTCGATGAGTATTATATGACACTTGGTTATTATTGTATATTTTCCCAAACATTAGATATTTTCTAGTGTATAGTATTTTTGCAGATCTAGTGGGAGTGAAATTATATCTCATTGTAGGCTGATTTTACATAACCCTAAGTACTAATTAAGCATCTTTTTATAGGCTTATGTGCCAGTTGAGTTTCATCTTGTGTAAAATGACTATTCAAGACTTTTCCTACTGGGTAGTTTGTTTCAATTAAAAGCTCAAGTTCACCTGTTTGGGTCCTCACACAAGACCCAGATTCAGTATCAGCTTATCACTTAGGATACTTGATTTATTAATTTTTTTGGCTTCTCAATGATACTACTGATAAAAGGTTAATATCCAAAATTTATCCAAAAATTGTATACAGCTCAACACCATAACAACAAACAATCCAATTTTAAGAAATGGGCAAGGGGCCTAAATAGACAGTTCTCCAAAAAGAATATACAGATGGCCAATAAACAGATTTTTAAAAATGCTCATCTTCACTAATTATCAGAGAAATGCATATTAAAACTATAATGAGATATCATCTCACACCTGAGAGTGGCTATCATTAATAAATCAACAAACAACCTATGTTGGCAAGGATGTGTGGAGAAAAGGGTATCCTCATGCATTGTTGGTGGAAATGCAGATTGGGGCAGCCTCTTTGGAAAGCAGTATGGAGTCACCTCAAAAAATTAAAAATGGAACTGACTTATGACCTAGTGATTCCACGTCTGAAATATATCCAGAGAACCCTGAAACACTAATTCAAAAAAATATATGCACCCCTATGTTCATTGCACTGTTATTTACAATAACCAATATTTAGAAGTAGCCCAAGTGTCCATCAGTAGATGAATGGATAAAAAGTTGTGGCACATTTACAGATGGAATACTATCCAGCCTTAAGAAAGAAGGGACTCTTATTGTTTGTAACAGCAATAGGTGAACCTGGAGAGTTTTATGCTAAGTGAAATAAGCCAGTCAGAGAAAGGCCAGTATCATATGATTTCACTTATATGTGGAATCTAATGAACAAAATAAATTAACAAAATAAAAACAGACATATAGATACATAGAACAGACTAACAGCTGTCAGAGGGGAGGGAGTTTGGGAGGCTGGGTGAAATGTTAAAGGGATTAAGAAAGAAAAAAAAAAACAACTAATAGACTGACAACAATATGGTGATTACCAGAGGGAAAAGGGGGTGGGGGAGAAGAGGGAAAAGGGGAGATAAATGGCAATGGAAGGAGACTTGACTTGGGATGGTGAACACACAATATACAGATGTATTATAGAATTGTCTACCTGAAAACTATATAATATTATTAACCATGTTGTCACCACAATAAATTCAATGCAAATAAATATATAAATAAATAACTTTTTCAGCTTCTTAATATTCTTTGATTTCTGGTCAGCTCATTGATGAACCTAAAATAATTAAAATTTAATCTGTATTTTTAAGTATTTAAAGAACATATTCTAGTCTCTCAATATCTAGTCTCTCAAACTAGAAAAAAAGATTAATATACAACTCTTTTTTTGTTGTTTTGTTAATCCTCAATGGGGATTTTTTTTTCAATTGATTTTTAAAGAGAGTGGAAGGGAGGAAGGGAGTGAAGAAGTGGGGGGGGGGGGGAGGAAGAGAAACATTGACGTGAGAGAGACACGTCAATAGATTGCTTCCTGCATGCACCCCAGCTGGGGCTGAGGAACAAACCTGCAACCCACGTACATGCCTTTGATCAGGAATCAAACCTGCCACCCTTTGGTGTGCCAACTAATGCTCTACCACTGAGCAATACCAGCCAGGGCTGATATGCAACTTTTTATGACCTGCTAAAAATAATGAAAATAAATAATACTGAAATTATAGCCATAAAGTTTAATTTATTTGTTTTCATTTTATTTATTTACTTCTGTAGTACCATTTATTCATTGTTTCTTGTGTTTCCCTTGCCCAAGAAAATACTAGTATATCAGAAAAAAATATTACAAAGAGAAATGTCTGAGATTGTACTGCTTATGTTTTCTTCTGGGATTTTTATGGTACTGAATCTAATATTTAAGTCTTTAAAATCTCTTTTAGTTGAGTCTTGTGAATGGTGTCAGAGGTGGTCTAATTTAATCTTTTGCACTTATCTGTCCAATTTTTCCAACACCATATTCTAATAGACTCCCTTATTGTATGTTCTTGCCTCCTTTGTCAAATATTACTTAACTAGAGGCCTGGTGCACAGATTCATGCACTGGTGAGGTCCCTTGGCCAGGCCTGCACCCTCTTGCAACCCCTCAGGGGATGTTGGTCTGCCAGATTCAGCCTGATCCCCACAGGCCAGGCCAAGGGATCCCACTGGTGCATGAATCCGTGCACGAAGCCTCTGCTATGCATAAAAGATCTTTGGTTAATCTCTTCCAACCCTCCTCCCTCCCCCCTTCCCTCTGAGATTCATCAGTCTGTTCCATCTTTCTATGCCTGTGTGTTGAGAATCTGCCCCCTGGTGGTTAGTGGGTGTCATAACGACCGGTTGAGTGGTGAACGGTTGCTTACAGTGGAACGACTGGTCTCTATGATGCACATGGACCACCAGGGTGCACACGCTCAACTCAGGAGCTGCCCCCTGGTGGTCAGTGCGCTCCCACAGGGGGAGTGCCATTCAGCCAGAAGCTGGACTCACAGCTGGAAAGCGCAGCTGCCATGGCATCGGGAGCCTCTCCTGACGCCGTGGCAGCAGTACCGAACCATGGCAGCAAGTGCAGTGGGCCAAGATGAGTGCAAGCAGCGTGGCACCTGGCCCCGATTTGGGTTCCTCCCTGACCACCTGCCACTTGGCACACTGCTACATCCCCCGAGGGGTCCTGGACTGTGAGAGGGATGTCTGATTGCCGGCTTAGGCCCAATCCTGGTGCCATTCTCTATTGAAGGCAGTCAGTCTGAACAACTCAGTGACTCAGGGAAGCACAGGGAATTCAGGGTGAGCCTGCCTCCCCACTTGACTTACCCACTAGATGGTGTTTGTAAGACAGACCGTGTGGCCCAGCCCATGCATGTGCAGCAGCTGCTGAAGCTCAAGCAGGAGGCTGTGCAGCAGCAGAAAGCCATCCAGCCAGAAGCCGGCAGTCGGACATCCCCCGAGGGGTCCCGACTGCAAGAGGGCACAGGCCAGGCTGAGGGAACTCCCGCCCCCCTCACAGTGCACGAATTTCATGCACTGGACCTCTAGTATAGATTATAACATGTGATTTATTTCTGGGCTCTCTATTCTGTTCCTTTGATTTATGTGTCTGTTTTTATGCCAGTTCCATGCTGTTTTGATTAATATGGCCTTGTAGTGTAGTCTGATATCAGTGACATGAATCTTCCAGCTTTGTTCTTTTTTCTCAAGATTGTTGTGGCTTCTTTTAATATAAATTAATTTATTGAGTATTAATTTATTGAATATATTTTATATACATGGCCTATAGCAGGCCTTTTACGTATACATCTCAATTATATCCCCAACATTAGAACATAGGTATTTATGAGGATTCTCAGCTCAGTAAAGTATATAATGAGATGCTGAATATTACACAGACTGGAAATAAAATCTGCATTTAATAGAAACTTCAAAAAATTGAATTGTAATTGAAGGTTTTTTTAATAACTTTTTCTTTCACGAATACTATTATATATATTCTAGGAAATATAAGTGTATTTATAGTCATCAAGAAAGTACATAAGCCAGTTTTAGATGGACAATGAGTGCATTTCACTTTGATCCTGTGTCCAATTGTTGTCTCAATTACTACTAAGCAATTTCTGACCCCAGAATCCAATCACATATCACTTTGCTTCAGTCAACATGACAAGTCTATTATACCCGGGCAAGTCACTCCTCAATTCTTGTTTCCCCAAAAAACACTCATTCATCAGTGATATCAATCTATCATATGATTCGAGGAAAAGTAATCACCAAGTGATGTTGCAAAAAGCAAAGTGGATAACAAATAAAAAAAACTTATAATCAGTGTTTTTAAAGTGTTTTTTCAAATACTAACGCAAAATTCTATGTACTTTACAATAGTTAATATCATTTATAAAGATAAATTACCTGACATTATATAAATCATTTAATTTGTATTCATTTCCTATCTGAAATACAGTGTCAACAGAAAGATGAATTTAACAAAATAATAGCCCCTTCATAAAAAAGCTTTTGAGATACTATTATCTATTTTATAAAAAACTTATATGTCCTTAATTCAGAAGTTAAACACTTATTCTATTAACATTTTTCTCTGATTTCTTAGGTTCTAATTAAGTAAAACTTGAAAATGTCCACTAAAAGAAACTAAAGTAATGATATATTTTGAAGAACAATAAGCAAATAATGTTTAAAAATCATATACAAAAAAAGCAGCAAATTTTAAAGGAGTGGAACACCTTAATATTCCTTGAATACATCAGTAAAATAATAAATGTTTACTATCACATTTTAATTTTAAATCACTAAGAATACTTTTTAAATGAAGATTTATAAATGGTGAAGTTAAATTTCAATAAAAATTGCACAAAGAATCTTTTTATTGACCTTGGTAAATTGAAATAATATTATTCTTGACACTGTTGATCTTGTTTAATTATGGTGTATGTGAATTAAGGCTGGGCTGCTTTGGCTCACTGGGCAATCAGAGAACAGGGGCCCTTGGAGACAGGGTCAGGGGGTTAGCCCCGGATGAGCTGTTGCTGCTCATTGTTCTCCTGGTCGTAAGTTTCATGGGGTCCCTTAGAGGTTAGGGAATATGTGCTGGGGGAGGAGAGGGCAAGTGCACTGGGACCTTCATTTTCAGGGGTTTTAAAGGCCAGGCATTTAGGGAAGGTCGTGGGGGCTGATCAACAGAATATTCATCAGCTTTATGCTGATATAGCAAAATGAGATTTATTCTCTAAATTTGTCTGTTCTTGGTGTGTTTGGCAAATGGCACTTAACTGGATTTCTGTTACCTATCTCCCTGAGTAGGGTGATTTAAATTATTTATCCTCTTGTTGGGGAGGATAAGTACAAACATTTGTTTTTAAGTGTCCTTGGTTTAGCAAAAATAGGATTTACTAGGTGGATTTATTGCTGTTTAACTATCTGTCTTCATTTCCCTATTCCACTTTTCCTGGAATTTTCCTAGCTTCTTACCATTCTGTAACAGAAATAAGATGTAAAATTTGGGCACTTTTCAATGCCATGTTTTCTATCATATTAAGGAAGCCAATTGTTGGTGAGAGAGGAAAATTTAATAGTATAAGATCAACAAATCTTTGATAAATGATGAGCTATACATTTCCTCCTTTTTATGTTTTTTTGTTGTTGTTGTTGTTAGTGTTTACTTTACTTTCTGTAAACTCTTTATTGTGGTGTAAAAATGCTCTATCATGGCTTTTGCATGTGGTTTTTTTAAGCCATATCCTATAAAGTAATAATGTCTTATAAAAGCAAAATAACCCCTTGATGACTGCTGGAAGCAATGACAGCAAGAAACAGAAAGCAGTAAACTCAATATCATGAGACTTTCTATTAAGCATGTTGAATTGTCCACATGCTGTAAATGCCTTTCTTCTCAAGGCCTTACTAGAAAGAGAATTTTTTTAAAAAAGCTACAAATAGCTACAAACAAAGAGAAAGAGGGAGAAGATATTGGTAGACAATAGAATTTCACTATCTTTAAAAAATAGCTAATGGTGAAGTTAATCAGCAGAGACTATTTCTTATAACATTAGGGCAAGCAAGTTTCCAGATTGAAAGAGCTCATCAAAGGCTGAGTACTATGAATGAAACACACACTCAAACCCTCTCTCTCTCTCTCTCTCTCTCTCTCTCTCTCTCTCTCTCTCTCTCTCTCGTTGTCTATCCCCCCTCTCTCTCTCACACACACGCACAAACCAACATATATTTATACTTGAGAGCGTTAGAATAAAGAGAATACCCCAAAATATAAAAGAAATATTCAAAGAAAAAGGACTATGGATTAGAAGTCAATAGTGCAATATTGCTCTCAAAATCCAAAAGAACGTAACTTTTCATCATAAAATCCTATACCAAGCCAACATTCCATCAGATCTGACCATTGCACCCTACTGCTTCCAATTCCTTACCATTCTTTGTCATTCACACTGCTACAATTGCTTCCTAATTTGTCTCCCTGAACCCTTTTTTAGTTCCTGTCCAGTTTGCCTTCATGAAGAAACCAGAATATATTTTTTTTCAGAGTGATATTTTTAACCTACAAATTTAAACATGTCTCCTCCCTGCTGAACATACTTTGATGGCTTCTTACTATTCCATACATGCCCTCAATGCTCTACAATGGTTTGGCCCCAACCTATCTCTCATTGTATCTCAATCTCTCCCTTCCTCTTTGTCACAGGTTTGCTGCCCTCATACCATGCTCCTTCTCTCTGTAAGACTTGTACATGATATTATTCAGGGACAAATCTTCAGTTCTTTCTTCACATAGTGAATTCTTAGTTATCCTTCAGCCTCACCTCGATAATCACTTTTTAAAAAATCTTTCTTGATCTCACCTACCAGGCAAAGCTGCCCCATTTTACAACCTAATGGTATCAAGCGCTCATATATGAGACTTCTTTCTCAGCTGCAATTTTATATTTTTTTTTGTGGCTAATTGAATAGAATTTCTTTAGAATATAATAAATTCCATGAGAACAGAGGCTTGTCAATTGTCTAATTTCCAAACATAACAGAGTGCCTGAGTCTCGGTAAGCCCCCAATTACTATTTGAAAGAGAGATTATTGGTGGATAGAGGGATAAAAGAATGTATGAAGAACTAAATAAATGAGCAAGTTCTCCATACAGCTTGCACTTGGTAATGATTTAGGAACTCAATCAGTAAGCTGACTAAGCCAGCTCTCACCTGCCTTTATAAATAAAGTTTTGTTGGAACATAGTGGTGCCCACCTATTGCCTATGAATGCAGTAAGTGCCACAATGAGTACGTGGAGTGGCCCACCAAGTCTAAAGTATTTAGCAGTTGTTTCTTTCCACAGAGAGCTTGCAAACACCTGAACTAGAGGATAAAGATAAATTTAGAATTGCAATGGTGATAGAATATATTCCATTTTTCTTTATTTTCATGGGAAAGCATCTAGAATTTCCTGAGTGAGTCAGATTATTTTGGGATATAGATTCTAGGTTATTATCTATAAATTTCAGTATTTTGAGCACATTTTTTCCAATCTTCTATTGAATTATGTTTCTGAAAACAAGGCTTTTATGAATCTAGTTTTCATTTCCTTCAAGAAGTTTTTTTTTTTTTTTTTTTTTTCTCAAGTAGTTTTTATGTGTGTGTTTTTAATTTGTCTTTTTTTTTTCTGGTAAATAGATTTACTCTTCTTAGCCCTTGGAATATAACAGGGCTATTTCAATCTAAATTCAATATCTTTTACATTCTGAGTGATTAGCTCTTTGATCATAGCACCTCCCTTATTTTTCTAACTACAGTGAAAATTGTTTCTTATTCGGGTCTCTACATTTTTAATTTCTATTTCTTCCTTCATTTTACCTCTCTGCACTGTATTTTCACCTGTTTTTTTCACTTCTGTTTCTCTCTCTCAATTTATTCACTTTCTCTCCATCTAAAACAATAGTAATATTTTCTCCATCTTGAATTTTTTATTTCAATTACTATATTTTTCAATTCTGAATTCAGAATTGGCACATTTTCATTTATGGCTTCATCCTGTTCATGATCTTCTGAATTTGTTTCCTAAATGTTAACAGGCTTTGATTCCTTGCAGGATTTAAAATACACATTTATTTTATTTATATTGTTTTATGTTATCTATGTTCTTGAGCCTCACAATCCTTTCTGAGTCATTGGATACTTTTTAATGTTACTGAAGAGACATTTCAAAGTTTCTTTATATGTTTTATAATTGGTGTTTAGGAATTTCTCTTTGTAGGGGTTTTCTTCCTTGGATTCCCACACTTCCTAATTTTAAACTTTATTATGAAGTTATAGTAATAAAAAGTATGGTATTGGCATAGAAACAGATATATAGATCAATGGAACAGAATAAAGACCCCAGAAATAATCCCATGTAAATATAGCCAATTAATTTACAACAAAGGAGTCAAAAATATACAATGGGGAAGAATAATCTCTTCATAATTGGTGTTTAAGAAACTGGATAGCCACATGCAAAAAAAAAAAATGAAACTGGATTCCTATCTTACATCATACACAAAATCAACTCAAAGCAGATTAAAACTTGAATGTAAGGCCTGGAACTGTAATACTCCTAGAAAAAAAAACATAAGGGTAAGCTCTTTGATATTGGAGTTGGCAATTATTTTTTGGATTTTGACACCAAAAGCAAAGTTAATAAAAGCAAAATTAAACAAGTGGGACTTCATCAAATTAAAAGTAGTAAATCTTTTAGCAAAATACTCATATATGTTGATTTTTAAGTTACATATCTCTTTGTTCAACCAGAGGGCAAGCTATTTCAATTTTATTCTTTATTTAAAGAATCACCTGAAAAACTGGCCATAAAGTTCTGACTTTTTCCAACAGTCTTTTAGTTTCCTCATTGAGTGATTACTTAACAACAGTGGCTTTGAAGTAATAAAGAATCTTAATATAAAATTAGTATATTTTCTGTAAACAAGGTATATTGCTTAAGATAGGCTAAATACTATAACAAAGAATACCATAAGGTTTGTTTCTTACTCATATCTCAGTCCAAATATAGTCTCTGGTAACAAGCTGACAATATGGTGATTCAGAGGCAGTTTCCTTCCATATGGTAGGTCTGCTATCCAATAGTGTCTCCTAAACTCCCTGTGAATTTTGCAATTATGAGTTGTAGGTGTTACCCCAAAGGGCAAGCCAGAGTTCTTATCCCGGGTTCTTGTCCTACGAAGTTTAAAGAATAAAGAGAGTGGACTAAAAGATTTTAAGCAAAAGTGTGGAAATGTATTGCAAGCGTATACAAACTCCTTCCTGGGCAAGGATCCCAAAATGGGTTACCAGTGAGTTTCTTTGTCTAGGGTTTATACATGCTGGCAGCTTCTTTGCCTGTACACGGAACCTTCCTCATTTTATGTCCCCTCATGTTCCCCCCCCCGCCCCCCCCCCCGCCCTCCGGCCCCCCCCCCCCCCGCCATTGGCCGATTTCCTCCTTCCCTGTCTGGTATCAGTTTCAAAGTTTCAAAGCCACCCTGGGCTCTCCCTTTTTCTCCCCCTTCCCTTGTCACATTCTGCTGTCCTCAGTGCTTGTAAGATAAGTGTTTTGGAGCTGGCTCCACCCATCCATATGCATTCCTTCCCCATGGAGCCTAACTGCCTTTCTTTTCTCTAAATCCTCTCAATTGTATCAAACAACCACAGCCTTCTATTTTGAAAGTAGATAAATCACAAATAATAAAATGATTTGGTCAAATAATGATTTTTCAAGGCTTGGGGGCTACTATATACTTTGTCCCGTTATTTTTAGCAGAAATTAATATGCTGGAAGCAGTTTCTTATAATTGTGTATAAACCAAAACAAGCAAAATGGATAATTTTTCTTTTCTGCAGAAAATTTTATTTGAAGATTTTATACATGGACAATGTATTTATTTTAATTACAAAATATATTTTTTTCTAGAATTTAACATAAGCTTCCAAGAGGCCTAAAATATTCTTGTATTTATTTCAACTCTCAACTTCCATTGTGTATACAATTATAGACTCACTGGAATATCAAACTCTGAAGAATTACATCAGCAATACCCACAGAATAATTTATGACACCCCCACTCCTTTGGGGCCTGGTGTATAACCAGTAAAATGGTCTTCCTCGTCCTTTTCCTCGAGGCTGTTTCCGAAAGTGGCAGAATGGCTCTGTTATTGTTTTACCGTAGCTATTAAAAAAAAATCTAGGCCCTTAGGATCTCATTCAAACTTCTGTTCCTAAGTACTTTAGATGAAATCAAACATCATGAAATATTTACAGTTTGTACTCATGCTATGAAAGAACACTTTGGGAGGGAATAGGGAAATGAAGACTAAAGGTAAGAGAGCATAGAATTGAAACCACCTTTCTAAAAAGTTTAGGCTCTGCTTGGTAGATACTGTCTGCATAGCCTAGTTTCTGGTTAATGTCATCCTCTTTTGTAGGACCTGATTGCCAATGGCTGAGTGGAAAATTCCTGGTGCCTGTAGGCATTTCTGCTGTTGTTCCTGTTTGGAGGACAATTTAGGAAAAGGGAGCTGATAACAAACAGAACAAGGCCTCTTGAATTGGAGCTGATACTTGTTATGTTTGCGGTTCCCTTAGGAAACACAGATTTCAAAATAATCTATATAAAGGAAGAAAAGAGAATATTTATTTTGTTCTCATTGAATGCTGAACTCACTACTGTGTTTCAGAATCTAATAGAGTACAAAATGAAATTATTGCAACCAACAAATATATATATATGTATGTATATATATATACATATATACAAATATATATATATATATATATACATACATATATATATACACATACATATATATATATATATTTACTTTAATATGAGGTGTGCAAGGTCATGTTTACATGCATTCAAAAGATTTGGGCACATAATGCTTCCTCAAAAGAGCTCTGTTGGAGGCTTAAAATCTTGAGTGCCTTGTATTTTATGGGTGATCAAACTAAGTTTCCATCCAGTTCCCAAGCTAAGATTCTGTGAAAGTTTTATTTCAATACATTATTAATCAGGATTATACAACAGAAAGATAATGTGAGCTACAAATCCAAATCACACATATAAGTTAAAAATTTTAGTAGCCACACTAAAGAAAGTAAAAATAATTGTAATAATATATATTCTTAACCTAAAAGATCCAAAGAATCATTTAAACATATAGTGAATATTTTATAGTATTAGTGAGACATTTTATAGTCCTTTTTTTTTAGCACCAACTCTTGAAAACTATATTTTACACTGAGAGCACATCTCAATTCACCTAGTCACGTTCATCAAAGAGGTCAGTAACCATACGTGGCTGTTGACTGCTATATTAGCACAGTTATAAACCATATCAATATGTATAGCTTTGAAAGAAATGAAAATAGTTTATTGCATCGTTTTATAGCCATATGAATGAATTAGGAACATCAAATCTGGCAATTCCATTCACACACAGTTCAATGTTCTCACAATTTCATCAGTAACATTTTAATATGTTTTAAGAATACATAGTATATGTATATCATAACTGATCATTCATTTTTCTTATATTATGAATATTTTCTTCAGTACCCGGGGTTTTAATAAGTGTGCATTATTACCTCCAAACAGTTTTACTTTACTTTTTTCTCTTAGAAACACCATCACTTCCAACATGAAAACTTTGATGCATTCACATTTTAACTAGCTTATCTACAAGCCATGAATATTGATGGAAAATAACATAAAAATGTTCTAATAAAACCAGTAAAATTATCTCCATAGAAGAAAAACAGTATTATTTTTCTTTACAACTGATATTTACCAAGGATAAGAGGAGGAAGAAGTAAAGAGAGAAAAAGATGAAAAGAAAAAAAAAATGAAAAGAAGTAAGAGGAGAAGGGGAAGATATGGAAGAAGATGAAGGAAAACAAGAAGAGCAATAATAACATTCAACAGCAACAAAAAGGACGAGGAAGAGGTAGAGAGGGACATGAGTAGGAGAAGCAGGAGGAGAAAGAAAATCATCAAAGCCGTATGTTAGTAATGAGTTTGACAGAAATTTGTTTCTGAAGGCATTCTATTTCTTTAATTCAAACAACAGTTACTGCACTTTTAACATCCTGAAGAAGATATGGCTCTTGCTGTGAGCAATTGCCAATGAAAGAACAGGTAGCGAGAGCTGAAAAAAGACTTTACATACTGTACACACTGAAAAACGAATCATACACACTGAGAAATTCCCTCTGCTGCATCCTGACAGATGTTACCTGCTTAAATACTTCCAATAAACAAGAATTGACTACCTCTGAGGCAGCACATTTTATTTGTATACCCTTGCATTCACTCTCAAGTTCCCTTGTGAGGCCACAGTCGATCATTCATGTGCTCATTGTGCTTTTCTGGCCTCAGGAGACAGCATAAATCTGTCTGTCTACTCTATAAGAGAATCCTAAAAATAGTTGAAAACATTTTTCTTATCAGCCTCTCTTTATTTATTTCTTCTTTCTCATAAAATATAATTTTAGCCACTTTGCCATGCTGATTTTTGTACTTAAAATGTGTATTTGGCAAATTCTATTTTTAGATATTTTGCTCAAACTAGATGTTCTAGAAACAGTCAATGGTAAATTTATTGGATCATAATTTTCATCATCTGTGCATTATAAATCTATTAAAGTGGCTTAGGAGTGTGCTTACCTTTTTATTAGCCACATCATAAATTCAGTTCATTCATTACACATAATTTATTGAGAGTCTATCATGTACTGGACTAAAGTGCTTTGGTTACAAAACAAAATAGCTTGTGGTCCAGTGGGACATACAGCAGCTACTCTAGAAACCTGTCAGGTTGCTGTAAGAATAAAGGAAGAAGGTACAGCCAGGGCTGGAATAATATTGATTACCTATTAATTGATCAACTAAAGTCATCATACTTTTTCACCTGTAATGCCATCAGGCTGGACTCCTCCCAATTTATAACTTGTGTGAAGTATTTACTGAATTTACATGAAGAAATTTACATTTATTCTAGTTAAAGCCAATTATTTTTTTCATTTATTTCCAAGTTCATTTGGAATGTGAATTTAGTCAGACATGTTTTCTAACTTTCTCTCTGTGGAAAGTTGGTATTATATGTTCCCTCCAACTCATTGACACAACACGTGAAAAAGGACTGGGAAATGCCACACTACTAGCATCCTATCTTTAGACAGAAGCCAAACCATCAATTAGCACGTATTAAACTGGCTGTTCCCACTTCTGTAAATCCACATCATAGGTCTCACATTCAGGTCACCCTTTGCTATCTTATTCACAAGGATGGGATAGATTCCTGTCTCCAAATATTCCCTAAAATAACAGAGTACTCATGCCGTTCCTCTGTGCACCACGCAGCCATATGTAAAACAGGATTGGACTTGGTTTGACATGATTATTTTCAAGTGAATCTATGCTGCATTCTTATGAGTGACTGGCAGGAATGACGTTGCCTTGCTATGAAGCCTTGAAGATTAACTCATAGAGGGGACTGCTTCTTGTTTTCTTTTTTATATAATTTTAAATTTGGAAAGAATTAAGGCGTTAATTTAATATATAATAGAACTAATATAAAGCACAGTATATAATTTAATATGTAATCTATCTAAAATACAATAATATAATATAATAATTTACTTCAGTCTTCAAATAGTGACTTTCAGCTATGGGAACTATACTCATGGTCAAAACAAAATATATATACTAGTATGTTTCCATGTCTAAAGTAGGGAATTAGGAGTCATTTTCCTATCAAAAATTGTTATATAATGATCAGATATATTCAGCATGGTTCAGCTAACACAATATTTTAAGAATAAGAAAGGTTAAAAGACTTTTCAGAGCTGGTCAGGGAGTTTCACTACAATTTATAGCATTATTTCACAGAGAAAATGGGTTCCAAGATCCCAATAATGGATTTTTTAAAATAACTCTTTTAAACAATCCAATTACAGGTTTAAATTGCCTTTCACAGTTTCATAAAATCTAAATGTATGTGTAGGTGTGTATTATGAATGCTTGTTTGCTTTATATAAATTTCTATAGAACATAGAAATCAGTGACCTTTGTACACTGATAAGTGTAAAATAAAAAAGTTAATGTTTTAACTAAAATTTCCACTTTTATTTTAATCTTATCCACAAAATGAAATATTAACATCATATGCAACCTTAAAAATAATACTTGTGCTTCTTCCTATAATTATTAATAACATCATTTATTTAATATTTCCATATGCCTGACATGGTATAAAGCTGTACATACTTTAGGTTAAGTATGATTATTCCCATTTAACAGCTGAGAAACTGTGGCTTGGAGAAATAAAACAACATTTTTCAAAGATTGCATAACTAGAAGGAATAGAATGAGGATTTGATTCTTCTTGACTTCAAGGCGTTTGCACTTAATCACAATGATATATTACCTTTTAAAAATAAAAGTTGATGAGACAGGAAGACTTTATTACGGTGGTTATGATAACTATTTGATTGTTACTATGACATGAAGCTACATTATTAGAAAGGGTGTTTGTACTTCTTTAGCATTAGGCACTTAGCATTTGATTGCTGGGGTCAAGAGGCATTTCACAGAAAGAAGCTATAATCACTTAATGATGGCATCCATAGAGGACAATGATTTTGATCACTTCCCTTAGCCAGTGACCATTGTTCTCTTGCTCGGTTCTTTCTATTTTTCTAACCCTTCTGACAGGCACTTGCCCGTCACTAATTCCCAGTAGGAGCACTAGTGGCATTGCAGTTTTTCACGACTTTTCAAGTCTCCTGGATGCTAGGCATGACATATGGTTGCAGTAGGGAACTACTGATTGCATGGTGAAGCCTGTTATTTCTTCCACTTTTCACTGCTCAGCTCACAGCTTGCTGGCAGCTGAGCTGCGAATAGGATTTTAAGGTTCAGCATGAGATCCAGGAGCCCTGAAACAACAATAATAAAAGAGGGCTCTGGTTTTGTGCTGGAGGCAAGTTCTGCTTTCTGTATTCAGAACTTTTTGAAGGGGGCACTGGAAGTCAAAGAGACAGGAAATGAAAATGCTACCCAGACCCCTGCTTACCACAAGGAAAACTCTCGCTCCTTTGAAATTTCAATTTTTTCTAGGTACTGCTGTAAGCAAACTACAATACAGCTTTATTTCCTTTTCTGTGATGTGAAATGCCACCATCCCAGCCAAAGTTTTAAGAAATGCCATGACACACATAAAAACACTCAATTATGTTGCTGAAATAATCCAGGCACATTTTTCTCTCCAAAAACACTCTGCTATATTTTACATGAAAAATTACTACAAATACATGTGTCAGAAGTCCTCCCCAGTGCGAACCCTGGGTCTTGTGACACCGATGGATTAACACTTGTAACCTTCAGTTCTAATTGGAATAAAGTCAATGTCTGCTGTAAAAAAATGATTTCAAGAAAATCAATGTGCTTTTAACAGCAAAGGCCAAATTCTTTATTGTTACACGGACATGAGAAGGTTTATTTAGGTCCCTGTTTTTGTTGGCTATATGAAATGATCTTACTCATTTGTTCAAGGTACAACACTGGCACTTAGAAACTAGCCAAAACAATCAAAAGCAGTAAATTCTTGATGACTGGGACTATAGCTAATGTAGAAACAATGTCTGACTCCTAAATATGTTCCATGTAATGGAAAAGAAGCCAAAGACTGGGCTACTAGCATCTTCATTAGCAGTGAGCAGTGAGGACCTAGGAGACAGCGTGACCAAGTGAAAAGAGACCTGCAGTCACAGGACATGAGGTCACATTATGACTTTGCTGCTTACAAATTATTTGATATGAGACATGTTTCTTAAATTTTCTAAAATATAGTTTCTTCATAAAAATAGGGCTTAAAATTGTGAATCTCATTTTGGGAATTTATTCTCATGGGTCTCCCATATTTCTGCACATTTTGGGGCAGACGCACAGGCAGCTTTGGCTATGGATTACCTTTTCATGAATGTTTGTACACTGTAAAGCCAATAGCCCAGAATGTTAAAAGATAATGCTTTTCTGCTCTAGCTGGTTTGGCTCAGTGCATAGAGCATCTGCCTGTGACTGAAGGGATCCTGTGTTCGATTCAGGTCAAGGGCATGTATCTTGGTTGCAGGCTAGATCCCCGGCCCTGGTTGGGACCCATGTGAGAGGCAACCAATGGATGTGTCTCTCCCAACCATTGTTTTCTCTCTCTGTGTCTCCCCCCACACACTCTCCCTAAAAATGATTGGAAAAGATATCCTTGGGTGAGGATTACCAAAACAGAGAAAGAGGGGGCGGAGAGAGAGAGAGAGAGAGAGAGAGAGAGAGAGAGAGAGAGAGAGAGAACTTTTCTGTGGGCAAGAGGTTTATTTGCTCTCCAGAGTAATAAAGATAATTTCTCCCTCTGTGGCAAAGGTTGGACAGTTTTGCTAGTGGCTTCTTTATAAAAGTTTGTTTCTGAAACTTGGGTGTGTGTGTTTTTTTTCCTGTAATGCAACTCAGTGAGTGTAAAGATGCCACCCAGCCCTTGTTGCATTGCCTGTATGCTACTGGGCTCAAGCAACTGGCACATTGATGTTACTTTGGCAACTGCTATTGCTGTGACTAATATGCTGTCCTTTGCCTCCGAGCCAAGAATGTGGTACTCACAGCCAGTCTCCATTAAATGACGGGAGGCTAACCTGGTAACTTGTAAGTAGAGCAAACTTTCAGACCCTTCGTAGTTCTTGACATTCATAAAGTTTATGTGAAAATTGACATTGTTTGGAAAGACTTAAATAAATATCTTAAAAAATAGAAAGTATTTTATAAATCTTGGTTATCATTATCACTATCAATATGATGATAATAGTGATTTCTATTTTTACTAGCTTGTTTTCATGGGAAACACAGGAAATAACATACATGGACAATTAATCACTTTAGAAATAGTCTAGAAAAATAGGTTGAGTTGCATTTTTTTAATCAAGAAACATTTTTTAAACATATGTGGTGTAAGTTGCTGTATCAAGGCAATATAAACAATTGACAACCTACAGAATGGGAGAAAATAACTGCAAACCATCTTTCTGATAAGTAGTTAATATCCAAAATATACAAGAAAGTTACACAGCACACTAGTAAAAAAAAAAAAAAGTCTGATTTAAAAAGTTAATAGAGGACTTGAATAGACATTTCAATAAAATGGAATAGACATACATATGGCCATGCATATGTAAAGATGCTTAACATAGCAAATCATAATGGGAACGCAAGTCAAAACCACAATGAGATATCATCTCAGACCTGAAAGGATGGGTATTATCAAATAGACAAGAGACAACAACTGTAGGTGAGCCTGTGGAGAAAAGGGAACAGTTGTGCACTGTTAGTTGGAATGTAAAATTGTACAACCACTATGGAAAACAGTATGGAGGGTCCTTTAAAAAAATTTAAAAATAGAACTACCATATAATCCAGCAATTCAACTTCCGGGTATATACCTAAAGCCATGGTTGGCAAACTGCGGCTCTCGAGCCACATGTGGCTCTTTGGCCCCTTGAGTGAGGTTCTTCCTAAGCCTTAGGAGTACCCTAATTAAGTTAATAACAATTTACCTACCTATATAGTTTAAGTTTAAAAAATTTGGCTCTCAAAAGAAATTTCAATTGTTGTACTGTTGATATTTGGCTCTGTTGACTAATGAGTTTGCCGACCACTGAAAGGAATAAAAATCACTATCTCAACCAGATTCCTGTACCTCCATGTTCATTTCAGCATTCTTCACAATAGTAAGGCATGGAAACAACCTAAATGTCCATCATCAGATTAATGAAGAAAGAAAATGTGGTATATGTATGAAATGAAATATTATTCAACCATTAAAAAAATAGAAGTGAATCCTGCCTTTTGTGACAAGATGAATGGACCTCAGGGGCATTAGACTAACTGAAATAAGTCGGAGAAAGACAAACACTATATGATCTCATTTATACGTGGAATATAAAAATGCAGAACATATATAAATAGAGTAGAAATGGGGTTGGTTGTCAGGAGCTAAGAGATGGGGAAATGGGGAGATGTTGGTCAAAGAGTATAAACTTCTAACTATAAGATAAATAAAGTTCTGGAATCTAATATACAGCATGTTGATTAGAAAATTTTAATTAAAAGAGCATATATATATATATATATATATATATATATATATATATATAAATTTTTAAAAATTCCCTGTCTTCAATGATTCCATTTTCTTATTTAAGAGACATAACCTAACCTATGAAAAATAAAATAATAATAATTTTATCTATAATGAAGGAAATAGTTGATATCATCAAACAATTTGTTATTCACTTGCCAAATAAGTCTGAATACTTGCCATTCCCAGCATCCCTCCTTATGGTAGATATTTCCTTGTTTCAGTCATTTCACTTTTTATCACAAATTTATTACCTTGACCATGGATATTTTAAGAACTATGTACTTAATTCAAAGTCTAACAGGGTTTAGGACAGTACCCCTAATTACTTTATTATTGATGGTGACTTATGAATCAATCAAATCTTCTCTCTCAGGGAGTTTTATTGTCATACTAAAGGCCCGATGCACAAATTCGTGCACAGGTGAGGTTCCTTGGCCTGGCCAGTGATCAGGGCTGATCAAGGCGGGCCAGTCATGGGGAGGGACCGCGGGAGGTTGGCTGGCTGTGGGAGCTGACCACTGGGGGCAGCTCCTGTGTTGAGCATCTGCCTGCTGGTGGTCAGTGCGCATCATAGCGACCAGTCATTTGGTCATAACTGTCACTTAAGCTTTTATGTATATAGATATATAGAGAGAATCAGATTATAAAAGAGTGATACAAAATAAAAAAAGATACATAAAGGAAGAAATAAGCAGAAATAGACATAAATTCCAAAAATGAGAGGAATCTCATGTTTGAGAAAAAAGAGGCAAGAATCAAGCAGCAGCAGAGGCAGGATAAGGTGAGGCATTAAATTAGGGCTACCTGATTCTCAGAAAACAGAACAATAAAGTTACTGCATTGTTTTATGCACTCCTTCCAGGCTAGGTGTTGCTGCTGTTACATCTCTAAAGGCGGTTATCAATGAATTCTGGTTCTGAATCTGCTAGTATTTTTTCCTGTCTCCCCTACGTGTCCGTGCACTCTCTTAAAGTCCTTATTCATTAAAATAGTCTGAAAAAGTCTAACATATGGGTACTGAGAATTGCAAAATCCTCAAAAGAAAACTTCTCAGTCAGAACATTGACATAAACCCTAAATAAGCAAAGACATGCACAGAGGACAATAGAGACCCATTCCTCTGGAGCAGAGCTTCAGACGGGAGAAGTAAGGGATCCAACTCTCTGCCAGATAATGGTGAACCTTAAGAGAGCAAACATAAGGATTCTGAATATTACTCAATTTATAGTTGAGTAGGACATATGTTATTTGTCATGTAGAAAAGACAAGATCAAAGATTGTATATCGATAGAAATGATGGGGATGGTACGGTTATTAACTCTGTGTAGGTCCATGAGCAGAAGTGATGATACTCTTCCCATGGGAAGGATTAACCAAAGAATTTATATGCACATATGCATTGCTCATAAACACAGGCAATAGGTGGTGAAGGCCTGGGGCAGGGTGGGAACTGGGTGGTGGGGGCAGCAGGGCAAAAGAGGGAGGAACATTTGTAATACTCTCAACAATAAAGATAAAAATCATAAATAAATTTTAAAATATTAAGTATAGTACAATGCCATTTTGGTTAAAAAAAATCATACTTATGTATTATTTGTATACTATGAAAATGCCAAGGAAAATTTCTGAAAGCCTATGCCCCTAAAATGCAAAGAATAAAATTACAGTTGATTTTTATTTTCTTCTTTTGCTTTTTTATTTATTTTTTATTTATTTACTTATTTATTGTTATTGGTTAAGGGTGAATTTTATTAACTTATGGATTACCAAGCAGATATTTAAAGTTTCTGCAAATTTCTTTGGAAGTAGCAGGATAATTTTTCTTTTAAAGGAATTTCCTTCTTTCAGTGGCTGCTTTCTAGAAGAAACCTAACCCCTGGGGATCCTCGCCAAGAATAGATGCAGAGGAGGTATTGCTTCCGGACATTGTCCTTGAGTTCGGGTGGCCTCCTCCTGTCTCCTGGCCCCTAGAGAGACCCAGAGACAGGCACAGATCTTACTGACAGCCCTTCTGATCTTCCAGAAAAAAGGACTTGCTGCCTACGAAAAGGTCTACCTCATGGTGGGGCAGCTCTCCTGTCTCCTTTAAAATTATCCATTCTTACCAGCTCCACTGCAGCCACCTGGTCCAAGCCACCATCATTCCTCATTTGATTATCTGGATTCTTGCAATGGCCTCCTAGGTGGTCTCCCTTGTTGGGGTCCAGCCCCAGCAGGTCCAGGGTTTCCCAAAGGTGCAGACGGAATCGGCGAAGAAGGAATGACATGGAGGCAGCATTCAGTTGATCAGCATAGCGAGGTTCTCTAGCCAGGTTCTCCAGCCAGGTTCTTCTTTTGCTTTTTTAAATATTTTGATTTTTAGAGAGTGAGGAAAGGAGATATCTAGAGAGGTAGAAATATCAATGAGAGAGGAACATCATGGATCAGCTGCCTCCTGCACACCCTCTACTGGGCATGAAACCCAAAACCCTAGCATGTGCCCTAACCAAGAATCAAACTGCGATCTCTTAGTTCCTGTGTCTACATTCAACCACTGAGCCACACTGGCCTGGATGCTTCTTTTTCTTGAATATTATTCCATTGTTTATAATGAACACTCATCACAGGCATACGATAAAACAAAAAAGTGATGATACTGACAAGCTAGTCTGAAAGGCAGATGAATGACCCTGATCCACTCCCAATTTAAAGTCTTGTCATAGTACTTCTCTCCGCTCCCTCTCCGTTTCCCCTTCTCCTAAATTTTATATCTATTTGTGTCTCCCCTTCTCCGTATACTCACTCTCTCATACATGCTCCTCATCCACTCCCACCTTCAAATGTATGAATGAGGGTACTTCCAATTTAATTTCACTAGTAGTTATTTATATAATGTTGAACATTTTATATTTCTTTTAAGTCGATTTAAATTGAATTACTTTTTAATTTTATGCATCCTTTGATCAAAGCTCCTACTCTGAAAGTTTCCATTTTCCCCAGGCTTACCTGAGCAATCTTTAATTTGTAAAGGGACCTCCGTACTTCCATCATTACTTTGCTTTAAGAATAATTTCCCCCATCTGTCTCATCTGCTCATCTATAAACTGTTTTAGGTAAAATTGGTTTTTAATCATCTATATGTTTCCAGAGACTGGCATAGTGCCTGCCATATTATATGTACTAAATAATTCTTGAATAAATGAACTGGATCTTTCTCCTTTAGCACAAAATGTAAGATATTCACATGTAATAGTCCGTATGAGGCTATGTAATTTGCCAGAATCAATAATCATCATTTTTTGTTTCTGTTACATTAAATGAAATTACACTTTCTAGTGCAGATCCTTCTTGATTTATATCTTCCCACATGTCATTGTCTCATAGCAGCCAGAGCAGTACAAGAGATTTATGTCTTTTTCAAAGGCATAAAAATTAATCTGATTTTTAATTATTTTCCCAATAGCATATAAGCTTCAATTTAGTTTCTACTTAGGATCAGTATTGATCCAATTTACTCTAGTAGTTTCACCTTTTTAAAAAGAAACCGTGTTAGAGCCAACCTCCTAAAATTATGGCCTACTACTCATTAATATTAATCACAAGCATTAAATTTGGTTTTCTCTGTGAGGTTTGGGAAGGTATAGGAATAAGCAGAGAAAAGAAATCCTCCTTTTCTTCCCTGAATTAAATTGAGATCCCTACCTGTGGTCAGCATGGTCCACAGTCAATTGCCAGCACTCCCAATTCTATTACTACCAAACAAATTCCTTGGGAGCTCAGTCTTACTGTTTATCATGAAGTGTAGTCTGATGCCTTATATAAATATTTGGAAGACATAGAATGGTTTCATCACATGAATGAGGACAATTTGCAATCTTTTTATATAGAAAACCAGCCTGGCTCACACTTGTCACCTGGGCATGTAGAAGATGTAGAAGAATCATCTACCATATGGTGAACAAGGCGATTCCTAGGAATATAGGTGGCAAACCTCTAGCACCCATGCCACCATTCCTCTTTTCTCCATCTATAACCAAAATGCTTTTCTTTCCTGAGCCTGGACTCAGCTCAGAACCCTGTGCAAACAACTCCACGCACTATGACTAGTCACCAAAAATAAAGCAAGTATGTAAACCTCTCTACATACCTTCCCTAGAGAATCACACATGCAAAATCTCAATCAATGAAGATTAAAACGCTCACTGTCACACCAGGGATAGATAACTTGTTGAGATATTTTATTATAATCATATATTAAAATACAAAGTATCGGATATTAACTTTTAAGAAAATAAGCTTTATTATAATTAACCAGTCATATTTCCGTAGCACCATGACAAATAATAGTTGCTTTTTGTCTCTAACAGACATTATAACTTAACAACTAAACCATAGTAGAAATTGATGTGACACAATTCCATCAACATAAATCAAAATCAAGGATATATAGCTCATAGTTTAACATGTAACAAAATAATAATATTATCTTCATCACAAAAATAATCTAATAATAAAAGGGTATGTGACAACAGTGGAACATATGAAGTAGGTTCTATGAAATAACAGAGGTAGGCAACTTTGGAAGAATAAAAGTTGCCTCATTTTTATATTAGTCTAAGTCTTTGCTAGCAGGAGTGGTACCATCTTTACTATAGAGGCTTTTCTGCTTTATCAATAGTTATATAAAAATATACATATATGCCACTTTTCTGAATAAAATGTATATGTTCTCAGTAGTGTTCTAAATAAAGACTTTAAGCTAAATCTCTTGTTTACATAGTTATTGTTTTATTTGGTGTGATGGAAAAGTTAAGTTTATTCTTTTTCTCAGAGAAGCTTACAATAAAATCAAACCAGAATATATAGAGAGATGGAGAAAGCCAGATAGCTACAGTATATCCTCTGGTTATTAAGCACAAATAAGATAATGCATCTGAAAAAATATAGCTAAGTGTACAGGGCACATTAGATATTCTGTAAAATCTTCCTACATTAGAACGCCTAGAAACTAAATAAAGCACTACACAATATTATTGCAAATGTATTTTTGTGCTCACAAAACAGAAAGAAAAGTCCACAGGAATTAAAAATATAAACTTATCAGTAGAATAATAAACAGTCTGACAAATCACAGTGACTAAGGGTGCATGCCAATATCAGAAATTTAGAGCTTTGAGTTTCATGGCTGCTTGGGGTCAGAAGATAAACCCTTGATCCCCATAATTTGGGGAGTTGTGACAGAGACTTCTCATAAAGCCAGGAACATTTAAAAGGATACACATTTAGAAAAAGAGAATATTGTATAAATCATCATTCATAAGCAAAGGGAGATTTATTTTCTCTGTCTGAGAAAGCCTCCTCTGAAAATTTATTGCCCCAGGCTTGGATGCTGTCTTCTAATATATTCTTACCACAATATTGGTCTTAGATACCTCAAGAGGAACATTAAAGTAAATGAAATTGATCTTGGGTTGGTAGAGTTTTTGTATACCAGACAGAAAGAAACGCAAATTTTTTTCCAAAGGGATATACCCTGAAAACAAGCCTTGGTATTCCCAAAAATGAACTCAGCTGAATTTGAATTCACACTCCAAAATTACAAAATACCTTAGCAAATAAGTCACTGTAAAGAAGAATGTGGAAAAACAATTTAATAAACATCCATGTCCCATGAATGCAGATATTAGAATTTCTGGATCTTAAATATAAAATCATGAGCTTAATATCTTTAACAAAAAATACTTTTAAGTGAGCAAGAAAGAAGATACCACTAAACAAACAAACAAACAAAACTAGGCACATTTTAAAAGAAACAAATATAAATCCTATAAATTTAAAAAATAAAATAGTAAAATTTAGTGGATCAGATAAATATTTAGACTAATGATAAAGATAATTTGTACTTTCAAAAAGAGGCCTGAAGAAATCAACTAGGATACAACATAGAAAGACTAAGAGGTAAAAAAAAATATATGAAAAGGTATCAATAACTAATGGGATAAAAAGAGATGCAACAAAAATCAAATGGAAATTAAAATAATTGAATAGAAAGAATAAAGGGGACAGATAGTCAGCCCTCCATATCTATGGGATCTATATCCATGGATTCACGCAACCACAGATCAAAAATATATTTTTTAAGTTACATTGCTGTTGATGTGTACTACGTAGTTAAGTGTTTGATGGTTGCATTTTTACTAAATGCATAGACTTCTTTTCTTATTATTTTTCCTAAATAATACAACTCTTTACATAGCGTTTATACTTTATTAAGTATTATAAGTAAACTAGAGATCATTTAAAGTGCACAGGAGGATGCACACGGGTTATATTCAAATAGTATGCCATTTTAGATAAGGGATTTGAGAATTTGTGAATTTTGTTATCTATGTGTTCGGGGGTGTTTGAGGGGGGAGGGGAATGTTGGATCCTGAAACCAAGTCATCAACTATACACTCAATATGATAATACGTCAGAGTCAGGACATATGAAAAGTATGAAAATTAAGTAGAATAGGGAAACATAGAAACATAATGAGACCTATCATAGTAATACTATAGAACACCACAGATGAAAAGAAGAGCTCAAAGTTTCCAATAAGAAAAAAAAGTTTATTTCAATGGCAATGAAAATTATTGTCAAAGTCTTGAGAGAAAATGACCATCAATCAAGTATCTTTCATTAACCTTAAAGGTTATATGGCTAAGTATATAATTTCAAAGACAAGTGATGTTTTTATCACCATCACATGATTAGTAAATGCTCTATTTTAAAAAGGAAAATAATATTGGAAGGAATGTCTAACAGTAGAGAGGCATGTTAAGCAAATAAATTAGAGTATCAAATTAACTATCAGCAATATGTATAACAATGATAATATGTACTTTTTGATGTTCAAACACAAATAAAACTACTATACTAGATGACAATGTAAGATAAAGAAGATAGATACCTAGGCAGAGAGAAATCCTTTCATGTCTTTGGATCATTCAAGAGAAAGGGCCTGTCATTGATTTACCTTAAGTGCAATTAAAGTAAGATTTGTGTATTAATATTTTTCAGGTAATTACCCTAGAAAAATAGTGTATATAATTCTACACCAGTGTATGAGAAAGGCGACTAAAAGTTCAATTAACCTTAAAAAGGAAAAACAGCAGAAATATAATAGAAAAGTCAGCATAAATATAAAATATAAAACATTATAGTAGAAATGAATTCACTCCTATCAATAGCTCAATACATAAAAGGTTTTAACTAAAAGAGACACACCCAAGACAAATGAATATGGTATGGTAGAAAGTAAACAGAAAAACAATTTTATAAGGCTAAAGATTTAAATTATACTAATAGTAAACTTGATTCATAAATATGTATGCAACCCCAAATCTACCAATTACCCCATTTTTAAGCACAAATGGAGCATTTTTTTAAAAATGACCATATACCCTAGACCTATGCTTTCCAATATGATTGCTACTAGCTATATGTGGCTATTTAAATTTAAATCTACATTGGTCAAAACTTAAAAAAATTAAAAATAATTAATTCAGTCACAATTAGTCACATTTCAAGTGTTCAATAACCACCTGTGTCTATTGACTCCTGCACTGGCAGCAAAGGTACAGAACATTGATATTATTGCAGCCAGTTTTACTATACAACATTGCTCTAGGAAAAACTATAAAGACATTTCTGCAATGCTAACCATAAAGGAAATTACTGCAAGTTTAAAGAAATGAGTCTCAATTTTGAAGGAGTGAATATCCCTATAAATACAAGCCATTAGAGAAAAAAAAAAGACCTCTTCAGTGTAAAAGTTATTTTATGGGTTTCAAATGAAACAGAAAAATAAATGAGTGAATTTGAGAAAGAACTGCATTGTACATAAAATTCAATAAACAAATGATCAAGTAAATCACAAATGATTAGAAAGAAATTAAGAGTCATACCTACCAACTAGAGTTTCTTACAGAATAAAAGCATAATTGTAACCCTTTTGACAGAAATAGGAGGCCCATTCTAAATTTTCTTGACAGAAGTATATAGATTAGATCAGTTTTCTAATTCTTCAGCACTATCATGTGAAAATACCTAGGCATATATGATTAACTGATCTTTGACAAAAATGCCAACAATCCGCAATGAGGAAAAGATAGTGTCTGCAAACAAATTATGTTAGGAAAACTGGATATTCACAGGCAAAAGAATGAAATTGAAAAACCAGAACAAATTAGAGACTTAAGTGTTACACTTGAAACTATAAAACTGGAAGAAAGCATAGGGGTAAAGTTCATGAGATTGTTTTTGCCAATGATTTTATGCATATGACAACAAGATGACAGGCAACCAAAGCACAAATAGATAAGTGGGACTACATCAAGTTAAAAAGCTTCTGCACAGAAAAACAATGACAACAAAAACAAACACAACAACAATAAAAAAATAATCAATGGAAGAAAAGGCAAGCTACAGAGTGGGTGAAAATATTAGCAAAGCATATATCTGAAAAGGGATAAATACCGCAATAGCAAAACAAACAAATAATCAAACAAACAAGAAAAAACAGCCCTACCTGGTTTGGCATGTGGATAGAGCATTGGTCTGCAGACTGAAGGGTCTCAGAGTTCGATTCTGGTCAAGGGCACATGCCTGGGTTCCAGGCTCTATCCCCGAAAGGAGATGTGCAGGAGGCAACCAATCAATGATTCTCTCCCATCATTGATGTTTCTCTCTCTCTCTCTCTCTCTCTCTCTCTCTCTCTCTCTCTCTCTCTCTCCCTCTTCCTTCCTCTCTGAAATCAATTTAAAAAAATTAAAAAGAAACACCTAATAACTCGATTAATGAATAAACAAAGCCCAGCCAGTGTTGCTCAGTATTTGAGCTACAACCCATGAACCAAGAGGTCAGGGTTGGATTCTAGTAAGGGCACATGCCCAGATTTCAGGCTCAATCCCCAGTGGGGGTGTGTAAGAGGCGGCCAATCAAGATTCTTTCTCATCATTGATGTTTCTATCTCCCTCTCCCTGTCTCTCTCTGAAATTATATACATATATATATCCATATCCATATCCATATATATATAAATATGGATATATATATATATATATATATATATATATATACTTAAGGATATATATATATATATATGTATATATATATATATATACTTAAAAAGAAAAATAAATGAACAAAAGCTTTAAACATTTCTCTAAAGAAGACACAAATAGCTAGCAGATATATGAATAGTTGTGCAAAGTCACTAAGTACCAGGGAAATACAAATCAAAATCACAATGAGATATCACCTCACAATTGTCAGTGCAGCCACCGTTTAAAAAGAAAGTGACGGTGAGGATGTGGAGAAACTGAAACACTTGCACACAGGGTAGAAATACAAAATGATGTAGCCACTGTGAAAAACATTATGGAGGTTCCACAAAAACTTAAAAGGAGAACTAACATATTATCCAGCAATCCCACTTCTGGTTATTTATCCAAAAGAATTAATATCAGAATCTTGAAGAGATATTAGAATTTCCATGTCCATAGCAGCACAATTCACAATAGCCAAGATCTGGAATTAACCAGGATATCTATCAACAGATAAATTGATTTAAAAACATGGTATATACATACAATGAAATATCATTCAGCCTTTAAAAAGAAGGAATTTCTGCATATGTGATGACAACAACGTGGATGAACCTTGAGGATGTCATGCTCAGTGAAATAAGCCAGTTATAGGACAAATATTATATGATTCCACTTCCATGAGGTTATTAAAATAGTCAAACTGACAGAAGCAAAGAATAAAATGATGGTTTCCCGGGTCTTGGAGAAGTGGGAAAGGGGGTGTTGCTAACCAAGAGGTATAGCATTTCAGTTAGGTCAGATAAAGCTGTAGACATCTGCTATACAGCATTGTGCCTATAAATAACAATAACACTTAAAAACATCTTAAAAGCATAGATCTCTTATTAAGTGTTTTACTACAATAAAAGAAAATAATAATTGCAAAAAACTACAGACAACTCAAATACTCAGTGAACCCAGTGGAGCTTAAACTAATGTAGATCCCAACTCTATACGTGGCCACAAAGTGTGTTCCTATGCTCTTGGGATATATCTCCTCCAACTCTTCACCTTACTGACTCCTGAACTCTTTCAGGTCTCAGGGTAAAATATGTCACTGCATCTCACGTTGCCAGAACAGGGCCTGCCATACCAGTGGTTCTCAACCTTCTGGCCCTTTAAAAACAGTTCCTCATGTTGTGACCCAACCATAAAATGATTTTCTTTGCTACTTCATAACTGTAATGTTGCTACTGTTATGAATCATAATGTAAATATCTGATATGCAGGATGGTCTTAGGCGACCCCTGTGAAAGGGTCGTTCAACCGCCAAAGGGGTCGCGACCCACAGGTTGAGAACCGCTGTGCCATACAACAGGAACAAGGAGAATAATGGGTGGATGTAGGGAGGGGTGGGTGAATGGGTAAACATTTTCTAAATCTAACATTCTATAATTCCATGTTCTATTTTCAGTATCAATGTGTAAGAGGTTATAGGTAGGAGTAGTGGGAGAAGGTGATTAAATTTCTGGAGAGAACCAACCTTGGGATTAACTCCTGTTAAACTGGAGAAACTTCGGTTACATATACAATGTAACCAAAGATGTTTTTCAACAGAAATCTGCATTCCAGTTTTAAACAAGAAAGATAGTTACCTATTGAAAACGTGCTTTGCCTATTCACAGAATAAATCCTCAAGGAAAATTTGCTTCATACCAAGATTAGTTGGGATTCTTTAACCACAAGTAAGAGACATATCAAAATGCATATATATTGTATATATTCAGGTCTCACACATAAAGTAATGCATAAAAATGCAGTTGCAGAAATACAGTTGCTTAAGAGGGTTTCCAGGACCATCCCAGTTGCATTTCCTTTTGCATATCTGCCTCATTCCTGTCTTGGTTTCCATCACATGATTACCAAGAGGAGAACCTGGCCAGCTTCAGTGATGTGCATTTGCCCAACTTTGGTGAATTGCAAATGCCTGCACCAATTAATTGTGGTCAAAAGTGTAGGGGTAATTTAAAAGGAAAAATAAGTTCCTCTACAACTATGTTGAATGGAAGGGTAAGTGTAGCTAGAAATCCATCAAGACAGATCATTGCTCAAATATATTAAAAAAAAATAGTAACAAACACACTGCTTTAATGGGCTAACTAGCTATTTTTTGTGGGTTCATTAATATAGAAACCAACTGGGACTGAATAAGCCAATCTATAAGCATCTTGCATTCTTTCTTCACATTGAAAACAAGCAAAATGAGACATTTTGCAACATGCATTAAAAAATTTATTTTTGCAGCTTATGATATTTTAATGTTCCACGTGTCCATAATTTCTCTGCTTTTACCTGCTTCAGCGTCTTCACTTTGACAGCTATTCTATGCCACTGAATCACCTGGGTATTTTTTTTTTTAATCCTCACCCAAGGACATTTTTCCATTGATTTTTAGAGAGTGGAAGAGAGAGGGAAAGACAGACAGAGAGAAATATCTATGTGAGAGAAACACCTCTATTAGTTGTCTCCTGCATGAGCCCTGACCAGGGCCCGGGCCCCGGAGTAGCCTGCAATGCAGGTATGTGCCTTGACCAGAATCAAACCCGGGACCCTTTGGTCCGCAGGCCAACGCTCTCTCTATCCACCAGGGCTCACTGTGTATTTTTACTGGGTTCCTAAAATCCCTTTATCTAGCATTACTGTCATGAGCCTCAGCCTTCAACATTGTCCCAAAACTTTTGCTTTAAAACTCCATAAAGTTATAAGGAAAGGAGATGACACTACATAACTGTAGTAGTAAGAGTAGTAAGAGACTACTACTACAACTGAGTTCATATCAAGTACCCATACACACCAGTAAGAAAATACAGATAATTAAAAATATAAATTCAATAAATAAAGTATGTGGGGGCCAGAACAATACTGAGGACACTGTGAAGAATACTTTTAACATCATGGATCTAGGATGCAAACAGAATCTGATTTGTCTAAAAAATATTTTTTTTCTATTAGAATGAAGTAACACTCGGTAACTGCTTGTTTGCTCACTCGATATGTTTTGCGTGAACACAGTACAGCAGCATTTAAAGAGCATTGCTTTCTGGATCTGATGTGAAAAGAAAGGTTTACATGAGAGCATGTCCCTTGTGACCTGGAGCCATTTATTTACTTCAATTTACTTCAAAAATACATTAACTACAGCAAGGACTAGGCTCCAAAGCATTCAATAAAAAGGAAATTATTCTCACTAAATATTTTTGATCAATATACACCCTTTGCTGATTTCTCATTACAATGCTGTCAATATTCAGGAAAGAAAAGATCAACACAAAACAAACTGCAGCACCTGAAGCTTCAGGAAGATAGTTGCCATGTGAAGACACTGCATTGCTCATAGTAGATTGGTGTTTCCCTCTAGTGGTTAAAAGGCACTTAACTTCACCAACCAAATCACCTTTGAGAAACAAAGCAGGAATTGAGAACAAGGCAGCATTGAGTGAGGCAAAAATGAACATCCGTCTTAAATTAAATGATTTGCCAGTAGGATCAGGCTGGTTATTATGGAGAAACGAATTCATATTTTAAATACCTGATCAATTTCCCTGGGATGAACATAGATGAATATTCCCAGGGAATATTTTAAACTCGGGCTGATGAGAGATGCTGATGAGGAGTAAGGAAATGAAAATCAGAAGAGGAAACAATTAAAATACTTACTAAAACCAATTCATTTTAATGTGGTCTGAGATTAGGACTGTAGTAAGAGTAGCGATTTTTAATACCACGTTGCATTACTTATTTAAAAATCCCTTCTTATTAAAATAATTTTATTTTTGAAAAACTGGAATTCCTGAACTGACTGCATTCCAGTGATGACCGACTGCATTTCTCCTGTGACCCTGCAGCCTGCGGATGGGCAGTGTTAGACCTCACAAGGAGGGGAAGCAGTGACACCGTAATCACAGCAGTCGTTTGCCGAAATACATCACCAGGTCTAAAATATTCCATTAGAGGAGGTGAGGTAGTTTGTTTGTGACACTAGTTGCATTTAACTCTTTAAAATGAAAGGCAATTACATAAATGACTCTATACCTCTCTCTTTCTAAATAATATGAGTGTGTTAGGATATTGACAATCAACTCAACGGCAAAATGCCATACCAGCTCCAAATATGCACACTGGGGTTTCTTGAGCAATCAAACTCACTGAAATTAAGGGTCAAAAGATCAGCCCTGTAACTTTAGGCAGCCCAGGGGAAAACAACAATCTTCCACCCTTGTTGTGTTCTATGAACTGGCCATGATCACAGAAAGTGAAAAACAGCTATCAGATCGCAGGATCATTTCTGTGCCAGAAGCACCTGCAGTTATTATGTACAAAAGAAGCTCACGATGCCAGGCTTTCAGAAGCACATAAAGCTGGCTGTCCTTCCAATTCCTCGAAGGGAAATATGTGCATGATCTAGAGCAAAGAAAATGCCCACGATTCAGACACACACATACAAATCCTTCCTCAACCCAACAATTCAGAGTTTGGTCTACACTATGAATTATTGAAGGGGCATGAAAGAGAAGAGCTAAAAACAGAAGCTTGAAATTATCAGCTCATCACCCCATAATGAGACTATAGATCCTCAAGGAGGAAGGCTGAACAAAAAGAAACAATTATTCTACAACTCCTCTTTGTGTTTAACAGGTTATAAATAATGTGGTCAATAAATTAATCTTGCCTTTCTAAGGCAAATAAACAAATGGAAATAGAACTGCATTCAATTATTGATCATTTACTACATATATTTATTCATTGTCCACAATAAACTGCAGTAAAAATACAAGTAGTTCTAGCTTTCTAGATAATAGAATAAAAATGACAGGTATGCAAATATGCTATCTTAATTTATATTTTGTTTATATTTAGTAGCAACTATACAAAACTACAAAATATTAAGCAGAGGTTTTATTTTTTTATTATTTTTTATGAAAACTTAGAGAAGGTTATCAATTGTGAAATCTAAGTTATGAAAGTTCAAAATACATATTTTTCCATATTTTGGTCAGCTAAAATAGATTAGTCACAAAATATGTTAATTCCTGAGTCATATCAGAACAAATAAAGGTGCTTATGAAACGGAATTTTTGGACTGGAACCCGGATTCTTTGTCCACAGGAGTCGAAGAATGAATCCACAGACAGAGGGTAGTATAGCAAAGGTGGAGATTTATTAAAGAACATATACAGACTCCCACATAGGGACAGGGAAGGAGTACCACAGAATGGACTCACACGTGGGGAGAGGGAAAGGGTCCCACCCACTTCCTGTTTTCATTGTTTATTAAGGCTACAGTTCCTGTGTCCTGACATCCCCTCTGATTGGTCAATGTTCCTTTTGAATTGGTTACAATAGTAACTCCTGAGGCCCTCTTCCCTCCTCCTCCTATTCCTTTTGGGCTTTCTTACTTCTTTATTTTGTAAACATAGACCTTTTTTGGCTACTTCCAGTTTCCTCGTCTTATGGAAATATACCTGTTGCTGCTTCCTTATCTTATGGAAATGTAACTGCGCCTGGCTTCCTTATGTTATGGAGTTGTACCTTCTCCCCATCTGTAGCCCTATGTTTTTTTTCCATGAGACCCCAATTTAAAAAATTCCCTAAACCTGCCTATGTTCCCCTAAAATTCCTGTTTCACTTATAAGACCTTAATTGAATATTCTGAATAGATGATGCATAAAAGGTTCTAACCAGTAGAAAAGCATAATAATCTGAAGTTATTTTGATCTTATTTTGATTTTTTTTTCTTATTTTCCATCAAATTTAGGAAAATTTATAACATCTGAAACTTTTTTTTTACCTCTTTGGCAAATATAAGTTACAGGATGGGGAGAATTTCATGTAATGTGTCCTAATATCTATTTAATAAGTTCTTTCAGTGATCATTTAGCCTTACTAGTTTAAATTACATTAAAAATAAAACTTAAGTTTTTGCATGCAGGATGCCTAATTTAGTCATTGTACTTGCATAGAATTTGATAGGTATATATAAACAGAAGTTATCACTGTGTATATCATAATTATCCTGAGAGAAATCCTATGCTATGCTTGAAAAATAGATATTTTAATTTAGGGGTTCTGTCTTTTGATTGTAATATTGAGTCAAGCCAGACCTGGAGCTTTAAGTTGCCTGACAGAATCCTATTCAAATGAAAAAATAAGGAGGTCTTGGTAAAATGCTATCTCACTGGAAGACAGAAGATGGGTGATGAGAAAGGAGGAAGCTGTGGGAAAGGGAATATACAGATCAAAGATATAAAAGATCAGCAAATGAGAAATGGAAAATGGATGGCAGACTGAAATTCTAGAATATCTTTCATGAAAAGAAAAGACTAATTGTCAAGAACACATATTAGAACTGTATCATGTTGCGTGTATGTGTGTTTTCCCACAGTATACTAATTTCATTTTTAGAAGCATGTGAGAGGGCCCTTCTTTTTCTTCACCTCCTATAAATTATTCTACAATAAGTGCTGACTTATAGACAAAGACACACAAAAAATCTGTGACATTAGTATTTTCCACAGTGTACACAGGATGCCTAATAAAGGTAATGAACACCCTGGACAGGGGCCAGGATGACAAGCTCCAGACACAAAGCAGTGAGTCAAGTGTAAGACAACCACACAGACAAATGCAGAGATCAAGCAATTATTTTTGCTAAACAGAAATGTCTCTATGCCATGATAGCTGGTTAGCTCATTGTCCCCTGTGTTAGGTGGCTACATTAGGGACAATTCTCTAAACAGGGGCATTGAAATGTGGTCTATCGTAAAATGTAAAAGTGGGATTAAAGGTTTTAAGTGCTTGGGTATAAAACCAACAAGAGAAGGCACAAGAGTCAACCTTTCTAACTGTAGCAAAATGCTGCCTTTTGTCCCTGACTTTTTACATTGATAGTTCAAGAGCTCTAAAGTGTCAGAAGGATTTTTCAGCATGCCAAATGCACTTCTAAATTTTTCCCCAGCACTTGGCACTGATTACTTCTTAACAAGTGCCAGTGAATGGCATGATGACTATGAAAGTGAGAAAGCATTTACTTCATTATCTCTTTGATTTCTAATGAGGCTAGGTTGTGGATGGATTGTATTGGTTAATATTTTAAAATATTATCCAATCTTCCCATCAGAATGTTTTTCTTTCATAAGCATACTCTCTCCTTCTCCCTTTCCCTCTCTCTCTCTATCTCCTCACCCACTCTTATAAAGCAGCACAGATAGGAAAACGAAGTGCCGTACAGACTAAGTAGATAATACAGCAATGATCTTAACACCAGCGACAGTAGGTGGGCATGCTCATGCTTTACTTACACTTGCATCATCAAAACTGAAGAATTCAATAAATTGGAAAAGTTATTTTGAAAGCTTATAAAGAAAATATAGTCCTTATGTTTTACAGGATTTGCTTGCAATATCTACATTAGTAGATATTAATTATGTAGTTCATATTAATTATGTAGTTCTCCCAATTGGCAATGCAAACCTCAACTATTCTAAATGTAATTTAGAGAAATTCATTTATACAGAGTTTTACTAGTGAATTCTGAAATCTTCCAATAAGTTTTATGAGCACTATGGGTTGCAACCTCTAACCCAATACAGTACAACCATATTTTACTACAAGTCTGAGAGAGCAGCATGAAGAGATAAAGAGCACTTGCTAGAAAATCTCACTGGGCCAGAGATTAATCTTCTGATGAGAAGGTAAAGGGACATAGAGAATGAATAAAAGTCAGATGGCTATTTTCAAGTACAAGGATTAATACTACATTCTACCTGCCCCCAAACACATCTTTCTAAACCACTGCACAAGGTAAACATTCCTAATGATTTTCCTGACCTGAGGACTCTCATGGCTTGGGTACAAAGCATGCAAGACAGGCTACATTTAGACCTTAGCGGGTTCTCCACACTGTGAAGAGATCACAGACTGATGTTAACTGGGAGGCAGAACCAGCGTTATTAGTTGAGTATGTAGTAAAGGTGGTGTTTCAGTTCAAGAAAGACTAAAAGGGAAATTTCAACCTCTTCCAAGATTCTACATGGGCAGGTAACATTCCAGAAAGGTCAAGAACACTGAACCTTAAAGTCTCCTGTATCCATATGAAACAGGAATTTTAAGGGTAAATAGGACAGGTTTAGGAAATTTTAGAAATTTTGGAAATTAAGGGGACCATGGAGGAAAGCATTGGGCTGCAGAGCAGCAGAAGGTACATTTCCATAGAATGAGGAAGCTGGGAAGCTGGGAACAGTAAAAGGTCTATATTTACAAAATAAAGAGAAGGAAGCCCTTCATTCAGAAGAAGAATAAAGCCCAGAGGGAATAGGGGAACAATGGGGAAGGAGCTGGGGAGAACCTCACATGTCCCATGTGAGGTTTGACCTTTGAGCCCAGGAGTTACTATAGTAACCAGTCTAAGGGAATAGTGACCAATCAGAGGGGATATCAAAGCACCAGGATCTGCAGCCTTTATAAGCCATAGGGAAAGGGAACTCAGTGGGACCCTTTCCCCCTCCCTACTTGGGAGTCCATTCTGTGGGACTCTTTCCCTCTCCCCAAGTGGGAGTCTGTACTTGTTCTTCAATAAATCTCCACCTTTGCTATACCATCTTCTGTCCGTGGATTCATTCTTCAATTCCAGCAGACAAAGAATCCAGGTTCAGTCCAAAAATTCCATATCACATACAGGAAAAGGAACAAAACATTTAGTGCCACAAGGGAAGTCAGTAGGTGAGGCTGAGTATCATCCCTGTGGAGTTCTCAGTGTCTATGTGCAGCCTGCATTCTTGATGTGGGATTATACATGTTGTATATTTTCTGAAAATGAAACATCTTAGCATCACTTTCTAGCAGAACTATATGTCCTATAATTCACGTATTTCCCAGAGTGCTGCAAAGTAGCAAGAGTTGAATCTGCCACCCAGCAATATTCCAGGAAACTAATTACCAGGAGAATTTATGAAAGATTGCATAGATTACTGTGCCTCAACAATAAAGTAACGAGACTGGTTTCCACAAGGCATACATAAAAATCACATCTATCTGGTGTGTATTGATTTATGCACACATTTTAGAAGATCTATGCAAATCTTACCTGGCTCAATTCTTTTCTCTTTACAAAGCCTTCCCTACCAATCGAGCTGAATATCATATTTCTCTCCTCTGGACTTATTTTGCAAACAATGCATTTAGAATCTAGTATTTATGCAGCTATTGGTAGTTATTTTGTTATGTGTGTGTGTGTTGCCATTCAAAACTGCCTTTCCAATAATATGGAAATACTATTATTTATCTATTGTTACATAGCAAATGACCCCCAAACTTAGCAGTTTAACAAACATTTTTTTTTTATCTCACCCACTCTTTGATGGTTGGGCATCCAGCAGTGGCTTAGCTGGGTGGCTCAGTCAGTGTGTCTTGTGGGTTTCAGTCCAGCTGTTAGTCTGGGCTCTAGTCATCTGAAGTTATTACCTGAACTGGAGCATATTCTTGATTTAGTTTCTCTCTGGTCAGAGACCTCAATTCTTCAGCATGTGGGCCTCTAACATAGGGCTGCTCATGACTTGCTAGAAAATCTAGTTGGGCCAGAGAACAATCTTCTGATGGAAACATGCAGGAACATAGAGAATAACTAAACACAATGTGGCTATTTCCAAGTGAAGGGATTAATGCTCTATTTTACTGGTCCACCATCTTCTTTCTGAACCACTGCAGAAGGCAGAAATCCCTAATGCTTTTCCTGACTGTAGAACTCTCATGGTCTAAGTATAAAAGCATAGGAAACAGGCTACATTTAGAGCTGTTAGGTTTTCCAAGCTGTGAAGAGATCACAGACTGAGATGCTACTAGCATTATTAACTTAGTGTGTAAAACAAGGTGACATTTCAATTTAAGAAAAAAAATTGGAGAAACTTTAAGAAAGTATTAGAGGCCTCAGTTCTTCAATGTGTGGGCCTCTGCATAGTGTTCTGCCCAGAACAAGCTGGAGGGAGAGGCAGCGAGAGATACAGAGAACAGAAGTGGAAGAGGGAGAGGGACACACAACCCAAACAAGTGTGCTTTATTGCCTAATCTCAGAAATGACATCATTATTATTTTTACCATACTCTATTGTTCTCACAGACTGTGTGGGAAGGGGTTGCACAGTGGTGTGAATACAGGAGGCAGGATCATTGGGAAGCATCTCAGCAATCAGGTACCACAAAAGCACTACTTCATGTCTTTTCACCGCTTCTCCTTTCAGAAATTCTAACATGATTTATTGTTTGGAATCAGCAAATATTTCTTTTTTTAATTTTTTTATTGATTAAGTTACTACATAGTGTCCTTATCCCCACATTACCCCCCCATGCCCTCACCCCCCTGTTGTCTGTGTCCATTGGTTAGGCATATATGTATGCATATAAGTCCTTTGGGTGATCTCTCCCCCTTCCCCCCCACCCTCCCCCACCTTCCCTCTGAGGTTTGACAGTCTGATCAATGCTTCTCTGTCTCTGGATCTGTTTTTGTTTATCAGTTTATGTTGTTCATTATATTCCACAAATGAGTGAGATCATGTGATATTTATCTTTCTCTGACTGGCTTATTTCACTTAGCATAATGCTCTCCAGTTCCATCCATGCTGTTGCAAATGGTAATAATTCCTTCTTTTTTTACCGTAGCATAGTATTCCATTGTGTAGATGTACCACAGTTTTCCAATCCACTCATCTACTGATGAGCACTTAGGCTGTTTCCAAATCTTTGCTATGAATTGTGCTTCTATGAACATAGGGGTGCCTATATCATTTCTAATTGGCGTTTCTAGTTTCTTGGGATATATTCCTAGAAGTGGGATCACTGGGTCAAATGGGAGTTCCATTTTTAGTTTTTTGAAGAAACTCCATACTGTTCTCCACAGTGGCTGTACCAGTCTGCATTCCACCAGCAGCACATGAGGGTTCCTTTTTCTCCATATCCCCACCAGCACTTCAATAAATGGTGTTGGGAAAATTGGACAGATACATGTAAAAAAAATAAAACTAGACCACCAATTTACACCATACACAAAAATAAACTCAAAATGGATAAAGGACTTAAACATAAGATGGGAAACCATAAAAATACTAGAGGAATCCACAGGCAGCAAAATCTCAGACATATGCCAAAGCAATTTCTTCATTGATATTGCTCCTAGGGCAATGGGAACTAAATAGAAAATAAACAAGTAGGACTACATCAAAATATTTCTTAAATTTATTACTATCTCTAGACCCTTAACATATATTATTTAATTACTGTTTTATTCATCATCAATTGTCACTGTATTTAAACATCTATATATATAAAATCCTAAGCAACTGGCTGACAGGCCAACCTTTCGACTGGCTGACCAGTAGCTATGACGTGCACTGACCACCAGGGGGCAGACAGTCAATTCAGTAGTGGAAACCATAGGCATGGAAACATGGAACAGACTGATGAATCTCAGAGGGAAGTGGGGCAGGGGAAGGCTGGGAAGAGATTAACCAAAGATTTTACAAGCATACTAGAGGCCCGGTGCACGGATTTGTACACTGGTGGGGTCCCTTGGCCTGGCCTGTGCCCTCTCACAATCTGGAACCCCTCGGGGGATGTCAGAGAGCCAGTTTTGGCCCTATCCCTGCAGGCCTCTAGTATTGATAATATAACATAATAATGCTACTCTCAGTCAATTAGAGGAACAGACTAGAATTGAAATTATTCGGTGCATTTCTACCATGAACAAACTCATATGACTTTTATTTAAATCATTCTGTCACATTTTGTCTTCATTTTTTAATGTTTATTTACATAAGAAATATTCATGAACATTTACTACTTACTAGGGATGCAAAACTACAACACACTTTGATGACTATTATGGTAAGATGGTAAGTGAAATAAAGAATCATGTGGAATCATGAATCTGAGAATATTTTTCTCTATAATATTTAGCAGAAGTTAAAGATATAAATGTAAGCTAGCAAACAGACCTATAAATATACTAGCATATCAAAGAAAAATTAAATTATGTTTCTACAAGGTTGTGATAGTGCTGATTGTATCAAAAATAATAGCAATTGGATGTGAAATTGGATCTTCTAGTAGAAACGTGATGATTTCCCGTGGATACTATTATAAAAGAATGGAACAAAATGAGCATGTAGTGTAGTGTCATATAGAAGCTCTTGGCAGTTACTGTTGCTAATATACTTATCCTCTAACTATTCATTTCATTTTCTCTCATAAGAGATTCAATAATATTCAGATTTTTACATCTTCCTACACAATTCAGTGCCCTAAGGACTGTACTAAGTCTTATGAGTGATTCATTTAAATCATCATTATTTTTTCATTTATCCTGAAAATTTCATGGGTATAATGCCAAGGTTGGCTTTTAAAAACTAATGGAATTAAGTAAAGCGTGTGTTACCCTTACCCTATGCAGTGGGTTGAACAGTATATATCTCCAAAAGATATATTTCTGTCTGAATCTCTGGAACCTGTAAATGCAACATTATTTAGGAAAAGTTGATGCAGTTGTAATAATTAAGTTAAAGATATCAAGATGAGATATTCCTAGATTACTGGGACCCAAATCCAATGACAAGTGAGCTTATAAGAGGAACAAAGAAGAGAACACAGAGAGAAAAGAAGAGGGAAGTGCGAAGGAGGAGGCAGAGACTGAAGGTATGAAGCCATGGAAGTTAAGAAACTCATGGAACCACCATGCCGGAGATCAATTCCAGCATGACAGCAGGGCTGCATCTGGGAATGGCTGAAGGCATTTTCCCAAACCTGAATAGGATACATTAAATTGATTGTGGCTGCCAGACAGCTAAAAGGCATCTTAATCTACATGTTATTGCCTCCTACTGGCCAAACACCTGTACAGCCGTAGGCTAATTCCCCCATCCTGTATACTCTTTGAAGTGTATGTCTCTCCTTGCCTCAGGACAAGTTTTGTTAATAAAAAGCATGGGGGTCCTGGGGACAGGGAGAACCTAAGAACTTAGGCTTTAAGACCTTAGACTTGAGAATTTAGATCTTGGATCTTAGTTCCTTTAGCTAAGCTCCTCTGACCCCCAAATGCCTTTCAAAATTATATTTCATCTCCCGACTCTTTATTAGTCTCTGGATTCCTATTTAATCTACGCACAGCCTTATCCAGATTCTTGAACCCTTCTTGATGTTGCGACAAGAGCACCAACACCACCAGAAGCTGGAAAAGGCAGGGATGGATTCTCTCTTGCCTTTAGAGGAGTACACAGTTTTGCCAATAACAAAACACAAATCTGCCAGCTTCAGGCGTCTAGCTTCCAGGAAAGTGGGAGAACAAATCTCTGTGTTTTAAGCCACACAGCCAGTGGTCCTTGTTACAGCAGCCCTAGGAAATTAATACACCTGCGAAGCTAAATAGTATTGCAACTCTAATTCACATGTTCTTTTTTCCGGTGGGTTTAGCCTGTCCCAAAGCCAACACCAGTAAATGCCAACACCTGCACTGACTCTTCCAATGCCAACACCAGCTCTACTCAGGGTTCTCCAATTGGGTGAACATTCTATCAACAAACTAATTCAAACAGTTAGTTAATGGCTACATGGATTTATTTGCCACTATATTCTCCTTTTCAGTTGACATAGTTATAAATGGGGCCTTTCTGATGGCTATTTTCATTATATTAACAGAATATTGGAGCAGGTCAATCTTTAATAAACTCAGCTCTCACTGCTTAATAACTTCCCATTTTATACATAGGCTTAGTTCTGGTGTTGAATGAGGGGGAAATTGTAGAAGATAAATGATAGAAATATTTCAGTAATAAAAAATATTGCCTGTGTAAAGAGTAGAGAATGAGAAAAATAAGGTAGATAGTGATTGGAAGCTTGCAAGGCAGTGTTCGTCAGTGTGGTTCAAAGAACAATAGTTTTGGAAAAAGTAACTTTCCAATGTAGAAACCTGACAAACGCCGCTTCAGCCTGGTGATCAAGGTCAACATCAACAGTAATAAATTATGTTGACAATAGGTACTATTGATATGAAGTGAAAACTGCACTTTACCTCTCTGGTCTTCCTCCTAAAAACCCATAACCCCAATCTAATCGTGAGAAAAAGATCAGACAAATTCCAGTTGAGGGAAAAATGCCTGACCAGTAGTCCACAAAAGTATCAAGGTCATAATGATACGGGGTTTTTGGACTAGAACATGTGGTGTTCCCCTGGGCAGGATGGCTTCCCCAGACTCTTTGCCTGTTGGAGTCGAAGAATGAATCCACAGAGGGAAGGTGGTATAGCAAAGGTGGAAATTTATTGAAGAACAAGTGTGGGGAGGGGAAAGAATCTCACAGCACAGACTCCCACGTGGGGAGGGAGAAAGAGTCCCATGGAGTTCCTTTTTCCCCACTGTTTAGTTTATAAAGGCTGTAATCTTTGTGCCTCCATATCACCTCTGATTGGCCACTATTCCCCTTTGATTTGGTCACTATAGCAACTTCTGAGCTTAAAGGTCAAACCTCACAAGGGAAGTGTGAAGCTCTCCTTTATTTTGTAAATATAGACCTTTGGCTACTCCCAGTTCCCTTGTCTTATGGAAATGTAATTGCTGCCTCTCCCTTGTCTTATGGAAATGTAACCTTTGTAGCTCTGTAGCCCTGTATTTCTGCCATGGACCCCCCCTTAATTTTAAAAATTCCCTAAACTTGCCTTTTTTACCCCTAAAAATTTCTATTTCAGTAAAAACCTAGGTATTTCTGAAGAACTGTCTCAGTCAAAAAATAAAAATCTGAAAGAGACATGAAAACTAAATGAACTGTAGTATCCTGGAGAGTACCAGGAAACAGAAAGATCCTAGGTAAAAACTAAGGTACTCTGAATGAATATGGGCTTAAGTTAATAATGAAGCAGGAATTTTAGGGGGAACATAGGCAGGATTAGGAATCTTTTAGAATTGGGGTCCATGGAAAAGTGAGGGACTGTAGACTGGGAGAAGGTACATTTCCCTAACACAAGGAAGCCAGGTGCAGTTATATCTCCATAGGACAAGGGAGCAGCAACAGTTGCATTTACATAAGACAAGGGAACTGGAAGTAGCCAGGAAAGGTCTATATTTACAAAATAAAGAGAAGGAAGCCCTTCATTCAGATGGAAAAGAAGAAAGCTCAGAGGAATGGAAGGACTATGAGGGAGGAGGGCCTTAGGAATCACTATAGTAACCAACTGAAGGGGAGTGACCAATCAGAGGGGATATCAGGACACAGGAACTGCAGCCTTTATAAGCCATGAGAAAAAAGAACTCAATGGGACCCTTTCCCCCTCCCTACTTGGGAGTTCATTCTGTGGGACTGTTCTCTCTCCCCACATGGGAGTCTGTACTTGTTCTTCAATAAATTTCCACCTTTGCTATCCCACTGTCTGTCCGTGGATTCATTCTTTGATTCCAGGGGACAAAGAATCCGGGTTCGAGTCCAAAAATTCGGTATCAATAACAAGGTCAATACTGGTTCATTAGGTGTAACAAACATACCATGCTAATGTATGATGTTAATAATAGGTAAAATTGGATGTAGAAGGTACGGAAATTCTCTGTACTATCTTCTCAATTTTTCTTCAAATCCAAACTGTTCTAAGCATAGAGTTCATTTAAAAAAAAAAAAAAAAAACCAACGAAAAAAAACACTTAATCAAGAGAAAAGACACTACAATTATTCTAAGTCTAATAAAAAATATGTGAAGCAAGAATTACACCACTTCCTTTTTAGTTCATCAAATGGTTTTCTATTTGAGGTGATTCTGCCCCAAATAGTCTAATAATACAGGAGCTTTCTCAACTATTCCAGTCAAAAATACTTTCAAAAATGATGGGAAACAATCCATTGTCTGTCAACAGAACAAGAAAACACTACAGGTTAGAAGTAAGATCTCCTTCCTCCACCTTCAATGTGTAAAAAATATTATACCTTTATTTTCTGTAGTGATCATGCAGTATTTTTATTTAGGCATGTGTTAGCACTGCAAAGTAAGTGAAAGGTGACAGGAAATAGAAAGCTTTATTTACACTACAAATAGGCCATAGATATATTCATTAATAATAGGATGTTTGAATTTTAATCATCCATAAGTTACATTTTTTATTTTTGCATTGTAAGGATATTTTTAACAAAATACATGGAATAAGGTGTAAGAGTTAAAAAATAAAAGCAGTTTAAAATTTTTAAGAGATAAAGACAAAAATAATTTGACAGGAGGCTCCATGATTAACATTATTTATTTTGTTTATTAATTACCAGTAACTGGTAAAGTAACAAGAAATATCTGTTAAAAACATTTTTCACATTTAACTTTAGGTAAAAATAAAACATATTTTTAGCAATCCATTCATATTCTAATTATTCTAATAACATACAAGCTAAGAGACTCTTCAGTAGACTTAACTGCATAGATATTTAATTAAGTTATTTTTAAGAGAGGATGAGGTAAATTACTTTTGATCTCCCCTTACTCCTACTGCTGACTTTTCTGCCCACTTCCATTCAAAGTTCATTCATTGTTTAAGACCAAAATCTCCATCTACTTAATCCACAATTATTTGCCTGCAAGCTTTAGCATTAATTGAATTTCTACAGCGCTTATAGATTGTAGCAGTCATCCTGGAAATTGCTATGCATTTATTTTAATAAGTCCCAAATTTTCATTAGATTGGGACTTACACAGTTGCCCTCTCAAATTGTTGAAGGTTTCTAAACACTTATTCTCGATGACTGTATCTCATCATAGGTCAGCTATAAACAGTTCATAATCCCCTGTTCTTGGATTCCACATTGTATATCACTGCTTTACAACAGGAGATAGAGGTTCAACTCCTTCACATCTTCACTTCCTATTGTGCTTCTCTGTTCTGAAGACTTCCACTAAGACCTGCAGATCTTCTTCTATTGGGGGAAATTCTCATTTATCCTCCTCTGTTTTTACTCATCAGATCCCTTCACCAATTAGCTTTCTCCCGACCCTCACAAATGTCTTAGTCAAGGCTAGAAATAAAGGCATGGAGATGAGTCATTGAAATAAAGGTAGTAGCTACCAGGTAAATGCTCTGCATCAGTGGTTCTCAACCTTCTGTCCCTTTAAAAACAGTTCCTCATGCTGTGACCCAACCATAAAATTATTTTCGTTGCTACTTCATAACTGTAATGTTGCTAGTGTTATGAATCATAATGTACATATCTGATATGCAGGATGCTCTTAGGCGGCCCCTGTGAAAGGGTCATTAGACTGCCAAAGGGGTCGCTACCCACAGGTTGAGAACCGCTGCTCTGGATGGTGGGAGGTGGACAGCATCAGCCCTCATTTTTCTGGGGGATGGCTGGAGTAGGAAGCTAAATGGAAAAACAGTGAAAGAGAATTACATGAAAAAATAGTTCTAATTATCACAATACTGATTAAAGACCAGGAAATTTTAGCAGAATTTGGATATCAATGGAAGACAGAATTTCAAAAAAGAGAGATCTGTGCTTAGAGAAAGCAAAGAAATCCAGAGGAGGAAAGCTGAGAACACTTTTCTATCCATATAATAATTAACTTAGCTTGAAAATGTTAAAGCTCGCATCAAGAAAGGAACTGGGGCCCCTGTTTTACAAAGCAGTCACATGTATTTTCTCTTACTAAAACAAGTACACTATAGAAATGTGCACAGAAAAGGGAAGAACATTAATTATCTATCTTGTGTATGCATAATTGTTTATGAAACTACCATTTTTAAAAGCTTCTTTAATTTTTCCCTTAAAAAGGAGAGAGAGGAAAGGTCATCTAGAAAACCGATTATAAAATCAGAATGTCAGTCTTGGGGCACAGTGGCAGAGAAAGCAGTTGATCAGGGCCTCATGGATAAGCACACACTGATTATGACTATTTTTTTTAAGTTTTATTTTATTGTTTAAAGTATTACATATAGTATTACATTTGTCTCTTTTTCCCCCCATTGACCTCCCCCCGGCCAACACCGCCCCCCACCCCAGCACATACTCTCCCCCTACTAGTGTCTGTGTCCTTAGTTATGCTTAGATGCATGCATACAAGACCTTTGGTTGATCTCTTATGCCTATCACCCACCACTCCCCCTGCCTTCCCACTGAAGTTTGAGTCTGTTGGATGCTTCTTTGTCTCTATTTTTGTTCATCAGTTTATAATGTTCATTATATTCCACAAATGAATGAGATCATGTGATATTTATCTTTCTCTGACTGGCTCATTTCGCTTACATAATGCTCTCCAGTTCCATCCATGCTGTTGCAAATGGTAAAATGTACCACAGTTTTCTAATCCACTCATCTGCTGATGGACACTTAGGCTGTTTCCAAATCTTAGCTTTTGTAAATTGTGCTGCTATGAACATAGGGGTGCATATATCCTTTCTGAATGGTGTTTCTGTTTTCTTGGGATATATTCCTAGAAGTGGGATCACTGGGTCAAATGGGAGTTCCATTTTTAATTTTTTGAGGAAACTCCATACTGTTTTCCTCAGTGGCTGCACCAGTCTGCATTCCCACCAGCAGTGCAGGAGGGTTCCTTTCTCTCCACATCCTGTCATTTGTTGATTTGTTGAGGATAGCCATTCTGACAGGTGTGAGATGGTACCTCATTGTTGTTTTGATTTGCATCTCTCAGATGATTAGTGACTTTGAGCATGTTTTCATATGTCTCTTGGTCTTCTGAACGTCCTCTTTAGAAGTGTCTATTTAGGTCCTTTGTCCATTTTTTTTATTGGATTGTTTATCTTCCTTTTGTTAAGCTGTATGAGTTCCCTATAAATTTTGGAAATTAAACCCTTATCAGTGATAACATTGGCAAATATGTCCTCCCATGCAGTGGTCTTTCTTGTTGTTTTGTTGATGGTTTCTTTTGCTGTGCAGAAGCTTTTTATTTTGATGTTGTCCCATTTGTTTATTTTCTCCTTAGTTTCCATTGCCCTAGGAGCTGTATTGGTAAAGATAGTGCGAGGACATATGTCTGCTATTTTGCTGCTTATGGCTTCTTCTAAGATTTTTATGGTTTCTGGTCTTACATTTAAATCCTTTATCCACTTTGAGTTTATTTTTGTGCATGCTGTAAGTTGGTGATCTAGTTTCATCTTTTTGCATGTATCTGTCCAATTTTCCCAACACCATTTATTGAAGAGACTGTCTTGACTCCATTGTATGCTCTTGCCTCCTTTGTCAAATATTAATTGAGCATATTGGTTTGGGTAGATTTCTGGGTTCTCTATTCTGTTCCATTGGTCTGTAAGTCTGTTCTTGTGCCAGTACCAGGTAGTTTTGAGAACAGTGGTTTTGTAATAAAGCTTGATATCTTGTATTGTGATCCCTCCAACTTTGTTCTTCTTTCTCAAGATTGCTGCAACTATTGAGGGTCTTTTTTAATTACAGATGAATTTTTGGAGAGTTTGTTCTAGGTCTTTGAAATATGCTGTTGGTATTTTAATGGGGATTGCACTGAATCTATAGATTGCTTTGTGTGGTATGGGCATTTTAATGATGTTGATTTTACCAGCCCATGGACACTGTATGTTCTTCTATTTTTTTATGTTTTCCTCTATCTCTTTTTTCAGCATCCTGTAATTTTCTGAGTGTAGGTCCTTTTCGTCCTTGGTTAAGTTTATTTATAGATATCTTAATTTTTTTTGTTGCAATAGTAAATGGGATTTTTTTTAAGTTTCTCTTTCTGTGAGTTCATTATTGGTATATTAAAAAGCCATAGATTTCTAAGTGTTAATTTTGTATCCTGCTACATTGCCAAATTCATTTATTAAGTCTAATAGTTTTTTATGGAGTCTTTAGGGTTTTCTATGTACAATATCATGTAATCTGCTAATAATGACAATTTTACTTCTTCTTTTCCAATTTGGATACCTTTTTGCGACTGATTATTTTAAAGAGAAATAGATAGATGGCTTTTAAAGCTGCCTACTCTACCCTAAACACTCTCTGAAAAATGAAGGTCACTAACAGCTCATTGCTACTCCCTTTCTCTGGTAGCGGTTTTTATGGGAAATTAAATTTTTATTTTATTTTATTTTTAATTGAATTTATTGGGGTGACATAGATTAATAAAATTATATAGGTTTCAGGTGTACATTTCTATAATACATCACCTGAATATTGTATTGTATATTCACCACTCCATGTTATATCTCTTTCCATCACCCCTCTTTACCCTCTTCTACCTTCCCCTGACTCCTCTTTTCTCTGGTAATCAACATACTGTTGTCTGTGTCTATGAAGTTGTTTGTTTTTGGCTTAATCCCTTCACCTTTTTCACCCATCTCTCTCACCCCTCCCCTCTGACAGTGTCAGTCTGAGTCTGTTTCTATTTTGTTGTTAGTTTATTTTGTTCATTAGATTCATATTGTACTTATCTTTCTCTGACTGGATTACTTCACTTAGCATAATGCCCTCTAGGTCCATCCATGCTATTGCAAAAAGTAAAATTTCCTTCCCCCTCCTCCTCTTCCTCCTCCTCCTTCTTCTTCTTTTTTACAGCCAGGTAGTATTTTATTGTGAAATGTACCTCAGCTTATTTTATCCACTCATCTACTGATGGACACTTGGGCTGCTTCCAAATCTTGACTATCTATACTAATAAAAGGGTAATATGCTAATTAGAGTGGACGTCTTCCAGATGTCCTTCCATACGTCCTTCCGGACATGGCACGGTGGGGGGAGGGGGCAAGGCAAAGGTTGTTAGGGGCAATCGGGCTGGCAGGCAGGCGAGCGGTTAGGAGCCAGTGGTCCCGGATTGTGAGAGGGATGTCCAACTGCTGGTTTAGGCCCAATCTCTGCAGGATCAGGCCTAAATGGGCGGACATCCCCCGAGGGGTCCCTGATTGGAGAGGGTGCAGGCCGGGCTGAGGGCCTCCCCCCAACCCTCTGGCTCCTGTGCAGGAATTTCATGCACCGGGCCTCTGGTTGTAAATAATTCTGCAATGAACATAGGTCTTCTGAATTAGTGTTTCAAGTTTCCAAAGTCTTTATTTTTTTATTTATTTCAGAGAAGAAGGGAGAGAGATAGAAACATCAATGATGAAAGAGAATCATTGACCGGTTGCCTCCTGCATGCCCTCTACTGGGGATCAAGCCAGCAACCCAGGCATGTGCCCTTGATCAGAATTGAAACCAGGACATTCCATTCTGCAGGCTGACACTCTATCCACTGAGCCAAACCGGCTAGGGCTCCAAAGTCTTTACCACAGTTAACAGTGCCTACCGATGTCTATGCTAATGCTCTAGCACCTATTATTGAGAATGAAGATATCTGTGCTGGCGTATGGTCTCAGGTCATTGCAGAAGTTATTGTCATAAATTCTATGACCTCTTTCACTTCAGTATTCCACAGAGATCATTGTGAAACAGCCCTTATAACTTATTCATATTTTATTGCACTGTTTTCACTCCAGGACTCAGGCATGAATTCATGGAGGCTAGTCCAATAAATCTGAGTCATAGAATGACAGGCAGAAAAAATGCTACTTTAATAATCATTGATGTTTCTTTATCCATTGTCTTAAGCCACACTTCTGTGCCATGACATTTACTTCCCTTGGATTAAAATATTGTCTAAAAGGTGCCAAGTCTTTGATATAAAGAGATCCTAGGATATGAATTCCACACAGACCTTCAGACTTGTCCAGATAAGACTGAAAACAAGAGGCTCACCATGCAGAGATTCTAATGAATTAAGACTAGAGACATACATTGTTTTGTGTGTGTTTTTAAATTAGTGTAGAATACCTTTTCTCTCCCCACCTTCATTTGCTAAGATCCACACTTTTCCTTGTGGAAATTGCCCTTCCTTCTTTCCAATTAGTTGTGGTTGGACTGTCACTTATAGTACTTCACTCTACCCTGGCCCATAGGGATGGGAACATGACCCTGCTTTGGTCAATCATAGTAGGTATTTCATTACTCTAGGAAAAGGGAGGATTCTAAAGCATAAGTATAGGCCCAAGACAGGGCAATCAGAGTACTTTTTTTATTTTTATTTTTCAGGAAGAGACTCCTTCTTTCTTAAAGAATAGAATAAGAAGGTTGCAAGCTTGGGCTCCAGGTGGAAAATACTTGGAAGAGATAATGAAGCCTAAAAGAATTAAGCAGGTGAGAGATGGATGATGCAAAAGAGAGTGAGTACTGGTTGTGTCAAGTTTGAAATTTCTCTCCCTGAGATACTTGAAGTTACCTGCTGTCCACAGAAATTCTGTCAATTGTATAACAGGTCCTATTCTTCTTCCATTAATTCACATTTTCTACTTAGCTAGATTGAGTTGGATTTCTGTCCAGCACAATTGAAATGCTGACTATTTCAAATACAAGCACAGCAAAATTACCAAAATATATGTTCATGTTGTTAAGATACCTGAAAGTCATTTATATTCGTAATAGGAAAATGACTTTAAGTAAAAAGAGCTGAAGTTGCAGTATATGTAAAGAGTTATCTAATAAGAAATCAATGTTCTATATATAACTTGCAGTTACTGTGATCTAATGAGGTGAACAAATTGTTCAAAGGAAATTCGATTTTCAGAGTTTTTTTATAGTAAAAAAATTTATGAAATGTATGCTCTGTTGGGTAATTGACAAGTTTAAATGTTGTCTCAGCTTTATTAAATTTCTCTTGCAACTCAAATTCAAAATTTGAATTAAAAAATGAATATATCTATGATTTTGTCATCCACAAAAGAAATGATGATACAATATGAAGTAATAAAACTCTTGGAGATTTGTTTACTATTGAACAATACTGTTCTCTGGGTTTAATAGAGTTTTCTATTTGTTTTTAGAATGAACTATGAAGAAAAAAACACACAAAATAAATATACATTTTTAATATAAAATATCTACATGAATCTGCAATTACTTACATAGTCCAAATTAAGTAGTATAATCTAATCTGAAAGAAGTTTAAAATGAAAAGAAAAAAAACTATTTTTCTACTACTTACTGAATTGTTCTTGGGTATGCACTTTGGGAAGTAGGATCTGGAGAGAGAAGAATACTTATCCATAGCAGGAAAGAAGCTTATCAAGAGGGTTAATTAAGGAAGGGGGTGAAATGCAGTGAAGGAAGGAGGAAGAGAGATAATATTGCAAGAAAGACACTGGAATCCATATGTGGTAATCCTCACTCCAAATAGTCATAAATTCAAGTGAAATTTATAAAGTATTTTGTATGACTAATTTCTTGTGAAAACTCCTAAGGGAATTAACATGTCTTGAATGATTTGGGGTAGTATAAAGATGGCATACAGGTGTAAAAAATGAAGTCAGGAGTGAAGAGGAACCACACACATAAAGACACTTTTCCAAAAACATATGGCCATTAGAATCAGCAGAGATCTTGAATCATAGGTGAGGGTGTAGGACTTCATAAGCCATAGAATTAGAGATGAAGAATTGTTTGAGGCAATTTTGTCTAGATAGATTATATGGGGCAGAGAGACCTCAAGTAACATCTTTTAATAGGGCTAACACTGGAAATTACTGGCGTCTTCATGCTTAGGGCCTGTAGCCACCCATGCATATCTCAGTGCCACCAACTATAAGGGTGTTACAGAAAAACCGGACAAGAACCAAACAGCGCTCTGAGAGTTTAGAGTTACACTTTATTCACCGTGGCGGGCTTAGGGAAATGAATCCAAATTCTAAGCAAAGCTACAAGCAGAACTTCCCTTTTTATGGAAGAGCCAGCCCTTTGTGCGCTTGCTGGCGGTGGCCTTGAAAACTACACAGTTCTATCAATTAGAAAATGCATCTGGCATGGCATTGGGTGTATCTAGTCTCTGGCCTACAAGGTCAGACAGCTAAGTTTCTCTCCCCCCTTATTCAAGCAGGCTAGAAAGCAAAGTTACTTTTTCAGAATTAGATAGAGGCCGTCCAAAGAATAGCAGAGAATTCCACACAGTAGTTTTACAGAATAGGGGTTTTCCTTCACAAGGGTATTAGATATTGAAGATATTTTCTTACTTTTATCCTAACAGTTGGACATGGTAAACTTTAAAATTGTATAAACTTCTCATGAGCAATCCCTAATCCTTTTTCAGCAACCTCTTCTATTATGCCAACAGCCTAAAAGATACCTAATTTTCCCATAGTCAGCCTAAACATTCCAGAACTCTACTTTTTCCAAGTATGACTTAATACTCCTTTTCCTTCACCTCTTCAATGATCACTAAAAATATAATTTTAACTACAATGTTAATGTTTTGATTTTTAAGATTGTCTTATTATAATTCTTATCTATAAATTAGACTTTTATATCCACAAATAATGAAAGCAATAATAATATCAGTTAAATGAACATTTTAACTGAGGCATTTGAGGGTCCATAGTTGAAGGCAAAATTAATATCTGATTAGAATGTTCAATCTGTTTTCAGGCCAACAAGGAGGTGTGTGTGTGTGTGTGTGTGTGTGTGTGTGTACATGCGTGCACACACGTCTTTGAGGATACTCAAAGTAAACATACATGTCACTCTTCTCAATCAGGAAAATTCCAGCATTTATTGAACAGGGAAATACAAAAACGTATGGACTCCTATTAATCATTCAGATATAGAGGTAACAAAAGCAGAGTCCCTCCCATGAGATCATGTTAACTTCCCTTTATTTCTCCACTGTGAACCTTGCTCAAACATAATCAGATGAATTTGAGTACCCCACTCTCCCACCTGCAACATGTAAGACAGTGCCTTGAGCAAGTCTGTCCAACAGTTTTCCAAGTTTGAGCCTTCCTCCTTCCTGAAGTTCTTCACCATCCTTGGACTGCTACATATAGCTTTCAGTCATCCTGTGGACAGGGAGACCAAGATCCAATGCCTAATTGTCTTTGTCATTAAAGAAGGTAAGTTCATGGTATAAGAGTGAAAACGGACTGAGGGCCTGGAGGGAGACAGCAGCTCTGAACCAATAAGAAAGGCTTGGCCCTAACTGGTTTGGCTCAGTAGATAGAGTGTCAGCCTGCAGACCGAAGGGTCCCAGGTTCGATTCCAGTCAAGGGCACATGCCCGGGTTATGGGCTCGATCTCCAATGGGGGGTGGGGGGCATGCAGGAGGCAGCCAATCAATGATGCTCTCTCATCATTAATGTTTCTTTCTCTCTCCACCTCTCCTTTCCTTTCTGAAATCAATAAAAATATATTTTTAAAAAAGAAAGTCTTGATTTATTTCCATTGCAAATAATATAGCAGGGACTTCTGACTCAACCAAACAAACCTGTTTTCAGCTCTTCCATCAGCAGTGTAGTGTAGTAAGGTCGTTATTACTGACACCATCAATTTGGGGGGCTCCTATTTCAGCAGTCACATTCCTTTCCGGCTAGGCCTATGGAGTTTGACTGATTTAGGCTTGACTTGCATAGTGACAACTTTTCTTAAGGAGTCCATCTTATCTGTGGCACCTGCTATCATTACAAGAATAATATCTCTTAAGTTTTCACTCAGGAAGAGTGACTGTTGTTGTATTTTTCTTAATATAAAAGTTTTTTTTTATCCCAAGGAAATCTAGCCTTGCAATATTCACAAGATTTCTTTTGTTTTTTTCTTGCTCTATTTCAATATTGTTACCCACTAAACTTAAATGTGAGCTATCACTACTCTAGAAAGTATTCCAGGATAGCAAAGCTGATTTAATTAGTTTATCTATATCCTTTGTGTATGTTTTTGATATTCTGGTGGGTCACCTTTATTAGCATTATAAAACCAATCCCAGTAGTAACAGCCAAAATACTAGCTAGTGCTTCAACTACACTTTCCCATGGGAGTTCTCTCTCTCTCTCTCTCTCTCTCTCTCTCTCTCTCTCTCTCTCTCTCTCTCTGATATCTCCCTTAGAGTGCCAAAGATTCCTTACAGCAGCCAGGATACGTTGGAAAAAAATAAAATAAACCTGAGATCAAGGGAATTAAAGGTTAACATAATAGACTACATGAGGTGTTGAGCTATAAGACGGTTCAGCTGTTACCATTCTTCTTCTTCCTTTTTTTTTTTTAAGGGAGCAGAAGCCAGAGCTGGTGGCAACAACTGCTAAAACTAAGGAGTTTAGACTTTGATTGGTGGGTGTGCTCTGTACTCTTGGTCTGCCCAACCTTCCCCACCAAATCCCGCTCTGCCCTGTTCTGTCTCTCAGGAGTCAGAATGCGAATGTTACCATTCTTCTTAACAAACTTTATGTGCCCAACACTCTCACCTCCCAAGCAAACCAGCCAATCCTATACAATAAAAGGCTAATATGCAAATAGACCGAATGGCAGAACAACCGAACAACTGGTCGCTATGACATGCGCTGACCACCAGGAGTGTCAGCAGGTGCGAATGGGGCCTGGTGCCATCAGCATGTGGAAGCGGCGGCAGCTGGAGCGGGGATGCCGACAGACAGGGAAGGGGGTGGGGGCCGCAGAAGGAGGGGCTGGGCAAGGGCATGAAGGATGGGTCGAGACCTGCCCCTGTGGCCACTGTAGCCTTGCGGCTCACAGTGCCTTTCAAGGTTCATGCATTCGTGCACCAGGCCCCTAGTATTCTAATAATTTTCTGGGTTTCTGCAATAAAGGCCATGAATACCCCTGGTTGCACCTGGGTAGTGCATGACTCTGTTTTCTTAAGAGGGTCAGAAACGTTTGCCCTCCCTCAACTCTCAAATAAATCTTAGCATGAGTTGTTACAATGGGGAGTACATGCGGCTGACTGCCAGATTGGTAAGGAAGTCCTCTCCTATCCCCAGCCTAGAGGACAGTTTGCAAAACCTAGGCAGCGTTTGGGCAGAACATGTGTTGCCTATAAAATTTATCATCCTGTCACTACTGATACCCATGCATTATGCTCAAATCCCATTAATTAGCCTATAAGGTCCTCATTTTTCCTCTTCCAGAAAGTCATGTATCTCGTATATGCATATCACCTATGTTGTCAAAAACAATAAACAAAAATCTGAGAGGTCAGAGTTAGCCTGCCAAACTTCGTGGATGCTGGCAGATGTCACAAAACTCTAGGGGCAGAGTAAAGATTGGTTTATTGCAATAGCACTGCCAGAATATCAGCATTTGTACCATTTTCCTGAGCCCCAATTCTTAGCAGGTGACATGAATTGTGCCAGATGGTCCCTGCCTTGTGTTACAGGAGAAGGATGCTGAGCTTAGGGAACCTGAATATTTTATACTGGACAGTGAGCATGCCTGCCAATCTTTCCTCCAGATGGGGACAACAGTCTCTATCTGAAAGGGCAATAAGCAAGCCTGTTACTTGCTTCAGAGGGAGATATTAACTCTACTATCCAAGCCTATTCTCTATTAAAATATCCTTTGAAGCCAAGTCTGGGACAAAGGCAGTCAGTGACTCTGCTTGCAAGATGTATGCAAACAAAAGAGAACCATTGAGAAGTGTCTCCCAACTTATCACAAGACAAAGAAGAGAATTTCAGGAATAAATTGATTTACCCAGTTAATTTTTGCCATTAGAGAACTATTGCACCATACTCTTTTTGTTAGGATTATTCGGTGTACACTAAATCACATGCACACACATGTAGCATGCATTGTGCAAATGCATTTTTCATATTTTTTTTCAAAATCAACCTTAAAACCACGTTTAAAACTAATACTTTTCAGAGGTGGATATATAGTATACTAGAGACCCGATGCATGAAAATTTGTGCAAGAGTCAGGCTTCCCTCCTCCAGCCTCCAGCAGGCACCTGGGACCTGGGCTGGCTTCCCCCAGGCTGCCCACAGGCACCCAGTACCCAGGTTGGTTTCACCCGGGCCACCTGCAGGCACCCGAGTCCCAGGCTGGCTTCCCTCTGGCCCCAGGCTTCGTCAGGAAGGACGTCCAGAATGATGTCCAGAAGACATCTGGTCTAATTAGCATATTACCCTTTTATTATTATAGATATTATCTAAATCAAGTATTAAAAAGGGAAAGGATGAAGGAAGTATAAGAATAGCATAATGAAATAACTGCAGGTAAAAATGTAAAATAATACAGAGACAGGAATGATGAAAGAAAATGAACACTCAGTGATTAAATCAGTACAATCGAGTGAGAACCCGAAGTACATGAAACAAGAATATGTTTTGGCTTTGTAGCTAAAGTAGATTTGAGCCAAATTAGATTTATTACTCTGAATCATTCCTGTCCTCTGAAAATAAATATTGAAGATGATTCTATAATGCTGAATTATATAAAGGAAATAAAAGAAATTTTGAAAAAATAGATATAGTTCAATTTTAAGTTTAGGAGATAAGCAATATAGTATTAAAACAGAACAAAATACAAAAGGATGCATGTGAATATTGTAAGGCTAGTCTTTGGGGGGCAAAATAAAATATATAAAAATAAATTTGAAAACTAAACAACTTCTTGTGACTAAAATTAACGAAAACACTCATATATGTAAAATCTGTGAATTTAGATTAAGCTGGCAACTTCAAATTCAGAAAGGGTCATCATTCTGGTTACATTCTAATCTCCATCTCTGAGTTCATAGCAATGTTAATCGAGAAAATGACATAGGGAAAAAAAAGAGGCTGAGGACGAGGAAGGGGAAAATGAAGGGGGAGAAGGAAGGAAGAGAAAAAGAAGACTGTTAAAACAAAGAAATAAAAGTTGGACAAAAGGAAAGAGGAGCAAGAAGAGAGAGATGAAGAGAGAGAGAGAGGGAGAGAGAGAGCCCACTTAGTGCCTCAAAACATAACTATAATGGTGTTTCAGTTAATTGAGTGGAACAAAATAATTTGTGTTTTCTGGGGAGACATCTTTATGCTTTAAAACACTAATATATCATGTGTGGTTGCTTTTACTATTAACAAATCAAATCGGCCTGCAATCGTATCAGTAGCACAAAAGTAAAGGCAGGTTAAAAGCCAGCTGTCATTACAGTAAGTGTCCAAATCCACTGACTCCCAGCTCTTTTCCATCCAACCTCCAGGTGTATTTCTCAGACAGCACAGCAGGTAGAAGGCTGTCAATATTAGTACTGAATCCTGTTTTCAGGCTTCTTAGAAGATAAATGATTACAAAGTTGGGATCAAATGAATAACTGAATTACTATCAATGGTTTCTATACTGTATTTCATATTTTCTAGAATTGTAGCAAATGTATTAAATGCATTTGTTTATTTTTTAATGACATATGGTTCAAAACTTAAAAAATCAAATTGTTTTATTGTTGCACTCTCTTTTGAGAGGAAGATTATAAGATGGGTAGTGAATATTAATAATTTCCATAAAATATTTTAGAAAATAGTTTTTTCATCAGTGTTATTAGTACATTTAAAGTTTTATTATGCAGGTTAACCTTATGTCAGTTTTTGTCTTCCCTTTATCTATCTTATAAAAACAAACAATGTACTCTGATAAAGTCTGGCTTAATATTAATATCAGAATCAGGCTGAAAGTTGGATTGTATTGCATTTGATGTTCCTTTGCCAACTACACCCTTGAACTTTGTAATGCTATACAATACAAACCGTTTGACATAAAATCCCCTTAATACCAGTAACTTGAGAGTCTTATCAGAATTCAGACATTTTGTGTATTGCCTGCTATTCAAAGGAAAATTGTTTGCATCATTTCGGTGTGTTGCTTTGTCTTTTTTGTTGTTTCTTGGAGAGAGTCTACTATTCTCCTGAAAGAGATAATCAGCAGTCACTTTGCTCTAGTCTCAATAAGAAGTAAGTTTTTAAATATGACTTGAAATGGGAGAGCAAAGTGAATCTGCCATGTCTTTCTTGGTCGGCCCCATGGATGTTTTTCATTGAAACTGTCATCTGAGAAATTATAAACAAAACTACAAATACCTGGGAACTTCAAAGTTGCAGGGGCCTTCACTTTCCATTCTAAAATTAACAATTTTCATAAAATATTTCATGACCAACTTGACATAAACTTGAGTATTGTATTGCTCCTTATAAAATTTTCTTTCACATGATTCAATATTGGGTAAATACTGGTACACCTGAAAGAAAATGTTGGTACATTTAAACACATTTGTTTGATTCCAAATGCTGCTCTACAGTTGTTCTCCTGAAAGTAGAAATAATTATTATATATTCTTGTTAGGGTAAGGCCAAATCTTCATCACTTGGCCACGCTTCATAGAAATACCACCCCCTTTTTCTCTACCTTCCAAAAGCTGAGTACTTTAAGCTTGCTACATGAAAGCAAAGGTGATCATTTTCAGATTGTTTCCTTTGTATCCCAGATGTTTCCAACATTTCTCTTTACTAATATTTACACAGCCTAATATAAAAACGGAAAGAAAGAAGACAGAGAAATGTCCTTTCAAGGGTCATGAAGGCCTTGTCACCTTTGAAATAGCCTGGTGGGCTATAGGCTTCTCTGTCCCTTCATCTTGCCATCAATCTGGCAAGCAGCGCGGCCGCTGTCATTTACACACCAGGAAGGAATCCAGTCCCCACACCGCTGCTTGTTCAGTGTGTTATTTAGCACTCCCAGTGTCAGCGAAAGTGTTTTCATCCTTCAGTGTTTCTTCGGCCTGGCAGAAAAATGGATAATGGATAATGATGTGGATGACAAAGTGCATGGACTCTAAAACTGATGAAGAGGAGAGAGAATTTGATAAGAAAAGCACTTCTGAACCACGGTGTTATGAAAAATCTCAAATAAACACACAAGTGGAGCCTTCTGCTGCTTGATGCTCGCTTCTCTGACACTCATGGCCTCTTATCTCTTTGCTTAGAGACAGTAGTAAAAAAATAGACACAGAGTGTGTTAATAATAGGGATTATCATCATTTCTCCAGCTTAAGGTAGATTTATGAATCCTTGCTTTTTAATTTCCAACTTTTTTCAATATTTTAGATCACTATGGGAAACTATCACTATTATTACCAATAATAATTCCTAATCTGTACATAAAAACCAAAGTTGGATAAGAAGTAACTTAAACTTACACATGTTAACATTCTGGTATGTTATCATGATGGCATGTATTACACATTCACCTACTAATGAGAACAGCATAAAATATTTTAGGTGATGAATTGTGTAATATGATTTTAATTAAATCAGTATTCAAGATAATCTTCTAATGCCTGGGTTTCTTGGTTTTCAAAAATGAAGACATATGAGTGGTATGCTTATCTTCAACTACAATTTTTTAAAAATATATTTTTATTGGTTTCAGAAAGGAAGGGGGAAGGAGAGAGAGGTGGAAACATTGATGAGAGAGAAATATCATTGCTTGGCTTCCTCCTGCACACCTCGTATTGGGGATCGAGCCCCCAACACAGGCATGTGCCCTGATTGGGAATGGAACCATGGCCTCCTGGTTCCTGAGTTGATGTTCAACCACTGAGCCACACTGGCTAGGCTTCAACTATAATTCTAAGTCCTTTTTCTTGGGGCCTCTTGATTTTTTTTTTATATTTGTTAAAGGAGATTTCAGTAGCTGGCTATCATTTGCAACTTAAACATATTTTAAGCATTGTTTTGTACTTTAGTATAAGATATAGTTAGGAAGTCAGAAAATGTCATCAACTGTCAAAATTGTTTCTTAAGTTATATTTTAGAAGAGGCTTTTACGTAATATAAGTACTTTAAAATTTTGAAATAAATGTTATTTTCTGAAAATGAAGTCAGTTTATAAATTCAATATTCTAAATTTTATGAACTTATGATTCATTTCCCCCAAAATATGATACCTGATAATTAAAAGTGTTTACTTCACAAAACATACCTCAAAGCTTAATCACTTGTGGGGGAGGGGTTGGTAAGCAGTCATTCAATAGTGATTTTTAAATAAATGTTTTTATATTTTAGGAAGCATTACATTTCACAACTATAACTCTTGTCATAAGATGGCACTTCAAATACATTTAAGCCAATAAATAGAAGGTTGCAGATTAAAGGAAATATAATAATGACAGAGGCTGACATTCTTATATTTCTGTCCTTCCAAGATCCTTAATGAGAAAGGATATGGAAGGTTATTTACCTTATCATACAAAATCAGGAACAAGCTTAGCTGTAGCAGCGTGCAAACCTTGTATGGAAATGCTACTTGTGCATAACATGTGCATAGACAACATTATTTCTATTATCAAAGACTAAGCAAAACCCGGTGATTGCCATAGAACTAAAATGTTAAAAAAGAAAAAAAAGTTAGGGCATTGTTTCATTGTTGCTAGTGTTGGCAAAATGAAATGTTACTTCCACAGCAAAAAATTGACAGTGCTTTCCCTTCTAAAAGTGCAGAGTCTCATTAACATTTTGTGTATAAGATGTGCAAAATTTAGGAGTGCTTTAAAAATTTATATCTATAGATTGGTACATGATTTCAAATTGCACAAATTGCATAATAGCCACACTTTGTCATTTATTTCTATGCTCTACCTCAAAAGTGAGTGAAAGATTTATACAAATTTCCTTTCTCTAACTTTTCCATTTCTCTCCCATGTTCTTATCTAGGATTATAATCTTCCCTATTCTGAATGATAGGTGCCATATTGTAAAATAATAATAATAATAACAATAATAATAATAATAATCTATAAACATAAAAGGCTAATATGCTAAGTGTCTGACCATCCAACCGGCCACTATGATGCACACTGACCACCAGAGGGCAGACACTCAATGCAGGAGCTGCCATTATGCTCACTGGCCATTTACAGAGAAATGGCACTGCAGACCTGGCACCCATAAAGCAACACTTGGCTTGCCCCAAGTGGGATACAGGCTCCACCACCACCCCGGAGTGACACCCCACCAAATCACAGCTGACGCTGCTGAAACCCCATGGCACAAAATGCAGCCCACAGCCCAGCCTGGCCCAGAAACAGTCACTGTGGGCACCAGGTAATGACATCATGTAGCAATGCCCAGCTTCCTCTCCCTAGCGACTAGCCTCCTTGTAGTTTCTTCAGCCCAGGAACATGACTTGCTTTATAGTCAGGTGGAAACATTTTACACTGTAACCAAATGTCTGTGAAGCATTTTCCCATGCCTCATCTCATTTGATCCTCACAGAAGATCTGGAGTAGGTAGATAGGAGACTCAGTGGAATCCTATTTTCTTTTCATTAGCTCCGGAGATTTAGAAAGCTTAGAAACTTGACCCAACTGAAAAGAAGCAAGAAATGGTGGATCTTGAAAATGACTACAGGTTTTCTCACTGTGCGGAATATAGTCAAACACTGCTGCAGTTAAATATTTTACCCTTTGTTCTTCCTGCATGATCTACAATCATAATCTGTTTCTTATTGCTATTTACTGCTGTGTTGCTGAAAATTACTTGAAAGAGAAGTTGGGGTACTTCACTGGGCTAGAAAAAGTTTTGCTAAATCAGAAAGCAGGTCTAATTAAGCAAGTTTATTCTCTCTATATAAAGCTCTCGCTGGCGCCAATCACACACGTCTGTTTCAATTTGTCATTGTCGATCATGAATTTGGTTGACATTTCTATTATAGAGAAAGGGTGAATAGCGATATAAAATATTTCTTCTAATTAATTTCTTTCAATGTGCATGAATTTGTGCACCGGGCCACTAGTAATAATAATAATAAATTCAAGTGATTTTGTTTACCTTTCTAATGGAAAAGTAGGATAAATTACAGTTAATCCTGGGACCATATTTAGATTTTAGTACAATTTTGAGATGTTTCTAGCAACATATTTGGATCAAGTGTTCAAGGGTCATTCTGATTTTACCCAAAGCTGGTCTAGATTCTTCCAAGAAGGGAAATGTTGGTGTCACTGTAGATACATATATTTTGTGGCTAAGGCATTCATCCAGCCAGGGGTGGGAGGAATACTTTCAAATCATAGTCACATGAAGACAGTCATTTTCTGAGGATTAAAAGGGAAATGAAAACTTAAAGCATTGGTATTTTCTTAGCAGATAGCATTTTTAAGAATATGTTTAACATAATAGTCCAATTTGAAGGGAAATGCTATCATTACAGATAGTAGTCTTAATCTTAACTACATACTAATCTCAAAGAATATAAAGCAAAGTATTTTCAATGGCTAAACCTTAATGCTAGCGTCTTTTCTTATTAAGCTTTCTTTTCTTTCCTTTGACCCTCTCCTATGCTAAAAAGACCCCCTAAGGAGCTAAGAGTCTTTAGGATTATAACGGGCCATTAGAAACCATCTGAATACATATACTTTAGTACATAGATGGAATCATAAAATGCAACTGTCAACATTTATTTTAAATCTCTAAATAAATCATCTTTCTCATTGCAGCCAAGAGTAAAGGAAAAGAAAAAAAGTTTCAATTCTCCACCAACTTTTCTTTTCCGCGACAAGGTCAATCGATGTAGGTGGGAAGCTATTTTGGTTTTTCAGTTTCCTGATTGCTCTGGATACATCAACTAGTCACCTTCATGTTAGTGACTTCGTTGAATTCTGATTTAGAAACTAATTTGAAAGGAGCCCGGCCTTTGAAATACAAATGGTGACAAGAGGGCAAAGGAAAGGGGTGGGGAAGAGACTGCTGAGCAGATCTCAAATCACAGTCACGTTTGAAAGCTACCTTATGAGCCATTGACCACTCACAATTTAGCGTTTTAATCCGAATTTTAACTTGAAAGTAGCCCCTGCTGACTCAGAAACGTTATAACGTGCAGTGGCCAGGTGGGGGAGAAGTGCAGCCCTGTCCCTTTGAAGGAGGCTGCCCCGTCAATGGGAGCACGCAGGTGGCCACACTTCAAAGGGGAGGCATCAGGCCTCGGTTTCCTCCAGCCCCTGGACATGTTATTCTCCCCCCAGTGGCTTGGTATTGGCTTTCATGTTATACCTTCACTAAAGAAAGTAAATGAAGAGCATTATAGGCAAGGCTTGATTAAAAGAAACTTTTTTAAGACAACGTCTTGAGAGGACCGGCTACCTTTTAGAAGCACCTATTAATGCAATTGCTGGGTAGAAGAAAAGGGAAGCCTGCGGGAGAGATTTTTAAAAGCAACCCACTTAGAGGGTTGCATCTGACATTTCAGCAACGAAGCTACATCCTTTCATCGAGCTCCCATGGTTGTAAGTAAATTTTTTATTTAACATTTTGTAGCAGGGTGTCTATTTCATGGTGCTGTTAGGTTGAAAAATGCCCACGGCTGCCGAATCCGGGAGAAAAGAACTAAGTGATGTTAGAAAAAATAGCAATGACCAACTTTTAGCCATTAAATGCATTCGTGCACACCAACGCACAAGAATGTCGTTCCTGAGAACATTTACACATGACATTTACTGAAACATATATATTCTCTACTAATTTTATTCGTATATGTGGCATATTTAAGTAGATCTTGTGTACTTCATTTTCTGTAAGCAAGAATCTGATATAATGAATAATGTTTCTCCTGTCATGGACAAATCATGTGAATCACAATATATAGAAATTATATAAAAGCTATAAGAATTCTTTATAATCCAGAAAAATAATTCTGCAGCTTGGCCACCTGTTGAAATCATCTGGCATGCTTTAAGGAGAGAAAAAAAAAGAGAAATGCCTGGACACTCTTTGTGGATTTTTCACTTAATGAACCCAAAATGGGCCTGGGCATAGGAATTTGAAAAGCTCCCCTGGTGATCCTCATGTGCACTTAGAATGAAACACCTGACCGTGAACAGAGCCTCTCAAGTGCTAGCTTGCATATAACCACCTGGGGATCTTGTTAAACTGAATAGCGTTCTGATTCCGTGTGTCCAGGGTGGGGTTTGAGATTCTGCAGGTGTAACTAGCTCCCAGGTGATGCCAAACTGCTGGTCCCTAAGCCATTCATTGTGGAACAATAATTCAGTGTTTCACAGCTCAGGAAAAGGGCATAGGTTGGAATCATTAAGGCATTTGGGCTGAAATTATCTATATTCTCATAATTTCCAATCTAACTAGATACCCACTACCCCACCTGCCCCCAATTACCCCAACTTCATCTACCCCTACTTCTTCCCTTTCAGGGTAGACTTGTTGCTCATTAAATCTGGTTTCTGGAATAATTTTTGGAAGGCTGTGCTGGGGCTTTAAAATGAAGTCACTAATAGTCATTGCATATTGGGTTATTTCAAATGAAGAAACTGCTTACCAGGTTAGCAGTTTACTACCAAAGATGCAGTTCTGCATTATTAAATTTCTTCCATTGGTATGTAGAGCTTGATGCCAGCAAGAATGCTAAGTGGGGGCTTTACTCTGATTGGACCCCACCCATGACATCTACTCAAGGAGAGGATGAGCTGAGTGAAAGAGTCATTTAAACCCTGTCCACATTGGCAGGGCTCAGGCAGTTCTGTGTGCACTGCAGGGAACGTTTCACGCTGACATGCAGTGTACAACTCCTGTGTGGCCTGTGTGTGTCTCAGGCTGCTGCCTGTGGGCTGCTCTAGCCCTGCTATGCAAGTTTCAAGTTTCTGACACTGGGCATCAAACTCACCTTTGAGTGTATCTTCCCTGGCCAATAGACATTTGAAATAGCCAGAGTACTTGAAAAGTAGAAGCAAGAATTCTTTGTTGTCCCTCAAACCTTCTTGTGTTCTGAGACAATGGGATGTTTTGGAAGGTCATGAGCTTTCGAATATGAAACACTTGCGTATGAGAAGGGCTGTCTTTGCTTCACTTTTGGATGTGACATATGAGTTGAGGCATGAAGAGTGAGCAGGGGACAACTGAAGAGCTAGGGGAAGGGCTTCACAGGCAAAGACAAGAGCAAAGGGCCTTTGCTGACATAGGGCAGCCTCTGAATAGCACAAAGCAGTCCTGTGAGGGAAGAGCAGAAAAGAATGGGGTAAGGAGAGGGGCAAGGGCCAGATCACGCAGCCTTGAAGAGCAGTATAAAAAGGTTAAACTTATTTTTAGCTCTGTGCGACACTACTGAAGGGTTTTAAGAAGTAGTATGATCTAACTTTTGTCTCTTAAAAAATATTTGTTTGTGGTTGCAATATGGAGACTAGGCTATAGAAGGTAAGTTAAGAAAGAGAAAGGCCAGTTAACAAACTGTTGGAGAAGTCTGCATGAGAGATGATGGAGCTCAGATGCTTGCAGAAGCATTGCAGAATACCTGGCACCAAGTAAGTGCTTAATAAATTGCAGCCATCTATACTAATAAAAAGGTAATATGCTAATTAACCAGACGTCTTCTGGATGTCCTTCCGAACATCCTTCCAGACAAAGGTACAGTGGTGGCGGCCAAGTCACTCTTAAATTAGCTAGCTAATATATGTGATATCTGGAGGCAGGGAGCCTCCTTTAACAAAATGATTTAAATTGTATGTGGCAAATGAGAGCAGTTCTTGCTCCACATAGCCAATGTTCTAGCCATAAGCAGAAATCATGAAAATTACCCCATTAGTGTCAAAGATTGAAAAATAATGTTACCTCTACATATTTGTAGGAAGTACTGAATGTTGTTCAGAAACCTTGTCTAACTGTAAACTCATTATTTTCACCTGAGAGATATTGCACATGATTGCTCCTTATTCTCCCCCCCCCCCAATTCTACAGTTTAATATAAACCATCAATTCATTACACAGTATATTTCATAAAACACATACAGCTTTTACGTTTTCCATTATGTCTATAATGTGTTTTGGGATTCACCATAGGGGGCAAATATGAATGACCTTTTTTGCGATTCTCTTTATTCTAGGTTTGAATGTTTTCCTTTTACTTCCCCTAGAGAAATTTAGGAAATATACATTAGAATGCTGATTCCTAGGATATTGGCTTTTCTGCTTTAATTCAGTCAGTAAGTCTGTGTTTTCCCTGTAAAACTGTGTGTTTTCTTAGAGAAGATAAATGGGCTCATTCCCTATGCAGAGCTAGGTAGGAACATGATAGAGAACCTTTTGACATGGTGCATGGCTGTTGGTTGAAATGCCAGCAAGCTTTACAGAATAGAGAACAGAAAGTCAAAGGGAATAAGTGAATAGATGAAGTGAACAAAGTCACAAACTACAGTAGAAACAGCTATTGCAGACAGACTAGAAAACGATACAGTAGAGTTCAAGGTACAACTTAGATTTCTTTCATTCCTCTTAACCTTACTGCACTCATTCAATCAATTAGAAAGACCAAGGTTTGTCCTCATCCCCAAATCGTATCCCAAATCCCACTCTTATTTTTATTTTTTTCTAGACAAGCTGTGGGTAAATCACCATCATCTCCTAGCTGGTCATCTTTTCTCCATTCTGGCCCTGAGGTGGCCCAAACACAGCACTATCCCCAACCTCAAACACAGAAGCCAATTATCCTCACTTAGATGGATCGTTTTATTCTCCTGGCATTAAATCATTTTATGGCTACTAATGTAGTTAGAATAACATCTACATTCTTTACCAGTGTTTCGATTCCAGTACAACCGGTGCCCATTTTCCTCTGTTTTCATCTCACACACCCCTTCCCTTGTCTTTTAAATTCCAGCCATGCCTGCCTTTCTTTTCTTAAAAGCTTGTTTCTACCCTGGGTTTTTTCACTGGCTGTTTCTTCCTTTAGATCCTCTTCCTGATTTTTGCATCCTCTGAACACTCCTCCGCTTCGTCCCATCCCTGGAGTTTAAATGTTCACCTACCGGTAAAGAACTTACCTTATTCCCTGATCTTAAGTAGCCCTCTTTTTCAATCCAGTATAATACCTTATTTTATTTATCTAACATTCACTAATAAAATACATATTGTTCTTTACTTCTCATTTTTTTGTTTAATTATCACCTGACTCCCTTCTTCCATTAACTACATTATAGGCTCCATGAGTGCAGGAACCTTGTCCATTTTGCACACTGTTCTACCTCTGGGACTAGAATAACTTATATAAAGTGTTCAATGATTATTTCCTGAATAAGTGAATAATGCATTCTAACTCCTGGTATCTACCCCATTCAATTAGGGTTGTCTGTGATCTAACAGAATTTCCCTTAGTCAACTCCTTTGGAACTTCCTTATTTCATCATTTCTGGATAGGAATGCTGGGTAGGCTCATGGAGTATTTATGATTTCAATTTGGCCATTGTTATGTGTATTAATTTATGGCAATTAGAATTTATTAAATATAAAAATATTAAACATATAATATGACAAAAAACAACCTTGAACTCATTTGTAGCTTGGAAAATCTAAACAAATTGAATAAATATTTAGTCCATGTGCTTGGGAATCATATTGATGTTGGCTAAATAATCCTCTTCTTTGTTAATTTATCACTATAGCTTGTCTTAGTTCTATATATCTCTGTATATTTGTTATCGATTAATGAAACCTGAAACACTTTGTATTTTACTTATGTGCATTCTTAGTGTTATAACTAAATATTACCAAAATAGGTTTCCTTTTATTTACTTCTCTGGTATAGATATTGCAGACAAGTTCATTTGGATAAGAGTGCATGTTTGGAGTTCTTGTTTTAAGAACTTATTGGAGAACATCGGTTATTAACATTATATATGTTGTTAGAATGGCTTTATCAATATGACAAGAAACAACAAGTGTTGGAAAGGATGTGGATAAAATGGAATTCTTCCTATTGAATTTTTAACACCTGACTTTAGGAATCGGATAAGCTACTATTTCATCTCTTATAGAGGATTTAGTTAGAGATAGACTGACATGTAAGTATCTAAAGTCTCTCCAAATAGCCACCAAATATTTATGTGCTACTATCCACACTTTTACTAAATATTGTTATAACCAGTCCTTTAAAAGGAATATTTTATATATTTTAAGCAAGCTTGATGCCTGAAAAATCCAAAATTACACACAATATCAATAAGGGCATGGCTATACAGCAAATAGTTCCAAATAGAATAGAACTTTAATACTTTTGCTTGGAAGCTTCCCTTAGAAATCATCTAATTTAACTATCTTATCATATAGTTTAAGAACAACAAAAAAAGCGAACAAATAAAATAAGCAAACAAACAAAAAAACAAGAAAAAAAATAGAGTTGAGAAAAGTAATAGAATAGTACACCAAAACGAAATCATTTGATGTCAATTCCTCAAACCCAGGAACTATTCAATGACTTGGCACATAGTATATGCTCAATAAACATTTGTTGAGTTATTGGGAAAGAATTATCTTCTTGTTTTCCTATGTTAAAAAAAATCACAAGTGTATATCAGATAAAGAAATCTTTGAATGTTTATCATGCTGCATTATAACATTGACATTTATTTTAAAAACATTTCTGAGTTAACTATGCCTGGGCTTTCTAATCCTGATCTGCCAATGTCACATCTTGAACATGCCAAGACTCTGCAATTTTAGGTTAGGTTCCCCATATTAGCAGTTAACAATTCTCTTTTTAAGGGAATGATCATAGGTGTGCTTGAGGCTTGGCTGAACTAACCAAAAGGGTATATTTTATCCTTGAGTTCAGAGCTATAGCTGCTCTCTGCAGAACCTGGCATAGACTGCATCCCTGCCTTTTTGAATCATGGTCAATGCCTTTGCTCATAAAGAACCACCCCCTTTCTGGTTGCTCAATGCCAGATAGTCCCTGCTGCTATTGTCTCTCAGCAGGCCAAAGCCACGGAGCATTCTTTAACACAGAGGGGTTTGTCGACATTGTCAGTCCTCCATATTTATGAAGCATTGCATTTGTGGGGATAAAACATAGCCAAGTCGAAGTCGTTTCCAGACTGCCTTTTCCTTAGCTGTCATTTCTTTGGCTTAAAGAGGGTAATGCTTCCTTTCCAGGGAGCATATTTAGCTTCCTTCAGAGTAGCGTCTGGGAGGGATTTACATTCTCACATTAAAACAGACTTCTTATTTTAGGAGCATCAAAAATCAGCATAATTACAAGAAATAAAAGGAGGGAGAAGATGCTAAAAAGTCCAGAAGCATATTTGAGTCTTTCAAAACACAGTGGATTGACAGCTTTTAGACATTAACACATATGTATGACATTTGCTATATTTGATATCAATTAAAAATACTACTTGCTTTAGTACATAAATATGTCATCAATTCAGCTCTACAAATGTTCTAACATTTAGAAACATACATGGTTTGGCACAACATGGAATTCAAGAACTACCTGCAGTGTGATAGAGGGACTGCACAAAATTATAAGAAATATAATCCAAAAATGTAAATTCAGCAGCCTAGAGTGGGAGCATTACAGATCTTAAAACTTTTACCTATTATTAATTTCTGACATTAAATTCTACATAAGTAACTCTCGCAGAGAAAATCTGTATCTTAAGATAAAATTCCAGCAATGCTAAATTACAATAAAGCCATGTTAAAGGACAAAACACACAGTTGATAGTTTTCTGTTTGAGGTTAATCAGAAGTAAAAAAAAGTGACAGAAAGCTAACAATCATAGCTTTATGAATCAAACTCTGTTTGCATTGCTTCAAAATATTCCTTTTTATTTTAATAATAAAACACTATTAAGGAGGGATAATTAGCTCTTCATTAGGGATGCAGTGTTATTAATATTTAATGGACTATTTCTTTGGCTCTATAAAAAATAAAGTATTGCAGGTTGAATATGAAATAAGTCCAGTTATGTAGTGAGAGAAAACATGGAGTTTCTGTTATTCCAAAGAAAGAAATTCCAGTAATTCAAACAGTGTGTTTAAATTTAAATTAAGTTAGAATTAAAATATGTTTTTTAGAGTGAACTGCTTGTTATATAGGCAATACTTGGCTATTGTTTTATTGTTCTAGAATAATTTTTATTTGAGATGTTCTACTTTTCATTTTACAACATCAAGGTTGTTTTATTCACACACACATACACAAAGCTAAAAACATACAAATGATGTACGGCAATAAGAATGCAAACATTATAAGAGCATTAATCATGTAAACAGTTCAGCAAATATCCATACCGTCACAGTCCATTTGCTCTTTTTTGTTGTGTTTTATATCACTGTATTATGATGAACTATGGTTTCACATAATTCATCAGCAATTGGATTATAGCTGTATTGCAATTTGCTTAATTGGTATCAAAGCAAAAATTATGCTGTACTGGACAGGCTGTTAACAGAATGTAACAAAGGGAGAAAAATGTCATCTCCAGCAAATCTGAACATCACAATATAATGCTATTCCTATCAAGGCAAGTGGATTGGTTTTAAATGTCATGATGAATAATTAGGAACTGTGAGCATGATCTGTGATCATTCAGAAAGCATGCTATTAAAATACTGTACACTTCTGGCTAGGAACTTTGAATTTTTAAATCATATGTTAAGAAAAAATACTAAAGAAAAGAGGTAATATTGTGCCATCGAAAGTAGAAATTTAAGTTTTCCTGCCTTGGGAGCAAAAATGTAGGTTTGTGTTTGTTTGTTTGTTTGTTTGTTTGTTTGTTTTAAAACAAAGACTGAAGCATTCAAAATAAATATACTTACTCATTCAGGAAGAATAAGAGTTGCATTTTTCATCATTAGAATTAAAATTTCTATCCATTCTGAAATGTAAGTTGAAAAGCTAGTAGCTGACTTATAAATGGTCATATTCTAGTTGGAGTCTTGACCCCTTTATGCATCAAATAATTGTGAAAAGAATTCTTAAAATTTATTAATTGGATAAAGTCAGAGACTTCCAAAGATCTATTTTATTTACACACACACACACATCTTTCTACTCATGTTCATGTAAATATAGAGCCCAAAGCCAACTTTCTAAAATCTACTTGAAAATGGAATATCAGACTTGAAAATAAAATAATAGATTTCTCATGCATAAATATAATTATTTATAATAAGTTTTACTTGCTGGTTTATATTTTCAAAGCCGTATTTTAAAAGCAAATGCATCCCTTCATCATATACTGCTAGCAGAGAAAGAAAATACAGCAATCAACTTAGTGACAACTGAAAATCAACTTACCTTTAAAAAAGAAAAGGTAATTTATAAAACTATATTTTTCATGTAAAATCAATACAATTGTGAGGTGTATCATATGCCTCATTACATATGCTTTCACATACCCATTCTACATTAGCATCTATCTGTGTACAAGTAGACAAATATAAGTATGTGGGAACAAGACTAAACACCCTTATTCCTTTCGATAAGTAATGGTTGAGTATTACTAACATGGTTCTATGCTATTCTATCTGACAAGTTCAAAGAGGACATCATAGATTCATTGAACACTATGGCCAAAAGGGAATTCTGAGTTCATCATGCAGTTTAAAATGTCAATCAAAATATATTTAAATACATTATGGATGAATATTTTCATCAGGCAGTTCTTATGATAATGTGCATACACATTAAGACAGATATTAGTCATTCTCAATCTTCACTGCATTTTGCAATCATCTGTGAATTTTTAAAAAGTACCCATACCTGGGCTCCCTATCCCCAGAGAACTTATTTAATTTGGTAAAGGCCGGTCATCAGTGTGTTCTAAACCTCACCATCAGTATATTTCTAAAGCACATACTAATGTGCAGCCAGGGTTCAAAACCACTGACCCGCATGAATCATATAAGGAGTCACTGTTAGAAGGAGATAACAAAATGCAAATGCAAAATGTCTGAAATAAGCAAAGTCTGTTTCCAAGTTAAAACAAATTGTTAATATTGCAAACCAAATTCATACATGTAAATTCATATAAACAGTCTTTCCGGGTTTATTAAATAAATCATTATGCATACATATTTTTAAATTTTAAATTAAGGCTATTTTACATTTCTATGACATTGAAGTCGTTAAAAAGCACTTTACAAACATTAATTGTGCTTCACAATATTTCTATAAGCTACATATTATTATTTCAGTTTTACAAATGGGAAAACACAGGCATGAAGTGGCTAAACTAATTGCCCACAGTCATGCAAATAATGAATGTTACAGCTGGGAAAGTAAGGGGGGATTGTAACACTTAATTTCCTCATCTAATGAAGTTTTCCATAGGGGTGGAGAAGGGATGAAACCCTACAAAACATGTTTTCAATTTAGTGCTTTTTCTTTTAGAAGATACTCGGTTGTTATCTACAAACATTTCTTATGTAGTTTCTATGGCGAGGGTGCCACGCCAGACACAGTGAAGGTCAAACAGCATAGGACCAAGAATCTGCATTTCATGTACTGAATCAAGAACCTTTATTCTGTAAACATGCAGAAACTTCATTTCTTGAATATGACCTTTTCTCTTTTCTTTTCTTTTGATTCAAACTAGCCTCATCCAGCACCAGGATTCACCCACATCCTTCTCCCTTGCACTTTCACTCCTTTAATCATTCGGCCCTCAGGACAATGAGGCTCTGGTCAGCACCAATAATCACCTCAGGAACAAAGCCTTGGGTCTGTTGACCACAGAGACAGAGTTTCAGTCAAACTAGAGATAACATCTACGCCTCAGTTGTGTTTCAGCTCCAGACCCAAAAAAACCAAACAACCCCACCAAACACACCCTTTGGAAACAAGACAGGGAGAGGCCATGGCTGACATTAGGACTGGATGCAGTGATCAACTACCCCCCCACCCTAGTGCCAACCAATAAATAGAGACCATGACCCTATTCCTGACCCTAACACCTTAGTCCCTTACAAGCCATTGGGGAGCCAGGTTTTAGAACACTGATTCACCTGGGCTCCAGGTTTGGCACTGTTTCCTTTTATTTCTTTGCTGCAAACACCTGTTGCCGTCTTATGGGGTTTTATATGCTCAGGCAAATGAACCCCTCTAGTTTAGTAACAATTTCATGTACAAGACCAAGAGCCTCCTTTCTAAATAAAGGACCAAGAAATTCCATCTGAGTTGAGCACCTGTGAAATAAATAACCATACAAACATCATATATGCTAAGAGCCAAATTTTTGGTGAAGAAAGAACTATATGGATTCAGAGGCAATTTTTAGAAAAGTTTGAAATCAAAGTGGTATCTATAATAATAAAAGTGTAATATGCTAAATAGACCGGACAGCCAAACCACCTTCCGGACATCATTTGGATGAAGCCACCACAGCGGGGGCCAAGGCAGAGGCAGTTAGGGGCAATCAGGCAGGCGGGCGAATCGTTAGGAACCATTGGTCCCGGATTGTGAGAGGGATGTCCGACTGCCAGTTTAGGCCTGATTCCTGTGGGATCCTTGTGGGATTGGGCCTAAACCGGCAGTCAGACATCCCCCTAGGGGTCCTGGGTTGCAAGAGGGTGCAGGCCGGGCTGAAGGACCCCACCCCCCCGCACAAATTTCGTGCACCGGGCCTCTAGTAAAGACATGAAATAACTCAAGGCAAAAGTATGTACAAAATGTTTGTTAACAATGAATTCTTCATTCCCTTTTATGTCAATATCCTAGAAAGAGAGTGCTGATGATAAAGTTGGGAAATGTCAGGGCCAAGGTGAAAAGACTTGAATAGCAGTCTAAGACAGGCAAAAGACAAAACTATTGATAATTTCTACTAGAGGGGTATCAAAGACAAAGTACTACATAGGAATGTTAATCTAAAACATAATTTGTAGGAAAGATTCAAATGGGAGAAACTAGACATGAAGAGACTAGTTGTAGGGTGAGGTGGAGAAGGCCTCGTCAGTGAGAGCAGGTGTGGGAATAGAAAAAATCACATGAATTAGCAAGGTCTTGGGAGGAAACAAATCCAAACAAACAAACAAACAAACAAATTAAAAAAAAAAACTTGGTAAATAACTGAGGATAGGAAGAAATTAATTTAAAGGTGAAAAGATCTGTCACTATATGAATATTCTACATGTCATTTAGCTGGGTCTCAAATGCCTTATGTGATATAAAACTCTTTTTGCCCCAGCCGGCTTGGCTCAGTGGATAGAGCATCAGCCTGTGGACTGAAGGATCCCAGGTTCAATTCCAGCCAAGGGCCCATGCCTGGGTTTCAGGCTCGTTCCCCAGTAGGGGGTGTGCAGGAGGCAGCCAATCAATGATTCTCTCTCATCATTGATGTTTCTATCTCTCCTTCTCCCTTCCTCTCTGAAATCAATAAAGAAATATATTTTAAAACAAAACAAAACAAAAAAAACAAAACTCTCTTTTACAACTGGCAGCCCCTTCCATATTAGGCTGGATCTAATTACTAGAAAGCTTGTTTATTTGGCCTAATTTTCCTAATGTGATTTTTCTCCATTGGTTCTAGGTTTATACTTACAGCACTCTAGCTCACAAACACAAATTATTATTTTTTTCTCTAAAGGGTCAGATAGTAAATATTTCAGGCCCTGGAGGACATATGGTCCCTGCCACAATTACTCAGCTCTGCTGTTGTAGGACAAAAAGTTAGCCATCAATAATATACAACGTGAATGAATGTGGCTTCGTTCCAATAAAACTGTTTACGCAAACAGATGGCAGGCCAGTTTTGGCCCAGGGGCCATAGCTTGCTGACCCCTGCTGTAGCTCATAACTATGTTTAACATCTTTTAAGGCACATGTTATCCTTCAAAGTTTTTGCAAAATCCTCTTCTACAGCCCAAACACAACCAGGTCCTTTGCCTATTTCTGATATGACAGGATTTTGAATCACACTTCTATGATTTTCAGTAACACAGCCATATATTTGTTAGACTGTGGCACTCATAATTTAATAAATTTCTCAAAATGGTCAGACAACAGAGCTGGGTTATGACTCCTTTTTTGTGGATACTGTAGTCTACTAATGAATTCTATGGCTGAATAAACTATTCATGACAGCTAGATTTTTCTGTTGATCCATGCATCAGATTAAGATTCCTCTCTGCACTTTGAGGAAATGGGCTATTGTTGAGGCTGCTACCCCTGCTGTCTAAGACTCTAACTTTTGCTAATTGTGCACTGTAGGGGCAAGATTAATACAAGCTGATGTTTGCTGGAAATTCTAGAAAAGCAAATGCAACCACTCACGAACTGGCTCCTTTCCTCCCCAAACTAGTCCAAGCTATGCCTTCTCTGTTTCAGAGTTTAGATAATTCCCAAGCAGGTGATTTCCTCATTGTCCTGTGAGCTGGAAAGGATCTATGGAGTAATGATCATGTACCTAAGCTCAGGTTAATCCACACTGGACTGTATTTAAACTGGTCATAGGTAGAGGAGACATTTGCTGAGTCCGGAGTACTATCCCCATTCCCTGGAGATCATGAACTTCCTGGAGATTTAGCTCAATGATGTCTGCTATTGGGTCTGCATTCTTTGATCCAAGAGCACAACTAAAAACTATCAATGATCCTTTATTATGCATGCTTTTTAAAAACTTGAGCTTCAGCAAAGACCATCAAAAAAACTGGTGTTGTTACTACCTCCCCTCACTTTATCAAGTCAACCTTTGTAACTGCCTGAATAGCCTGATCATTAGGTGAAACTATCTTTCTTTCCTTCCTTTCTTCTTCACTCCCTCCCTCTCTTCCTCCCTCCTTTCTCTCTCTCTCCCTCCCTCCCCCCCTCTTCTGCCTCTCTCCCTTTCTTGCTTCCTTCCTTTATATTCTTTCTCTGTTAGCTCCTAAAAGCAAAGACTTTTTTGACCTAGTAGCTGCAATGTTCCAGGAACTGGTTGGTGCTACAGACTCAGTGGCGAATAAGACATAGGCTTTGCTCTCAAAAATCAACCTTTGAGAAGGCAAGAAAATGATGAATACAATTATAAAATGTAATTAGCCTTAACATGCTTGGTCCTAATATAATGCCCCTATGTTGCTTTTTTTAATAAATAAATAAACTTAACTGTTTTTTAAAATAAATAAACTTAACTCTTCATAACTATTCCAGTTACCTAATGCTGTTACAAACATCCCAACACTTGAATTGAAACAGCATGTATTTTGCTCCTGAATCTGTAATTTGGACAAGCCTCTGCCTCTGCTCCTTGGGATTGGGCTGTTGGCTGGGACCTAGGTTGGGGCTGTTGGCCAAAATACCTCAATGTGGCCTCCGTGTGGCCTCACTTGCCTTATGACACGTGACACTAGGACTGATTTCAAGGGGGAGCTTCCCTAGAGAGAACTTAGCAGGAACTGTGGTACCTTTTCTAACCTAGCGTCTTGATCATGCAGTTTCAATAGTGCCATCTTCCATTTATCAGCAGAAAGTCATTAAGGCCAGCCATTACGTCAGAGGAGAGGTAGCAGTCTCCTTTTTAATTTTTTTTTTTATGGGAAGAGTGTGGATATGTTTTAAAGTGACCATGGTCCTTACTCTGTGTGTCACAAGCTACTTAACACTTCTTCAACAAGAAAAATACCTCATCTCTTCATAAGGCCTCCCAAAAGGCTCTATAGCACTAGATTTAAGCTTGAGTTACCAGATGGCATCACCTATCTTAGGTAAAGGTGACTTGAGGCTCTTGTGGTATAGTCACTTGATTACAGCTCCTCAAGTAGTTTCTCTTCATCTGAAGGACCTGAACTAACTAAAAGTTATCTGACCCCCTATACACCTAACAAACAATGGTGGAACAGGCATAGGATAACTACTATAGACACACCCTTCGGAAAATAAATAGAATGGGAGGTATATAGCAGTCACTGGCCCATGACAACGTCAAATTCCAACCAGGCACACATGTTGCTAGTCCTAATTCCTGGAAATAGTTCTCAAAATGTTTTAGTACTCTTGGCCCCACCCATCGAGTCATCCTTTCTTTCACATGAAACCTGACTAGTGTTTGTAGCAGATTATTTTATTTAATCTTCTTACTGCCCATAATAGTTCCAGAGCCCAAAAGGTTCTTTTCATTTTATAATGTCTCTGCTTCTTTTAGTTCAAGCTGATACAATTTTTAAAAAAGAATTCTTAGATAAAGCCACCAAATCTTTCAAAAAATATTGTCAAGATTAGTCTGCTCTACTTTAGGTTCCCTGGAATGCTACTGTGGAGACAGTTCTCTCAGATTCTTATAGGGCCTTTTGCCTATTTGAAAGGGTCTATATGGTACCCCTTTAAAACTTTCTGAGGTCTTAAGAAAGGTTTTTAGTTATATCCTTGGTTTTATCTTTAGAACATCTTTTTCTGAGAGTGCCCTAGATTTTACCTTTGCCTGGAAGCTGTTATTTAATTATAGCATCTTTTGCAATCAGGAGAGTCTAGGAATAAAAAACCATTTTATTTTTGAGCCCAGCGAGCCCAGTATCTTTTCTATTTAACTATCTTCCTTCCTTCCTTTCTTCCACCTTTCTCTCTTCCCTCACATTTTACTATTAAGCAACTTGAAGAATCTGGGTGGCACTTTAAGCATTTCTACCTGGAAATCTCCTCAGCTAGATCTTCTAATTCCTTGGGCAATATTTCCATTTTTAACCTTTTGATTGGAGGAGTTTTAAATAAGCTATAGGCACCTGTTAAGACCACCACAGTATGCAAGTGCATGACAATCATTATGTTAAGGAAAGATTACTGAGCCAGGAGTCTAAACAGATTTTAACTCCAACTTTATCATTAAGTAGTAATATCTTATTCATATTAAAATTTAGAAAAGAGCTTGTAATAAGGAAAGGCATTTATGATTATATTCAGAAAAAATTAGGCATCTCTATAAGGCAAATAACTTTAATAAACGGGAAACAGAATGAGGTGTAGTCTGACATACTTTTTATGTTGAAGCCATGATGACTTCTGCCAATATTCCTATTTTATAAAATACTAGAGGCCTGGTGCACAAAAATTTGTCCACTGGGGGGGCGGGAAGAGGGGGTCCCTCAGCCCGGCCTGTGCCCTCTCGCAGTCTGGGACCCCTCAGGAGATAACGACCTGCTGACTTAGGCCTGCTCCCGGTGGCAGAGGGCAGGCCCAATCCCTAGGTGCATCCCCTGGTCGGGCTCAGAGCAAGGCCGACTGGGGAGTTGGGGCGCTGCCCCCTGTCATACACAGAGCAGGGCGGATCGGGAGGTTGCGATGCCACCCCTAGTCACGCTCAGGGTAGGGCCGATTGAGGGTTTGGGGCGCCGCCCCCTGTCACACTCAAGGCAGGGCCGATCAGGGGGTTGGGGCACTGCCCCCTGTCATGCACAGAGCAGGGTCCATCAGGGGGATTGGGGAGCTCCCCCCTGTCATGCACAGAGCAGGGCCGATCAGGGGGTTGAGGAGCTCCCTGCTGTCACGCACAGAGTAGGGCAGATAGGGGAGTTGGGGCACTGCCCCCTGTCACACACAGAGCAGGGCGGATCAGGGGGTTGCGGTACCAGCCTCTATCACCCACAGAGCAGGGCCGATCAGGGGGTTGGGGTGCCGCCACTCTCACACTCAGGGCAGAGCCGATGGGGAGGTTATGGCTCTACCCCGTCACACACAAAGCACGGCCCATGGGGGGTGGGGGGTGGTTTGGGCGCCGCACCCTGTCACACACAGAGCAGGGCCCATCAGGGGGTTGGGGCACCTTCCCCTGTTATGAACAGAGCAGGGCGGATAGGGAGGTTGTGGCCCCGCACCCTGTCACACACAGAGCCGCAGGGCGATCAGGGGGTTTGGGCACTGCCCCCTGTCATGCTGCTCCAGGGGCCAGGAGGCCTCGCAGCTCCACTGATCCCAGTGCTGGGAGGCATATTACCCTTTTAACTATATAGGATAGAGGCCTGGTGCACAGATGGGGGCCGGCTGGTTTGCCCTGAAGGGTGTCCTGGGTCAGGGTGGGGGTCCCCACTGGGGTGCCCGGCCAGCCTGGATGAGAGGACGATGGCTGTTTGCAGCTGGTCACACCCCCTTCAGGGTGGGGGTCCCCACTGGGGTGCCTGGCCAGACTGGGTGAGGGGCTGAGGGCCGTTTTCAGGCTGGCGGGTGACTGAAGCTCCCAACCTGTCCTTTTTTTTCTTTTTCTTTTTTAATATATTTTATTGATTTTTTACAGAGAGGAAGGGAGAGGGATAGAGAGTTAGAAACATCGATGAGAGAGAAACATCGATCAGCCGCCTCCTGCACACCGCCTACTGAGGACATGCCCACAACCAAGGTACATGCCCTTGAACGGAATTGAACCTGGGACCATTCAGTCCACAGGCTGACACTCTATCCACTGAGCCAAACCGGTCAGGGCATTCTTTTTTTTTAATTCTGGGCCAGCTTTAGCTCTGAGGCTTGGCTCCAGCTCTGAGGCCTCGGCTGCTGAAAGCAGGTATCTGGTTTGTTTGGGTTCTATAATTGTAACACTGTTGCAGTCCTGCTCACTCCAGCTCTGAGATCCCGGCTGGCTGAAAGCAGGGATATGTGTTTGTTCTATAATTGAAACAATGTTGCGGTCCTACTGGCTGAAGCCTGGCTGGCTGAAAGCAGGTTTCTGGGGTTTTGTTTAGCTTCTATATTTGTAACAATGTTTCTTAAACTGCAAGCTCAGAGGCCGGCAGCAGCAGGTGGGAAACGTTAGCTTCCTCCATCACTGAAGCAAGCAAGCCTCCTGTTCGCTTCAAGCTGCCTGGCTGCCGGCCGCCATCTTGGTTGGCAGTTAATTTGCATATCCTGCTGATTAGCCAATGGGAAGGGTAGTGGAGGTATGGCTAATTACCATGTTTCTCTATTATTAGATAAGATTCCCCAAACATCCAATTATGAGTATACCAGAGATTAATACAAAATTCCCTTTTTAAAAATTATGAGCAATTGTTCATTTCTGTTTTCCCAATAACTCTCCAGATTTCTAATGTCCCTCATATGATAGAGATAGCAGCTCAATAATCTTAATGTAAGCTCTCCAACAACTAAATTGGAACCTTTCATATATAGTAAGGTTAAAGTTATTTAAAGTAGCTAAAACTTCAATGACCATTTCACCATCAATCCTGATCCTCAATTCTATTCCAGAGAGATGAAATTATATAATTTCAGCACTAGAAAAACAAACATTGTGCTCATTTAGACCAATAATATGTCAGTACCAAAAACACATAAACTACGAAGTAAGACAATGAAATCATGAAGACCCATGAAAGGAAAGGAGATTTTCAGACATTAATATTCAACAATGGAAAAATCATGGGAGAATTTCAAAATAGAAGTATTGAGGATAAAATAATTGAGCAATATATGAGCATTAAATGATAGAAGTGACAGTGTTATGCTTATTAAATATTTAATAGCTTTAAAGTAAATACAAAATCAGCTTTGTATAATTTAAAATATTGTCAAAGACGAGCCTATGATAATAGTACCAATATAGTTGGTTTAAAATAAAATATAAGAATCTACGTTTCGTTGGAAATCCTTAAGGATTCTTTATGTCATGTATGGTCTGAACTGTGCCAAAAAGATAAAATACTTTAGAAGATTTTTCAGGATCTGCCAAAAGATGAGGAATTTTGCTAAAATGCATACTAAATTTAATCTGATAACCACTCCTGGTGAATCGGTTGGAAAGGCTAACCAAATGCTATTAAAGCTGTTGAGTGTAGTGCATCAGCAGCGAGAAAAGACTAAGAGAATAAAGAATAGAAGATCCTCCTAAGAGAGCCAGTCAGGGTCTTTAGGAGAAAAGGAAATTGATTCTGAATTTATGTTAATTGGCTGGAGTTTGGGGTATGATCTGTTGCTTGCTATTAGCAGTGTTAACAAAGATGAAAAGAGAGATAAGAGTAACTATTTAACTTTTAAAGAATTTTTTTTTTAAAATATATTTTATTGATTTTTTACAGAGAGGAAGGGAGAGAGATAGAGAGTTAGAAACATCGATGAGAGAGAAACATCGACCAGCTGCCTCCTGCACATCCCCCACTGGGGATATGCCCGCAACCCAGGCACATGCCCTTGACCGGAATCGAACCCGGGACCCCTCAGTCCGCAGGCCGACGCTCTATCCACTGAGCCAAACCAGTCTCGGCACTTTTAAAGAATTTTTAAAAAGGATATTGTTTTTCTAAATTAAAACAATACACAAAAGTGACATTCCAAAAAATATACATATGGCTATTAGGACCAGAAAATAAAAGCATTTTCACGACTATAAAGAAAAAGATTCACAAGCAAGTTAAGTTCAAAATTAATTTCTGAAAGTCTATTTTCTGTCCATTATTGATATGGTATAATTTTTTAAAGGGATATTTGAACACAATTAGACATTATTTAAACCCGATATAAACCACTAATTTTGGTATTCTTTATAATATCTAAGTATTAGAACATTTTTTAAATTAAGGAATAACATGTAGCTAGATACTGTAATAAAAAGTGAACATCATGCTGTGTGTGACCACAATGTTTATATAGTAATATCTTCTGTTAAAAATTTTAACACAATATGTAAAATTCATGGTTCATTTCTGAATTCCAGTTGCTATAACATCAGCTGATTGAAGTTGCTTCCAATTCGATTTAAGAAAAAAAAAACTAAAAACTTACAGGAAAGCTAGTGTAATTTGATGTTACTAACAATCAATAACAAATTATATTAAATGTCTTATTACAACAACAAATAACTTTAATGGAATAAATATATGCCAATTTATTAAGTCCATATATGTTTGTGTTACTGTTAATTGTTGAACCTTCATACCCAGACATGCACAATAATAATGAAATTCAGTCAACTGGGATATTTTGTCAACTGTCATTTATTTTTATATTTTTGCCAAGTTTCACTAACTTAAAAATTGTTGCTTTACACATATTTACATTTTGTTTTTATGAAGGTATGTTTGTTAAAATAGTAGGGAAAAACATACTCTATTTAACAATGCCTTAGTTTGATTTGCACATACACACACAGACACACACACACAAAGTATGTGGGCCTCCACGCTCTTCCCTCTGGCTTTGCAAATTTTCCAGGTAGGCCATTTTAATTTTTCTACTCTGGATTCTTTATTATAGCTCCAGACCTCTATGACATCTGTCTTTGAATGTTTCACATATACTTCAAACTTAACATATCAAATATAAAACTCTTTATATCTTCCCAAATTGTTAGTGTACCCCTTAATTACTTCTCAGTGTAAAGCACATCTAATCACTTGGTTATCAATGTCATTGGAAGGTCAACATCAACACACCCAATCCTTCATTTATATGGATTCTACATTCAATATATATTTACAAACTCTATTTCTGCTACCAATTCTTAATCCAAGCCATGATCTTATTTTAAAATATGTTTATCTTCTAATTTTGTAAATATTGATATGAGTAACATGCATAACCAAAGTTCAATATTTAAAACCATAACATTCGAATGCCTACACTAGACTGTATGCTCCCTAACAGTGACATCATCTGTTTTCCTCACCTCTGTATACCCCCACTTAGCACAGTGTCTGGCATCAGGTATTTGTTGAATGAATAAGTGCATGGTTGATGAACTTGGGATGAGAACCAGCTTGCTAGAAGTGAGCTAAGGAGTTACTAAATAGGAAACATCAGCATGGGTAAAGAACTTATTCCAGAGGTTCCTCAGCAAATCAAATGAGATAAACAGGGAGGGTGTTAATGAAGGAGGGAAGGCCAAGGGATTGTTTCAAGATGGGGGGGTTGGACCTGTTTAATTTGCATGTCCTCATAATTATGTGTTCAAGATTGCGCTCTACGTGAATTCTGTTTAGTTCATGTGTCACAATGGGTGTACGCTGTGTTTGAGATCCTTTGATTGTCCTTTTCCAGATGCCTCCCCTTCCACATTTCTGATATACACACATAACATGTGGATTACAGCATTTTGTAAGTCTGATTGCCCTTGGGATGTCTTCAGTGCACAAAATGTGCTTCTGGCTGCCTGTGTATCATGGCTACAAAGAAAAGATGTACCAGTTGGGCAAGCTGAAATGTCAACCACCATTTTAAGATAGTTATAAATGAAAGAAAAAGTTTTGCCTCCAGTTTGCAATGGGGAAGCAATAGCAATTATTTGTATCACCAATGAGGAATGGAGCACAGCGTGAGATGCAAATTCTGCCAAGTGACTATATGCAAAGCTGACAAGGAAGCAATCTGGGTGAGCAGTTTCAAGGGTGCAGTGCCATTCCCTCAAGAATAACCCTGTGTGTTTGCACATGTGTTTTTCCCTAAGTATCTTTTATCTGACTCCCTCTGTCTCTGTCTCTGTCCCTGTATCTGTTTCTGTCTCTCTTTCTCTCTTTTAAACTCGGATTTATTTTATTTTTTGCATATAAGTTCTTTGGGTAGAGATGAACTAAACTCTGATTTTGAACTTCCAGCTCCTAATTTTTATGTGGCTTTGCTGCTGCCTTAGTTCTCTTTAAGGTCAGTCCTGCCTGGCCGTTTAGAACACATGGGGCAACCTCTCTGATGGCTCCCACTTGCCAGCTTAGAATTAGGAATGCTCCTTTTGAGTCAGAGAAGAAAGGAAAAAGTTTTAAAGGTGAAAAGTAAAATCCATGGTATAAATTTAGCAAGGACACTGAATGTAAGATAAATGATGCCCATAAAAAATGGCTATGTGGAAATTATTTTAGTGTGATAAGGACTGCAATTTTCAGCCTGAAAAAATGTAGGCCCTTTCCATCAGTACAATTAATTTACCAAGACATTTTGGGCCAAATGGTGGCCCCTAGAAAGATATGCCCATGTTTTAATCCCACCCGTGCATATTACTGTATATGACAAGAGTAAACATTACCTTATAGAATGATAGGATTATGTGAGGAGGAGCTTATCCTGGATTATCCTGGACTGGAAATGCAATTACATGCATTCTCATAAAGGGGGGTGTGGGGTTGAGACAGACACACACAGGAGAAGAGACAAGAGGGAAAAGCAATGTGACTACAGAGGCAGAGATTGGAGTGACTTGACCACAAGCCAAGGAATGCTGCAAGCCATGAAAAGCTGTAGAGGCAAGGCAAACATTCCCTCTGAGAGTTTCATGAGGGAATGTTGCCTGCTGACACCTTGATATTAGATTTCTGACCTCTAAACTGTGAGAGAATAGGTTTCTGCTTTTTTAAGTCTCCCAATTTGTGATAATTTGTAATGGTAGCCCTCAGAAATGAATAACTCTAATTAAACATTAGAGTTAGATTGCTTTCATTTTCTTCAGGTTCAATTTATAAATGCATTTATATATATGTATAAGTATAAGTATAAATATAAATATAAGTATAAGTATAAATATAGGTATAAATATAAGTATAAATATAAATATAAGTATAAATATATAATGATACATGTAATGACTGCTGCTCTCTCATTAGGCTAATAGAAAATTAAATTTAAAAAAAGGAAAAACCAGAATTATTTGTCACCTAAGAGTAAGGACTGAGCAGTGAGTATGTGCTGCATCTCTCTCCTCTAAACACACACATTTGTAGTATGAAATGCTGAAATTGGCAACTAGTGAGTGCTTCTAACGTTGAGGGGACTGTTGATTACACTCATGTAGACATTAAACCTCCTTTCAGAAACTAAATATCCCTCTGCAGCAGAAGGCACCAGCACTGTGTGAATGTATAAGTAGAATGTGATCACAATCATTGTACTGTAAACATCTGTTTGCATTCCCAGTATCTTGTCATGATTCCTACATTTTGCCTAATTTGTCACTACACCATCTGTTTGAAGATGGATTGATCACTGGTGGTTGTATTATTGGGTAAGTAGTGCTTATGTTTATTACCACGTGCATAACAATACCTTAAAATTCTATTTAATGTAAATTAATTTTTAGGTGACAGTGGATGTCCCAGAGGCCCTATTTGTTTACAAGCAGTGGGAACCGCTGTAGAACAGGGATGCAATTGCATAATCAGCTATTTACGAACATCCTAAGAAATGTGATTTCTGATTTGATCCTAAGCCTTTTTAGATAGAAAAGACTTTGATACCTTTGATAGAGCACACCACACAAGTCTTGCAATCTTTATATCTGGCAATGACAGAGTAAATAAGTTGCTGACTGAGAAAGTATCCCACTGAACCATGGCAGAACCTGGGCAAACTCAGGGCTCAGGTTTCTCAAGTCCTGAGTTTGCTGATGAGTTAACATTGTCGCTAAGAACCAGTCTTGGATCTATAGAGTCCAAATATGATGGACAAGAATCATAAATGCTACCTCAATTTGAGCAATCTTTCAGTCTTTGAAAGTATATTTTTCCAAAAAAATTAAATATAACATTGAAAATAAAACAATTTTATTCCTATGCTAAAATTTCAAGTTATTTTAGTTCAAATATGAAATTTTATTTAATGACCAAATTAGTTTTAATGAGACTAAGACTCCTATGCTATTGTATAACTTGCTGTCATAATCTGCTTAAAGTCTTAAGAATCTGTGCATCCTTTAATCCCATAGTCTAAAAGGCTGTATGTCTTCATGGATGTAATTAAACATTTATTTAAAATAAATTAATTTTGATCAATATCTATTTCAGTATGTCAACATGACAACATTTTAGCTTCTGAGACACATAATTTATTTATGTAGAAATGTTAAAACTGACACATATTAAAACTGAATCAAAGGTATATACAGACACATTTGAACATTATACCAAATGATTTTTCTTAGCTATTGATTTGCTTCAGGCTACAATACCTTCTTGCAACAAGCCTTAAATATTCCTCAGACTGTCAAGGGACAGAAATACTTTTTATATCGTATATAATAAATCCTATATAATAAAAAGCTAATATGCAATCGACCTAATGGTGGAATGACTGGTCGCTATGACACACACTGACCATGAGGGGGAAGACATTTAACACAAAAGCTGCCCCCTGGTGGTCAGTGTGCTCCCATAGGAGGAGCGCCTCTCAGCCAGAAGCCAGGTTCACAGCTGGCAAGCACAGCAGTGGTGGCGGGAGCCTCTCCCGCCTCTGCGGTAGCACTAAGGATGTCTGACTGATGGCTTAGGCTCGCTCCCCACATGGAGCCGGCCTAAGCCATCAGTTGACATCTCCCGAGGGCTCCTAGACTGTGAGAGGGTGCAAGCTGGGCTGATGGACCCCCCTGAGTGCATGAATTTCATGCACTGGGCCTACATATAAAAAACCCTAATATGCAAATAGACTAAATGGCAGAACAACCAACCAACCAGTCACTATGATATGCACTAACTACTAGGGGGCATGCACAGAACATGGCAGGAATCAGCAGCAGGTGGCAGAGCATGGAACATGGAGGTCATTGGCCATGGCGGGATGGTGGAGCAGGTGAGCGGGGGCACCAGACCAAGGTGGGGCACTGGTCACTGTCATGGGGTGAGCCTCTGGTGGTTACTGAAAATTCTTTGTTCCCACGTTCCACGGTCCCACCCAGCGCTCACACCAGCTGCCAGTGCCCAGTGCCAGTCCCAATCGTTTGGTACTGTCAGCAGGTGTGAGCAGTGGCTGCTGGCCCCGATTGCCCCTGAGGGCTTCTCCACATCACCCTTCTCCTGAAGGACAATTGGGGCAGCAGCCGCTGCTGCTCGCACCTGCTGATGGCACCAGCCCCACTTACACCCACTGCTGGCGCCGGCCCCAATTGCTCCATGCTGTCAGTGGGTACCAGTGGGGCCAGTGCTGTCAGCGCATGGGAGCATCAGCAGCAAGAGTGGGGCTGCCCACAGACAGAGTATCATGGCATGAGGGGCTGGGCAGGGACACGGAGGATGGACCGAGACCCGCCCCTGTGCCTACCACAGCCTTGTGGCCCACAGTTTTTTTCAAGGTGAATGAATTCGTGCACTGGGCCCCTAGTATAATTATAAAGCAAAAGAGATTGTTATGACCAAACATAGAACACATTAATTTAAAATGCTGTTGAACTAAGTAATGGTAAGTTCATCACATAATTTATAACCAGGCCTTATTTCCTATTCTGCACTCTTTTCAATTAGTAACAATATCAAAATTATATTTTCCTTGGAAATACTATGACTAAACTCTATGATTTTGACTGCCTTTCTCCACCACTACCCAACCATTGCCAACACAGCCCCATGGATTCAGTAAGGGTTTGTTCTGATGGCAAGTATTCCAGTATTCCCATATCTCCATGACCTCCCAGAACTATGGCCAAACTCATCCCATCCAACTCTTCTCATAAACCCAGCCAAATATACCACTCTTCTTCTCACCAAAGAGGTGGTTTTTAGTATGTGTGTGTGTGTGTGTGTATGTGTGTGTGTGTGTGTTTTGTTTTATTTATTTTTGTTTGTTTTTTAATCTCTGGGCCTAAGATTTAGCTAATCATGATATAAAGGCACTTTTGTTGGGAAAAGTGAAATTAGGCCTCTCAGAAATAATAAGAGAAAATCTATTCACTCTCCCTAACCCCTCCCCACCCCAGAGTAAGAGAGTCTGACACAGACTTGGCTCTGTGTGAACACCTGGTGAGGCTAAATCTTCATGGGCCTTTTCTCACTAGGGATTAGGAGACAAGGATTAGATGTTTGAGATCATATTGCTATTCCTGGACTAACTAAATCGTTCTCAGTCATTCGATGGAGAGGACTACCAATTAATTCCTTTCTAGGAAAGAAAGCCTGTGTCTTAAAGGGAGAGGAAGGAAGGCATGTCAAAGATTTTGTAGATAATGCTAGTCCCCAAGAAAGAACCCATCAAGTCCATCACAGCATGGTGACACCCAGATTATACAAGTTGGGACAGAGAAGGACTTGTTGTTGTGTTTTGTTTTGGTTTTTTTTGGGGGGGTGCATCTAAAAGTCACAAGTAGTAACTTTAAAGCCACCTTATAAAGGGAAAAAAAAGAAGTGTTTCTTAGGGATATTTAATGGATTCTCTGGGAAAAGACAAACCCTAAAGATTTAGTCTTCCAGGACACCCTGGATATTGTCACTTGAGGGGAGTCACTGTAATATCAAAGGGAGTGAGGTGTCACTAAGGTAAAGCATTCAGGAGGCAGTATGTCCAGATATTCATCCCAGTTCCTAGAATAGTCTGCTGGATGGCTGTGGATAACTCCTTTCTCTCATTGCTTCAGTATCCTCATTAGTAAGTCTGGGGTTGGGTGGTAGTGTCAGATTTTACCTTCAACAGGGGTTATAAAGGTTTGTTGAGATTGTATATGTGCCAAATATTTAGCACAGTGCCTGACACATGTGAAGAACTCAATAATTGTTAAATAATATAATTGTATTTTAATTATTGTATTATATTTAAGCCAGAAAAATAAGTTGGGAGATATTACAGGTGGGTGGTTGGATTAAGGCTCCTCATGGTGTCACATGGAATTATTCTATCCCCCCAATAATTGCCATAAACTTTGAAGTTGGACCAAGTTTTCTGTCAGTGCTTTTGTTTATCTGGGACTCATTACTGAACTATTTGAGAGTCAATTAAGTCTTTTTTTAAAAAATAGGTATGTTGTATAAGTGCCAAACATATAGTAGGGATTCAATAGAATTAATTTTCCTGTGTTTTTTCTCTCAAATTTGTACTTATACTAAAGAGAGAGAGAGAGAGAGAGAGAGAGAGAGAGAGAGAGAGAGAAAGTAACAGCAAGTGACACAAACTACACCAACAGACTCTAGAAAATAGAAAATGTGTGTGCTAGGACCAATCTACATGCCAAATAGCTGCAACTTAGCCTCTGAGTAAATTGTAGGTCCTGGGGGATCATCCTAGGCTACTTAGGGTTAATCACTGGTGCTTAAAGTTAATTGTTATCAATCCCTTTGTCAGAGGTTGTTCAGTTGGAGTTTTCTATACACTCAGTTCCAACAACAGTTCTAGGCCTGAGAGGATTTATTATAGTCTTCCCCATAATCAATTATCAAAATATGTATATCAAACAGTAAACATGAACTGCATGTCATCACAGTTGCCATCTAGGTACATATAGTAGTTTTTCATTTTTTTTTCTTTTTCATTAAATTTATTGGGGTGACATTGGCCTGGGGTGGGGGTCAGGGATGGGCTGGAAGGGGTCAGTGGGGAGAAAATGGGACATATGTAATACTTTCAACAATAAAGATTTTTTCAAATTAAAAATATTGCATTATATGTAAGTTTTAGGTGTACATTTCTATAATACATCACCTATATATTGCATTGTGTGTTTACCACCCCAAGTCAAGTCTCCTTCCATCACCATTTATCCTCCCTTAGCCCTCTTCTACCTCCCCCCATCACCTTTTCCCTCTGATAATCTCTATAATGTTGCCTGTGTCTATGATTTTTTTTTTTTTTGCTTAATCCCTTCACCTTTTTCACCCAGCCCCATAAACCCCCTTCCCTTTGACAGCTGTCTATTGTCTCTTTCAGTGTGTTTCTATTCTGTTATTAGTTTCTTTTGTTTATAGATTCCACATATGCGCGAAATAATATGGTACTTGCTGTCTCAAAGGGTAAGATTTTCTTTTTTTTTCATTTGAGTAAATGCACCACAGCTTTTTAATTTACTCATCCACTGATGGCTGTCCTATAAAGAGCTAATATGCAAATGGTCATCACACCCTATGCTGGCACGCCCTAATGGCTCAGAAACTCAACACTGGGGAGAGAGGAATGGGGCCCAGCCAGGCTGAGGCCCGGGAGAGGGACAAGCCGCCCTCCCCACAGTCCCAGGTGCCAGCGATTGCACCTGTGGCCTGGGAGAGGGACAAGCCGCACACCCCACAGTCCTGGGTGCCAGCAGCTACACCTGCACCTGCGGCCCAGCCTGGGAGAGGGACAAGCCACATGCCCTGTGGTCCTGGGCACCAGGAGCTGGGGCTACGGCCCGGGAAAGGGACAAGTGGCTGCGGCTGTCCTGGGTGCCTGCAGCCAGCCAGAGGGAGGAAAGCCTCGGTCTCAGGTGCCTGCGTCTGGCTGGAGCAGGGAATCCTGGGTCCCAGGTGCGGGGCAAGGCAGAGGCAGTTAGGGGCGATCAGGCAGGCAGGCAAGCAGGTGAGCGGTTAGGAGCTAGCAGTCCCAGATTGCGAGAGGCAGTCAGACATCCCCAAGGGGTCCTGGAGTAGAGAGGGTGCAGGCCAGGCTGAAGAACCCCTCCCGTGAATGAATTTCATGCACTGGGCCTGTAGTTGTAAATAATACTGCAATGGAGTTTTTCAAATTTGAGAGTGCATCGAAGCCACTTGGAGAGCTTGTTAAACACAGATTGCTAGGCCTCCACCTCAAAGTTTCTGATTCCTCAAGTCCAGGGTGGAGCTAGAAAACATGCATTTCTCACAAGGGTCCAGGTGCTGCTGATGCTGCTGGTTCTAGAAAAGCAAACTAAGTGTTTACTCTTTGGGACATTTGTAAGGAAGAAAGGCTGATAAGCAAATTTATTCTGAGGGACTCTAACTTAACTACAATCAACACGCCCCCCCATTCACCTCCCCCATCCTTGCCAAGCCTTTGTTGGCCCCCGCACATTCCTACCCACACAGCCTAGTCCAGCTGTGGGCAAACTACGGCCCGCGGGCCGGATCTGGCCCATTTGAAATGAATAAAACTAAAAAAAAAAAAAAGACCGTACCCTTTTATGTAATGATGTTTACTTTGAATTTATATTAGTTCACACAAACACTCCATCCATGCTTTTGTTCCGGCCCTCCGGTCCAGTTTAAGAACCCATTGTGGCCCTCGAGTCAAAAAGTTTGCCCACCCCTGGTAGTCTCACCTATAGCCCTTTCAGCCCTTCCTCCCTTTTCCACATCACCTATGAGGGTGCTTATTTACTCAACAAAGAATATGGAGAATATGAAACCGAAATCATCTCCAAAGCAAAGAGATCTCCAGATCATTGTCAGGAAGTTTTGAAGGGGTGGAAAAAATTGTCCCTTCTTCCCTTGCATGTTCTGTTGAGGGGCCTTATAATTAAATTGGCATTAAGACAGATTAACAGAGAAAAAAACAAATTTAATTACATATGTACCAGAACCCTACAAAGACATGAGTCTCAAAGGCAGTCAGGCAATTCAGGCTAAAATACATACCATCCAGAGCTAAGAAGGAGGAGGTAGGGGCCTGGGGCTCCACAGGGGAGGAAGGTGATTCACTGGAAGATAAGAAGAGCAAATGTTTGGCAAACAAATGTTTACCCTGCCATACAGATGTCTTCCTGATATACAGAGTTTTCTCTGAAATAGCTCTCTTCCTGGTACAAGCCCCCATCTAAATTCTTTTAGGCAGTTAAGGAAAGGTACAAAGCTCCCTGAGTTGGCTGGATCTTGATGGTCTTTAGTTCAAAATAATGCATATGCCAAAGTGGCACATTTTGGAATGGTATATTCTGCTCCCCTTCAGTTTTATGAGCCCTACCACCTCTCCCAGCATAATTAAATGGTGGCCACAGGGAATCTTCCCCTCTGGTCCTGTAGCTTTAATTGGGGATGCATTTATTCAGAAAGTGAGGATTGACTAAAATGACTGTTTCCCTTAGCTCAACTAAACTTTGGACAGGTTTCTTCCTGACTACACCTTCTAACCTCCCTTTTCTTAGAATATTTACTTTAGAAAATGTACAATTATAAACTCTCTGCCCCTTTGAGACGTAAATCTCATATAAACCAAAAATGTTGTCCTCAAGTAACTAGGAGCCATCGAAATGTAATATTAAGAAAGATTGTTCCCCAATCCCTCAGTCATTGTGGCAAGGTAGAAGCCTAACTTTGATAAGAGACAATGGGCAAACAGACGCCTAATTGAGGAGATAGAAGGAAGCTAGGTAGAGAGGGGTGGGACCACAGGAAGGGAAAATTAAACCTAGGAACCCAGCTAGGGGAGTTACTAAGGCACCCCAACTGGGCGGGGAAGGAAGGGCTCTTGAGAGTCATGGACTTTAAAATGTATGCATATTGCTAAAACAGGCAGCTTGCAAATAACCAATCACAAGATAGTAAGGCATAAAAACCAATCCCAAGAATGTTATTAAGGCAGAATTCTTTGAAAAGGCCAATTGGGAGCTAGCAAGACTCTACTCACCCCCTAAATAAAACGGTACGCACTTCCTCTTGCCCTCCCACTTCTCCCTGGTGCTCAATGGATTCCTGACGTTCCTGTGGGAGCACATCCCTGGCGCCCACGTGGCTCATGGCCATGTGGGACTCTACAATGCACTAATAGACTTTAATTCACATAGACACTCTCAGTAAACTTGAGTTCCACTAGCTGTTTTTGTCCTCAACTTCATTCTTTTATTTCAGGAGACAGTGAACTTAGACTCAACCCCCATGTTTTGGTTTCATAATCACACTGACCATGCTTCCTTCTAAAGACCCCCAGGTACTTTTTTCATTAGATCACCCCAGAGTTTAACACCCTCCACCTTTTATTTCAGTGGAGTTGAGTTCAATTCCTTTCTACTATTGCAATAGCCTTGAATAAAGTCTTCCTTGCCTGTTAATTCCATCTGGGGCAAGTTTCCTTTGACAAAAAGAAGACTCTCTCTGCTTGACTCTACTAAACTCATCTCCCCACCTGAGGTGTTTAAGGTGCACGTTTCCTGCTCCCAATCCTCTACCACCTTCCTATCCAGTTGTTTCTAGACTTGCACTCATGATCCTCATGTTTCCATCGCTGGTAGTGAACAAGAAGGCAGGTTCAATAGCACTTCGTGACATTTGGAGACACAGCACTCATCTCCTGATGGCATAAGAAAAGCAAGGCATTTCCCATAAATATAATATACTTTCCTGGCATCTAGTGCTTGCCTCTTGTGACATAAAGACAAATAATGTATGGCCCCTGTGCCTGACTGTCAAACATAGTTCCCTGAGCAGCAGAGATGAATGCCATACCCAAATGCCATATCCAGGTACACTAGCTATGTGTAAGACAGGTAACTACTCAGATTTCTGTGATAAACAGAAGGCAAAGGGCACCCTGGGGATACCCTGAGGACACTGGCTCAATGCCATTTATCCAGAAAGGGAGAGTGACTGAAGATTAAGTAAGAGTCAGACTTCAGTAACAGCCAGTTGTTGATTCCACAAGGAGCTTTCTACTTATTCCTTAATATTAAAGTGACCTTTCCATTTATTAGGCAATCATGATACCTTTGAATGATAGGCATGCTATTAAACACACTGGGACAACATGTATAACTAGGACGATTTTTGGCAAACTTGGATTTTAGGTCAACCTGTGTAATACAAATCATGGAGATATTTGCAGTAATTACAGATCAGAGGGCAAAATTTAGTTTCTATCTTCACCAGTGAACCTAACACACACACACACACACACACACACACACACACACACACACACGGCCATGAAGAATATAAAATCAGGTGTCATTTCAGAATCAAGTTGGCATTAGGAGGACACCTTTTACCTGTACCACTAAGAGACACACAGCCTCAATCCCTCATGGATTTCTTCCTCATTCAATTACAGCCCATCTGACTTATGTTTTTTGTTTTTGTGGGTTTTTATTGTTGTTGTTTTTACTGCTGGAAGAGGAGTGGAGCCAAGGTAGGAAAAGCAGTCTAGTACCATACAAAAATATATAAAAGAATGAAAAGAAAATCCAAAAGAATGGCTATCTCTTATTGCCAGGTCGTATTTCCTATCAAATTATCTGTATTACTTAAATGTAATCTCTTTTTCCTGAACCTGTGTCAGTTACCAAAAATAATTTTCTCCTATTACTTCAGCCTAAGGACCCTAACCTGGAGGAGGGAAAAGGTGTGATGACCACCCTCTCTTTCCACTTTGGTCTGGAATCTCCCTTGACTCTCCAAGAAAGCCAAGGCAGCATGGTTCCAGCTCCTTCTTCTCCCAAGGAATGCACAAATACCAATTCATTCATTCTATCCTCACCCATGCTGAATTGTGAAAGCAACTGATTATATGGTGTGGTTCCCGTCCTTACTCAATACCATCTGGCCTCACACAGATCACTAGAAGTGGAGGACACTTCATCCGTTTCCCCAAAAGGGAAAAAGGCTCTGAGAATCAGGATCTCTGTATAAAAGGCCGCTGTTCTTTCCTAGAAAGCTAATGGGATCCCCCTCAGTCAGTCATGGTTTCATAAGCCTCAGAAACTACTGAGCACAGGTGCTAATGTCACTAAACCGTGAAATGCCTGCATTTAGAGGTGAGCTGGAAGCAGCTCTCAATACTCGGAGCACCAAGCCAGGTAATCTAAAGGCCACAGAATTATAAACATGTGTTTAGTAGGCAAGCCAGCAGTTCAGGACCAATGCCGGAGGCCCAGATGTTCTGCATAGTTAACGATATAGGGGCCTGTGTCCAAACCATGCAGATGACCTGCTGCTTTTAAATAACCAGAGATAGAGCAAAAAGCATTGTCTACTAAAATCATTGAGTACTTCCCACTTCTTTCCTTCAGTAGAAAGTCCACATCTTACCCCAGCACTCAAGTCCAAAGTATCCTTACACCAAACTGTCTAGACCAGTGGTTCTCAACCTGTGGCTCGCGACCCCTTTGGGGGTCGAACGGCCCTTTCACAGGAGTCGCCTAAGACCATCGGAAAACACATATTGAATATATAATTACATATTGTTTTTGTGATTAATCACTATGTTTTAATTATGTTCAATTTGTAACAATGCAAATACATCCTGCATACCAGATATTTATATTACGATTCATAACAGTAGCAAAATTACAGTGATGAAGTAGCAACGAAAATAATTTTATGGTTGGGGGTCACCACAACATGAGGAACTGTATTAAAGGGTCGTGGCATTAGGAAGGTTGAGAACTACTGGTCTAGACCAGGGGTGGGCAAACTTTTTGACTCGAGGGCCACAATGGGTTCTTAAACTGGACCGGAGGGCTGGAACAAAAGCATGGATGGAGTGTTTGTGTGAACTAATATAAATTCAAAGTAAACATCATTACATAAAAGGGTAATGGTCTAGAGACTCTGGCTTTTCACATGCGTTCACTCAGTAGTCTGGGAATGTTGATCTACTCATTCGTTTTGGAAATACTCTATGTTTTGTATTGCTCATGGCCTGCCTATATAAAGCCATAGTTGACTTCCACTGATCTGAAAGCTTGCAATAGCTAATGCACTATTCTATTTCAAAACCCCAAATCTGTTTGGGTTTGATATGTAGACAGTGCTTGATAAAATTAACTAACTGAATTGAAGAATGTTCCTGTGTATACTCAATATCTCCTCCCTGAGGCTCAATGGGCAAGTCCATGCACACTTCTTTGATCAGGCCTTTTGTTATAGATTCCATCCCATAACACCATGATCACTGTTTCCATGGTTATCTGCTCTCCTGGACCTGGGAGTTGTTGGATGGTAGGGACAGTGGTTACTTGGTAACCCAGGCACAAAGCACATTACTGATACTTAGAAGATGTTTCATCAATATTCACACATAATACTAATGAGTCCATATTGCCTTACAAATGAAAATATAAACTAAATATATAATACAAAATGGAAGGTACAAATATGTTTTAAAAATTCAAAGTATAACCCGAGCTGGTTTGGTTAAGAAGATAGAGAGTCAGCCTGCGGACTGAGGGGTCCCAGGTTCAATTCCAGTCAAGGGTACTTGCCAGGGTTGCAGGCTTGATCCCCAGTAGGGGCTGTGCAGGAAGCAGCCAATCAATGATTCTCTGTCATCATTGATGTTTCCATCTCTCTCTCCCTCCCCTTTCCTCTTTGAAATCAATAAAAATATATTTTAAAAATTCAAAGTATAAACCTAACAATGTTAAAATATAAAATATATAATCAAAATATATATTAAAAATTAAAATATATATAAACAAAATTTATTAGACTAATAATATTCTAAGTAAGAAAGTCATAAATTATAAAAGCATCATTTAGTCATTTTCAAATGATTATTCACTATAAAGAGTCTTAGAAAATAAATTCTAGGATTTTAATGAATTCTAAGAATGGCTAAAGAAATAAAGAACCATAACTCTACAGTCAAGGCAAAAATAAGCAATAATTTAACATAAAATTTCTGAGAGAACATCTGTTGTATTAACAATTGTTAAGTTAAGTAGATCCAGGTTCAAATTCTATCTCCAACATGAATTAGCTCTATTTAGATACCATTTACTTGTATCCTCTGAGCTTCACTATCTATTGGCTATAACATATAATTAATACTATTTGCACTGATGGATTATTATGAAAATAAGAAAATATAAGGAGTCTACAGAATTTGATATACAGGTACCCAACAAATTTTAGACCTTGTTTATATTTCTGATACTGAAACTAAGACATGTATGAAGATGACATTTTTAATGAAAATATCCTATATAATAAAAGACTAATATGCAAATGACTGAATGTTGGAAGGACCAGTCACTATGATGAGCACTGACCACCAGGGGTCAGACACTCAATGCAGGAGCTGCCCCCTGGTGGTCAATACACTCCACAGGGGGAGCGCCGCTCAGCCAGAAGCTCGGCTCACGGCTGGCCAGGACAGAGGAAGTGGTGGGAGCCTCTCCTACCTCTGTAGCAATGCTAAGGATGTCCGACTGATGGCTTAGTGGGCCTAAGCCATCAGTCGGACATCCCCCTAGGACTCCCAGACTGCAATAAGGTGCAGGCCAGGCTGAGGGAACACCCCCCCCCCTCAAGTGCATGAATTTCGTGTACCGGGACTCTAGTTAAATTATGGTGATGAATGGATAGAACTTATGTTAACCCCCCAATGCAGAAAATTACCATTGACTAATTAAAGAAACAGTTTTTGTCTCCAAACTGGATTCTGAATAGTTGGCTTCTAATCATAATTCACAGATTTATTCTGCTTTTAAAACAAAACATATAAATTCCTTCCCTTTATTTTTATCTTTTTGGGAATAATAATAATATCTACAAGTAAAACTCTAAGTTTTAAGTTTACCAACACATTATAGATCACAGCAAAAGAGCAGTGTTTTAATGTCTACTTTTGCATCATTAAAAAGACTTACCATGAGACTGGTAAGAAAAGCAGACCAGGAGCCCTAAATGTTTGGACATTGAGCTCTGTTAATTTGGTACAAGCTTTCTCAAAAGTCCATTTCGTCCTCCTTGAAAACAATCTACATTGATTGCAGCTCCTTTTTTGCATCTCTGCCTTTCTGCTGTGCATATACACCCTAAAGAAGTGAATATTAGATGCAACATCTCATCAAGAAAAGGCTGGAAATGTATCATAGATAATTATCTTTCCTTTAGAGAAATGAATTTTGATCCTTCTTCTAGGTCACATGTAAATATGGCATTTGAGATTTTTATAAATAGAAGCAACGATTCTGAAACAATGCAAAAATAAAGCACAACATGGAGAAGCTGGTGGTGAGAAAGCAAAAGGGAATTATTATTGTGATTACTTAGTAAACTGAATTTAGACTGGGAGTGACACTCAAGGTACATCCATTACCATATTTTCCATTAGCTGCATGCCATCCTAAGCAGTATTACACTGCTATTCCATTGCTAATTTAAGCTTGAATAATATAAATTATTTTATGTTCAATTTACTTATTTGATATGACAATTTAAAAGACAAGTATGCCTCTGAACTGAGTGTGAAAAGTGGCATATAATATGCCTGTTACTGGCAAAAGCAAAGGTCTATTTCAATCCTCCCTGTCACCTTGGTGATAGTTGTAACACTTTTTGGTTTCCCAGCTTTTGCATTTTGTTTCTTGTTTAAATCAGTGCTGCTTTAAAAATATATTTTGCAATTTATTGTGCACATTTTTAAACTAGTGCAAATTAGGGTTCCTGTTAAGAAAAATTGTTTTGAAAAATGCTGACATTACAAAATATAGTAAATACCAGCTATAATTGATCTGCTTATCTTCTGGTAGATAATTTTTTCTTTTATTTTTATTTCAGAGGGAAAAGAAAGGTCCACTTTTTAGATAGGTATTGGAGTCTAAAACAATGAATTATTGAGATACTAATTTAAATATTCTGTGAGTAATTTGGGTAAAGATTATATTTATTAAAAGCATAACTTTAAAAAAGATATCACCATTTTTAATATGTGAACTGAAGCATAACTCAACAACCTTGAATATAGTCAAACTTCCTTGGTAAATATGAAAGGGGGGAAATTTTGCAGGATCACATTTATCCTCTAATGCTATAAATATGGTCCTAATAAATTGTCACTTTATTTTAAAATCTCAATTTCCAAAAGATTATATAAAAAAATGATTTTCACATAAATTAACATTTAGCTTCAGCTTACAGAGGTGGCATATTCTTTTAACATCAGCTCAAAACCAAAATTATTTTTTTGGGGAAAAGTTCACAAAGTCATAGCAGTTTATATTGAAAACCATATTTAATTATAGTGAGTTTTATAAACACATTAAAACAGCTGTTTGAAAAAAATGTTGTTGAACTTTAGGTCTTATAAAAGTCCCAAGATCTTAAATTTTACCTTACATTTTATAACATTTAATTGCATTTTCCATCCTTTGAACCCCAAAGGTTGAAAGTCCTTTATTCAAGAAGAAAACACCATGTACTAGAGATTCCCTGACACATAAACAAAGATCTTTAAAATAAACGCTTAAGAACAAGCTGTTCCATGAAAATAAATTTGTCTTATAACTGAAAGTCTGTATACAACTACATGAAATAGAATTTTAAATTACTTTATTTAAAACTTTTATATAAAAGAAAAATGTTTTCAACATTCTAGATGTAACACAAATGAACATATTAAAAGAAAATGGGCATTTAAATATTAATAACAATTATGTTCATAGACTAATTAGGAGAATATTAAGTAGAGTTGCTAAATTCTAAAGATTTGTCTTGTATTTTCTATAGCCATTTTTTTTTATTATCAGAACTAGAGGCCTGTGCACAAGATTCGTGCAGGGGGTGGTGGTGGTCCCTGAGCCCAACCTGCACCCTCTCCAATCCGGGAGCCCTCAGGGGATGTCCTACTGACAGCGTAGGCCTGCTCCCCATGGTTCTCTGCTCTCTGCGGGGCCTGCCTGCTCCACACCACAGTGACAACCAAGCTGGCCCTACTAGGTGCTGCCTGCGGGCTGTGCTTGCCTGCTTCACACCACAGTGACGACCAAGCAGGCCCTACTAGGTGCTGCCTGTGGGTTGAGCTTCCCTGCTGGGCTCGCATTGCCAGGGTGATGCCACCAGTGTCCCACCCCGGCCGCTATGGGCGCTGCCACCTTTGTCGCAGAATGATGGTTAATTTGCATATTGCTCTTTTATTAGATAGGATAGTGATACACATTGCCCATAGACTAAAACTAGATGCTATTCATAAACTAGGCTATATTCTGAGCATATTCTCCTAGGGAGCTCACATTAGATTTTAACACTTTTTAAATTATAAATAGTAAAAGCAGTGTCTACTGCATCTATCCAAAGAGAAGGCTAGCATGACATATTGATCAAGCAAAGCCTAGTTTTTCACTTACCACAGCAAGGAGAACACCATCTTAATTGAGGCTCCATGGTTGGTATCTTGGAAAAGGAGTTTAGGCTTATATTTTAAAAGTTTGGTACCATCTTGCCAATGGTTTAAGGCAAATCTTTCAATGTGGGGTTGTATTAAAGATATTAGTCAAATTCTTAATTGAATAGTTTAGGATTGAAAGACAGAGGGAAGCTAGGAGTGTATCTTGGTGAATAAATAGTTACCTGATAGGCAAGGGTTTTTGACCAGTTGAGTGATATATTGTCCTGAGAAGGGAGTTGGTTGAGTACTTCATTGGTTAGTTAAGTGGCTTTTTTTGAAATTATAGAAGAAAACAGTGAAATTATATATTGTTTTACAGCCTTGTCTTCCTTGTAAGAATTTTCTGGAGAAAATTTTGAAATCTTGTATGTAAGCTTAGATCTGCAAGCTAGTTCTGGGACCCCATGGTATCAGTTCTCAGTACTGAATGATAAAGCAAAACAAACAAACAAAAAACATGAAATCATTACTGGATACACACACTAGAAGCAGAACAAGGGGGGAAAAAGAGATGCTCTCATGTAAATATAAAAATAACCTTTTTTCTGATACTATAAAAATATAATAAAGGCAGGACAGTTGCTAAGTAAGCACATTCAGACACTATTCCAGAAGCATTCCACCTGGGAAAAAGTATAATATGAACCACTTGAATAATCCTCCTCAAATGTATACCTCAAATTATTTTTCCTTTCTGAATTTTTGAAGGGAGGCACTTTTATGATGAATAATGACATTTATATTGGGCATTATATCTCTGGTACTCACTTTGTTAAATTTTATAGTAGATAAAAGTGAAATATACACCTATGAGCTCTTAAGTTATTTCCAAGTATTCAAATACATTCCAATGTTACATCTTAGCAGTAGTGCAACTGACAGGTCACATGGATCTGCATTGAAGAATAAGCTGAGTGTTAGGATAGGTGTCCACAGCATTAGCTTATTTTTATAATCCATTTTCTGTACATAAGCAATATAGATTCATGAAGTATAATGTCATTTGGCCTCCTAACACTGCTGAAGTTATTTTCTTTATAGTACTCTTTCAATTTAAGAAACATGTTGACTACATGAATATATTCTCTCCTTCTTTCTGTTCTTCCTTTCCTCTTAGCTTTCTTCTCTTCATTTCCTAATTTTCCTTCCTGCTCTTCCAGTTATGTCTCCAGTTCTCACTAGCGAGTGTATGAGGGCTGTGGAGGGATAGGAAAATGAATATGAACTATGTATTTAGACTTACAGCTGTCTTTTAAATAATGTATCTAGAGATATTACATTTTATTAAATGTAGTACTGAATGTAACACCTGTACTCATCAAATATTATACCTTTTAGGTGAATTTTTATGACATCTCTCCAAAGGGAGCACATACATTTACTTAGGAAATATTGCAAACAGTTTTTTCTATGATTTCTCCTATCTCAAGAGATCCTTGGAATTATTTTAAACCTATCTATCTATGTATGTAAATTATTATTCTTGCCTTTTATAAGGTTCTTTTTGATAAGTAATACTATCCTATATAATAAAAGGATATAATATGCAAATCGACTGAATGGCGGAACAATTGGTCATTATGAGGCACAATGACCACCAAGGGGCAGACGCTCAATGCAGAAGCTGCCCCTGGTGGTCAGTGTGCTCCCACAGGGAGCGCAGCAGCCTGCATCCACAGTAACACTAAGGATGTCCGACTGCAGCTTAGGCTTGTTCCCCATGGGAAGCAGGCCTAATCCATCAGTTGGACATCCCCCGAGGGCTCCCAGACTGCAAAAGGGTGCAGGCCAGGATGAGGTGCATGGGGGAAGGGGGTCCCTCAGCACAGCCTGCACCCTCTCCCAATCGGGACCTCTTGGGAGATGTCTGACACATCCCTCTCACAATCTGGAACCACTGGCTCTTAACCACTCACCTGCCTGCCTCATCGCCCTTAACTGCCTCTGCCTGATTGCCTGATGACCCCTAACCACTCTGCCTGCCTGCCTGATCGCCCCTAACCACTTGCCTGCCTGCCTCATTGCCCCTAACGCTTCTGCCTCGGCCCCCATCCACCACAGTGGCTGCCTCCATCACCGAGACTTCATATGGAAGGTCATCCAGAAGGACATCTGGAAGGTTGTTTGGCTGTCCAGTCTAATTAGCATATTATGCTTTTATTATTATAGATATTCTGGAAAATTCTACTACATGCCTTCGTGAAGAGAAGCACTTCACTGTAATGAATTAATGTGTTTACATGTCATTTTTAATTTTAGAAATAAATGCATTAAAGACATTAAATTGTTCAAATAAATATCTCCATGTCAGTATTTCTATTTTTAAATGAGGAATTCTAGCCATTTACAATACAACTACCCAAACATTTTTAAAAAATATATTTTATTGATTTTTTACAGAGAGGAAGGAAGAAGGATAGAGAGTTAGAAACATCAATGAGAGAGAAACATCAATCAGCTGACTCCAGCACACCCCCTACTGAGGATGTGCCCGCAACCCAGGTACATGCCCTTGACTGGATGGAACCTGGGACTCCTCAGTCTGCAGGCCGATGCTCTATTCACTGAGCCAAACCAGTTAGGGCCCACCCAAACACTTTTATGTGTTTTATATTTTCCATGTTAAGCCTATATATATATATATATATATATATATATATATATATATATATGGTGTCCCCCAAAATGTATGTATACACACACTTTGAATAATTATAAAGGCAGTGCTTATTAAAACACATTTCATTTCAAAACTGAGCTATCAGCTGTTAAAGTGTGTACACATTTTGGGGACACTATATATATATTTGTGTGTATGTGTGTGTGTATGTGTGAATATAGATAAGATGTGTGGATTTAACTTTACAAATTAATGTCAGGTATTTTCTTTCTTTCTTTCTTTCTTTCTTTCTTTCTTTCTTTCTTTCTTTCTTTCTTTATGTTTTGTATTATTTTTAGCCCTGCTCTTGTCTGTCCATAATTTTGTTTTTCTTCATCTGCCCTGTTCTTTGTCTCTGCCCAAACCCCGCACCTACTTTAGGAAATTAGCTTTTAGTGAATAGGTAATTTAGTTACATAACAAATTGCCTTCTCTCAAGTATGCTTTTTGGCAGACTTGCTTCTTTTGTGTTCCTAAATTTTCTCATATCTCTGGTTCTTAGATAAGGCAATTGGTTTACTATCATCCTAGGATGATGCTTTGACAATCCATGTGGTGTCCTGATATATGGTACCTATCAACAGCACAGTGTCTGATGCAACCAAATGATACTGGTACATAAAATTGTTTAAAAGAGTATACTGAAAAAGTGCAAGGCACATTGGAGTTTTATGGTCATGTCAGCTTGGACAAATTGCAATCAGTTTTGGGTAAAAATAAAGTTAATAGCATATTCCCTTCCTTTCTACTTCACAGATGCCAGGAAATAAAAAGTAAGTGCCTTGGAAAAAAAACACCACTTTATAAAACACAGGCTATCATTATGTTTTAAAATAAATAAAAATCATATTTTCAAAAATAGAGTAAATTTCTAAATATACTAGTATATAAGCATATTTAAACTTCAGACATCTGTGGTCTACCTATATAATCAAGGAAAGCAATCAGGAAAATGAATATTCCTAGAGGTTCAAGTATATCACTCTCAAATATGCTATACTTAACAGTATAACATGAAATATAGGTCAAGATTAAAGAAACATGGGGAGACTTACATTTCTGTCAGGTGGTCATGAATATTACAGAAATATAATAGTATTGAAAGAAGTAAGAATTACTAATATTGAACAGAGTTTCCATTTCACATTCTTAAAATTCACACCATTTGGCTGTTTTTTAAAAGAAAAGTAGCATCACATTTTTATCTACAAGGCAATGAAATTTAAATATAATAATGTAAAATTATGTTTAAAAACTCGAATCAATTTTAGCAGCTTACTAAAAGTATTAAATTTTGAAGATAGAAAAACACATATAATGGGATTTGAAAACTATTTGCACGAGTGAGAGAAAAAATAAGTATCAAGTTAGCAGGCACTCACCACCTGAAGTGAAACATCTGTAGCTATGGAATTTTAGGCATATTGAGAATTGTCAGAAAAATATTTCAGGGTGGACATTTTTGCTATTATACTCTTCATGTCTTATAGGTGATAATCTTATTTATTTATGTACATGTGATGGTTTGGTCAAAAGCCCCAGGTCTTACTTTATTTTTACAAAGTAGGGTCTACTTTTGTTGCAGCCAACAAAAGCAGGTAAAAATAAAAAATTCTGATGGGGAACTGTTCACCTTTGGTTGGAGAAAGACCAACATATTCCAAGATTCCAGAAGTATCACTCTTAGCCTTCTGTGACCAGTTTAGCTAACGTTTCTCTTTGGGATATTTTAATTAATCAGATGGAGCCAGAATTATCAATCTTTCTATGATATATATTCATTTACCTAATAGCCTGATTCTCAACTAGGTTCCATGATATAAATTCAGGATATACCAGACAATGAAATTATCATTAAATCAATGAACCCATAACCAGATGATCTGAGCAATTACATGAATACTTACTAGGTTCCTGCAATAATCCACATTATGTATGTATCTTAGCACTAGGAATACATTAACAAAGGCATCAGTCCCTGTGTTCCCATTGTTCAAAACTGGTAAAAACTCTGTTCTGTCAGCTAGACTTGTCTTCCTACCCTAGTGATTAGTGATCTGGCTATGAGTGGTGAGACCTCTGATTCTAACTTCTTCTAGAGTAGCAGCAGGCCTAAGGAAGAATCCCATTTGTTCTAACTTGCTCCTCTGGTTTTTATCATCCCTTTATAAGAATAAAGAGTCAAAAAAGAAACATTTTCCTTAAAGACCTAAAACAAAGATAGTTTACACCACCGCCGACCTCGACATTATTTTATGCTCCTAATGTTGGGGGGGGGGTGAGGGAGGTGGGGGAGGAGTGTCTCCCAAACATGAAGCAACTTTATTCCCATCATGCCCCTCCATCTTCATGAGCTAGAGACCTGTAGAGGAAAAGCAGCTGACCATAAAGAAAAACACAGTTTGTACATCCTATATTTGTATTATTGTTTTTTACATACTTTTGTTTCTTCCACCAAACTCTGACCACTATTGTCAATGTTTCCAGTTTTCTCCTGGTGCAGGTCAGGTCCCCACAGATGATAGAGGAGAGCAGGAGAAGGGAAGGGGCAGGGAGGCAGTGGCCAGTCACAGGAACCGGGAACCCTTCTCTGGCCAAAGGCCACTCCATCTGGACAACAGTATGTAGCATGCTCTGGAGGCAGCCTGAAAACCCATGTAGCCAGCTTAAGAAAAGACTCCAGGAAAGTGATGAAGATAATTTCCTTTGGTTGTATTCTAGACAGCATATTATTCATGCTGTCGCTGGCACCAAATGATGAGTTAGACTGTCTGAATATTCTGTACAGAAGTGATAATAGCAAACTGAGTTACCCAACATTCCGAATGAAATGCAATAAGGCATGTAATAGGCCAAATCAACTCCAAAGTTAAGCTTCAGAAAGAGCCCTCTGCTCTCAGTTGTGTGTTTGCATGGTGTAACCCTTTTTCCTATTCTGGAATAAGTCAAAGTGAGAGCAGTTATGACATTACTAATCACCTATACCTCAGTGAGCTTCATCACACAGACAATTTGTGTTGAATAATATGGTTTAAGGGAGGATTAAAATAAATTAAAAAGATGGATAACTGATGAATTAATTAATAATGATCACTGCTTTCTTAATTAATATTTGTTGAACAAAGAAATAATTATATTGTTGAGATACTTTAAGTGTCAACTAAATGGTCTACAGCTATGGATGAGTAGTCATTTAGATAAACAAATAAGGGTTTTCTGTTGAGATTCTCAGTTTTTTTTACTCTAAAACAAAATATGGCTAATATGAAAAAATTGATCACCAAGATATTCTCATTAATTCTAAGTAGTTGTCTACATTTTGGTTATTACTTTAATTCAAATTCTAGTTGCTATGTTATAAAAAGGGTTTGTTATGCTTATGTGTGTTTATGTGTTTATGAAAACTACTAAACCCTCTTTAAAACTAGATCTTCAATTCATTTCACGCATAGCATTCTGTGCTTTATAGTACTATCAGCCTCAAAATTCTTAACAGATATTCTTAGGAAATAAAATAACAGAAAAACCCAAAGCAAAGTAAAAAGCCATATTTTGTGGCCATCAACTTCTGATCATTTAAACTTGCTTTCATCGCTAATGGGAACACACTGACAGGATGGAGAAGTTTGTTTTGTGTAACTGCTTTGGTGTAGCTGGTTATAAAAACTCAGGATCTTCAGAAGTCAGAAGAAAAGGAAAAATAAGGACAGAAAAGTTGATTATTAAATATATATTTTAAAATAATTTATTGAGCCCAGCTGGCATGCCTGAGCAGTTGAGCATCAATTTATGAACCAGGAGGTCACAGTTCAATTTCTGGTCAGGGCACATGTGGGGCCTGTAGGAGGCAGCTGATCAATGATTCCCTCTCATCATTGATGTTTTTATCTCTCTCCCTCTCCCTTCCTCTCTCTGAAATCAATAAAAATATACTTAAAAAAATTTTATTTAATTTATCGGGATGACATCTATATATATAAAAGCCCAGCAACCAGAACAGTGGAACAAGAATGACCAGAATGACTGGTGGCTATGGTTTGTACTGCGCCTGGCCAACAACCCACAGCCCCTCCCCCTCGACAGCCTGGCCCTCAATTGGCCCCCCCACCCTGATCAGGGGTGGGGCCGACAGGGGGGGATGGGCCCCCATTGAGGAGGGCTGGCCAGACCCCACTTATGCACAAATTCTTGCACTGGGCCTCTAGTTGGTTAATAAAATTATATATGTCTCAGGTATACAATTTTATAATACATCATCTGTATATTGTATTGTATGTTCATCACCCAAAGTCAAGTCTCCTGTCACCTTTTATCCTCTTCTACTTCCCCCACCCTCCTTTCCCTCTGGTAATTACCATACTGTTCTCGGTGTCTATGAGCCTTCTATGTTGTTTATTTTTGTTTTATGGCTTAATTCCTTCACCATTCCACCTAGCTCCCCCACCCCCTAAACTCTGACAGCTGTCAGTCTATGCTCCGTATCTATAAGTCTGTTTCTATTTGCTTGTTTGTTCATTTTGTCCATTAGATACCACAGTTGAGCAAAATCATATAGTACTTATCTTTCTCTCAGAGGCTTATTTAAGTTAGCATAATACTCTCCAGGTCCATCCATGCTGTTGCAAAAGGTGATATTTTCTTCTTTTTTAAAAACTGAGTAGTATTCCATTATGTAAATGTACCACAGCTTTTTTATCTACTCATCCACTGATGAGCACTTAGGCCGTTTCCAGATCTTGGCTATCCTACCTAATAAAAGAAAAACATGGTAATTTGGCATACGACCGCTACCCTTCCCATTGGCTAATCAGGGCGATATGCAAATTAACTGCCAGCCAAGATGGCGGCCGGCAGCCGGGCAGCTTGAAACTAACATGAGGCTTGCTTGCTTCAGTGACGGAGGACTCCAACGTTACCCGCCTACCGCTGCAGGCCTCTGAGCTGCAACTCTAAGCAACTATGTAACAAATATAGAAGCTAAACAAAACCCCAGAAACCTGCTTTAGTCTGCCGGTCTTCAGCCAGCAGGATCGCAACATTGTAAGCAAAAGCCAGAAACCTACTTTCAGCAGCGGAGGCCTAAGAGCTGGAGCCAAGCCTCAAAGCTAAAGCTGGCCCAGAATAAAAAAAAAAGATAAAGAAAAAAAGGAGCGGTTGGGAGCTTCAGTCACCCGCCAGCCTGAAAACAGCCCTCAGCCCCTCACCCAGACTGGCCAGGCACCCCAGTGGGGACCCCCACCCTGAAGGGGGTGTGACCAGCTGCAAACAGCCATCATCCCCTCACCCAGGCTGGCCAGGCACCCCAGTGGGGACCCCCACCCTGATCCAGGACACACTTCAGGGCAAACCAGCCGGCACCCACCTGTGCACCAGGCCTCTACCCTATATAGTAAAAGGGTAATATGCCTCCCAGCACAGGGATCAGCGGAGCCGCAAGGCCTCCCGGCACCGGGATCAGCTTGACAGGGGGCAGCGCCCAAACCCCCTGATCGCCCTTCGGCTCTGTGTGCGACAGGGTGCGGCGCCCCAACCCCCTGATCGGCCCTGCTCTGTGCATGACAGGGTACAGAACCCCAACCCTCCTGATGGGCCCTGCTCTGTGAGTGACAGGGGGCAGTGCCCCAACCCCCTGATTGGCCCTGCTCTGTGCGTGACAGGGAGTGGCGCCGCAACCTCCCCATTGACCCTGCCTTGAGTGTGACAGGGGACGATGCCCCAACCCCCCAATCGGCCCTACCCTGATTGTGACTGAGGGTGGCATCACAACCTCCCGATCCTCCCTGCTCTGTGCACGACAGGGGGCAGCACCCCAACTCCCCAATCGGCCCTGTTCTGAGCCTGACCAGGGGCTGCACCTAGGGATTGGGCCTGCCCTCTGCCACCCGGGAGCAGGCCTAAGCCAGCAGGTCGTTATCTCTCGAGGGGTTCCAGATGCGAGAGGGCACAGGCCGGGCTGAGGGACGCCCCTCCCCCTCGACTGCACAAATTTTTGTGCACCGGGCCTGTAGTCCTATCTAATAATAGACAAACATGGTAATTAATCATACCTCCACTCCGCTTCCCATTGGCCAATCAGGGTGATATGCAAATTAACTGCCAACCAAGATGGCAGCCGGCAGCCACACAGCTGAAGCGAACATGAGGCTTGGTTGCCCCGGCAATGGAGGAAGCCAAGGTTCCCTGCCTGCTGCGACCGGCTCTGAGCCTGAAAGCAACAGACCCGAAATGCAACTATGTTTCAATTATAGAAGCGAAACAAACCCCAGAGACCTGCTTTCAGACAGCCTGGCATCAGAGCTGGAGCTGCAACAAAGTTTCAATTACAGAAGGTAAATAAATCCCAGAATAAAAAAAAAAAGATGCCCTGGCCGGTTTGGCTCAGTGGATGGAACGTCGGCCTGCGGACTGAAGGGTCCCAGGTTTGATTCTGGTCAAGGGCATGTGCCTTGGTTGCAGGCGAATCCCCAGTAGGGGGTGTGCCGGAGGCAGCTGATCGATGTTTCTCTCTCATCGATGTTTCTAGCTTTCTATCTCTCTCCCTTCCTCCCTGTAAAAAATCAATAAAATATATTTAAAAGAAAAAAAAGAAAAAAAGGAGAGACTGGGAGCTTCAGTTGCAGGCTTTGCCCACCTGAAAACAGCCCTCAGCTCCTCACCCAGGCTTTCCAGGCACCCCAGTGGGGACCCCCACCCTGAAGGGGGTGCAGGCAGCCTGAAAACAGCCCTCAGTCCCTCATCGAGGCTGGCCAGGCACCCCAGTGGAGACCCCCACCCTGAAGGGGGTGTGGGCAGCCTGAAAACAGCTCTCAGTCCCTCACCCAGGCTGGCCAGGCACCCAAGTGGGACCCCCACCCTGATCCGGGACACCATTCAGGGCAAACCAGCTGGCCCCCACCTGTGCAGCAGCCTCTATCCTATATAGTAAAAGCGTAATATGCAAACTGACCCTAACAGCAGAAAGACTGGGAATGACTGGTCACTATGACACACACTGACCACCAGGGAGCAGACGCTCAATGCAGGAGCTGCCCCCTGGTGGTCAGTGCGCTCCCACATGGAGGAGCTCTACTCAGCCACAAGCCAGGTTGATGGCTGCCAGTATAGCGGTGGTGGTGGGAGCCTCTCCTGCCTCCTCAGCAGCGCTAAGGATGTCTGACTGCAGCTTAGGTCTGCTCCCTGCTGGCAAGTGGACATCCCCTGAGGACTGCCAAGCTGCCAGAGGAATGTCTGACTGCAAGCTTAGGCCCAATCCCCTGGGGAGCAGGCCTCAGCCAGTAGATGGTCATCCCCTGAGGGGTCCCAGACTGTGAGAGGGCACAGGCCAGGCTGAGGGACCCCCCTCCCCCGCCCCCCGAGTGCACAAATTTTTGTGCACCGGGCCTCTAGTCTATATATAAAAAAAGCTAGCAAGCAACCATAATGGTCATAACAATTGTAATGACTGGTTGCTATGACACCTACTGTGGCCAGTGAACCAGCCCGATCAGGGTGTGTGGCCATCTGGCCAATTTGAGGCACCCTGATCAAGAGCATCGCAGCTGGTCAAATGCTCCCTCCCTTCCCCTTGGCCAGCCCTGCCCCCGATCATCCCTGAACCCGATCAGCCCTGCCCCACTATGATAGGCTCACAGCCCATCCCCTTGGCCAGCCCACCCCTGATCACACCTCCCACCCCATTTGGGGTGGGTCTGGGTGTCCAACCTCCTGAAGGCCCTCCCCCTAGCCGGCCATGCCCCTGATGGGCCCCCACTACCCTGATTGGCCCACAGCCCCTCCCTCTTTCCAGCCCCTCCCCTGATCGTCCCCCCATCTCAATAGGGGGTGAGCTAGCTGGACAACCTCCTGCAGCCCCTCTCCCCGGCTGCCCCACCCCTGACCACCCCCCACACCTTAATAGGAGGTGGGGCCAGCTGGTCAATCTTCTGCAGCCCCTCCCCCACCTGGCCCCACCCCAGATAAACCCCCCACCCTGATCAGGGCCAAGGCTGGGCAGCCAACCACCCATGGGACCTTCCCCATGCCACTGTCCCCCAATCGGCACCCCTCCACCTCACTAGGGGGCAGAGCCTGCCGGACAACTGCCCACAGCCCCTTCTCCCAGCCAGCCCAGCCCTGATCAGGCCCCAATTGGGGTGGGCTGGCCGGCCAACCTCCCATAATCTCCTCCTCTCAACAGGCCTAGCCCCAATCCACCCCAATCCAGCTGGCCCGGCCCCATCTGTGCACGAATTCATGCACTGGGCCTCTAGTTGTAAATAATGCTTTGATGAACATAAGGGTGCATATATTCTTACCGATTAGTGTTTAAAGCAGTGGTTCTCAACCTGTCGGTCGCGACCCCTTTGGGGGGTCGAATGACCCTTTCACAGGGGTCACCTAAGACCATCGGAAAACACGTATATAATTACATATTGTTTTTGTGATTAATCACTATGCTTTAATTATGTTCAATTTGTAACCATGAAAATACATCCTGCATATCATATATTTACATTATGATTCATAACAGTAGCAAAATTACAGTTATGAAGTAGCAATGAAAATAATTTTATGGTTGGGGGTCACCACAACATGTGAAACTGTATTAAAGGGTCGTGGCATTAGGAAGGTTGAGAACCACTGGTTTAGGGTTTCTTAGGGTATGTTCCCTTGGATTTATTTTCAATGAACATTTCACTTTCCTACCTCTCCCTACCCCCATTTACTTCTGGCGATCACCATACTGTTACTGTGTCCATGAGTCTTTTAATTTTTCCTTTGCTTATTCCTCTCACCTTTCTCACTCAGCTCCCCACCCCCTTCCCTCTGATAGCTGTCAGTCTGTATCCATTAGTATGCCTCAACTTTGTTAGGTTTTTTGTTCATTGGATTGCACACATGAGCAAAATCATATGGTACTTGTCTTTCTTAAGGGCTATTTCATTTAGCATAATACTCTCCAGGTCCATCCATGCTATTGCAAAAGATGATATTTCCTTCTTTTTTAAAGGCTGAGTAGTATTCCATTATGTAAATGTACCACAGCATTTTTATCCACTCATCTACCTATAGACACTTGGTAGTGTCAATAAATCAACAAACAAGTGTTGCCAAGAATGTGGAGAATGGGAACCCTCCTGGACTGTTGGTGAGAATGCATATCGGTATAACCACTGTAAAAGCACTATGGAATTACCTCAAAAAATTAAAAATGGAACTGCCTTATGACCCAGCAATTCCACTTCTGGGAATCTATACTAATAAAAGGGTAATATGCTAATTATACCGGGAGACCTTTCAGGAGACCAGCCAGGGAGGGCAGTTGGGAGCCATGAGGCTGGCTGGGGAGGGCAATTAAGGTCCATCAGGCTGGCCAGGGAAGGCAGTTGGGAGCCATGAGGCTTTCAGGAGGAGGCAGTTGGGGGCCATCAGGTTGGCAGAGGAGGGAAGTTGGGGGAGATCAGGCTGGCGGTGGGGGGAGCAGTTGGGGGTGAGCAGGCCAGCAGGCAGAGTGGTTAGGGGTGATTGGACAGGCAGGACGGTGAGAGGTTAGGAGCCAGCAGTCCCAGATTGTGAGAGGGTGCAGGCCGGGCTGAGGGACACCCCCCACCCCCCCATGCACGAATTTCATTCACCAGGCCACTAGTCCTATATAGTAAAAGGGTAATATACACATTGACCCTAATGGCGGAATGACCAGAATGACTGCTCAACCAGTCAATATGAGGTGCACTGACCACCTCCTGGTCCTTTTCCCGGCCGGCAGGCTCCCATCGCCTGATGGTGAATGGGGAACTGGGGGTGGGTGGCAGGGGATGTGGGTGGTGCCAGGTCAAGGCCCCCGCCCCACCGGTCACCCCACACACAGAGGGAGACCCGTGGCAGGGGCAGGGCTAGTGAGTGGGTGGAAACAGCCAACCACTCAGTCCCTCTCCCGGGCTTGCAAGCTCTGATGGCCTGGTAGCAAATGGGGAACTGGGGGTGGGTGGGGGGGGGCGGGGCAAGCTGCCAGCAGCTGAGGAAGATGGCCCTGATCACAGGCCAGGCCCAGGTGAATTTCATGCGCTGGGTCTCTAGTATATTCAAAGAAACCCAAGACACTAATTTGAAAGAATATATTCACCCCTATGTTTTTTTGGAATGTTATTTACACTAGCCAACATTTGTAAACTCAGCACTCTTTGGCTAAACTAAAACCATCCTACTAGATCCTTCTTGACACAGCCACACCTTCATCCCTCATAACCCCTACACTCACACTGCTAGGCATCCACACTGCTAGGATTCCAGGTCTTTAAATGTACTATGAGACAATTGACAGGATTTATCCTTGTACCTCCATTATGTTTAATAGTTTGCCATTTAAAAACTCTAGATTTATACTCTGGTTAAACTGGAAGAACCTAATATAGGTGTGCTGAGAAAACTCTTCTATAATTGGGCCACTTTGCTTAAACTTTACATGTAATTTACAATATGAGCCTGTAGCCTATTTACATATGAGCCTGTAGCCTCACTGTAAAATTACTAAATTCAAAGAAGCACAGGGTATGAATCAAAAAAAGTAAAAGTAATTCCGTTGTTGCTTTCTTCTCCCAGAGGACACTTACAGGAAATTCAGTTTATGACCACTAATTCTACCTCGTTTGTTCCTCCCATCACCAAAAACCTACAAGTGCAACACTTAATATTCCCTGGCTTCCGCACTATGTCAGTAAGTCTGGCCTCTCTGGCCTCTTTCTAGTTTCAATTTATCCTGATTCTTTAAAAATGCAGGGCCCAGCATTTGATGGAGCAAGCAGTTAAGGCGTGACTAGGGACAAACTGACGACCCATGCATTACGGACTTTTCTCCACCGCACATTTATAGTTTAGCCTCTATTACATAAGCACCACAACATTTCAGTGGTGCAATCACAGTGATTCCCAGGAGGAATCCATGAGGAAGCAGTCTAAAATTTCAATGGAGCATAAGGGGAACTGATTGAAACTTCACCTTACTAAAAAAATGTGAACCGCAAAATGGAAGAAGGAGTTGACAAATACAAAACAGTGGCACCCAATTGAAAAGAGGTTATAAAGGCGATTCAATCTCTGACTGAGTTGAAGCCTGCCTTAATGCTAAGGGGAATAGCAAGCATTTCTATTATAAAATGTTTCGCCTTCTCTCAGCTTAAAAATATGCTTGCCTATTGCATTGTAGCAGATATGATAGATAGACTAACTCCATATCTGTTCCATCTTCCTCTCAGTGTGTCTTCCTGTGCTGCAGGAGCTGGGAAGCTAAAATCCACATTTCCTACCTGCTGTTGCAGCTAAGTTTCAGGATGTGATTCAGGTTCTGCCAATCAGACACTTTCATGTGAAGCTTGAATGTGGAAGACAGGACAAGTATACATGTCATAGTATTATGTTTTAAGGCCTACTCTGGTTGTATTTTATGCCCCCAGTCCTAATTATATTTACTCCTTTGCTCTTATTCTTATTTATACTATTTTTATTTGTGTATCTTGGAAGCCATCTTAAAAACTTTCTAGAATGACCAATATGTTTTTAATCCATTTATAGATCTTTATTAGAAAATTGCAATTCATGTCCTTTGCTCATTTATCAGTCAGAACTTTGTTTATATTTTAAAGTATATTGTCATTATTGGAGGATATTACCTATTCCTTTATTTATTGCATATATCTCTCCAACTTATTTTTCAATTTTTAATAGTGTCTGTTTTTTAAACTAGTATTCAAAGGACTTATTGCTAGAGGAATAGGAGAGGGCATATTATTAAATGTGACAATGAAAACACGTAAAGCAAAACTGCTCAACACAGTACGTTATTTAGAATAGTTCTTCATTGAAATATAGAATGAACACTGACAAGGATAAATTGAAGCCTAAAAATAAGAAAGAATGCTTGTAACAACACAGCTAGCCATTTTAAATGAATACAATTTAAATTTCCCAAAGGTTAGAAGTTTTAACTCAGGTATTAGGATGTTTTAAGGAATATAAAGAAAAAAGAGGAACAACAGAAATCTAAAAATGAGAAAATATTGCTCCCAGTTGAGAGAAGGAGAAGTTTGTGTGTGAAAACCATATGGTGAACTTGATATTATGTCCTAGAAAAATCCAAGCCTTGATAACTAAATAGATGATTTATAAATAATTAAGAAGAGTGATCTGTAAGAACCATAATGGTTCTAAATTGGCATATTTTCTTTTACACTCAGATAACATCTAACATTCAGGAAATTCTACCTTGTTGGAATTTAGCTGAATATTTGGCAAGTCTCTCAAATATCACTGTTGTCAAGAAAAATAAATATGGCCCTAACCGGGTTGGCTCTGTGGATAGAGCATCGGCCTGCGGACTAAAGGGTCCCAGGTTCGATTCCGGCCAAGGGCATGTACCTTGGTTGTGGGTACATTCCCAGTATTGGGTGTGCATTAGGCAGCTGAATCGATGTTTCTAACTCTCTATCCCTCTCCCTTCCTCTCTGTAAAAAAATCAATAAAATATATTTTAAAAAAAGAAAAATAAATATAGACTTCTGGGAAGATGCATACCTGCCTGAACATTATTTCTCATAGAAATTCAATCATTTAGGTGAGAGAAGTTTATTACATTGGTGTTCATCAAGCGTTTTTGGTTGGAATATAAAAAATAATATAGAAAATAATTTGAATATATATGTCTATATTTATTTACATGTAAATTCTTTAAGTACAGTGGGGCCTTGAGTTACGAGTTTAATTCGTTCCATGATGTAGCTCATAACTCAAATTACTCGTATGTCAAATCAAAAAGTGAATGAGTGAGACACGTGATGCTGGGCTGATGTTGTGGCATTCACTGTGACGTTTGCTGCGCCAACTACTGGTGGGGTATCTGAAGCTGGCTCTAACCCGAATTTTAGCTCTCAACTCAAAGCAAAAAATTGGCCGAGCGATGGCTCATATCTCGAAAAACTCGTTAGTTGGGACACTCGTAAGTCAAGGCCCCACTGTATTTCTATGCTAAAATTTTGTCGATTATAAAACCCACACAAAAGGTCAAATTTACAAGGATGAGATAAAGATTGAGCAAATGACATTTGATTCATGAACATAAAAAATTGCTCTAAAAATATTAATAACATTTTGAATGTTTTTCAATTGTCTTGCCTTTACTGATACTTCCATTTAATTATTAAGTAATATCCTAAGGCACAAAATACATTTATTACTGTTTATCCCCAACAGTTGAGGATACCTAAAATGATCTTCTTGAAAATTACAAAATTTGGGGCCTGGCATTGCCAAGTATGCTTAGATTCTCATATGTGTAATGTTCCGGATTATGAGGTTACCCTGGAAAGTGAACATCTTTTCTGTTTGCCATTTTCTTCTTCTTTGCTTACTTTTGAAAAACAAATATTTTTTTTGTGGTAATTATTTTATTTTTAAAATTGAATTTATTGGGTGACATTGGCCAATAAAATTATATAGGTTTCAAGTGTACATTTCTGTAATTTATCATCTGTATATGGTATTGAGTGTTTACCACCCAAGTCAAGTTTCCTTCCATCACCATTTACCTCTCCTTTACCCTCTCTGACCACTCCCCACCCCACCCCCTTTCGCTCTGATAATCACCATGCTGTTGTTTTCCGTCTATGATTTTTTGTGCGTTTTTGAGGTTTAATCCCTTCACCTTCTTCACCCTGCCTCTCTCCTCCTGCCCCCAATACCTGTCACTCTCTTCTCTATGAGTCTGTTTCTATTTTGTTAAAATATCTTTATTTTCTTTCACAGTTTCTTAACTGAAATATTTAAACTACTTATACATTTAAATAACCAGGAAATTCACGTAAAACACACTAAGGGCAACATGTAGCAATATGTAAAATATGAACAAACTCTTTAGTTTGTCATCATCAAGCCCTCTGTCTTGAACTACTCTCATGCTTTCTTACATCAAAACCTAGTTTGAATATGAGTCAATTAATATTAGAAATATTAGCAAAATTAATATAGTCTAATCATATAGATAAAAAATACATAAAATTCATCTAATATTCTCCATCTCAATGGCTCAGATCATCTTATGAAATCCCAGGGATGAGAACACCTCACTTTATAGACCATCATTTTTTATATTAATGACTTAGCTGAGACATATGAAACATGATAATTAAATTTTCAACTGACACAAAATAGGAGGGATAATTAACATGCTAGATGAGGTCTTAATTAAATCCAAGCACAATATCTCTCAAGAATGGGAATGAAAATGAAAATAGAAATGGAAGGATACAAGTTGAATCTGCCAGTGATTGGGGGTTCAGTCTTCATGATGTCAAAAATGGTTAAAGAAAAGATACCATAAATCTCAGAAAGAAATTTATTAGGGATGTAGGGTGACAGGTCAAATTGGTAAATATCTATAATGATGGACATTTTTACTGATGTTGAGATATTGAGGAAGTGGGTATTAAGGTAATGTGGATTAAGGGAGGTCTAGTTCATTTCACTGTGAATAGGAGTGCTTCACAATGGCTTTGTATATCTAAGCATATTTACTAAATGATTTAGCCTTATGATGCAATCAAATTGCTTGACATAATCAGGTCTTACTCTTGTATATGGGCTCCTTTCTCTAGATACAAATTTTCCTGATTCCTTCTAAAGACCTATATTGAAATAAAAAGAGCTGAGGCTATGTTTGTTGGGAAAAAAGTAAGGAAATAGAAAATAGTCATGAAATATATGAAAGACTATTAAACAGAAAAGAGATTATGAATAATTTAGAAATGTCCAGAGGGTAGAACTAAAATCTATGAGTGGATATTATTTTTTAAGTAAATATGAGAGGAAAAAAAGGTTTCATACATTTATCAAGCTACACAAAAAAGTAGTGCTCTATCCTGTGTGAGGTAGAGATAAATGTTTAAGCAGAAAAAATGGTCACTCGATTATACAATTTATATATTAATTTACTCCGTAGTGTTTGGAAAGAATTTACTCACCTTTAACATACTTTCCTGCTGTAAGATTCTGTGATTTTACAAATCATTTTACACTATAGAACAATGTTTAGACCTTGTTTGGCCTTCTGAAAGTTCTCATTAATTTTAAAATGTTTAAAAGACACACACATTTTTTTCAAATTATATTACCATATACATTAATAAAATATTTTACTTAATATCATGTACACAATTCAAAGCAAAATTTTTATTTTGTTGGTTCAAAAACTACGTTTTGCTGGTTCTCCCTGCCACCTGAATCTATTTCATCTTTTTTTTTTTTAAGAAAGAAGAATAAAGTTGGAGGGCTCACAATACCAGATATTAAACTACACTACAAAACCACTCTAATCAAATAAGTCTGGTACTGACACAAGAAAAAACATTTGGATCAATGGAACAGAATAGAGAACCCAGAAATCAACCCATGCCTTTATGGTCAATTAATATTTGACAAAGGAGGCAAAAGCATGCAATGAAGTAAAGACAGCCTCTGCAATGAATGGTTTTGGGAACTTGGACAGGTGCATGCAAAAAAAATGAATTTAGACCACCAATTTACACCATACAAAAGAATAAATTCTAAATCTATAAAAAACTTAAATGTAAGTAGCAAAACCATAAAAATCCTATAAGAAAACATAGACAGTAAAATATTAGACATCTCTCAGAGCAATATTTTTGCCAATATGTCTCCAACGTCAAGAGAAAAAATAAACAAATAGGACTATATCAAACTAAAAATCTTCTGCACAGCAAAGTAAACCATCAAAAAACAAAAAGGGAACCCACTGTGTTGGAGAACATAGTCCCCAACAATTCACCTGATAAGAGTTTAATATCCAAAATTTAAAAAGAACGCTTACATCTCAGCACCAGAAACACAAACAATCTAATTTAAAAATGGGCAATAGACCTGAATAGACACTTCCCCAAAGAAGACATATACAGATGGCTAGTAGATGTATAAAAAAAAAATGCTTAGTCACTAATCTTTAGAGGAGTGATTAAAACTACAATGAGGTATCACTTCACACCTGCCAGAATAGATACCATCAATAAATCACCAAACTACCAGTGCTGGTGAGGACGTGCAGAAAAGAGGACCATAGTGCACTGTTGATGGGAATTCAGGCTGGTGCAGCCATTATGGAACACAGTATGGAGTTTCCTAAAAAAATTAAAATTGGAACTGTCTTTTGAGTCAGTGTTCCCACTTCTAGGAATGTATTCTAAGAATCATGAAACACCAATCAGAATGAATAAACTATCTTCTTAGCAGCATTATTAACAATAGCCAACATCTGGAAACAGCCCAAGTTCCCATCAGTAGATGAACAGAGAAAAAGCTGTGGTACATTTACACCATGGAATACTACAAGGCTATAAAAAAGAAGGAACTCTTTACCCTTTGCAACAGCATGGATGAGCCTGGAGATCATTATGCTTAGCAGAATACCATAGTCAGAGAAGGACAAATGCCACATGATCTCACTAATATGTGGAATCTAATGAAAAAAATAAACTGATGAATAAAATAGAATCAGAGGCATGAATACATGGAACAGACTGACAGCTGTCAGAGGGGAGGTGAGTGGGGGGAGAAGGGGACTGGATAAAGGAAGGTGAATGGGTTAGCTAAAGAACATATATGCATAGCCCATGGACCAGTGGTTCTGAACCTTCCTAATGCCATGACCCTTTAATACAGCTCCTCATGTTGTGGTGACCCCCAACCATAAAATTATTTTCGTTGCTACTTCATAACTGTAATTTTGCTACTGTTATGAATCATAATGTAAATATATGATATGCAGGATGTATTTTCATTGTTACAAATTGAACATAATTAAAGCATAGTGATTAATCACAAAAACAATATGTAATTATATAAGTGTTTTCCGATGGTCTTAAGCGACCCCTGTGGAAGGCTCGTTCAACCCCCAAAGGGGTCGTGACTGACAGGTTGAGAACCACTGCCATGGACAGACAGTAATGTGGGGAGGGCCAAGGGAGGAGTGATGGAGGTGTGGGCTGGGTTGGGGTGAGCAAAGGGAGAGGGAAATAGAGGGCATCTGCAATAGTGTCAACAATAAATTGTTTTTAAAAAAGATTTCTTTAAAACAAAAACAAAAAAGAAAAAAAGCGTCTTTTAAAAAAAATATCCTGAACAATAGAAGACCACACGACTATGTATAAACTTCCTAGTTCAGTGAAAATCTATAAAGTCTATATTAAATTTATAACTGTTAGAGAAGAGACGTAACATTTATGTTTTTGTCGAACTTCTTTCCTTCTCAGAGTTAATCACTGTAGAATCTAAAGAAGACCTTACCTTGTACAAATTCTTCAGAATCTGCTTTCTTCCATTCATGAAATGACCTTTAAAAAGTAATTTATTAAGTGTATATAGTTCATTGCCCTCCAGTGAATTCTATTTTCTGCTAAATATAAGAATGTAGCCTAATCCCTCAAGATATCATCATTAGAATAAACGAATAATGACAGCATTGAAAATATTAAAGCTTTTGGTATATTCCCTTTAATTCACTCTGTAAACACGACCAGAGCATTGTTCTCATGTTAAGGTGTTGCTCTGGACGTTGTTTGCTTGGTTATTCTTCGCTTTCTTTCTCCTACCAAAATAACTATATTGAATGTTACCCCAAAGCTTTTTTTTTTTTTTTTTTTTTTTTTTTGCTCAAGGCAAAGGTAAATCTTTTTATTATTTATTATTTTTTATTTTTCTTTATTGATTAAAGTATTATATATGTGTCCTTATCCCCCCATTGCCACCCACCCTCACCCTCCCACTCACGTCCTTACCCCCCTGGTGTCTGTGTCCATTGCAAAGCTTTTTGTTTTGTCAATTTTCTTTAATTTGCACAATTAAAACTCAATAATTAAATTTGACAGAATCACATTGGCAATTTTTAATTTAATCATAGTGACACCTTTTGTCTTTACTTTTTCATGTCATGAAAAATAAAGTTTCATGATCAAATTCATTATTATATCATGGCAGTCATTGATTTGCCAGTCCATAGTACTTTGCTAAATAACTTGCTTTGTTATTAATAAGTTTTATGTTAAATTAAAAAATCTATTTGACTTTAATAATAAGTTGCTCATTCTTCAGAAAAATAAAGTAAAGCTTTGAAAGAAATCACCTAGTCAGTGTGGTTCAGTGGTTGATTGTTGACCATCAAGGTTTGATTCCTGGTCAGGGTACAATGCTCGTGTTGTGGGCTCAGTCCCCGGTAAGGAACGTGCAGGAGGCAGCCAATCGATGATTCTCTCTTAGCGTTGATGTTTCTATCTCTCTCCACCTCTTCCTCTCTCTGAAATCAATAAAAACATATTTTAAAAAAGAGAAATAGATACAGGAAAGCTGACCAAAACCAAAGCAAAACAAAACCAGCAACTTCCACCCTCTGCAAAAACAAACAAAAAACAAACATGACATCAGATTAAAATTTTAAAAACTTGAACCTAATTTCACAATAACACTTTAAGTTCTGATTGATATTTTGGGAACTTTTTAAAATGGAAAAATAAAGTGAAATTATATATTGTGTCTATAAAAAGCATGAATAAATGTAAGGTTAAAAACTGCAGCCAGTTCATGCAGTGCTTTTGCTAGAGACAGTAAGATGACCTCTTTCCTCAAGGTGAGAGAAAAGAATGTCAAGAATTGAAGGGCTGGGCTATTACACATACAGGGGAATTGTTGCCTTTAAAGGTGCACTGACACTGGAATTTTTAGTAAGCCCTAATCAATCATAACTCTTGAAAGCTGCAATTATAATATGATATGAAAGCCATACTGTGTGGCATGAACTTTCCAAAAACTAGTACTGACAGCAGCTCTCTCTAAGGGGACATATTTTATTCCCCTTTGCTGGGAAAAGAAGAGCAAGAATGTGAATTATTTAAAAAATGATATTTTCACATATTAAATAATTTGAATGCGTACGAGCAGTATTTTATAAATAAGAATATTTGAAAACTGATTTAATGCACTTAAAATAGACACAAGATAAAGGCAACAAACATTTACAGATAAAAAATTATTAGAATGGCTCTTTCTTTTAAAGAAATCCACCTAGACCAGGGGTGGGCAACCCCTGGCACGCGTGCCAAACATGGCACGCCAGTAACTTTTGCTGGCACGTGAAACCCTCTCTTATAATCTTCCATTTACAATTTTTTTCTTAATATCGACTTTTTTATTTTTCAGATAAATTCAGTGTAGGTGCATCTTAGATAAATAAATAATTTTACATAACAAGTTATCTTAAAGACCATAGACATGGATTGACGAGAGAGGGGAAGAGCAATTTCTATGCCTCTGCCTTAACTCTCCCTGCCTTCCTAGATCCGACCAGTGTTTTGGTTTCATCCACATATGCTTGTGAATCTTTGTTCTCAGTGATGAATTTGGTTAAGTCTCGTAATAGGAGTAGCCTGACAGATGAAAGTAGTAGCTCGTGCGTATCTCTGAAGGTCACAAAATATAAACCTGATGTAAAATCTCTGTCATCAGTGATGCAGCAGCAAAAGTCCCACTGATAATATCAAATGGAGTCATAAAGTTTTCTGTTAGACTATCAGTGTACATGTATAAATTAAAAAATAAATGTATTTTTCACCATCATATAAGGTGTTTTTGATGCTCGAATGAATTTTATTATTTCTTTAAGGTTCTTCACATACGTACACCTTAAGAGATATCAAGTAGGCGTAACATGTTCTCAAAAAATTAGGGTTGGCACGCAGAAGAATTTCGAGTCAGAGATTTTGCTGGTTTTGGCACGCACTCACAAAAAGGTTGCCCACCCCTGACCTAGACTAATTTTAGCCTTGAATGTATGTTAATAAATGAAGTTTTAAGAATCAAGTAGAGTAGAGTTCACTGATACAGGATCAATTTAAAGGTAATTAGTATTAGAATGGGTATACAGGATGCTTTTGCATTTTCTATTTCTCTTTTTTATTAAGGAAGATGATCACACTGCTTACATAACATTTGGAGAATGGCGATGGTTGGGAGACGGTTATACGTGACAATCAATAACCAGCTGGAAAGGAAGGAAAACAGAATTCTAGCAGGCCATCCTTAGAAATAAGCAAGTGGCTCAGTAAATGTGTCTACAACTAGTAAACTTCAAAAACAGGAGATATTTTTCCTCTGGTAGTTATATTAAGGGAACCAATGGTTTATTTGCGGAATTCCACTCTTTTTTTTCTCCACCACCTTTTGTTCTACCTGTTCACACACTTAAGTGGGCAGCAGGCAGGGGAAATATATTACTTTTAAAGGGTTCAGAATATGTCACACCAAAATATGCACTTTGACAAAAGGGTTGTTTTGAGCTGGAGGCAATTGAGAAACAGCCACCACAGGAGGTATTCTTTGTCTTCCTCTTTCTGTCTAAACTAGAGACCCGGTGCATACTGGGTGGTGGGGGGGAGTGCACTGGAGTGGGGGAGGAGGTGTCCCTCAGCCCAGCCTGTACCCTCTCCAATCTGAGACCCCTCGGACATTCCTCTCACAATCGGGGACTGCTGGCTCCCAACCACTTGCCTCCCTGCCTGCCTGATTGCCCCTAACTGTTTCTGCCTGCCAGCCTAATCACCCCCTAACTTATCCCCTGCCAGCCTGATCGATGCCTAACTGCTCCCCTGCCGCCTGGTTGCCCCTAACTGCCCTCCCCTGCCGACCATCTGGTGGCCATATGAAGGCGGCCATCTTGTGCAAAGGTGTGATGGTCAATTTGCATTTTCCCTTTTTATTATATAGGATACTACATGTTAAAAGTAGAGCATCCATTTCTCTCTGTAAAGGTGTCCACTTCTCCTATACCAGGAAGGGAAAACAACTCTGGAGAGGACTCTTATTATCTGTGAAATTCAAGGGCTTCCTCCACATTATCTCTAAGAGTCTCTCTAGCTCTAACACGATCATGATTAATTCACTGAAAGGGTCCATGACTGATTCACTAAAATCAATCAACATTTCTCAAATCTTGAAGGTTAGGAAGTGAAACTCCAGTTTTTTGTATTGTGGGGCAGTTGAACTACTGGAGAATCTTTTCTGCTTTTCCTTTTTTCTGAAACACAATTGTTGTCTCTCATTTACCAAATAAGAGTTTTCATTACACTCACCAAAATTCATTATTAAAAAGATAAATTCTTCACATTCCTCAAAATGTAGTTGACTATTTTAAGTGAGACTCACAGATGGTCAACATGATTTTCAAAACATTTTACAATGGTAAACCAAATGATTTTTCTCTGAATGCTGATGTGATTAAACTAAATTTTGTGCTAAATAAGAATTATAGAAACAAGCATTCTGTTTCTAGAAATGTCTTCTACTTCTTAAAAAATCTGTAACCAAGGGTCCAAGAGCTGTTGCTTATCTGGAGTAATTTATTGTAAAGATTTTTTTTTTTCCAAGTAGACACTATGCAACATCTACAAGGTCTTGCCTATTTTATGTAACTTTATTTTTCCAACAATACAAATATTTTTATATAGATGTCTTCTTTGATTCTGGTAATAATAACTAGAGCTTAGTTACTTTTTTTCTCTTATTAGTAAAACTTAACACAGTTACGTAGGGATAGTTTGCCCTAAATATACTAAAATTTGACAAAATAGGATTCAAATGGGTTTTTCCTATTTGAACAGAGAAATCCTTACAGCCAAAGAAATAGTAACATAATAGGGTTTCTTCAGCAAAGATCAACTCAGTTCACATAATCATACCAACATGTTACAAACTGAATACCCTTCCTGCTCCAGTGAAACAAACCACAAAGTATATAAAGGCCTCAGTGCTGATGACATTTTGGCTTAAGTTATTTTCTTTGTAGACCATGTGTGTTCCTTCTCTTGACAGACTACAGATCCCATGAAAGCAATTATGTCTTTAGATTTGTCTTCTTTGGGGTCAGTGGTATAATTGTGAGTTCGCACAGCTAAGTTGGTAAATGGTATAGTTATTTGATTGTTTACCACTTGAATTTGAGCCAGCTTTAGCAGAACAAAAGCCTGAGATGAGCGTCCAGTCAAATCCATCAGAATTTATGGTTGGCTGGATTTGCCGCAGCCAAATCGTCTGCCCGAGCCCTGCCTGCCACAGTGACCCAGGAATGCCCAGCTCTTGGCACAAGCCTCTGTCATATTACTCAGTCCCTACAAACAAAGCTCACCATTTCATGGACCTCTCATTTTCCCACATGCACAAATGAATTATTCTAGTCGCCATATTTTGTATATATCAAGTACATGTAATGTTATTTCTGAATTAATACTTAGAGTACATACATGAATAAGAACTTCCTTTGAAAACAGTGTTTGAGAGTATAGCAAGCATCATACAACATTGATTTATTTTCCTTTTTCTATTTGTTTCATTTTTTCTTCTTTGGTTGATTTATTCATAAAACTTGTTCAATTTCTCCTTTCTTCCTCAGACTCCTTACATATATTAACATCTATTGAGCTTCTGTTTGGGGCACAGGTCCATGGTAAGTGTTAAAAGTGCTATAATAATAAACCAACAGATGATTATGCTATTATGTCATTGTGCCAAGGACAAAATTGTGTCAGAACCTCAGTCCCTAGCACATAGTAGGTATTCACTAAATATCTTCTATTATCTATCTATCTATCTATCTATCTATCATCAGTTATCTATCCATCTATCATCTATAGTACATAAATAAATCATTGCTGAATAAATGAATTCCCTCAGTAGAGATTAGCAGTTTAAATGGTCATAAACAGAATAATTTTCTCTTGGGATATAGCTCAACTTCAAGAATAAATTAAACACCATAAGCAGCTACAATGACAGTTAACAACAAGAGTACCTAAATTAGGTTATTTTGATTGCTTGATAAAATTCAATTCTTTAAAATGAGTAAAAAAGGTTCACAAATAAAGAGCAGGTAGAATCTTGAGGATACTGTAAAATATCATTAAACTTTAAGAACCTTTTTTTTTTTTTTGTCTGATTAGGATTTGAAAACAGGAGATCTTGGGAGATGATTTTGCAGGCCCATGCAAATTTCAGGCCTATAAAAAATTGTATATTGTTTTTAATGGTGGATTTGGATTATTGCCTTGGGGTTTGTAGACATTGTCTTATTAATGAAGGATAGTAATGACTGGTTTCCATTAAGAATTAAAAAAAACAAAACAAAAAACTGTCAACACTTTTGAAAAACAGCCACCTTGGTCATTTGGCTAGCTCATTTGTGTATTCAGTTTGTACAGAAACATGCAGCCCTATTTTCTTAGCTAATGAGTGCAAACATGTGACAAAGAAACCTACATCAGTAGTGAAGGCCTACATCATTTTAGACAAAGAAAATTGAACATAGTCAAATATTGTTCCTTTCCTGACATTGCCTGATTATATTTTTGGACCTCATTCTGAAAGCATGTGAAAAGCATAGGCATGCCTGACTGGTGTGGGCCAGTGGTTGAGCATCAACCTGTGAACCAGGAGGTCATGGTTCGATTCCTGGTCAGGGCACATGCCTGGGTTGCAGGCTCAATCCCCAGTGGGGGATGTGCAGGAGGCAGCCAATCAATGATTCTCTCTCATCATTGATGTTTCTATCTCAATCTCCCTCTCCTTCCCTCTCTGAAATCAATAGAAATATATTAAACAAACAACAACAACAAAAGCATAAGCCCCTGGCAGTGACATTCTGGAAATGAGAATCCATTGGAAATGACAACCTAAGCAAGAAGTTGAAATGTTCAACTTTCCTCTACTAAATTGTTCTTTTTCCTCCTTGAAATGCATTGTGCCACACAGCAGCTCGCCCACAGTGAGCAGTCCTGAGATTCTACATTCCTTATATACACTCTGTAGATATTTCTGGTTGTGATTTCCTGAAGGGCACCCCCACTTCTGTCTTTTTCTCACCATCTGTAATCTAGGCCAGATCCTCTTTCAGCAGAATAACTGGAATTTTATGAACCTTTTTCCTAAAGACACGAATTACCTATAATCAACTTTAAGTCTCAGCTAGACCATGCTCTCTACTTCTCACTTGTAACTTTTTCCTAAAATATTTATTGATGCATAACATATACATAAAGTGCACAAATAATAACTATGACTCTATATATTTTCACAAAGTGAACATACCGTATATAGGAATAGAACACTAGTAGCTATTCGATTATCAGTCTCCCCACATTTAGCCATTCAGGTGTATTGGTATCCAGTTGTCCTGGTTTTAATTTACCTTCTCCTGATGGCTACTGAGATCATGGTCCTTTTCTTAGTTTCTCTAACTCCCTTTTCCTCTAAGTGTCTCTAACTCTCTTTCTTGTCTAGTTCTTCTTGAATGGTCGAATTAAGCCAACAATAAAATTTTTAAAGTCGTATTATATATTCTGTTCCTTTATTTTTGATTAATTTATTAATATTATTTGAGGAACAGAAGTTCTTAATTTAGTAATTTCTTTTTCTTTTCCTGTCTGGTTCATGCTTTTTGTTCTCTGTTAAGGAAAATTTTACATACTCAAAAATTTAAAAATAAATAGTAGATTCTTTTCTATTTTCTACATTACCAATAATGTAATCCAAATATAATGACTGTTTATTCTTCCTTTCAAATTCTCATAACTGTTTTTTTCACTACCCTCCAATGGATATGCTTGTCTCAGAGTAAAATTTTTCAATATTTTACCATTAAGTGTGAAGTTTGCTAAGAGTATTTGCTAAAACTTTTTATCATGTAAAGGAAGTATCTTTATTTGTATGCTAAGACTTTTTAAAATAAATGGGTGTTAATTGTATCGCATAATATGCATATATTAAAATAAACATGATTTTTCTCCTTTTTTAGTGAAAGACATTGACTTATTTGTAAATCTTAATCCAGTCTTGAATTCCTGAATTGAAGCCCACTGATTTTTTTCTTAATGTGTTCTTTAGAATAATTGGCTTATGAGGATTATAGAGCTTCTTCCCTTATTCATTCAGAATTATCTTGATTATGCCTAAATCCAATTAACAACATAGTCAGGTTAAGTACTGGTTTGAGTTTTTATATGACTTGGCTTATTTTGGAAGGTGTTCTCTCCCAAGATGCTGTTCTGTAATTTTGTAAAGCAAACCTCCTCAACAATAGCTCCAGGAAAGTGACAAGTCCCAGAGGAAAAAGAAAAATAGTTGTGCTCAGGCAACCTCTCAAACGATTCACATGTCTAAAATGTAGCATAAAAATGGCAGAGAATGAGGGGACCTAAGGATGTCTTTTCTCATTAGTAATTGTTTTAAAGAATATTGGTGTTTTAGAAACTGAAATCTCTTCAAGTTTGCAATGACAGGGTCACCCTGTGATTTTCTGTAGTAAGTGGCAGTAGGAAAACCTTGAAAAATTGGGAGATGCTTCATATGCAGGAAGTTTGGGGAAACAAGAATGGGAAGGTGAGATGAAGGGTTTTCTCCCTACAGCCTATCATATCTGAGAGGCATATATTCATCAGGGGCCTAGGATTTGCTCCCAGGAAGAGGAAAGTTCTGACCTGAGCTCAGGAAGAACCCGAGACTCCACCATCCTCCAGATTTGGGATTTGTTCTCATAACACAGTGCTCCCCAAAGAAGCCACACATTCAAAATGTAGGCTTACATAAATATCCCCTGAGAGTTTTGTAACAACTTTCTTCTGCCAAACTAAGTATAAGCAACATAATTCTGAATGTAATACATTTTGTTAATTGAATAGGAAGGCAACTCTATCTAGATATGATATTATATATAAAATATATATTTATTTTTATTTGTTAGTATCAATCTAGCATAACATATATATGTAGATGCCTAATAAATTGATTGACATATTTTGAGACTTTTTTTCTTAACATAATATCTTCTTATTTTATAGTCAATCTCTGTTTTTATGGGCTAATTTGGCAGGTTATGAAATTTTCAAAGCTATTTTTCTTTTACTTGTGATACCTACTACTTCAGGACTCTTGCTAGTGGGATCATCACAGAAAGTAGAAAAAGTAAAACTAGGGATCTTGGGAAAGAAGTAAAGAATTGCCTTGTTGGGGTTTTATTAATTCCTGTACAAAATTTATTTATTTATTATTGATTTCAGAGTGAAAGGGAGGAGAGAGAGATAGAAACATTAATGATGAGAGGGAATCATTGACCAGATCGAGTGAATCAAGCCCACAACATGGGTATGGGCCCTTGACTAGAACTCAACCTGGGACCCTTCAGTCCACAGGCCAACACTCTATCTAGCCACTGAGCCAAACAAGCTAGGGCTGTAAGAAATTCTTTTTCTTTTTTTTTAAAATATATTTTATTGATTTTTTACAGAGAGGAAGGGAGAGGGATAGAGAGTCAGAAACACCGATGAGAGAGAAACATCGATCAGCCGCCTCCTGCACATCTCCTACTGGGGATGTGCCCGCAACCCAGGTACATGCCCTTGACCGGAATTGAACCCGGGACCCTTCAGTCGGCAGGCCAACGCTCTACCCACTGAGCCAAACCGGTTTCGGCTGTAAGAAATTCTTTTAAATGGAATCTATGACTTTACTTTCTACCTGACTACTTCTAGGTAGCTTCCTGCAAGGAGATGTCACCTATTAAATGCATCTGCTCCCCCAGGAATCTCCCATCTTTCCTGACTGATGCTTTCAATATCTCACACCTTTGCTCTGAGGGCAGCCTCATATAACTAAATGACAACCAGGTGCCCTTTTTCAGAAATTATGCAGATATCTCAAAGTTCAAATTTCTGAATGAAAATTTATTCATGCCCTAAATTTATGTATCTTTATCAATCTTCTATCTATCTTCTATCCTTGTACCTGTGCATGTATTTATGTGGGTATATATCATCTACCTATCTATCTACAATCTGTCATATCTCTTTTCTCTCCTTATTGTTAGGCAAGTTTAAAACTTATTTATTATCTGTCAAGTGGGTTATTCTTGTAGTTTTCCCAACTGCTTCTTTCTGCTTTTAGCCTGATCCAGCTACAATTCATCCTCCAAGCTGCTCCCAGAGTGACCTTTTTAAACATGCAAATCTTTTAAAATCCTGTGGCGACTCCCTGTAGCTTTCAGGACAATATTAAAATGCCTTTGCTTAACACAGAGTATTATTTGTTTTTTAGAAATTTCCTATTTTATGCTACTTACAAATGTTTGGAAGCTTATAAAAGTCCTCTCTCCTCCACTCTTACTTCATGAAATAATACCTACTTAATATCCCAAAACTCAGTGCAAGCTTTCCATGGTCACCTATTTGAATTTAGAAGTCTTTCCTCAATGTAGTTTATAGAAAACTCAATTAGAGCAATTATCACACTTTATTAAACAGGTGTTTCTTTTTCTTACTCTCAAATTAAGCTTTGTTTATTTTGAGGGCATTCTTCTACATTTGTAGCCCAGAGAAATAGCTTAATACCTAGTATATAATTGATGACCAATACACTTGTGCTGTAATCATGGATAAACAAATTGATGTTTGAATCTTACATATTTTTAAATGTAAAAAATAATCAACTTATAATTCAAAAATATTGATATAGACATGAGAAAAAATTTTCAATACATAAAATACTAGCAACTACAGTCCTCTGTTTGTGTCCAGGGAGATTGGTTCTAGCCACCCCCCACCCCATATACCAAAATCTTCAGATATTCAATTCCCTTATATAAAACGGCATAGTGTTTGCATATAAACTATACATTTTCCCTGTATACTTTAAATCATCCCTAGATTACTTATAATGCCAAATACAGTGTAAATGCTATGTAAATAATGTTACCCTGTATTGTTTAGGGAATAATGGCAAGAAAAATTATATGTTCAATAAAGACACAACCATGGTAAGTCTAACTACATAGTAAATATCAGCAACAACATAATACTTTTGGGTTTGTGGAATATTTTCAATCAGCAGTTGGTTGAATCCATGGATGCAGAACCCAAGGATATGGAGGGCTGACTGTATAAATTGTAAAGAGTTAAGAAATCAAAAGGAACTGTTTACATTATGTGACCACAATATGACGAGTGATGAAGAAAGGATATTTCCTTTGAAATGCTATATTTAATTGTACAATGAAAATGCATAGGGTTATATAAGTTAATGTAAGCTTTCTTATTTTAATAACAAATGCCAACTTTTTAAACAGGGATTTGGTAGAGTTGCTTTATATGGTTCCTTTAAATTTGTCTCTTATGTTAAGTCTGTTAATTGATTCAATAAGTTTTGCAAATAAAAAAATGGCCAATGAGAAGTTGAGTTGTCAATTGCCTCTTAATTATAGTGATTTGGAGAAGTCTGGAAGATGACCCTGAGGGCACTTGGAAACACAGATTTTCTTTACTGCATTGCTGTGGTTTTGTTAATGTGGCTTGTGGTTATTTAGATAATTAGGAAGAATAGTTTATATAAACAACAGGCTTTCTAAATAAAATGTTTCTTGTAATTCTAAAAGCAAGGATTTAATGCCTTTGTTTTTAAAATAAGAACTGTTCCTGATAATTAAGTTCTTGTTAATAGTGTCTTGCTTTAAAATGATTTTCAGAGGATATACTTGTGTGTATATGTGTGTGTTCATTCATATGTAAAGGATCGGAGGCATCTATATATTTAATGACAATATATGCAATATTGCCTTGTCTTTGTTTTGTTATACCTGACTCTATAAGACTTATTATTGAAAATAAGATTTGTTCTCTTGTTCTCCACTTAAGTGTATTTAATATGCATAGTAAACATCTACATAAAAGTGCCATAATTGACTATATATAACTTTCCTTCTTCCCACTTGGCCGGCTTTGAAATATCAGAAATTAAAGTATATTCATTTAAAAACACCCCCTCCCCCTCAAGAGGACATACTAAAATGTATGTGTACATTTCTCATAGCAGCACTTGTTCTGCAATTGGCTTCAAATTTTAATATGTCAAAGTTATAATTATAGGAAAATGAAAGCGGATTCAAGAATAGCTGTGAGAGTTCTATCCTTTTTAAACTGCAGATTCCGCTCTTTTACATAGGCAGGCTTAATCTCGAAGATTTTCACAGCGTAGGAACTAATTAATTAGTTAATAATGCATGAAGCCAGTAGAGCATTATCAGTGCTGTATCCCAGATGGAAATCTAGAACAAATGAGGAAACTTACATTTAATTTGATCCTTTTAAACATGGAGACTTCAGGCTTTCTTTGTTGTCTTGTCACATTTCCATCATTTTGTCCTACATTTTGTGGTTGTCCCCAACCACAGAATTTTTAGATTCTTGGGGTGGAAAAGGGAGGAGACAACAATTTGACAACAACAAATCATTTAATGGGCTTGATAAAGCTGATTTTAAAAACATTCTTTACTGTGACAACACATTATCTTATATGGGCTGCTAATGTCCAGTGGTTCAATTGCCTCCGTTATAAAAAAAATCCTAGTGATCTGAGGGAGGTGCTCTCTGTCCTCCCTTTCTGACTGAATGCTATAGTGCCAAAAATGGGAAACACACATACTAAGAAACCAAACATCTGAACTCTTTGTCCTTCTGGGTCACACTTATTATTCCAAGTGCTATATAATTAAAAGCTAAATAACAATGTAATCTTAATCATCAAATACATTCCTTTCTTGTACATCTGTTCTTGTTGAGCCATGATGCTAATTGGAGAGATGAAATTTACTTAATGCTGTGAAGTGTTATCTCTGTTGTACCACTTGTGTTTTCGTGCTCTCTTTTATAGACAGAGGGAGTGAAAAAACATCTACAAATTAAACTCTGTGTTACTTAATAGATTTCTTCTTTAAGTTTAGAGGGAAATTTCAAGTCTCTTCCACCCTGTGTCTTGTTTACCAGTAGCAAATAAGGTAAGGTGTTACAATGGAAGTATCAACTCTTTATTTAAGAAGTATTTTTTTCTCTGAAAGATCTAAAATGGAGAAAGGATAAACTTCCATTTTTAGAAATAGAAGGTGAATTTATAAATTCTTAAGTATCTCACTCCAAATAATAGAAATATAAACATAATCATAGGTGTTCTTTCTTAAAGGTGTTCATGTCTTGTCCTATCAGGTGAGTGCTTAGAATTAAGAACTCACAATTTGAAAACACTATTAAAATAATATAATTAAAATACTTACCTATTACAATAAGAAAAGTAGCTAAATTCCTTCCCCAAATGAAGGAAAGTAGTTCATAGGAGCTCCTACAGGCCCATGCTTGGTTATGGGGGGTGGAGCAGATTATGACTGCTGTCAAAATAGCCTCCATCTGAGAGTATGAGTTCCAAATATGGTGCCAAGAGAAATGTATACCCAAGGTATAATATTTAAAGTAAGGACAAATATAAAGTGGGGCAATCCTCATTAAGGATTCAGGAAGTCAAAAGGAGAGAAAGAGAAGAGCATGCTAATGAAAAGTATTCTGAAAAATTCTAGTGTTCTTACATTTTTCCTTAACAAAAAAAAAAATAAAAAAGAGAATTGAAGGTCATGATGTTACTAATGAATCTGTAGAGCACAGGACAAATCCAAATTTCAGGTTATTTTGTAATAACAGTCCAGAAAAGTTTTAGTTTTGCTAATCTATCTATATAAAAGCCTAAGCGACCATTGCAACTGAACAGACGACCAAACAGGCTGTGTGGGGTGACCTGGCTGGCAGGGGGGCAGTGAGGGGTGACCAACGACCAAGCAGCAGGCTGCATGGGGCAACCTGGCTGGCCGGGGGGACAGCGTGGGGCAAACAAATGGCCAAACAGCAGGCTGTGTGGGGTGACCAGCCTGGCAGGGGGACAGTGAGGGGTAACCAAACGACCAAGCAGAAGGCTGCGTGGGGCAACCAGGCCAGCAGGGGGGCAGTTGGGGGCGATCAGGCTGGCAGGCAGAGGCGGTTAGGGGTGATTAGGCTGCCGGGGGGGGGCAGTTAGGGGTGAATATGCAGGCAGGCCGGTGAGCGGTTAGGAGCCAGTGGTCCAGGATTGTGAGAGGGATGTCCAACTGCAGCCAGACATCCCTCGAGGGGTCCTGGATTGGAGAGGGTGCAAGCTTGGCTGAGGGGACCCCCCCCCACACACACACACACCGTGCACAAATTTCGGGCACCAGGCCTTTAGTAATTTAATAGAATTGGTGAACAATTCACTCTTTATTTTGAAATTTCCTTTAATTATATGCATTTACAACTTCATTTAAGAATTACTCATTGTAGTTGCCACATTTGCTGTTGGAAATACAAGTGTAAGTATAATAGGCAAGGTTCTTGCTCTCACTGAGCCTCCAATTTAGTGTGAGAATGAAATAATTAAAGAAGCAATTGTACAATGCAACAAGTACAATTCATTGTTATGGAAGAACAGAGTGCTCAGGGAAGCACAAATTGATAAACCACATTTCGGGGGGCGGTGGCAGTGAGGAATTCAATGATGTGGCATCTAGGCTATCATCTGAAAAATGGGTAAAGTGTTAACTAGGTGCAGAGGAGAGAGAAGACTGTGTCAGAGCTTTGTATGGGCTGTTGTTGGTCAAAGAGGAAGCAACTTACACTCAATGAAGAAAGTCATGATGAATGATTGAGGCATGGAACAATAGGATGAATGGTGAGAGATGAAATAGGTATGATATGTATATGTAATTATAAATTATTATTTTGTGGTAGTGGTAGAATTGTGTGAGTGCATGTATTCATTATAAGTCAGTCTAAATACAATCTACTCTAGGATTTTGACAAAATTCCTAAACCAGCAAGAGTGAGGATTACATGTTGAAATGTGGGGAAAATGCTAAAGTAATCTCAGCTAGACCTTGAAGAGATCCTATTATTTGCAGTGTACAGCATATTTCACCATAAGCCTTCCCTGTCTCTCTTCTCTCTGCCTTTCTGTCTGTTTATTAAATACTCCTTAATTTGGTGTATTTTTCAAAATAGTATCAGTTGCAAAGGCAGATTGATTGATTTCCCCCCAGCAACCTAATTTACTATAATTCTAGATTTCCTTTGTAAAATTTTAACTTACTCTATGCAAATGTTTGATTTTGAAAGTGGAAACTGTTTTCAGATGCCTTTCCCATATCTAAGTGCAAGCATTTGATTTCTAATGTTGTTGCCCAGTACTTTACTGGTGGTCAGCCCCTACCTAAGCAACAAAAGCTTTTGGGATATAAATTATAAACTAATACAGTGAAAGCAACAACGGAAGGACTTTCTGTACATTCAGCACTTGGCATTTGTAACATTTTCAAGCAAAGTTTATGAAAGAAATGAGACACCATTTGGCAGTAGTTCTTGAAGGAGGATGTGTTTAACTAATGTGTTCTATGGTTTTGTTTTCCTTCATAAGTTGGTGAATAATAACTTAGCAAAGGCAGCCTTTTATATCTGCAAAAGTAGACTGCAGGTGGATTTTTTCCCCCTTACATCCAGCATTACAATCAAATTTTAATAAGTTTGACTTTCCTGAATCAGGTCTTCCCATAGATATTGGCTAAACCTCACAGAAACTGAGCCTTAAATGTACTTTAATAGATTTGTGATATTTAAAAAAAGGACTCTATCAAGCTGTTCCATTCACTACATGAACAACTAAATAGTTGTCAGAATCCACTGAAGCAAAGGATGGAGAATGATTTTATGAGTCAGGGTCCAGTTGTCCATATGTGCTACACATGTGGAAATGTATATTTGAACATATTGCCACTCTATTTTCTGATATTATTCTCAGAAGAGTGAGGCAAACATGATAATTTCTTCAATGTTCTATACCCATTTTTCTAGAGGTGAATAAATACAGTATGGATATAAGTTCCCAATAGTATTTATTGGGTTACTTAGTTTCTCTTCCCTTAAAAATGTTCAGCTGTAAAATTTAGATATAAATTGCAGTCCTTCAATTTACACAGACATATTTTTACACAGAAGTAAAAACAATTAAGCAAAAACATTACTGTCTTTATCTTGACATAGAAATTATATAAGGACTGAAAAGACAAAGTAATATTTGTATTCAAAAATATTTAAATTTCTCTTCTTCTCATACACATATGAAACGTATCATATAAAATATTTATGGCCAAAACCGGTTTGGCTCAGTGGATAGAGCATCGGCCTAAGGACTGAAATGTCCCAGGTTCAATTCCGGTCAAGGGCATGTACCTGGGTTGCGGGCACATCCCCAGTAGGAGATGTGCAGGAGGCAGCTGATCGATGTTTCTCTCTCATCGATGTTTCTAACTCTCTATCTCTCTCCCTTCCTCTCTGTAAAAAATCAATAAAATATATTTTTTAAAAAAATATTTATGATTATATCTAGGTGTAATTGATCAGGTCATCTAAGACATCAACCGACAGGGGCTTGAATAATCTTTGCCAATTTGCCATTTATTCATCCTTTTCTTTTTTTCCCTCTTGAATTGGTGGTTGGTGTTTAGCATACAGCTTTTCCTTGGAAATTCATCACTTCTTCATCTACCCCTAGGTAGCTGAGATGAGCTTAAAGCTACCTGATAGCTTCACAGGTAGGCATGTGCCCAAAGCCAGGTCAATGAAGCTTTATTGAAAAATTGGGAAAGAAAAGCCCTCTTTCCTCTTCTGCTGCTCAGCTTTGAGAATGTACAGCTAAATATGTTTAGGCTCTAAGGTGGGAGAGCCTGCCTCAAAAGTAAACCAACAATGAGAAAATAAATAGCCAATAGGGAAGAGAGGTAATTGTCTTACAGTACTATTTTAGGCTGGCGTGACTTAGTGGTTGAGCATCGACCTATGAACTAAGTAGGAGGTCACAGTTCAATTCCCAGTCAGGGCATATGCCCAAGTTGTGAGCTCCATCCCCAGTGGGAGAGTGTAGGAGGCAGCCTATCAATGATTCTCTCTCATCACTGATGTTTCTATCTCTCTCTCTCCCTCTCCCTTCCTCTCTGAAATCAGTAAAAATATTTTTTAAAAAAATACTATTTTAGGATAACCATGCTTAGACTTTACCAGCTTGCTGTGTAAAATTTTCTGCTTTTACTTAAGGCAAGTTGAGTAGGTGTTTTTTGCTTTTGTTTTTGTTTTATTATTCTGTTACTTGTAACTAAAAAAGCCCTAACTAATATACCAGTATCATTATGATGAAATTGATCAGAAACTCCCTAGAAAAGACTGCTTTCTGCCAAACAAACTGAGTAAGTCTCTCAGGAGTAGTTCTAGAAGTCAGGATTACAATACTGCATATTTTTATGAAAATTATGAGAAGCACTGCCTGAGAATATAAGTTCAACTGTGTGTTAAGTTATATCTTGTTTTCCTTTGTATGCCTGTTGCCTTGGAATTGATCTAGCATACAATTAACCCTCAAATACTATTGAATAAAGTGTCTACAAAGTCCATACATCGGTTGGGCAATAGAAGTACAAAAGTGTAAAAACAAACAAACAAAACAGTTTACTCTGAGAACAGAAATCATATTTTGAATAATCCACATTTTGCTCTTGTCTTTAAAAAAATGTTCCCAAGAATTAAAAAGGACAATAGCCTGAAATAAATTTGAGAAATCGCCTATTGTCATTTTAATTTAAGCAATCTCCAAATACATTCGTGCACTAAGGACTCCTACCTGTCCTGCAATTTGAGGAGTCAAGTCCAGTCTGCCAAACTTGCAAATGGAAACTTCTGAAAAATGAAACACCTATTACTATCTCACAAGAGCATTCCATTAGAAAAGCTGCAGTGTAGCTGATGAGAGCAATACAGTGGGGTTTGGTGAAAGGTCTGGGGTGCGCTGTAAGAAAAGGATATCTGACCTGCTCTTGAGGCATTGTGGAGAGTGTATCAAGAAGAGGAGGTATTTCAATACAGTAGAGACTGGAGGAAAAGTGTGTGCAAAACCATGCACTCTGCCAGCACTAAGTACAAGAAGGGTGAGGATTCTTGACACTCATCTATACTAATAATAGCTTAGGGCCGTCACGACCATTTGTATGACCGAACAGCGGCCCGGGCAGCTGGGGTGTGGCGGCAGGAACGATCTGTGGGCCCCCGGCCACTGGAGTGGGGCAGCGAGAACGACCACTCCACCTCTGGGTCCCTTCCCTAGCCGGCAGCTCCCATCCCCCAATGGCGAATGGGTGGCGGGGGACACGGGCCATGCCAGGTCAATGCCTCTGCTCTGCCAGTCCCCCCCCACACAGAGGGCGACCCTCGGTTGGGATGGGCCAGCGCATGGGTGGGAAAGGCGGACCTCTCAGACCTCTCAGTCCCTCCCCTGGCCTTCAGGCTCCAATCCCCGATGGCGAATGGGGAACTGGGGGAACCCGGGGTGGATGGCAGGGCATGCGACAGCCAGGCGAAGGCCCCGCCCCCCATCACTCCGCATACAGAGGTCGACCAGCACCAAGGGCAAGGCCAGCGAGTAAGGGGAATGGGGGACCTCTTGGTACCTCCCCCCGGCCCACAGGCTCTGATCGCCCGTGGCATACCAGCTTTAGTGGGAAGAAGATACAATAGAACAGCCTGGAAAGGCCAAGTCTTTTTGCTTATTGATTCTTTATCGCTGGGCTCTAGAGAAATAATGGCCAGGTACCCTGTTGGGTCCCTCGGAGCCCTATCTCTCCTCCTCTGCTCAGCCCTGCTGATCAGCGGGTGTCCCAGAGCAAGAGGGAGAGAAAAGCTGGACTTAGCAACGCCACCCACCCGAGGGTTGGGGGTAGCCGAGGGCGTGGTGACTTTGGAGTCACACAGACTCTGCCAGTTAGACCTGTGTAACCTCTCTGAGCCTCGGTTTCTTCATCTATAAAATGGGTATGATAACAGTACCAGCCTCAGTGGAATGTTACAGGTGTGCATAAGCTTATGCACGTAAGGCTCTCAGCCCGGTGCTTGACAGGTACTAAGCGCTCACTGTTGTCACTGTGATTATCTGCCCCCTGCCCTCCCTGGGCGTACGAACCCCAGTGTTTAACTAGCAATGTAGGCAGGTGTGGAAATTGCCTGCTCCGTACCCTGGGGCCCCTGGGAGAAGACGGCTCTGCAATATGAAAGCCCTGAGGGTCAGGAGTCCAGCCGGGTGTGAGCATGTGCTCCCTGGGTCTCCGGGTAATACCCGCTGCCTTCCCTCTCTTCCCCGCACTGTCCTGTCCTGCCTCAGTTGGCACTCATGCTGGGAATTCCTGCGTCTCCTGTGTGCACATCTGTTCCCCAGCAGCCGCACTCCGCGTGCCTCCCAGCTCTGCCCTGCACTTGGGCAAATCGTTTAACCACTCTGCGCCTTCCTTTTCTCATCTGACAGCTGGGACTAATAGTGCCGCCTCCTGGGGTTGTGGGTCAAACCAGGTCCCCAGGTGAAGCACTTAGGAAGTGCGGGGGCCTGTTTAGGTGGCCACTCAGTGTCAGCTGTTCTGTTACTGCTGAAAGGCAGTCGCCTAGGAGTAGGGGTTCTCTGAGGTGCCACTGTCCTGTGAAAACCCTGGATGAGAATCTTCAGCCTCTTTCAGAAACTATGAGCTCATTAGCATAATAAACCACCTGTGAAGGACCTTTTGACTCCTATAAGCATTAACAACAAAGAGTAAAAAGCCTGAGGCCTGGATGTCTGTCCTGTATACCAATAGGTTGCTGGTTAGGTTCCCTGTCAGGGCACATGCCCAGACTGTGAGCTCAATGTTTCTCTCTTTCTCTCTTTCTTCCTCTCCTCTCTCAAATAAATGAAAACATATTTTAAAAAAATAAAGTTAGAGGTGAAGCCATTATGGTCCCATGGCTGCAAACTAGAAGAAAATATAACTCAACAAGAATAAGAGACTCTTTAAAAAAAAAGAAGTTATAGCAATAAAAATAACGTAGAATTCCAATGAGGAAGAAAACGGGCATCTAAAGGAATCCATGTGGCTACAGGGGAAATCACTAATGAGCCTAGATTTTAAAAGACAGACTGGGAAAAACGTATTTGCAGCAAATATTCGATAAATATTTAGTATCTTTAACATATAAGAGCTCACACAAATCTTATATAATAAAGGCTAACATGCAAATAAACCAAACTGTGGAAGGACCGGTGGAACGACTGGTCACTATGACATGCACTGACCACCAAGGAGGGGGAGCTCTGCTCAGCCAGGAACCAGGCTCACAGCTGGCTAGTGCAGCAGCAGTGACAGGAGCCTCTCCCGCCTTTGTGGCTGCGCTAATGAGCAGTGAGCCAAGAGATAAGGAGCAGCAAGCAGGCTGGTGGTAAGGAGGGAGGGGTCCTGGACTGCGAGAGGGCACAGGCCAGGCTGAGTGACCCTCCCCCACCTCCCACCCCCTTTGCACAAATTTCGTGCATGGGGTCTCTAGTTCTCAATATAGACTATCCCTGACTATGGTTATTACTAACACTTTCTCTTTTTGTTATATGTTATTTTATTCAGTTCTTACATGTCTGTGAACACTTTGATCCTTCCTTTCTTCTCTCCTCCCTTCCTTCCTTCCTTCCTTCCTTCCTTCCTTCCTTCCTTCCTTCCTTCCTTCTTCTTTCCTTCCTTCCTTATTAAGTATTATCAGCTCCACCACCAATAATAATAGTAATAATAATAACAGCTACAATGAAAGTAATATATGCCAGGGAGGTGTCTACAGAATTTGCATGTTTAAATCCTTTAACTTTCACAGCAACCTTGCAAGATAGAAACTATTATTATTATCCTCATTTGGTACCATAGTATTAATGAGATACTCAGTGCTTCATTGTACTGAGACAGACAGATGTTACCTAGACACCCAAGATCACAAAATGGCAGAGCCAGATCCAACCCAGGACATCTGGCTTCAGCACCTGCACCCTTTAATGCCATTCTTTACCACGTGCAGCACAGCCTGGGTGTGTGCATATGCTGGTGAAGGCACAGACAAGTTCCTTACCCTGGCCAACTTACAATCTGTGAAGAATATTGATCAAGACAAAAACAAGCAAACAGAAAACTAATCTCAAAATAGAACTCCACCTCTCCCACCCCGTACTGAAATGTTTAAATCAGTGCAGCAAGGTGAGCACAGGGAAGAGAGGCGACAGGTGATAACCGGCAAAACAAGATCAATTGTATTTTACTTTGTGTGAGAAACAACTTTCATTTCTAACATCAACATTTATTTTTATGAGTTTTAAAACACTTTACCTTAATAGGTTATGATAACGGAGCCTCTGTAGTTAATGTGATGAAGATGTACAAGTGGGACAAAGGAGTTGGGAAAAGAATTAAGAGGTTAACCTCAGCAAGTGCTTACATTTTGCTTGGTAAAGTCCCTTCGAAAGCTTTCACCTTTGGTCCAGGGCGAATCAGTTCGGGAGTGAAGCCCAGAGGACTAGAGTTGAATAACCACTTAAATTGGTCTCCAGACACTTGCCAGCCTTCCAATTTATGGTACATAGTTTTGCCTACCTCCTCTCTCATCTTTTTTCTTAAGGGTTCTGAAATAACTTTTCTCCTCCCATCCTCAACAAAACTCCCATCCTTTTAGAATGATTAATATATGTTATCCTCAAAAGTAAATATTTTTTCTAGCTTCCAGTTCCAGTGCTTTGGATATAACGAAGTCTCCAGTGGCTTGGTCATCTTTGCTGTTTCCCTTATTGGAGGGGACCCTTCACCCTCACCTAGTCTCCTAATTATCACAAGAGTTTGCTCCATCTATTTTCTTTGTTTCCAGGGACCAAAATCACAATAATGATTACTTAATCTCTTTTCCTTCTAAGCATTGCTGAGGATAACACAAACTATTGTCAGTAGAGTGGCCTAACCATTGCAGCATTAAGGCAAGATGTGATTGTGCTGCACACAACCTTGAGAATTACTGTTTGGAAGCTCCAAATTTGAGTCAAATCCATGATAATATAAGTTAAATATTTAAAAGCAAGTAGTTAATGCTGTCTATGTATGCTCCATTTTTATAGTCAGATATAACGTACAGTCAATAAGATAAAAATCTAAGATAATAACATCAACAATGCTTTAAGCAAGTATACAGGACCACAGGCCTTAACCAAGAAAGTCAAATTCCTTGAGCAGAACCATTCATTCACTTAAAAACCTAGAAAACAGATTATGTGCCAGGCCTGAGAATACATGAAATATAAATTTTCTCTGTAATTGAGGCTATTCAATCAACTCTAAATTTGCCATCACATTCTCCGCCCCAGAAAGCACACCCTCAACATGTGTAAAAGAAACCTAAACTTTAAAGAAGTCCAAAGGAAAAATGAATATGGCACTTACTTAAAAAGAAACTTAAAGCCTACGTCAAGCTAGGCCGGTGTTGCTCAGTGGGTTGTGCGCTGTCCTATGCACTAAGAGGTTTCTGGCTCTACTCCTGGTCAGGGAACATGTCCAATTGAAGTTGCAGGATCCATACCCAATAGGGCACATGCAGGAGGCAGCTGATTGATGTTTCTATCTCTCTCTCCCTCTTCCTTCCTCTCTCTCTAAAATATCAATAAAAGCATATTTTTAAAAAGCCTACTTCAAAAGAATAATAAGTTAGAAAGGAAATTTGCCCAATGAAAGATTACTCTTTCCTCCCAAAAAGCACTGAAAAATACCTCCTGGCTTACATCAAATATGTTCACAAGGAATTAGAAGGAATTAAGAGTGAAGTAGAGTACCCAAGTAAGAAAAGCTTATATTGACTGTTTTTTGTATAACGCAATGAGCAACCTAAGATTATTGTGATTTTGGTCCTTTTTGGTCTTCCCTGGTAGGCGAAAGCAATATCCCGCCTCTGTTCACTGCTGCGCTTGGTCAAAACGTTGACATGGTGACCTCATCCACCCCTTTGGTCTTGATGGCCCTTTCAATGTGCAAAGCGTCCCGGTGGGCATCAAAGTTGGGGCAAGCTCTGACGGACCCATACACACGTACGGGTGTGGAGCGATCGCCCTCCAAGCCCAGCTTGCACAGAATTTCGAGAACAGGAGACATTTTACAAGAAGCTGGGCCGGGCGCCAAAAGCTGAGTGTCCCCAAATGCGGAGCAGGAAATACTCTTTTAAAAACTGAGTGCCCTGATCCGTGTGGCTCAGTTGGTTGGAGCATCGGCCTATACAGCAAAATGTGGTGGGTTCGATTCCCAGTCAGGCCACATGCCCAGGTTGCAGGTTCAATGCCTGGTCAGCGCATGTGCAGGAGACAACCAACCGATGTTTCTTTCTCATATTGATGTTTCTCTCTCTCTCCGTTTCTCTCTCTCTTTCTCCCACTTCCTCTCTCTAAAGTCAATAATAATTTTTTAAAAACTGAGTAAGAACAAGTTTAATATTTATTCTTCAGGAAAATACACAGAATCCAACAATAAATTTTGGTTAATCTTCAGAATGATGTCAACAGAGTATGTAAACCAACTGAGTTTGGCACATCATACTGGACGCATTTTTTTTTTTCATAGTATATATTCAAGGCCACCTTATAGAATTAATGTCCATTACTCAAAGGACAAAACAATATGACCAAATGTGTAGGTGTTTAGCTATTCTTCAGCATAAGACATTTTACAAAAATAGAGAATGAATATCCATGCACACTCACTAAACCCATTGAGTACTTTAGGTCAAGAAGTACATAAATAATTTATATTTTCCACTGAAGTAGTTTGCAATGTTATCCAATTTACAGATCACATACCATCACACATAAATGTTTGGAATCTCATTAAAACATACTATGACTCTACTGATATATCAGCCAGATTCTGAATTCTAGAAAATCTCTCCAATTTTGAACTATAAAAACAGACATTAATATTATAAGGAAAGCTTTAGTGATATATCTGCTCACCTGCTTCTCTTGGCCCATGAGTTTATACTGTTTACAGGGCCTTTCTACCAATAAGATAAAATAAAATAGAACCTCTCAAGGGATTTTTTCTCTAGAGCCTAGTGTGGTTTAAATTTCATGTATAGCTTCTAAGCACAGTGTGAAAAAAAAAAATGCATTTTGGAACAACAACAACAAAAAAAAACCCTTAGAAATAATTCAATTCAAGGATGTCATTTTAAAGATGAATAAATTCAGCACCGGACAACTCTCCAGCAGAAATTCTTAGAAACACTGTGATCTTACTTTCTATGTGCCATTAATAAACGGGTTTGCAACTCATGGGATCTTGTCACTTGGTATCATAAAATTTACATCATCTTGGATATTCTCTAGACATTCTAGTTCCTCAGAGATTAATGTTCTGGCTCTAGTGACCATCTTGTTTTATGATATACTACAGGGATATGCTGTATTCCACTGTCCTTATGTTAATCAGGGCAAAACTGAAATTCTAAAAAAAAAAAAAAAAAAGGTGTCAGGTAATAGACAGAATACTCCAAAGAGCCTCAGTCATATGTCTGGGAGACATTTGGTTTCTTACCAAAAACAGCCTAGGACTCTAATTGTAGCTATTTTCTTTTGAGAAATGGATAGTAAATGACAAGATGATACCTAATCCTCATAACACAAAGTCATGAAATTTATTGATCCACCTCAAAACTGCTGCAGTTTCCATATATCAGGGCTTTCAAGTAGTAGCGCTCTCTCTGTATATCATGCACATTAAGGTTTTATTAAAAATTCAATGAAATATTTATATCTCAGTTATAAATCCCTGATGGGTAGATGAATGCAATCAAGACATAGTGATTTTCCAATGTGAGTTTATACATAGAACATTTTGTCATGGCAATGAATGTCCTTTAGTGCTAGAAAGAAAACAGTTGTTAAGTGCCCTACTTGTTACATGGGAATGACTATTTGACCACTGTTTTAATTCTTCTCCTACTTCACCTCTGTCCTAGCCCCATTCCTGTCTGAAGGCTAAAACTGATTTACAAGAAAATTCCCATAGGGACTATTTTAAGTCTCCCTGGGAAATTTTGAAAAAATTTTAAATTTCCCCAGGTGATTCAGAAATAATTTTATAATAATGCATAATAAATTTTATGCAGATTTTAAAGCTATAATTCTTTCTATTAAAATTCCCAAGATAACATTTCTTACAGTAATTCCATTGTGTAAGTACAAAGGCAATTGTCAGTAATTCCAAATGATGTCGATATTTGAAGACAAAAATATCTGTCTGTCCTGAGTTCCACCAGCAGGGCTCCCATCATGCTCTTCTCAGGGGCAGCATTCACAGACAGCAGAAAGTGATGGGAACGGGGACACTGACACTCAGGCCAAGGGGCTCTCATCCTGAAAGTCACATCTGGATGATTCAGTTATATGTTCAGTTATTTATTTAAATGACTATAGCTTTCTAGAAAGTATGTTCAGAATTTAAGAGTTGTTTGTGTTTGCCTTGAATATCAATAAAATCTTGAATAAAACTGATTTCCAAACCAATGATCTCTTTTATAATACAGTTTCATTTTTCAAGTGCATTTCAGTAAACATTTTAAAAATATTTTGCAAAGCATTCACCATATTCCTGTATTATTAACCTGCCTTTCTACTTTTATAAGGTAGAAACTTATAAAGAAGAATTAAGTGCCATATTAATTGTTTCTTCAGACTTCTTTAAAGTTTAGGTTTATTTTACACATGATGAGGATGTACTCTCTGGAGGTAGAGAATAATGAGGAGAGAGCTAATCCTATAGAATAAAAAAGTAATATGCAATTAGACTGAACGGCAGAACAACAGAACCAATCAAAGCATAATATGCTAATGATGTGCTAAGGCTGTTAAACTGCTCTCTATTATGTGCACTGACCACGAGGGGGCAGACGCTCTGACCCATTGGTTAGCTTGCTGCTGGGATACTGTCCTGAGCGAGACAGGCCAGACATGCCCTGGACCCCTTCCAAGGTCCCTCCCCAGTCGGGGTGCACCGGTGGGGTCCCTCAGCCTGACCTGCATCCTCTCGCAATCTGGGACCCCTCAGGGGATGTCAGAGTGCCAGTTCCAGCCCAATCCAGCAGGCCACTCCCCTTGGGAGGATGCCAGATACAGGGCTCATGGCTGGTGAGCACTGCTGCAGCAGCACAAGCCTCTCTGGGGACTGATTGGGCTCAAGCCCGCTGCAGGCATAGTGGGGCCAGGATGAGTGGGAGCGACAGGTAGGAGCTGCAGGCAGCATTGGACTGTGGGGTTTTGGCCTGATCCCTGCAGGCCACCCAGAGAGAGACCCCACCCATGCACGAATTTGTGCATTGGGCCTCTAATATCATATAACTGTCATCAGTATAGATACGCATAGTAAGCACATTTGAAGTGGGGTGTGTTCAACATCCTGGGAAAGAAAAATCAAATAAGATCATTTTGAAATCACAGTTTTAAAAAATCAACTTCTAGGGGAAGAAATAGGGGAGGATAAGGGCAAAATAGAAAAGAAATATTTTATTGAGATATTAAAGCTCACCCCTCTCAATAGTTTTACCATCTTTTATTCTTTAAACTGCAAAAAATTGAAATCTGTTAGAAGCACGGCCAAATGTTGTGCATCAGCCTGCACCCATTACAACAATGTCCTAGCAGAACAGCAAAGGCCTGATGTTTTTTTTTTTTTTCAAGAGTCACGCTTACCCTCCATAAATGTTGATGTAACCGTCCTTCCCTGTACTTCTCCTGCCAGGGTCCAACCCCAGCAGGTCCAGGGGTTCCCAAAGGCGTAGACGGAGTCGGCGAAGAAGGAAGGACACGGAGACAGTGTTCAGTTGATCAGCAGCCTAGCCAGGATCTCCAGCCAGGATCTCCAGCCAAGTTCTGGTCTGGATCTCCAGAGAGGTTCTGCTTAGGATCTCCAGCCAGGTTCTGTGTCCATGTTCTCTTGCTAGGTTCTCCAGCCAGGTTCTCCAGGTTCTCCAGCAGGTTCAGTCACCAGGTTCTAGTCAGGTTCTCTTGCCATGTTCTATCCAGGTTCTGTAGCCAGGTTCTGTCTCTAGGTTCTGTGGCCAGTTTCTGTCCAGGATCTTTTGCCATGTTCTCTCCAGCGAAGTTCTTCTGTCTCTAGAGAATGTTCTGTGTAGGTTCTGTCTCTCTTGGTTCTGTCTTCTAAGTTCTGTGTCTTGCTGTCTTGTTACATCTGTATTTATACCAGTTGATTCAATCCTATCAATCTCTATTACAAAGGTTAGGGTGTTTCTTATCTCCATTCCAGGGAGTAAAGATTATGTAGCTTAAGCATGATTGTTCGTAGTTAAAGTGATTAATTACCCACCTGGCACTTAGTTGAGGGGTTTTATTCCCTCCCTAACTTCAGGGGAAAATCCCTACCTGGGGAAACAACCTTTCTCAGAGAGGAGACCTTGGTTAAAACACATAGTGCCAAGAAGGTGAGCAAACATATTAAGAACAGTATGCCATATATGCCAGGTCCCTTGAAACAGCAAGGATGGACCGGCTCCCGGCATTTTCCCATTTCCCCTTCAACCTGAATTATAAATTAAACTGATTTCATCTCAAGTCTCGCCTTTCTAAGCAGTCTTCTCACAGATTAATTCTAGACACAACTGACTACTAGCTGAGACCTTGAAATAAAATGAGAGCAGTGAGTGAAATGTATAGGGACACTAGATTTTGCATTTATCTTTGCTTTTCTCTTTTTATCTAAAAAAAGAGAATTCTCAAACTTGCTTTATCCAATGCCAGAATTGAACAAGTACTAGAATTTCTCTGAAACCACAATATCACAATTTCTAGAATAACTCAGATGAGCCTTTCTTAAATCTGATTATTTTTGACGCATTTATTATTTTATGGTTGCATTGCTAGATATCTCTATTACTCTAATAATTATCTCAAGTCTAGCAGAATCTTTTAATCTAAAGAAATCATAGTTGCTGTCTCATGGATGATTTTGTGGAGGTCAGTACAAGGAAAGTATATTTGCTGGAAGTATGCTTGATTGTCATTTGTTTGCTTAAAGGATAATGAAGCTTTAGAATATAAAAGCAATCCCTGCCTTCATTTCTCAGCATTGGCTGCTGGCTGAAAATTGGTGGGAAACTTGGCTGTTAGGGCAGCCTGTATTTTCCTGGACAATTTCCAAATTTTAGATGAGTTGTTATTAAAAGTAAAATCTGCCTGGTTTTCATAGACATATAGGTTCTGATTATACACTTAGGACAACAATTATATGACCTTTCTGAATATCTTGGCTACTTTTCAAATTAGGTACAAGCTAAATAAAATAACTGTTTTTTTCTGGAAGTTTCTGTTATCTAATATGTATCATAAAAACATATACATGTTTAAATGTAAATGAAGAAAAAACATTAAACTCATGACAGTCGGCAGTATTAGCTAGGTAAAGGAAACTAGCTTTCCATAAATTAAAACATTTTTCTGTGTTCTATGTATTTTTTATGCCTTCACTCTATATTTTCAAACACCTTAACATGCTAATTCTAAAGCACAGTGATAGACTTTGCAAAGATGTGAGAAATACAATGCCTGGCCTCAAGTCTTCACATTTTGTTAAAAGGTAACATGGATTATAAAAAAAAAAAAAATGTTGTAGGATGCAATTTATACCACCCACACAGTAAAAAACAAACAAAACAAAAACTATTATTCAAGGAGGAACAATGATGTTCAGCTAGGAGAGCTAGGCTCATCAAGGCATGTTTTGTGACTGAGCCTTAAAGAACACAAAGACTTATAATAGGGAGAAATCTCAGTGGGTAGCATTCCAGGTAAAGAAAGGAGCAGGAACAAAGGTTAAAAAAAAAAAAAAAAAAGCAAGGGATGCACATAAAATAGTGAGCAGTCAGTTCAAACTCCAAAGCCTGACCTATGACATTGTTCAGGTTAGCTATTTGCCGTGTCCTATGTAACAAGTTACCCGAAACTCAGTAGCTGAACACACAAATCATTTCATTGTCTATGAAGGTTCTGTGGGTCAGGAATTGGGGAAGGGCTTAGCTTGCAGGGCAGACAGTAGCTGGAGTTGCAGTCAGACCGTAGCTGGAGCTGGAAAGCTGTGGGGCTGAAGCAGCTGAGAGCTGACTGAGCATCTGCTTCTCCTTACGCAGTGTCAGGGCCTCTCCACGTAGTCCCTCTGTGTGGGCCAGAGTGGGCTTCCTCACAGCATGGGGGTCCCTGCGCAGTCAGATGGCTGACAGTGTGGCTGAAGGCTCCACGAGCAATCACGCCAGGAGACTGGGTGGAAGTTGGTTCAGCTTTTATAATGTAGTTTGGGAAGGCCCACAGAAACCCTGCATGTTGCACGTGCCACATCCCATTATTCACAAGCAGATCACAACCCTTCCTAAATTGGAAGGGAGAGGAATTAGAGGCCCTTTTATGCTGGAGGAGTGGCAAGGCCCTGAAGACCATGTGAAACAGGAAATAGTGTTATTGTCGTAGGAAAATACAAACTGCCACAGACATTGTTCATGACCCAATCCCAGCTCATCATTTCCAGGTGTAATTCTCTCCATTGCTTCCTGTACAGCCACGTATCTTCCGTCACAGGGAACTGTTTGGAATTATAAGATATTACTATGCTTTTGCATATCTCCCTGACATGGAGACTGGTTTCTCTGCATGAATTGCCCTTTCCCCTTGTGTCTAACCAGCAACACTCTACCCAGCTTCACATCTGGGCTGTCCTACATGGCAGCCTACCCTGACTCTTGCAGAAGGTCTGTGGCAGCAGTTCTCAACCTGTGGGTCGCAAACAATGAAAATACATCCTACATATCAGATATTTACATTACGATTCATAACAGTAGCAAAATTACAGTTATGAAGTAGCAACGAAAATAATTTTATGGTTGGAGGTCACCACAACATGAGGAACTGTATTAAAGGGTCGTGGCATTAGGAAGGTTGATAACCGGGCTCCCCTATGGCCCAGAGGAGTTAATTTTTTAACTTTTAAAACTTATTGTGGTATAATATAGATAACATAAAATTTACTATTTTAACCATTGAGTGTACAATTCAGTGGCATTAAGTACATTCACATTATTTATTGTGCAACCATCACCACCATTAACCTTCAGAACTTTTTCATCCCAAACAGAAACTTGGTATCCATTAAACAACCTCCTTCCGTCCACCCATAACCACCGCCCCTGGTAGCCACTATTTTACTTCCCATCTCTATGAATTTGACTATTCTAGGTATTTCATAAGTGTAATCTGGCTTTTTTCAGTTAGCATAATGTTTTCAGGGTTCATCTATATTGCAGCATGTGACAATATTTTGTTCTTTTCAGGCTGAATAATATTTCATTGAAAGTATATATTGCATTTTATTTATCCATTTATGCATTGATGTACATTTGGGTTGTTTCCACCTTTTGCCTGTTGTGAATAATATTGCTGTGAACATTGGTGTACTCCAGAGATGTTCCACATTATTCCTCTGAGGAAATTTATCACACTGTATTGTAAGCATTTTCTTACATGCCTGTTGAGCATTGTTTAAACCATCCCAAACACCTTATATATTAAGTTTACATACTTTGAATTATTAATTTCTACATCTCTGTAACCTACAACACAATAGGTGTTCAATAAATATTCTAGATTAAACAGTAAACAATTGAGAGAGTGTACATAGCATAAGACTCGCCTGTGAATTTCAATCCTTTTTTGCCAAAGGCTTTCTCACTTATTTTTATCTAAATTTAAAATCTTCATTTTGTAGAGAGATCAGAATCTATTAGATGCTATAATAAACACAGCTAAACGAAGGCCTGACTTTCAGGAGCTCATATTTTTACATTGAGGTTTTAATTGCTTGATGTGGTTTTTTGGGGGGGACAGATCTTCACAGAAAGCAAGAGTAGATATTTTCCTTGATAGCTTTAAAATACAATGGCTTTCTGGAAATTAGATTATGATGCACTAAATTCTTAAGCTATATGAATGTAATTTGTCTTTTTCTTCCATAAACATAGTAATTTGTATGTTTAACTAGGTCCTTTATTAATCTTTACGCTTTAAGCATAGGTACTTACTGAATTTAAAAGTTGTAGGATAATTGAATTCCAATAGTAATAGATATACCTTATATAAAAATAAAGATGGAAATATTAGGTTCTTAAAAACTGAGGGGAAATTATTCCTGTGGTGTCTGTAAGATAATCTGTGCAACATAATGGGCCCCTGATTGATAACAACTGCCAAACACCATTTTGTAGGGTTATTAGATTCATGGAGTCCAGAGCTCAACAAATTCAACATTTTATTCATATTTAAAATACACACATAGTGAGAAAGGAAGGAGGTATGTGCTTTCTAATGGATTTGCTGAATGGGAAGGAGAAAATATCTTCAAGTGAGGTTTATGACATTATTTGTTCTTGGAATTTCTGAGCTATATTGATCAAAATATTCTGGAAAACCATTATATAGAAAATATAAAAATTAAGAGTGGTGTCACATTAAAAACTTTCATGTCCTCACTCACATTAGTTTTCAAAGCATTTCTATGTATTTTTTATTTGTTTCCACACTTGGGTTCTCAGCCTCTAGTAAACTGTTTGCCTGACAAATCAAAGACCTTTAATCAATGTATAAATTACATATATGAATGCATAAATCTCAAATATGGCTTTTAAAAATACACATTTTATTATTTACAGAAGTAAAAATATCAAAATCATTTAAATGCCCAACAATAAAGAGTAGATAAATAAATTATGATACATGCATAAGCCAAAATATTATGAAATCATTAAAATTACATTCTTGGAAATTTTTTTAACAATGTACAAAATTGTCCAAAAGGTAATAATAACTGAAAAAATAAATATAGTAGTTCTAACTTTGTTTTAAAATGCTATATACACATGCACATATATACATACAGAAATACTTTAAATATATGTTGATATATAATATTTTCCATAATTGTGTGTATGTATAAACATATTGTCAATGCATATTTCAACATGTTTTACCTGTCTAATTGCAAAATTAAAGTTTTATGTCTTGTAATAGCATTCCATGTAACCAGTTCTCAGATTTAAGAACAATGCATTGTTATCATTATTGTATCTCCCATGAGGTAAAAGGAATAGCAATGTGTTTATGTCAGAAATATAAATCCTCTAAATGAGATATTTGAGCAAGAGCATCTTTTCAATGACATTCTTAAAGTGGACAGAGCCTGGAATAAAATGGTAGGTAGGATTTCCTCTTAATGACTTGAAAAAACTTAAAGGGTATCAGTCTATGAAGGGGTAGGGGGAGCAATTTGCTATATTGAAAAGAAAACGACTTGAAATTTAAAAATAAACCAAAGTCACCTGATTTCCAGCAGACCATCAGCATAAAGTGCATCCGAATTACTGTTAAACATGTGTTTTTACAATGGAAGTTATGATGTTTCTTATTATAAGAGAATTTCTGTCAGGCTTGAATCTTTTAAATACTCTGTTTATGGGTTTCTCATTTAGGCTAATCATGAACCTAAAAATTACAACTCCTATTTTCTTATAGGAGAAATATACATAGCAATCCAGCATAAGTTATGGAATAGAGCAATGTAACAAAAGCAAATATGAAATAAACCAGTATTTTACATGACAAAACTGATGTGGTCCAAAGAAATCCTCTGGCAAGCCATATCTATAAATAAAAACAAATAAAATACAAATAATATGGCACTATGCTTTCACTGAATTGCAGACCACTCCTTTTATTATGTAAAAAGAATGTGGCCCTTGTGTTTGTGATAGTCTGATGGGCTATTGTACATGGGTTGACTTGTGCCCCTGAAAACAACTATACATCTTAGAAATCTAGGTTAAATTTATATTTACACTTATAAAGATAAATATAAAATTAAAAAGACAGACTGTAATCTTTCTAATTAAAAATGTGAATAATGAAAAATAAAACATCACTAATACTTATAAATACCTTTGAAAAGTTAGAATGGAAATAGCAATAGTAAACAAGAGTCAATAGAGGGATGAACATTTGTTGTTTAAAAGTAATGTAATTATAGAATTATTATTATTGTCCATTGTTAAAGTTTCCAATAATGCTACAGTAATTTCTTCATTACACCCATCCATTGAATAAAGATTTTTAATACTTTTTAAATAAGAAATGCTTTTTAGAGTAAAATGAAAACTTAGATGATAATTATATTCTTTATATGTATAATTTCATGATACAGACAGGCATAAACTTTGGGGGATTTATCAAAAGACCACAAAACAGGTCTCTACATTTTGATGTATAAGATTATGAAGGTACTCAGTGTTTATCTTCATATTTTTTTGTAAGCATCCACCAAAGAACTATTTTAGTGTTATTTCACATATACCTCCTGGATCATTAGAATCTACTCCCAAATTTAAGTCATTCTATAGAAAAAGTTACAAACAGATCATTGGCGGATAATGCACACAACCGTTCAATGGGCTGTACTGACAATGGCAAAGGAAATCAATACCAGCCAAAGCACAAAGTTCACAAAGAATTTAAAAAGAGCAACACTGCTAAGCTAGTCATCACCTAAGTTTTACCATTTTATATGAAAGTGTGGGGGGCGGAGTGGGGCGGGGAGCAGGGATGTTGATGAACCAGGCTCCTCAGGCTCCTAGCTTTCCACAGCATCACCACCGACAATACTGAAATACGTCAAAGTCTGTGTGAAAAATGAAAACCGGTGACAATGAAAACATTCAGCTTGAAAGATATATTACCTCTGCCCCATGTTACACTTCAGAAACAATACAAAACATGATTACTAGTCCCAGAGGGAGGAAGGCCTCTTTACAAGTGATATTACCATTTCAAAATATCTTCGTATAAAAGAAGAGCTAAATAAAGACTCTGAAACATCAGAACTTCTGAGACAGAGGCAGGCATTTCTGTGAAGAGATATACAGTATTCCTGGATAGAAGGGTGGCAGATGAGAGTGGAAAGGAGGCACATTCTGCACTGCTGGGTCATGCTGAGTTGGGAAATTATCAAGGGGGTAAAAAAAAAGATTATGAATATAGCCCTAGCTGGTTTGGCTCAATGGATAGAGCATAGATCAGCCCTCAGACTGAAGGGTATGAAGTTTGATTCCAGTCAAGGGCATATACCTCTGTTGCAGACTCGATGCCTGGGCCCCAGTCAGGGCTTGTGTGGGAGGCAACCAATTGATTGTCTCTCTCACATCCATGTTTCTCTCTCCTCCCCACCTCCCTTCCACTCTCTCTAAAAATCAGTGGGGCGGGAGGAGGGGAGAGATATCCTTGCGTGAGGATTAATAACAACAAAAGTTGTGAATATAAAGGCCTGAGATGTTTTATTACCGTGAGTAGTGTGGGGTTTATTAAGCATAAAATAGAAATCAAATGCTTGTATGTCACAGCCAGAGGAATCTGCCCCCCCCCCCTTCCAGAGGAAGTGCTTATTCAGAGCCCAAAGTGCTAAAAGTCTGTATGTCTGTTGATAATACACACAATTGACTTGGTGACTCATTTCTAAGACCTGTAGGAAGCTAAATGGGGAAAGGTAGTATTACATTTCAAGGGCCACTTTCCTTTACTTTTTTTCTCCAGGCGCCATGCATGCAGCATGAACTCACTTCTCTAAAAGTGAGTGCTTTCTTATGACCTAAGGAAAAAAAGCTCAGCTTTTTAATGGACTGTTTTAGTGTGCTCAGGCTGCCCTAACAAAATACCACAGACTGAATGGCATTCTTTTATTTTCTCGGAGTTCTGGAGGCCCTTGGACTGAAGAGTCCCAGGTTTGATTCCAGTCAAGGGCACATATCTCAGTTGCAGGCTCTGTCTCCGGTGAGAGCTACAGGGCAGCTGGGATGCTCCAGGCTGCTTTCTTGCTTTGTCCTCACATGACAGACAGTGAGGGACGGAAAAAAAGAGATTGCTTTCTAGTGTTTGTTCTCCTAAGAACCCTAATGCTAGCAGATCAAGGCTCACTCCTTAGGACCTTATTTAACCCTAATTATTCCTGAAGACCCTGTGTCCAAATGCACACACTGGGGGGGTTAAGACTTCAACACATGAATTTTGAATTTTTAGGCTTTATTAGATTAGGTTATGTAAGATATTTGCTGCAAAAGTCTTACATAACCTAACCTAGTAAAGCTAAAATAAGATGATGAAAATCATCATTGCAAAATCATTTAGACTAATTTGTTTCAAAAAAATGTTACTGCGTTAGTTTTAGTTGAGTGATTTCTGCTCTTATTCTCCCCATTACTAGATATGAAAACTTTTCCAGTTTAAGTAGTCACTATGGGAAGATCATTCATGTGCAGGCATGCAAACATGTGTGTTTTAAACTAAATTTGATTGTTATCATCCTTGTGAAGTCTTAAAAATGACAATCTATTTTTATTTTTATGTATGTCACATCCTAAACAATTTTATTTTAATCTAGAGGCCCAGTGCATGAAAATTCATGCACTGAATGGGGAGGTCCCTCAGCCCAGCCTGCCCCCTCTCACAGTCCGGGAGCCCTCAGGGGTGGGAGGCAACCCCGTGGTCAGGGGAAGGTGATGCCCCATCACACCTCTGCTGCTGCCACTTCCGGCAGTGCAAGCCTTGACCGGTCCTGGTTACCTGAGCCTTGGGCAGCCCTGAGCGTCTGGGCAGCTGCCATCCAAGGCTTGCCTGCACCTTGGGCCAGCCCTGGGCAGCTGGGGGACTGAGAGAACTGGAGGTCTCCGGAGGCAGGGGTGGGCCTGGCCTTGCTGTGCACCTGCTGCCCCGGCAGGGCTAAGCAGACTGGGCACCGCCATCTTGTGGCTGTGGGTGCTGCCCTCTTTGAGGGCGGGGCAGCCAATTGGCATATTCCCTCCTTATTGGCTGTGGGCAGTGCCATCTTTGCAATGGTGTGATGGTGAATTAGCATATTCCCTCTTTATTAGATAGGATATTTGCTGAAGAAAGAAAACCTGTGATACATTCCATAGCTAAGATACTGGCCTAACCTTTGCTTAAAGTCCTCTAGTACCCACTTTCAGCAAGATGTCCAAACAATGACCACACCCATGAAATACTTTATTGTGTCTTTTATTCATCCCAACAGGACTAAGAGAAATTATTTCTGTAAGAACTCAGTAAATACACCTTAAATTGTTTTCTAGTGTAGCACAACAGAGGGTGTGACCAGGATTATACAAAATATTTCCCCCTATATTCAAAGAGCATAGCTTAGTAAGGAAATAACCATTTAAAAATTATTGTTTTAAGAAAATTGGTGATATAAAGATGAGATATAACTACTTTTAAATTTTCAGATAGGTATCATTTTTCCTTTAAAAATATATTTTGTGTACCTAATCCTTCTTACAATTTTCCCATTTCAACTGTAAAGATAACATGCATCCAGCTAACTTTATTGTTTGCTGAAAAAATAGTTCTACTAATTTACCCACTTGGCATAGGTTACAAGGAAATGCACGTGATTTGATATGACTTTTTTTTCCCTGTCATGCCAACCACAGGCAGGTTTTGACATAGAGGCCCTTCCAGACATTTAGACAGTCTCAATGGCCCTCCTTCAGACATGCTGGTGCCACGTGGCTGTCAGAAGAGTAATGGCTGTTGTCCACACCTTCTTCCTCAGGAGACAGGCCTTTTGACAGAAAACATGGTAGGACGACAACAGGAGGGATGATTTAAGGAATGCTGTTTCATTAATTCCATCACACAGTTTTGTCTGTAGTCTACAAATTCAGCCCTTAGACTTCTACTGAGCAGTGCTGACTTAATTGTATTCAAAACACAAGCTTTACATTTACTTTTTAAAACCCTTTGGCAGTAGCTACTAAAGCTGACACTGTGCTAACTCTATGACTCTGTAAACAAGTACTAACATGTCTGTCCATAGCAGCATAGTCCCCAGTAAGCTCAAACTGGTAGTTTACAAAATGTTCTGTGGCCCTGGCAGGGTAGCTCAGTGAGTTAGAGCCTCCTTCTGATACGCCAACGTTGGGGGTTCGATCCCTTGTCAGGGCACATACAAGAACCAAACTATGAACACATACATAAATGGAACAACAAGTCAATGTCTTTCTCACTTCCTCTCTCTCTAAAATCACTTTTAAAAAATGTTCTTCATTTTTTGCCTGGCAGCAGTAGAATGGATAATTACACTGTGTCATATCCACAGAATAGAATACTGTAAAATGAGAATGAAGAATTACAAATACGTTTTTTAAATAGGAAAGAATCTCACAGGCAGAAAACAGAAGCATGAACCAAAAGTTCAAACTGTATAATCCCATTTATGTGAGATTCAAAAAATGGCAAGACAATCTATAGGGGTTAGAAGCCAGGAGAGTGGGATGAAGTTAGAGATGAAAAGGAGCATGAGGGGGGCTTCTGGGTGCTGATAATGCTTTGTGCTCAAGTTACCTTCAACTTGTGAACATTCAGTGTGCTGCAGACATATTATTTGTGCACTTTTTTACATATGTGCTATGATTCAATAAAAAGTAAAAACAAAACAATTTAAATGTACAATCTCCTCAAGGGTGAGTATGAGTAGGAGTAGTTAAGGTAGTTTGAAATGATCAAAACTCAGTTAAAGTGTGTGAACAGTGAAGTTTTTAAACATCTGGCTTATATTTTTTTATAGATGCAAATTTTTAAGATCTGAAATTTTTAGAACCAGTGATTGGGCCTCCGATATAGATGTTGCATTATATAACTAAATCATGTCTTCTCGGTTGATAGTTTTATCTGTCAGTCTTTTATCTTTTCAAGAGTACTGCAGCCACTTTCTCCATGAAATGCCTAATTTTCTCTTCTTCTTGATTTCTGCCTTATGTTTATCCACCCTCCCACTTCTGTTTCTTTCATTATAGCTTTAGATTTCAGAAATTGATTTTCTTGATTTTGGCTTCTTTAAAATTACTCTAAAATAAACTCCTAGATAGAAAACAAAATATATAGCATATGGCACACATTCAAAAAATCTAAACAAACATCAAAATCAATGCTCACCAGCTTACCCATTTGCACAATCTAGACAACAGATGCCCTCATCCATCGCTTTTATCCAATTCTATCAAATTTATATCTCTAAACCTCAACACAATGCATAAACATTCTAAAAATGAAGGTGATATAAACAATCCTCAAATTAAATTAGGAGATTATAAACAGAAGGAGCCAGTGTTGTTTGTCAAATAATTCAGGGTGAATATTTTGGCTAAGATAAGCTCCATATAAAACAATCTCAGAGGAGCCCATCTGGCTTCTCTGAGGCTCAATGATTAAGGACTAAAGTAGTGGATAGGGATGCAAGTCTTAGAACATGCTACTTGGGAAATTTTAGTTAATTCTTTTATTATGGTGCAGTGAAAGTTCATGGCAGTGCTAGATAGACAATGGAAGAGTCATTCAATAGGCCTACACGCTATTTCCTGGATACATTTTGGATGCGTTTTCTGTTTCATAGACAATAGAAACTGGACTAGGGTATGAATTTAGGTCAGTCTTTAAGTCTGAATTATTTTCCCTTTCTTTACCTCGATATTCCTACAGCCCAGCATAGTGCATAAAGCATAAAGTAGGCAACACAAGCATGCATAACTTGAAGAATGAATGGAGCCAAAGGGATTCAAGAGTGAATAATTCTCTCTGGGCCTAATGAACAGAACTGTGAATGGCCTATAAGTGTTTAGAGACATGTGGGTGTGCATTAACAGATACTCAATGAGCACTTTAATTACCGTGCTTTTGAGTCTGGCCTATATTACAATGCATTATTGTGAGGCTATAAATTATTTATATGGCTTAAACATATGCATCTGTTTTCATCCTCTCTCATTTTCCTAAGTATTAACTAGCATCTTGACAAAAAAAGAACAAAAAAACACAATTATGTGTATTTCCTCAAGATAAGGAAGAAAATATAACTCAAATGGAAAAATCAATTTGTTAAATCTATATTTTTCATGTTATAAAGTATTTTCACTTTGAGAATTACCAGGATTAATTGCCCTCATTTGTTCTCCATGTGGCAGTATCTGGGCCTTCAATAGATGTATTCCCCCTGCTCCAAATGAGTGTACAATAATTTCTTAAAGCTCCTTTTGGAAACATTCCCAGATGTAAGTAAATATGTTGAAAATAATAGAACTGAGAAAATAATGTTTTTCAAAGGGAAATTTCATAAAGGTAACTTTTAGATGGAAGCTAATTTTGTTGAATTAAAGAGGAATGTGTTACCAGGGGCCTGTGAAATACCAGCACAATGGGAAGTAGTGAATGAGTACATGGCTCATCAAGACTACAGCAGGAACTTCAAACAGTACTTTGAAGATGGAAGTGGGTATAATTCCACAAAGTTCTTAAAAATAAACACACTTGGGCCCTTTGTATGGGCCTGAGCAGCATTACCCTTAGTGAAAACATAGGTGAACTGGGATCCATCAACTTATAGCCACAATTGAAAGAAAACCAATTTTGTTAATGGATACCGGTTCCCAGAAAGATTGCATGAGATTGTAATTAACTACTTAAGAAAGACAGGCAGGATGTTAGTAACTGTGGTGGGTTCAATTCTAAAGCTGTGACAGAAGCAATAAGCAGTCAACATAGCAAATGACTCTGAGATTTTTTTAAAATTTGGGGGTAATGGTTTTCCTGAGTGCGGAAAGTCAAAGAAAAACATGAAAATAAAGTCTGCATTTGTTACAGCAAACTCTTTGTGTGTGAAGCATAAAAAAAGGGTCAAAATGTATCCAGGAAATTTCTTTTATGCATACTTATTGGCTGCTTCACTGCCTAGTGTGTGAATGTACTATGCTAAGACCAAAAAAAGCAATCTCAGTTTGAGCCACTTAGCTTCAGTTTGTTCCACAGTCATGAATTAAACACTCCTAAATACCCAATAATTGTGACAAGAGATGATGAATGAACCCATATAGGAAAACAACTAAGAGTATATGGCTATTCAGAGTTTTCCAACCATGACAGGTGTATGTGCACATAAATGTATAAACCTAGTCAGTCCCTCATCCAACATCCATCTGTTGAGCACCCACTATATAAGGTACTATGAAAAGTTGCTAAAGTTATAATGAAAAGTTGATTGACTCTGCACTCAGTGATCTCAGTATATAACACTACACGAGAACCATAGACCAGGAAATTAAATACACATTTGAATATCAAACAAAACGATGAACCTTTTTAAAGAGAAAAAAACACACATATGCATAGATTTCCATATAATTCCACAGGTAATTTTGGGGGTTCACATGTCTCTAAAGCCTACACATATACCCAGGGATTCATGCATCACAGATTTCAACTGCTGCCTGGATGGTCCTCCCATAGCTAATTAATGACTAGATTCCTCATTTCATAGCTGCCTGACAAACTCAAGAAAATTTGACTATCACATTGTACTAGTTATATTGCTGCACAAACTTTAACTGTTCTAAAATGTAACAGCTAAAAACACAAAAATTTTAATATGTCACATAGTTTCTAAGGGTCAAGAATCTTGGAGTGGCTGAACTCAGTGGTTCTGGCACAAGATCCCTCATGAGTTGCAGATAAGATGTTGGCTGGGTCAGGAATATCTGCTTCTAAGCTCACTCACATGGCTGATGGGAAGAGGGTTCAGTTTCCAGCTGACTGGTGGCTGCCATCCTCAGTTCCTCATCACATGGACTCCTTTATAAGACTTCTCAGATTTGGTGGACAGCTTCTCCCAAGAGAAGCAAAACCAAAGTGAAGAGGAAGCCATGGTAACATTTATGACCTAGCCTCAAAAATGAAATAATTTGTGTGAGTCTATTTGTCACCTACCACCAACTCTGATACAATGTGCTAGGAGATTTCACAATGATATGAATACCAGGTGGTGAGGATCATTGAGGGCCATCTTGGAAACTGACTATCACAACATGCAAACTAGAATAATGAAAACAATAGTGAGGTGATCCAGGTACTTGAAGCATTGCCTAGTTTCTGAAATTAGTTAAGAGAAAGATATTGACCAAGTCAACTATCTTTCATATGTAAAATCTTGAATATTCACAGATCTCCTCTTGCTTGAGTATTGTGTGATTAGATAAACTTTTCATTTTAATTTAGATGTCTGGTAGTTATATAGTTATTAGGAAGAAAATCTTAAGATTCAGTCAAACTCAGTGTTTATCAATGTGTTCCAAATGTATGCACTTAGAAAAACACATTAATTTTACAATATTATGAAAGTAATAATTATTGATGATATTGTTAGCCACAAATATGTTGTTTTTACTCTGAATTTTTTTATCTCACCTACCTGGTGATTATTAGTAAAATTGCAAAGAAAGAAATTGTCAACAATGTCTTTCAAAAATTTACTGTTATTGAGGTGTTTAGAATTTTGTTAGTAAAACATGACATATATATGTCATCTTCAACCACAGACAACTCCTAACACAAGCCCCACACAGTTTTCTAAAATCCATTTCATGTTGGGTATGTTGTCATCATGAAGCAATAGTTCATGAACAACTGCCTCAAGGACTTTTGAGGAGGATTGCAAGTTATTGAAGTGGAAAACCCTTTTAGGAGATCAAAATATATCCTAATATCAACCCTGAAGTCCCTTGTTGCATAGTCAAGCATGGCTGCATAAAATAGATTGAATAAAACTGGAACCATCAGATAGTCCTGCTTTCCAGGATTAGTGATGGATGGCTCTAGCCAGATGCCATCAACACTAACTTGACCAGTCATTTCATCATGAAACTTCCAAGCTGTTGGTAAACTTCTCTGACAAACCAACTTATATTGTAGCTGTCAGCGCAGATTATTTGCTGTTAGCAAACATTGTAGTAGATTAATGATTTTACAATGTTGACAGGTAAAAGGATGCAACATCCTTGTCTGTGGTAAAATGGCACCACTGAAGCTAAGAGACACCCTTGACAGTCATAATGTGAGCTATTCTTGATTTTTCAAAAATCAGTAAAATATGCTTATCATTCAATGTAAGTCAACAAATATTTAATGAGGAGACTTTAGTAGATAAAATCAGCAGGATCTTTACCCTCAGGTACCTTCCCATTTAACCTATGAAGGGAACTAGAATGTAAACATTTACAAGATTAATAAATAGTAACTACCATAATTAGTTTTCCGTATCCTATATAATAAAAGCCTAATATGCAAATTGAACAAATGGCAGAACAATGACCTGTTGCTATGACACGCACTTACCATCAGGGGGCAGACGCTCAATGCAGGAGCTGCCTCCAGCCTGCATGCCCCAGGCTAGCCAAGGCAGGTGCCAGTGGGGGCCCCCCAATTGCCCCGCCGGTCGCCGCACAGATTGGCCCTGATTGCCAGCTAGGCCTAGGGCCCTTACCCATGCACAAATTTCATGCATTGGGCCCCTAGCTCTTACAATAAAAGCCTCATAATTAAAATTTTGATAACCAGCTACAAGCTCATGCATTTATTCTCATCTCCTGTTCCTCCTTCTCTCCCTTCTCCTCCTGTTCTTCCATCTCCTTTCTCACTCCCACCCACCACTTTTTGCTCTTTTCTTTCTGGACCATATACCTTCACTACATTTCTGGAACCTGTCTCTGACCTTCTTTACCTTGTTCTTGGCTTAGAAGACTGCCCCTACATGGACCAATAGACTTACCTGCTCTCTATTTTCCACATGGGTTTGGCCAGCAGGAAGCCAAACCAGGAATGGAAAGCAGGAAATAGATTGAACTCAGGGCATTTTGAGGTCAGTTTCTTTCTTTATCCCTTTATGCCTAGCATGATAACAGCCCCAGAGCAGAGTGAGACTATGCCTTTGAACACAGTTATCTAATGTCAGCCTCCTCTTGCATCGTCCTCATTTGAGTGCTCTGTTTTCTGCAGGGAAACAGAAAATTCCAGCTTCCGCTATGAGAAATCCTTACCATTTAGTCCTCTCTTCCCCTTGTATTAGCTTTACCTCTGAGTCATTTGTCTTTGTTTAGGGCAAACCGTATCAAATTTTGGAAATAAAAGAAAACAAAGCAAACAAAAAACTAGCTCTGCAAGTAAGCATTTCCCTGAGACTCCTCATTTGACTCACTGGCTGGTGGTTCCGTGGAATTTTTGCCTCTGCCTCTGTGCTTTTGCTTTGGTGAGGACTGGCAGAAGGTACTGGCTTTGGAGTGTCAGTGAGAGGGAAGAGGCAAAGGTAAATGCAGAGAAAACAGGAGAAGTACTAGAGATGTAACTCTTCCATAAGAAATGAATTCCTGTTTCATTGGTAAAATGTCTATGCTCACACCTGGGGCAGAGGAGAAGGGTAAGTGGAGGAACAGTAAGGGGACAGTAAAATCTGTGAATGTGGCAGGAGAGGGTAGCTCTTTTCCACAGTTGAAATTGAAAAATTAGGATGTAGTTTCCTTTAATAAGACAGTTAATCATTGGATTCATTTTGGGAGAAAACTAAAAAATAATTAAAATAATTATTTAAAATAATTTATAACTTTTCTGTTTTAATTTCCTTTTTGTAGAACATTACTGCATACAGTGGGGAATATTACATCATTACAATGCTAAATGATAAATTTTTTTAAGAAGAAATATTGTTAATTTTATTAAAACTACACACACACACACACACACACACACACACAGAAGATAATGCAATTGCATATAAGGCCATTTACTCATTGTGCAAATGTCATTAGTAGTGGCCACAAAATAAAACTATATGTGCGGTTTAAATGTATGTGGAATTTCACATCTACAATGGACCCGTTTGCAGACTCTGAAACAGTCAAAACCTTTTTGTATATGTCGCAGGATCACTCTGAACTAACCAGTAATCACATTCCATTATAAAAAATAGAAACAGGCTCTTCCCATCAAAGATGCAGATGCCAATTGAACAAACCAGTACTTTATTATAGATAAAAACTTGATGCCATCATTTCTGTTATCATTTTTATTAAAACAACAAATGCCTTCAATAAAACATTCAAGTAGTAGAGTGTATTGGATTCTATATGGCCACAGATATGTTACTGCTCTCTCATGAAGAAATGTAATCTGACAGCTAAGTATGAGAATTTCTCAGTTCTCATGCACTTCCCTTTACTATTTTATGCACACTTTCCCCTCATTTTCAAAACACTGTACCAATATACAAAGAAAAATAGAAGAAAGTAAATGTTAACCAAATATCTTAAGGGCAAATTCCCCCAGCAAAGGTCAATGGCAGACATTACCAATGAAGTTTAATAAAAGGGGTGACTACATGAAAAATAAAAAAGAAAAGAAAAAATAGAGTCAAATTCCCCATTCTTTGAATCTGAGCTGGTCTTGATACTTGCTTTATCCAATAAAATACAGCAAAAGTGATTCTGGGTGAGTATCAAGCTTTGGCTTCAAGAGGGCCTGCAATTTTCTTTCTTTCTTTCTTCCCCCCCCCCCCCTTTTGGAAAACTGCTGCCTATGAACAAACCGAGAGAGAGATCACATGGAGACAGAAGCTTAGCCATCTCAACCATTTCAGCCAAGAGCCCAGACATGAGAGTGAGGTCATTCTGGACTAGCCAGTCCCTAACTAGCCCTCCAATTATAAACAGAGGAGTGAACCTAGACATGACATAGTATAATGACAAGCCATCCCAACTGAATCTTGACAAAATTGCTAACCACAGAATTGTAAGCAAATAAGTGGTTTTTGTTTGAAGTCACCAAGCTTCAGGGTGCTTTGTTATCCAGCAGTAGACAACTAATACAGATAGAGAAGCATAAGACAATAGGTAACAATTTTCCTTACACAGATTCTCCCTACCTCATTTCCCAGAAATTATCACTGTTGCCATTTTTTGTTGTTGTTGTTCATCCTTCCTTATATTTTACTAGGGGCCCGGTGCACGAAATTTTTGCACTGGGTGTTGGGGGCGGGGGGGAGAGTGTCCCTCAGCCCAGCCTGCCCCCTCTCACATACTGGGAGCCCTCAGGCATTGACCTCCATCACCCTCCGATCGCCTGATCGGCCCCTTGCCCAGGCGTGACGCCTCCGCCAGAAGTGTCAGGCTTGGACAGGGGACTCCCATCTCCCCCCGATCACTGGCTCTGGCCCCCGCCCAGGCCTGAGGCCTCTGGCCCAGGAATCATGCCTGGGCAGGGGACCCCCATCTCCCTCTGATCGCTTGCTCCACCCCCCGCCCAAGCCTGACGCCTCTGACCCAGGCTTCAGGCCTGGGCAAGGGGACCATCATATCCCCCCAATCCTCGGCTCTGCCCCCCACCCAGGCCTGATGTCTCAGCCAGAGGAGTTGACCCTCATCACCCTCCGATCACCAATCACCGGATCGGCCCCTTGACCAGGCCTGAGGCCTCCGGCAGAGGTGTCAGGCCTGGGCAGGGGACCCCCAGCTCCCCGCGGTTGCAGGCTCCGCCCCTGGCCAGGCCTAATGCCTCTGGCCTAGGCGTCCAGCCCAGGCAGCGGGGACCTGCAGTGGCAGCGTGGGGCCCCGCGATCGTGGGCTTCGCTTTAGGCCCAGGCAAGGGACCCCTAGCTCCTGGGACTGCCAGCTTCGACCGTGCCCAGCTCCCATCCCTGGCTCCACCCCTACTTCCTGCTATCACTGGCCAGGGCCGCAAAGGCGCCTGATTCTCCGATCATGGCTGGGGGGCAGGGCAAAGGCGGCCCCAGGGCTGCCTTTGCCCTGCCCCCCAGCTCTTAGCTCCCCTCTGGGTTTCCGATCACTGTCAGTAGCAGGGGGCTTCTTCCTGCTTTCCCTTTCGCCTCCCTGCATTGTGCCTACATATGCAAATTAGCCGCCATCTTGTTGGCAGTTAACTGCCAATCTTAGTTGGCAGTTAATTTGCATATAGCCCTGATTAGCCAATGAAAACGGTATCGCCGTACGCCAATTACCATTTTTCTCTTTTATTAGTGTAGATGTGCTTGGGTCACTAGGTAGAGAGAAGATGGGTGAATATATAGGTAGGGAGTTAGATAGTTACATGGATGATAGATAGATGATAGATGATAGATAGATAGCTTTCATAACTGTCACTCAATAAGATACTCTCCTTTTTTGCTTTAAGTACCAATATATCTTAGACAATTTTTCATACCAATACATAAATGAATTCCTCAATCTTTTCAATAACTATGTAATAATAATATTACTATATAATACTTTATTAACACCTCCTTATTGGTAGACAGTGAGGTGGTTTACATTTTTTTCTCCATACAAAATATTACTGCAAATAATATTACCACAGCCCTTTTTTCTTTATTTTAAACTTGTGCATATTTGAAGGGAAAGAGACTATACATATAATTTCTGGGTAGAAGATATTTACCTTTCAAACTTAAAATAAAAAGTTTACAATTGTGATTCTAAAAATTAGTACCCATTTTGTTTTATTTTCCCCTGAAATTTGTGGGTTTTCTGACTGTTGTTGACCAACTTGCATGGAGAAGCATATGCTTGCTTCCACGCTCTCTGTATTTCAAACCTCGTTGACAATTGTGGAGATGACTTTCTATGAAACCTGAGCACGACCTCCACTTTGAGAAGCTTATATGTTCACTTTTTGTGTATTTGGAACAACAGTGTACCTTGTGCAGCTGATCCATTTAAAACTGCATGTAGAGTGAATGTAATTCACCTAAGTACCCTGGAATCTGCTGATGGCCAGGGAAAAGTTCAGTGTTCTGCCAAGTCCATGCAGCCAAGAGTCAATCAGCCTGCCGTCATTTTCATTGAGTTCTAATGAGATAGTACATTATGAAAAAATAACAAAAAATGAATTAAAGGGTGTGGAAATGTGTAGGAATATCTGAGTAAAATAAATAAATGAAGACTGGGTTTAGTGGAGAACTATGAAGCTGGACACAAACAATAGTCTTAAACTTTTCTTGCGGGGGGAAAGAACCGTATTCACCTCTACACTAAAATATAGCATATAAAACAGAAAACATGGTAAAGCTTCTGAGATTTAAACTGCAGGTGTGTGGGTTCCTGCTGCTTCCCCTCCAGATGTGCTATCCATCAAAGAGCTATCCTATTAGATAAGCTGGCTCTATGAGACAGGGAGTAGTCACTTCCTTGGTTATCCAGGGATGCCTGGTATTCAGGCTAATGGGCCCTGTCAGTGGTCAGGTCTGAAATGCTCTTCACCAGACAAACTACTCCTCACAGAGTCCATGATTCACCAGGTCAGGAGCCTCAGAAGGCAGCTGCACAGGAGAGATGATTCTCTCCGTCTCGCTGCAGCTGCTCACCTCCTGTCCTGCTCCCCCCGCCCCATTCACTTCCCACAGCTGCAGAAGGGGTTCAACATAATTCTTGTCCAGGTGGATGTGTGGGCTACCTGCAGCCAGGAAGCAATACCATTATCTAGTTAAATTTATATTACCGGGACAAAAATGTAATTCCGACTATAAGGCCTTTATTTGTCTTTCAGTTGTTTGGCTACATTTTCCTGCCTCGGTACATGATCCAGGCTTGTGAGAAACCATGGCTAACTTGGTCAGTGGTAAACTATGCACATTACCAAGATATACAGGCAAAACAAATAAGTAGCAAACAATGCTACCTCTTTGATTGGATTTTGCTTAATTTGGAAAACACTAGAGTTATATCAACAAATGAAAATGTAAGTTAATCTGAAAACTGAAAGTACATATACAAGCATACCTTGTTTTATTGTGCTTCACTTTATTGTACTTCATAGATGTTGCATTTTTTACAAATTGAAGGCAATACCCTCCACCAGCAAAAAGATTATGACTCACTTTATTGCAGCGGTCTGGAACGTGAACCTGCAATATCTTAAGGTATGCCTGTAACTTCATCTTCTTTTTGACATTGTTTCATTAGAGTCAAGGGAGTAGCTAAAATAGTTCATTCTTTTTCTTCAAAACAAACATAGCCTACACTGTATCAAGGGGTCAGTTTTAAATGAAACACCAAATATGCTCATATTCATAGGTATGGGGAAATATAAGGGCCTAAGTATTTAAGTTTAGCCTTAATATCATTTTAGTGAAAAGGTTTCTTTAAAAATAATTTAAACAAAGATAGTAAGCACTTAATAAATGTAAGCAATATACTAAACAGTAGTTTACGCATATTTGTTATACCTTATTTGAAAAAACAACAATTCTATGAGTTCCATAATATTACCACCACACTAATTTAAGGAGATTCTAGTACCAAGAGATAAAGTAACATACTCAAGGTTGAAGAGCTAGTAAGTGTCAGTGGCAGAACTTAATGTATCCAATTGATTAATTTACAAATGGTGACTTGTTACAGACAAAAACCCAACATATGTAATGCTTTATAGCAATTGCAATAAACTTCCAAGTTCTTATCTAGTTTTCTCTTCAAAACCTCTTGGGTAACATTCAGAGCTGTTATCTCTGCCATTACACAAATGAATGGATGAGTTTTGGAAGACTGGCTTTCTCAAGGTTATGTAGTTAGTATATTGAGGTGTATTTGGCACCCAAATCTAGTTTTATTGAGATGATTTTTTCTAACCAATCCAATCACCATCTACAGGGCATTTGATAGAAAGTAAATTAGAGCTAAAACATTACCAAGGAGATAAAAAATCAAATCATTGTAATCAGTTGGCATATGATAAATTCTAATTCTAAATGGTGAATGAAGAAAATATATTATTAATAGGAAGTTTATTTTGTTGATTTTATTCCCAGCAACAAGAATATGCCCTAACACCTAATAGATTCTTATATACTGGTTGAGAAAGTGAATGAATAAATTAATAAATCTATATATATAAAAGCCTAAGCAAATGTTCGACCGTATGAACATTCGACCGGTTATTATGATGCGCACTGACCACCAGGGGGCAGACACTCAATGCAGGAGCTGCCCCCAGGTGGTCATTGCGCTCCCACAGCTGGAACGCCGCTTAGCTGACCGCCAGGGTCAGATGCTGGGCTCATGGCTGGTGAGCACAGCTGTGACGGCGGGAGCCTTTCCCTCAGACACTCCACCTGCACAATCCTCCCCCATCTGGACCAGGACTGGGATTAGGACCAGCATTGGGACTGACTCGGTGTGAGCCTGCAGCTGCTTCTCCCTCATGGATGCGCTGGTATCGCCCTAGGATGGGCACATAGAGACCGCAGTAGAGCAGCAGCAAGCCTACCTAGCAGCGGCAGGTGCAGTGGGGCCGGGATGAGTAGGAGCGGAGTGGTGCCAAGCCTGGCTTGGTCTCCTCCCAGGCCATCTGCCTCTTTCCAAACTACTACATCCCTCAGGACATGTTGGACTGTCGGTTTCGGCACAATTCCCTCAGGCCACACCAAGAAATCCTTTTATTGTTTGGATTATTTTTATTGTTTTTATTTAAACCACAAATAAATTACTACCAATGAATTTAAACTTTAAATATGTAAAATTTAGTCTACTTTTGTTTGAAGTTAAGGAAAAAATATTTTTGAAATAATTTAAAATTGATGTCCATATAGTATGACTTCTTGTGAGAAAGAAGTAGAATGACTCAGTACCAGATACATTAGCAGGTGTTAACAATTATACTGTCCTAAATTATCAGTAATCATTTTAAGCATTTATTTTTTTTCAAAATTAATCAATATCTTCATTCTGACTAAATCTCAAATATACATACGTGTGTGTGTGTGTGTGTGTGTGCATGTATATATATATACACAAAAGAGGCCTGGTGCATGAAATCCATGCACTCAGAGGGAGGAGGGGTCCATCAGCCTGGCCTGTGGCCACTCACGGTCCTGGAGCCCTTGGGGGATGTCCAACTGACAGCTTAGGCCACTCTTCTAAGGTGGCAGTCAGACAAACTTAGCCCTGCCATGGAGGCAGGAGAGACTCCTGCCACCACCGTTGCACTCGCCAGCCATGAGCCCAGCTTCTGGCTGAGCAGTGCTCACCTGGTGGGAGTGCACTGACCACCAGGGGGCAGCTCCAGTGTTGAGTGTTTGCCCCTGGTGGTCAGTGTGCGTCATAGCAACCAGTCGTTCCACCATTTGGTTAATTAGCATATTAGCCTTTTATTATATAGGATATATATGACAACCCAGATTCTCTCCAATTTAAAATGTAATGACTCTGCCCAAATGTTATACTTATAAAAACTTACACAGTAGTGCTCATGTGTTGACATGCTTAAAGTCACCGGATGGCTTGTTAAAACACAGATTAAGGGGCTCTATCAGTAGGTCGGGGGCAGAGCCTGGGAATCTGAAATTCTAATGCGTTTCCAGGAGATACTGCTTCTGCCCATTTTAGGACTATAATTTGTGAATCACTGCTATAATAGAAAGCACAGCATTTCCTGTAAACAGCTTTTTAAAATTAAGCATAGAAGATGCCAAATGGTTACAGGTTCATAGCTCTTCTTAACCACCATCCTTCCTTTCCACATTAAATTCTACATTTGGTTCATAGGATTTGCCCATGTACCATAGGCCATTTGTTAGTAAGAATCAATAGATTTCCTAAGCATATACATTCCAGCACAGCTTCAGGGTTTTAGATTGAATACAAAATAAATTCAGCTTAAAATGCAGGATCCAATAATTATAACAACAGTTAAAGAAGTCAAAATGCTAAATCATTATGGTTGGTTTTTCTGTCTAATTGAAAAAAATATATATATAAGTAAAAGTGAAATATTTTACCATTACCCAGAAAAGGTGCGTTAGGTATTCTAGTGCTGGTAAATCAGTTTAATGAAAGATATTAACTATTTCAATTTGCCTTTATCCACAGAGGTATTGTGTCTAAACATCGACTGCCACTGATAGCAACTGGATAGAAGTAATTAATATGGTCTTGAACATTTTACTTCATTTTTCAATGGCTTGCTTTTATTGTAGGTGCAATGATTCCTTCATATACTATAAAATCTGTGAGACATATGCTATGTGACTATTAAATATTTGGCTTGTCCAAGTCAAATATAGTCCAGATAGCCAGTATATCAAATAACACCTAAATAAGCAGCAGACATTACAATAGTCTGGTTTACTAAACAAGTCTGTGGAATAGGGGGGGAAAGGTTATGTTTCATTCAGTTTCAAATATAACCTCTGTAAGTCTAAAATTTAAAGAGCTTTTGTGGCTCATACCTTACTCCTCTCTCTCTCCTATTGTATTCCCATCATGGATTTGCATCACCACAAACTCTTTGTACTGATTATTGCATTTTATATCCACCCTCCTTTTTTATTAAAGCAATGACAACAAGAACTATTTGGGAATGTTATAAAGTTGTAACACATCTATTTAGTGACTAATGACTCAAAACTTTCCCTTTAAGAAAATTTCAACAGTTGCAATTTCATCCATTTAATCCACTGGCAAATAAGGAATAACATATCTATCTACAAAGCAATATTTTGAGAATTATGAGGTTAACACATGTGAAGTCGATGTTGCTCTCCTAAAACTGATGCAAAATACCATAGGCACTGACTAAGTATCATCCATAGGTTCTCAGAAACTGTGGTTTTAAGTACAATGACATAACATAACCATTTTACCACAGGCTAACTGATACAAACAAGAGAAGTGTCTGGGCATATTTCTGGTCACATAGACATCACCAAACTGCTAAATAAACCCCTAAAACACTTCTAATATGAAACATTGAAATATGTGTAAGCTATGCATAGAATAATGATGAATAAAACCACGTTAATGCTTTTCCAACCCACGTATTCCAGTTCAGGAACTGGGGGTGGGGAACCTTTAAAGGCATCTCAGGGTTAAAGGCAAAGAACCAACCCTGGACAGGACACCCTTCCACCACATTCTCTCTCTCTCTCTCTCTTTCTCTCTCTCTCTCTCTCTCTCTCTCTCTCTCTCTCTCTCTCTCTCACACACACACACACACACACACACACTCAGACTGGGACAGTTTAAACACACCAGTTCACATAATGTGCACATCTTTGAGATATGGGAGGACACCAGAGTATCTGAGAAAACTCACACAGACATCAGACATGAGAAGAATGTGCAAACACCATAAAGAGAGTGATCCAGGCCAAGAACCTTTTTCTTAAACAAGGTAATAATGAAATGACTCATTCAAGGACCTGCTGTAGATTATTTCAATGCACTTTATCTAATTTAGTTTCTAAAGTGTGCATTTTCTACTTTTGTAAGTTTTTTACTTTTGGACTATTGTGTTATAATTATTTCTATTACTTTTCTTCATTTGTCTTGTTTAAGTAATTTAGCATCTCAATCATTTGAGGCTTTCACTGATTTCTTTAATTTCATAACTCCCCTAATTTACTAATGAGCTTATTTTCTATCTCTATTTTTACTGATATGATTATAAAACCTCATCTTTTCTCCTCAATACCATTTTGCTTTTCACATCTTACACTCCTTTTTTTCCTTAATAACTTTCTGCATCCTATTATGTTTCCTGCAATCCTTATTCAGTGAGATATCTTTTTTTCTTGGTTTATACCCCACTTCTTTGATGACAAATCTTAAAACTCTGTGTGTGTGTATGCGTGCACATAGTCCTTAGGAAGGGGACATTTTAAACTAACTCAATTCACATGATATTACTATTAACACCATAGTCTCACCTTCTATCTCAGGCTATTATTCTCTAACTATCATATATAGCTATGCATGTTACTATTCTTTAGTATACCATATTATTCATTGTGGGTTTGCTCATACATTCCTTGATATTCCATAACCTTATGCGTTAAATATTTAAATGAAGTAATGACTAGACCCCCATTATTTATCCACATACTTTAAGAAAACAAGAGCCAACACTATAAAAATATTAAAGACCATAGCTTGCAAGATTAATGGAACCTTTAAAATAGTCAACTTCCTCACAGAAAGTAATTTAAACTCTAGCATATAATTTTGAAAATATAGATACTCTATGATTAGAAACAGACATAAGATAAAAAATAAATTATTTGAGATCTTTCATCTTTAAATAACCTGGCATAGGGAGTACTGGATCTAAGGTACCATTAAGATATAAGGCCATATTTAGGTCACTTCTATGGGAGAGGTCTCAATCCACAGTGTTATAAGCAGGGTTATAATGAAATGACTTATTGAGGGACCATCACATGTAGACCACAGGAATGCCCCTCCCTACTCATGAACAGAAAACACATGACCAAAGAACTGCCAAATCATAGGTTACCTAATTATCTATCTATCTATCTATCTATCTATCTATCATCTATCTATCATCTATCTATCTATCTATCTATCTATCTATCTATCTATCTACCTACCTATCTATCTATCTACCTATCTATCATCTATATAAACTAAAACAATGAAATATTGAAAGAGTACTCATTGGTTTTCAATGGGTAAGGGTGTGTGATATACCTTCTGTGAAAGACAGTTCTCAGGGCAAGCGTGAAATAAGCTTTAAAATATCTTGCAAGTGTGTCAGAGAGGAAAGCGAGAAATCTTCAGAAACACACTTTGGAAACTTACTAAGAAGCAGTAATGGTGAGACACTAGAGTAGATTTTCATGAATTCTTGCTGCTGAAATTGCTGGAATTATCTTAGACCTAGGATTTTTATCTACTTCTGGTACCTCTAAGGCCACATACCAATATATTTTGCAAGATAAGATTGTAATTAGCTTCTCATTTACCTCTATAATAAATGATCACCAACTTGGGCTATCTTGAGTGAGTTTCTTTTCCTTATTGCCAGTGGAAGCCCAGCAAAAGTATGCATTCATAAGTACTTTTTTTTTTATCACCTGGAGTGTGCAGTGGACTGTGGTTGATGATATGGAATATATATGTATATTCAAAAATAAATTGTGCAGAATTTGTATCCTCAAGAAACTTGCCATCTAATAGAGGAAGAAAACTATAGAAATATCCTGAACTTAATATTAAAAAAATCGTAAAACTCCTGAAAAAAGGAAAGGTCAAAGGTCACAATAAAAGGTTTCTTATTTTTCTTGTGTTATATTTTGTTGATTACACTTCATATACAGGGTGGTGCAAGAGTAGGTTTACAGTTGTGAATACCAAAGCAATTTACTGTTGAATTATTATTTACTAATTATTGCATTATTTTCCATAGAAATTATAAACCTACTTTTGCCCCACCCTGTATGATAGCTAAAAGTAGTGCTTGATATTGAACACTGAACTAAGTAGAGAATAGGAAAAGTTATCAAGAAGGAAAATTTGATTTTCCTCTCATACTCAGTAGCTAAAAGTAATAGGAAACTGACTAGATAGCCTGATAGTGTGATTTTATTTTCCAGAAAATAAATATGATCACTGCCCCAATACAATTAATGGCAAACTACCTAAGTTTTACATCCTAAAAGTGTTACCTTTAAGTATTATATCATATTTTGTGAATTGTATCTCTTTAAAAAATCAGCTTTCACAAAAATCTCTTTCACAAAACTAGAAAAAAGACTTTTGCTCAACATGGCAGTTGTTCAGAGCTTGCTATCGTCTATCTGCGGGCACTGCAGGAATTATCTGAAGTCATCATAGTCATGAGCAATTATGAGTGAAGACCACTCTGATTGCACTGACAAGACAAGGAGAAGCAGGTTAAGAGAACAGCAGATGGGATTCAGATTAAAATACTAGGAAGACATTTCAACTCTAACTGAAATATGCTTTTTTGGAAAGAAAAACAACAACACCCTTTCCCCAGAAATTTCTGAGGACAACGAAGACTACAGAATAATATTTCTCAGAAACAGAAGAGGAGCTTAAGGTTTTCCATTTGAAGTAACTTCTGATTCTGATGTTAAATGTATATTTTTTATAAAAGCCACTCATACACTTGAGCAATAATAGCACTTTTTGCAGCAATAAGTTAAATATATGTGTGAGGGTGTCTATAGCTACATAGTCACAGCGACTTAACTAGCTTTTCAAAACAGCTCTACAAGTACTTCTTGAAAGCACAGTATTTGCTTTAGATGTTTACTAATCCATTCATGAGATAGTCATTGATGGCTGGTTATGTGTTATACACTGACATGGATGCTGTAAAGATGCAAAGGTAATCTGTACTGTATTATAGGAAAAGGTATCAACTAAACTTACTGCCCTGAGATGCTGTCTTTGTGCGTCACCTCTGCCAGTGGCCAAGGGACCAGTTTTATTAAAGTAGCTTGTCTTTTTCCCTCATTGTTGTTTTTAAATTATGGCCTTCAAACAAACAATCCTAATTATGGAAACAAGAGAAAAAAAACCATGTACTCTCTACTGCACAAAATCCCGTATGTTTCACAATGAGGACCCCCTACAAGCAAAACAAATTGACTCAAGCTAAGTTATAATATCCAATAACACCTTTATTTTTATACAATCAAGACTTCTTTAATTTTAGAGTCAAGCCATTGAAATGACTAATTAAAATATTATTAAATTGAGTATATAATGGAATGGTGTATAGATCTAAATGGGCTTTTAATAATCTTGAATTTTTGTTTTACTTTGCAATAAAAAGTGAAAAATGTGAATGCAATTAAGAGTCCTCACACACTGTACAGTGCAGAGTTGGGATTAGAGAGTTTATGAAAGCAATCTAGCTTTATATAAATAAAAACAATAGGGATGATGAGTTCTTTAAAAAGAATGAATCAGACAGATAATCACAATTTAGCATTCAGAAATGTGAGCCATAAAAAGAACCAAATGGATAAAATAGTCTTCCCACTGAGCATCATATTTTGTATTATCTTGTACAGAAGATGAAATTTACAGAAGAAACATTTTACCTTTAATGAACTCTAATTTTGATAATCGAGTTGCCAATTAACAGAGTAATTGCAAGGGTAGATTAATGTCACAATTCTCATTCAGTTATCTTACAGCCACTCTCTGTGCATGTAGTAAATATTCAGAGCACATTTTTTCCTTTAGCATTTCCTCAACCCAGATTTTGCCTTCGTGTAATTGACAAATTTGGAGGGCACATTTTACTGCAGGAGCCTGAGGACCCGATCCTATCATTAAAAGCACCCCAGGAAGAAAAATTCAAATGCAAATTTCAACTGACCTTTTCGGAAACAACTCATATTATTTTGCATCAGTAGCCACTAGAGATTTGTCTGGCTATATATGGATTTCCACATCTGTCAGCTATAAGTGCACTTCATCTGTCTGCTACATCAGAGAGCCAGAAATAGATGACAGTGATCAAGCCTTTGAGCTTCTCATAAATTAGCCACATCATGAGGTAAAGTTAGTTTCTCCACTGGCCTTTCATTCTAAAGGTTTATCCCTAAGAAACTTAGAGAAAAAAAAATACATCAGAAAGGCAAATGGAGTCTGACTTCTTATTTTTTGTTCTTCTTCTTCTTGGAATAGAATGCTGACCAAACAGCCTGTTTGTGCGTAGGTCCTGCTGGGAGAATGGAGCATAAATAACTCTTGTTTGCAGCTACCTAAGTCCTGCTACCGAAACACAAAGGCAGCAAGAGAGTTATAATGAACTTCACCTGGGCCCAGGTTCCCCTACCGTTCCCTGTCGCTAGCCTCCGACTGTTTCCTTTCCTGTGTACTGATTTAAGAAAATAAAATCCTACTCCCCCTTGGACAAGAGTCCAGGGAGATATGCACAGTAGCTGCTAGGGTGGAAAATGTATTGATTTATTCCCCTTATTCTCTTCCATCTCCACTCTATTAAATATCCGATCTGATGAGATAAGGAAGTACAGCTACCTGTATCAGGGAGCACACTTCTGCTTAAAATTTGGCTTAAAAGTTTGACCATTACACTTCATAAAATATTTTCTAAACTAAGGTTAAAGAAGAGTATGACATCGCTGAGCCACTCTATCATCTGGGTATTATTTTCCAGTGTGATAACGAGGAAAGGAAGAGAGGAGAGGGGAAAAAAATGTGTCAAGAAATGTCATGGTATAGAAAGTTCAAGAAAAAAATATTTTTCACTTAGCCCTATAACTAGAGTCTTCTTCCCCACTTTGAGGTGTTGTTAAAAGATGGAAGCTGTATTATTAAACACAGGAGAGAATAAAATAAGTTTAAAATCCGGATCCCTACCAGTATGTTTAGTGCTGCCTGGCAACAGGAACCTGACCCCAGTGGTCAGAATGTGTCTTATGCTGCCTGACATTTAGAGTTGCTCAGTGTTGAATATTACTTGAACAGTTACAGAGTTCCTTAGCTAGAAGTCTCATATTTTATCCTATATGTACAAGACTAAATAACTGCAGTACGTAAAGAGTTTTATCTTTACTCTTTCAAAGATGTTAAACTTATTCTTAATGACCTTGTTTTTATGGTGGGTTTAGGGAGTTTCAAGGAGAAATATAGGTATGTAGCACAAAACCAGCTCATTCGAATTCATTATATGGTTGTTAACATTGCACTTCTTGGCAAGCCAAGGGACCCTTGATGCATGCCAAATGCCATTTTCTAGGGCCAAACACTCTTAGTGTAATATCAACTCCTTCTACATTAAGGTTAATAATTAAGCAGGGCTTCCAAACTCATGCAAATGTATTTAATATGATTAATCAGAGCACGTATATGAACTATCACTCAGTACCCACTGCCCTTACAAACGTAAAATCTACATCAATAATATTTTTACCTTTTCTCTAACTATGAGACAATCTAGTATTATTTCCAGTGTTGTTAATAAAAATCTTCAAATGTCCACTTTTTATGCTAGGTGGAATTTAACTTGAGTAAAATAGAAGAAGAAAGAGGGAAAGAAAATCCATTTGATGATACCACCAATTACTTTGTGAAATACATCTATTTTTAATTCTCAAGTGATATTTCCATTAACATCACCTTTTACTTTTGAATATCTTCCCTCAGAAACAGATTTGTCTGTTCTGAGAAAGTTCAAAATATATTCTTCAGATTCTCAGGGAAGTATGTCTTCTCCTAAGAGATATTATTTAAATCCTTTATGCCCTTAATTACTCAAGGAGGCCTATTAGTATGATTTCTAACACTAAAGATTTACTTTGCTTATTTTCCACCTTTATGTTAATGGAATTGTATAGTAGGTATTCTTTTTTTTATCTATTTTCTTTGGGGAAACATTGTGTAATCAGAATTATACATGTTGCATAAAACTGTCATTCATTCACTTTCATAGCTGTTATTTATTCTCTTTTATTGTTGTGTAAATAAACCGTATGAATAATCAAAATGTCTATTTTTATTCTACTACTTATGGATTTGTGAATTATCCCATTGCCTGTTGGCCATTATTATTCATGTTGCTACAGATATCATTGTACTTACATCTAAACGCTTAGGTGTAACCCTTTTTTGTAGGATATATACAAAATGAAATGAAACTACTAAGTTGTACCACATGAATACGAACTTTAGTAGTTACTACCAAGCCTTTTCAAAAGTAGATGTGCCAATTGAAATCTCCGTAAGTTTTAGTGTATAGTTGTCCCCATCACCCCCGTCCTTGTCAATACTTAATATTGTCAGTTCTTTGATTTGAGCCATTCACATAGGTACGTACTACTATCTCATTTAGTTTTTAACAATTGTGATTTCTTCACAACTAAATTAAGATTAATTCCCTTTCATATATTTATTTTGTCAAGTGCCTGTTTGTACCTTGTATCATTTTCAACCCTTTACATATTGATCTTTGACGTTTTTACATAATTTGTACACAAACCCTAAGTCACTTGTACACTTTACAAATATCTTCTCTTGCTCCACCAGGTGCCTTTTTTACTCTGTTAACATTTCATAAAGAGATATTCTTAATTTTTATTTAGTACAACTGAACAATCATTTCCTCTAAGGTAGGTGCTTTTGTGTTCCGTGGAAGCAATCTACATTTATCCCAAGGTCATGAAAATATTGTTGTGTATTTTCTTATAGGAATGGTATTGTTTAGCTTTTAAATTTAGATCTATAATACACTAGGAGTTGATTTTATATATGATGCAAGATAGAGGCCAAGTTTCATTTTATTCCATTATGGATATTCAACAGATGCTATATTATTTATTGGAAAAACTATTCTTTTCTAATTGCTGTGCAATACAACTTTTGCTGTAAACCAAGTGGCCACATACATGTGGGTTTATTTTTTTTTATTTTTTTTAAATATATTTTATTGATTTTTTACAGAGAGGAAGGGAGAGAGACAGAGAGTCAGAAACATCGATGAGAGAGAAACACCGATCAGCTGCCTTCTGCACATCTCCTACTGGGGATGTGCCCGCAACCCAGGTACATGCCCTTGACCGGAATCGAACCTGGGACCCCTCAGTCCACAGGCCGACGCTCTATCCACTGAGCCAAACCAGTTTCGGCATATGTGGGTTTATATATAGACTGTCTATTATGTTCCATTCATAAACTTCTTAATTTTTCATCAATATCATCTCTAATTATTATAACTTTATAATGTCTTGATATTTGGTTATGTAATTCTTCCTCACCTCATCCTTCTGTCACAAGGGTCTTTCCTTTTCTTGGCTCATTTCTGGGTTTGTTTTTTTTTAATTAATTTTATATTCAGAATGTCAAGTCACACACACACACATACAATCTGCTAGTGTTTCTATTGGAATTTCATTGAATCTATAAATCTATTTACAGATAATTGAAATTATTTTTGATAAGGTTGTATAGACAGTGAACATGATATATCTTCCTATTTATTTGGGTCTTCTAAATTTTTTTAAAATATTTTATCATCCTCTTCAGAGAATGAACATGTCACTTATTAGATTTATAAATTTTGGTATTATTAAAAATGGCAACATTTAAAATTTTATGTCCTTTGTTATAGTGGAGTAGAATAAATATTGATGTATTTATCTTGAATCCAGGAATCTTCCTAAACTCACACATTAGCTTAATCTATAAATTAGTTTGGATTTGCTACTTACACACACACCATCAACAGATACTAAATATATTATTTTTTTCCAAGTTACACACTTTTTTCCCTAGTTTCATTGCACTGGGAGAACAGTGGTCCTCAACTGAAGGTAACTACCCCCACCCTACACCCAGGGGACACTGATAATGCCTAAGAACATTTTGGGGTGACAAGGTGATACTGGCATCCAGAGAGTAGAGATGAGGGATAATACTAAACATCCTACTAAGTACAGTACACTCCCCCCCACACAGCAAAGATGTATCTGCCTACAAATACTCATGAAGTTGCAAAACACTGAGTGTGAACCTATATGTAATATTGAAATAAAGTTGATAAAAAAGCAAAAGTCCTTGTTTTAGTCCTATCTCAAAGGGAAAAAATTCAATATTTCACCATTAAATAGGACATTTGCATTGTTTATGTAGATAACATTTATAAGATTTTTAAAAAATCACTTCTATTTCTAGTTTGCTAAGTTATCCTTAATGGATATAAATATTTATCAAATGCTTTTTATGCACATATGCTGATAATCATATGATTTTCCTTCTTTATACTATTAATGTAGTGAATTAAACTAATTTTTCAACTGTTGAACTAGTCTTACATTCCTAGAATAATAATTCATCTCTGAGCCACTGGGCCTTCCCCCCCCACACACACTTTTGGGAAGTTTTTAACAATAGATGCAATTTGTTTAATATTACATATTAAAATATAAAATACATAGTCAGTATACTTTCGATTTTTCTAAAGTTAATTTTAGTCAACTGTATTGTTTTAGCAACTTAACCTTATAATCTATATTTGAAAATCTATATGGGAAATTGAATTCACCATCATTGAGTTGTTTATAACTTTATGATCTCTTTAATGTACATAAGATTTGTCAGAATTCCTTTTTCACCACTTATAAGGATTATCTGTACTTTTAATTGCTTTAATTAGGAAACAAAATGAGTGAATAAAGAAATATTAAAACAGAAAATTTAACATTGTTAAGGATAATAAAGAAATCTAGAAAAACCATTTATGTTAGAAGAGCTCTGTGTTAAGTAGAAAGAATTTAGACTTTTGAACCTCAATACATATTACATTATTTTAATTTAAATAGTAAAAATTCACCACACCAAAAAAAAACAAAAACAAACAAACAAACAAAAAAAAAACAAGGAAAAAGTATACAACCTTATGCCATAATTCAAAAAGTATAAACCAAAGTAAAAAACCAAAATCTTAGTAGCTGAGGTTGAGTGGAGTGCTGCAGGTGTTTGCGTGTAAGAGATGCACGAATGATAAAGCACAGGAAAATCCCAGCACACTTCTATTTATCCTCCCTTTCCCACCTGCCTTGGCCCTACAAAGCTACAGAAAGTGGATTTAAAGCTATATCTGTCCCCAAAACAATGAATTAATACTTTTCTGATGTGATGGATGTAAAAAATAAATTCACAAATATCTCTATGACAAATAAAGCAATTAGCATATCTGCTCATTAATTAAAACAAAGAATTGCAAAAAACATGGCACTGAAACTCTGTAAACATATGATACGGTACATAAATATTTTATAAAGTATAATACAAATAAGCTTAGATAATCTTCATGCTAAAGCTGTCTAATAAAAATATGGATTCAATGAAGCAGGGAGATAACAAAACAACAAATTTTGATGAAAAATTAGAATGAAACATTGTCATTATAAAATGAATTAGTCCATCTGGTGTGGTTCAGTGGTTGAGCATCAACCTATGAACCAGGAGGTCATGGTTTGATTCCTGATCAGGGCACATGCTTGGGTTGCAGGCTTGATCCTCAGTGTGGGGCATGCAGGAGGCAGCTGATCAATGATTCTCTCTCATCATTAATGTTTCTATCTTTCTCTTTCCCCCTATTTCTCTAAAATCAATAAAAATATATTTTTAAAAAATTAAAATAAAATTAATTAATAATTGGGTACAGCAATTATTGAGAAGGTACGGTTAAAACCAAATTATACACATAGGTAAAAGGCTTGAGGTAATAACAATCAACATAGAAAAAAATGCAATTATTTAAACAGTTACAGAGGATTGTTGAGACACATATTCGTATGTATCTTACTTATATAACTTATATCACCATTTGCATATACATACAATATATGTGTGAACAAGCGTGGAGGGACAGATACAAGGAAAAATCAACAGAAAACTTGACATTTTTAACAAAAAATATATTTAGAGGTATGATAGAGTGACATTTCCCTTAAATAAAGTATGAAATGTGCCACATTAAAAATATAAAGAATAACTTGCTTTCAAATAGAAAAGAAACAAAGCAATTAATGAGAATTTTTTTTCAAATTCAAGGATAAGGAGAATTATTTAGAGATTTAGTAGAAAGAATAAAAGATCAGCTACAAGAAGAGAAAAATAGAGTTAGCTTCAAACTTTGGCACAGCAATTTTCTATGCCAAAGAAAATTGAACAATGTCTCCGGTTCTGAGAAGACAATTTGATCCATGAGTATTATGCTTAGTCAAATTGTCATTCAAGGTATAAATCAACAGACAGACATTTTAAAGATGAAATAACTCAAGGAAATACCACCCAGGGGTCCCTATTGAGAAACCACTTGGCAAGTAAGTCAGTCGAATAAAAATATATAACCCAAGAAAGAAGAAACCATAGTTTAAACCGGGTGTGAAACTAAGATCTATTTTAAATATAGAACAAATTAAAATTAAAAAAAATGTTTACAGAACAAAATCTAGATGCGATACATTTTGAAAAATCATTATATATCTGGTTGCAGAAGGAGAGAAAAAGAAAGTATCTAAGAACTAGAAATCAATTTCTATGAGCAAGAAGTCAATTAACATTACAAAGGATACATGCAGTACAAAGAACAACAGAATGATATTAATTCATTATGTTCTTGATACATATTTTTTAACTTCACCTAAGATACATATTTTAGACAGTAATATATTTCCTTGGTAAAACACTAACTAGGTTCTTTTAGTTTCACATTTGTGTTTTTAATTCAAAAACAACAACAACCCAAATTAAGTGTAATGTGATATTTTTATTAAAATCTATATATAGCATGTTCCCCTTTTTATGCTATTAATTTGGTTTTCATGTCTGCCTGCCTATACTTCAACATGTAAGTCTGTAGAGATGTGTCTGAGAAGATGTTTGATACATATTAGGAGAGGTTATTTTTGTGGTAAGGTGGTAGTGTCTTATCACCTTAGTAAGTAAGGGTCTTACTTTTTAATGTTTTATTGTCTAATTTCAAATAATAAACATTTGACACTTTATATAAATAATACCCTTGGGGTAATATAAAAAGAAATATTTGGTTACAAAGAAAGAATGATAAAAATTTGCTAGCAATATTAAAGAATATTTTTAAACACAGAATTTTACTGTATGGCATACCATTTTATCAGATGGAAAGTTTTAATCGCATAAAGAGTAACTTATAGAGAACCAATAAGGCAGCATAAGTAAACACCTTATACTTGCCACCTCCCACAACCACATCAAAATTACAACTAAAACACGGAACAACCATCATTCAGAACCGCCTGAAAGTTGGCAAAATGGAAGTCCTACAACTAGAGGAGTAAAGAAGAAAGCACATTGAGTCTGGTAGGAGGGGTGGAGAGCAGGAACGGGCTGGTCTGACACCCACGTGTGGTGCTTCTTTAATCAGGAGCCTTCCGTGAGGAGCAAGGGGTCCCAGCTCCATAGCAGACCCCCAGCCCAGGGTTCCAGAGCTGGGAAGAGAAGTCCCTGTAACTTTGAGCTGTAAAAACCCGCGGGGATAAAAATGAAAGCATAATTATAAAGAAAATTTCTAGTTTAAAGTTCAAAATTCCCTTAGTATGATTTTTGTCCTTCGAAAGAAAAAGTCCTCTGCTTCAGGTCAAAACTGCTATCCTTGCAGCTACTTGCATTGTAAATTGCTAGCATCGTACCAAATGTTCCAAAAGGAACACTGTAAATTAACTGCTTGTTCTAGGCTCTTAGCAACATGTTCCACATTCCTGAACTAAGCATTTCATCTCATTTAGCTTATTCCAGCTTCTCTCTATACTTACTCCTAACTTCTATTCCATCAAACCCGTTGGCAGATCTGATGCCCCAGCTTGATTATCAGGGACTCCCATTCTTTCATTTCTAGATTGTCATCCTCCACTATGTCCACCCATCCCATTTGCAGGGTGTTCTTCCTCTCAAGCAAGAGCAAACCCAGTAGCAGTTCTGCACCTTGATTGTGGTGCAATCTCTTTAGTCTCAGCCAGACTCAATGTGTCCCTCAATCTAAAGTGGCTCCAGGAAAGGAAATTTTATCTCCTTCAAGTGCACACTCTTTTGCCTGACCTCAGGGCAAATTCGTAGAGCTAGGTCAGGATATACAGGCTACCTTTCTTGTTGCTAAGTGACTTGTAGAAACAGCACACACCCTAGCTGTTTCGTAGGCAGCGTTTCTTAGGGTTAAGTCACATTAAAATTTCAAATTCTCCCTTGTTAACATAAATTGGAAAAACAACAACATAGGATTTTTAAAAAGGAGTAGTTGGAAAGCATCTTTTTCTTCATGATAATACAATTTCCTGATTTTTTTTTTCTTGGAATAATCCAGCATACAGGTCTCTTGAAATAAAATGACTTGAGATGGAAAATAAACATGTTTTTATACTCATAGCCAGTTGCCAAGGACAGTGAAGAGAGTAGAAAGGTCTCACCCCATCAATGATCCTAAATATATAGACTCTAGACTGAAATTCCAATGAAATTCTTTACAGCTCATAGAAGGAGATACATTATAAAACTTTCCGAATGGGACCCCCATAAATGCAGAATTGAGATGCCACCTTTGTTCATCAGAGCACGTGGGTTTCTAGCTTTCTGGTAGTATTTGATTTTTATTTCCTCCAAAAATAGTTTATAATGTTAACAATTTAAAAAATCTATTACATGTAGACTGACTGAACTACCTATTTTGCATAGGATGATGCCAATTTAAGACTCTTGTGTCTGAAATTATTAAAGGAGTCTTCGCAAAGGTTGCTTGATATATTGTATGGTCAGCTAACAAGGCTTTGATGACTAGTACTGCATGTTCCAAAGTAACTTGCAGAAATAGTGCTCCATGAACCATATGTTTAAAAGTATAATATTTACTTATCTGAAGGCATACAATGTGTTTTTCTATTCAAAGAGCACTTTTTCAAAGAACGAAAGAAAAAAAAAAAAACTCTCAGCAGAGGCCCTGGGTATGAATATTTAGATTCCATGATTAGATTCCTTTGAAAATGTCACATTGGTTATTACCGCTGCACTGTGCAAATTGCATTCCTCTCCCTAGAGGTCATGAAACAAGAGGAACAATAGTTTATCATCCACTTCACAAATAGATGTAGGACCCAGCTAACAACCTCCTAGGGAATCTTCTCACATACTTGGTGTGGAAAGGACGGACACATGTCAAACCTTGTCACCTCTCTTGTATTTGAGTACAAAGTGTAGCAAACTAAGTCTTTGGCTTTTTCTGGGAACAAATAACTCAGTGTTGGATTAATGGAGAAACATTTAATTTCTAGTTTGCAAATCAAAACTATATCTGTAGCAAATCCTACCACAATGGTATTCAAATCATATGTTAATGGCTTGAAACATCTGCAATACTGCAACTCCTTCTAAAAACCCTGCTGGTTTGCAGCACTGATGGGAAACAGCATGTAAGCTCCAGGGAAAACTGCTCTGTGAAAAATAGAACATCCCCTCTTACCCGTTCACTCTCTCCCCACTTCATGATACCCATATTGTTCACAAAGTATTGTTAGAAAGGAAATTCCAACTCTTTCCAGAGTTTGCAAACCCATCGAGAATCTAATTAGGACAGGCCACCCTCTAAAGCAGCGGTTCTCAACCTGTGGGTCGCGACCCCTTTGGGGGTCGAACAACCCTTTCACAGGGGCTGCCTAAGACCATCGGAAAACACATATATAATTACATATTGTTTTTGTGATTCATCACTATGCTTTAATTATGTTCAATTTGTAACAATGAAAATACATCCTCCCTTTGTAATACCTTAAGCAATTAAAAAAAAAAAAAAGAAAATACATCCTGCATATCAGATATTTACATTATGATTCATAAAAGTAGCAAAATTACAGTTATGAAGTAGCAACGAAAATAATTTTATGGTTGGGGGTCACCACAACATGAGGAACTGTATTAAAGGGTTGTGGCATTAGGAAGGTTGAGAACCACTGCTCTAAAGCTATAATAATAATAATAATAATAATAATAATAATTCTAACATAAGAAAGAAAAGTCTAGAAAAATCCCAAGAATTAAACAAAAAATCTAATAATCTTTTTGTGATTGATTTATCACTGTACCAGTTATGATTTAAATTGAGTTCTTCTCTGATAGGAAATTAACTATACCTACATAGGTTGGTATGGGAAGAGAAGTCACAGTTATATAAGTATAGAGAATTGTGAACACTATGAATAGCTCATTCTACATTTATTTATTTTATATAAAAGAATAGCTTATTTATAAAACTGAAGATGAATCCATAACTGAATTGTCTATAAACAAAAGCTGACATGTTTATACATGTATAATCTAGCAATTAGAAAAATATAAAGATAAAGAAGAAGAAAAGGAAAAAAAAACAAGATGGGAAATAAGACCATAAAAAGAATCATCTGGACATTTTTAATAACGTCATGGTGCCAGGCCTACCCAAGTATTTCCAGGGAATTTAAAGAATCTGAATGAACTGCCTATGGAATGGAGATATGCCAGAGGACTGGTTTTGTGCCCTGGTTTTACAATAGCAGCAAAGGATCAGTTTTGGAAAGTTCCAAAAAGTGCCGGATTAAAGCTTATGGCACAATTCTACATAGAACTATTTCACCTGTACAAAATCAGAAAAACAAAAGTATAAATATTAAGGATGGCCTGAAGTTCTCTCTTTCATGATTCCTAAACTAACTGGAAGCCCCACAAAATAAAATTAGGTTGCTGAGCAACTTTATGCTTTTATTTCTAAGGTGCCTGTTCAGTCCACACAGAGTTGAAATTACATTTCATTTCCCACATTACCTTCCTGTGATATGGACCTGTTTCTGGGGAAGACGGTGGTGAAGAGGAGAGAGATGCAGTACTATGTCACTCCCAGAACCAAACTATCCCATGTATGTGGTTTTTAACTCGTCTATCAGTTTTCTCAGTGATAATCACAACCTGGCTATTAGCTACCTAATAAATCTCTAATATAGTTTCTTGTCATTATCTAAGACCAACTGTGTTCTTATGAGCAATCCAACTTGGCCCTTCGGGTAAAGATTTTCCATCCTCCTTTTGGCACCAGAGGTTTTACAGTATATGCTGCCTTGGCCAGTGTGGCTCACTTGGTTGAATGTTGTCTCATGCACCAAGAGGTCACCAATTTGATTCCCAGTGAGGACGCATGCCTGGGTTTCAGGCTCAATCCCTGGCAGGGGGTGTGCAGGAGGCAGCCAATCCATATTTCTCTCTCTCTCTCATCAATAAAAACATATTAAATAAATAAATAAACAACAAAGTAAATGCTAATGGCCTCCTCGTTTGCCTCATCCCAAAATCCCAGCTTCTTTATTGTGTATCATGCTTTACAGGACTTGGAAAAAGTGTTCCCCTTGATGGTTTGGTTCTGGAATTTCCAGAAAAGTCTTCCAGTCTCCTCTTTTCTTATGTTGCCGGGTTCTATTGGTCCTTCTTGTTTTTGAAGCAACTAAAGTGAGGCTCTGACAATAATGTTGGTGAACTAAATGATTAATTCAAAAAATGAAACTGTTTTAGTAAGAATCTTATCCCTTCTCCAATTTGAATAATGGTGCATTTTGGTTTCACAAATATTTTCTTTCCTAAGTACACAGATAATAAATACTAAAGCTAGAAACTCCGTTCTACAATCCTATGGTTTCAAATCCAAACATTTACATAATACTGCACCATTGCTCATTAATTTAAAAGTGATGGAACTGTTTTGATACAAACATATATATAAATTATAGATTGTTACTCATTTAGTTGATAAAGTATGCAATTGGTTCATAGTGTATTTAACTATATTCCTTCTTTTCTTTCCTTTATTTATACATCGCTTATCAAATGCATGAATAATATTTGTTCTTTTGTAAGCATATTGAAAATATAAATCTGGTAGTCTTTTGGAGTCTATAAAGTTTATGAAAAAAGCATAAAACTGAATACTAATTTCATTTACTTTTCTATCTCTTTATCTTTTAATAGGAAGTTTGATTTCTGATAAATAAGCATGAGTGAATTCTTTTATATTAAATACTAGAGGCCCAATTCACGAAAATTCATGCAAGAGTAGGCCTTTCTTCTCCTGGCTGCCGGCACCAGCTTTCCTCCGGCACCCAGGACCCAGGCTTCCCTACTCCAGCCACCGGCAGGCACACAGGACCCGGGCTGCCCTCCCTCTGGCCAGCCCCTGGCACCTGGGACCCCAGGCAGCTTCGCTCCGGCCCTGGCTTTGTCAGGAAGGACGTCAGGAATGACATCTGGAAGACATCCGGTCTATTTTGTCTAATTAACATATTACCCTTTTATTAGTATAGATACTCATTTATTACCTGCCCATAATATATTGAGCCTATCTTGTTGAACAAAGAAAATAGAGTTGGGATAGTTCACAAAGGGAGAGCATGGATGAAATGGTGGGTAGAGGGAGGGAGGAACAGTTAATGACCTCATAACCCTATTTTCCCCAAATTTGAAACTTCTTTTTTGGGCTCATTCTGATGAAGAAATAATCATCCCATTCTGTTGATTTGGCCAATGAAAAGTGAGAGGAAGTGGCATGTGACACTATCCTGCAGAAGCTTTAAGAACTACTGGTTAATCTGCTAGTCCACTCATCTATGTCTAAGATATGGGATGCTCCATTCCTCTGGGCTCTGGATTAAGGAGCTAAACTGACTCATGATGGACAAGTAGCATGAGTAAGAAATAAATGATTATTGTGAAGCCACTGAGATTTGTGGTGTCATTTATTACCACAATCTGATTTAGCTAAGCTTATTATACAGAAAGTGATACCCAAAAGTGAAATACTGCTCGAATCAGGTATCTATATATCTATATATTATACAAATATCTACATATCTATATATTAAACATATATACATATATACATATCTATATCTATCTATATTTAATATATATGCTTTTGAGTGTCAGATAGTAGGTGATGAAGAAATTATTAATGAAGGCTGGAAAGATGGTGATATGCTTGCATGGCAAAACAATTAGTAAAGCTATCATCTGCTGTAGCTTAGAAAGCAGGTGATGTATCTAATATATATTTTGGCTTTGGTTGTAGAAATAGGAAAAAAGGATATTAATAGCTTGAGTGGGTTGCATTAGACAAGGCACTACAAAATGAAATGGGTTCAGGAAAGACTTGAACGGATTGCAAACACATTGGAAAACAATTGAGAAAGTCCTGAAATTCCAGGAAATGTGGGGTAGAAGATGTAACTGGTTGCCAATTCCAAAATCTAAGATATAACCAAGAAGAACTTTGAAAAACTAGGGCTGATTAAAACTCAGTCTCCCTGAGAGTAAGGAGAGAATCAAAGCATTTTTGTAACTTAAAAAAAGAAAGGGAGGAAGGAAGGAAGGATCCATGAGCATCTAGGTACCCAACAAATCCTTTGAATTAGTTAAAATGACTCAAGTAAGAAACTGAAAGTATAGCTATCCTTAAAAAAAAAAAAAAAAAAAGTAATAGCCCTGGCCAGAACCTCAGTGGTTAGAGTGTTGGCTGAACACTGAAACGTAACAGGTTTGATTTCTGGTCAAGGTCACATACCTGAATTGCAGGTTTGGTCTTGGCCCCAGTCGAGGTGCGTATAAGAGGCAACCAATCGATGTGTCTCCCTCATGTCTCTCTCTCTCTCTCTCTCTCTCTCTCTCTCTCTCTCTCTCTCTCTCTCTCTCCTCTCTCTTCTTCCCCCTTCCTCCCTCCCACTTCTCAAAAAAGAAATAGAAATAATATCCTAGGGTGAGAATTAAAAACAACAAAAGATCAATTCAAATTGCCAGCAAAATAAATTGAGAGAGAGAGGGAAAGAGAAAGAGAAACTTGTTGTATTTAAAATGTAGGGTTTGGCTATTTATATGCAGAGCTAATTGTAACCAAATATGTAGATAAAAAGTTACCTCAAGTTCTTTTTTTTTAAAAGAGCACTGATTATTTTATTATCTCCACTGTTTTCTTTTTTTAAATTTTTTTATTGATTAAGTTATTACATATGTGTCCTTATCCCCACATTACCCCCTATCCCCCCCCCCTTCATGCCCTCACCCCCCTCTTGTCTGTGTCCATTGGTTAGGCCTATATGCTTACATGTAAGTCCTTTGGTTGATCTCTCCCTCCTAACCCCCACCCGAATAACTACCAGACTAAAACATACAGTAACTCATTACTCACAAATCGACTTTTGCATTCTCCACCTGGTACTGGCTAGAAGCAGGCTAAGAAATCTGCTCAGCCCCCACGGAAGACATATTTTCTAATTTCCCTTCAGGTGTAACCACAATGGCAAATTGAAAAGAAAGCAACTTTCAGTGAGCAAACCCCAGAGCCATGGGAACAACTGGTGGGGAGCTACTGCCAGTGAGATGAACCGAAGCCTGGCCAAAAGGGCCCCCTTCCCTCCACTCCCTTTCTTTTCTAGGTACCCACTTTAACTCAGGTTGGAGTTGAGAACTCTGGTACTCCCTCTAGAGGCCACTAAGAGTGACTGCAAGTCCTGGTTTGCCTGGGATAAACCTTTGCACCAGGTGTTCAAGCATAATTATTAATAACATCCCCTTTCACTCTGAAAAGTGCCCAGGTTTAGATGACACATTATAGAGTGCCCTATTCTGAGTTGTAGTTATCCTGCTCAAACCTTTTCACCCCCAAGTTCAAAGTAAAGAAATAAAAATTAATCCTATTACGTCCTAAAGTGCTGAACAAAAGCAGAACAATTACAGATTTGTTTTTTCCCCCTGATGAGTTAGGATGGTTATTTAATCTGGTCTATTAAAAAAATAAAACCTGTTAGACACAACTTCCTCAACTGGACAAAAAAGGAAATGAAGTCAATATTGATAGTAAATTGCAATGAGTGCCAAATTGCTCTCCATTTTTTGGACCTAAAGACCCTGAAAAGGTTCCATACAAGACAAAAAAGATATATGGGAATGTCTCTGCCTTAGAGAGACTCCCGCACTGAGTTCCACTGTGTTGCCTCGGCATAAGCAGTCTTTACAGCTAAAGCAAATGAAAATGAAATCTGAGGGGAGTGAAAAACTTGGAAAATCCCACACTGTTAGTAAATTAGGTCTTTTAAAAAAGGAACATCCTGCCAAGCTCAAATAAATCAATGTGACTCTAAGAAACAACCCTGAAAGGTAAGTGCACTTTCAGGGTTATGTCTTTGTTCTCTTTCTTTCTGAGCTACTTGACTCATGTGGTGAAGGAAATTTCTCTTGATATTTTTTTCTTTCATGATCTACACGTTACTGAGCCTGATGGACTTAACTCACCAGAGCTTTAATTACAAAGCAATGCAGTTGCTGCACAGAATGGCAACACTGTGCTACTGAACCAACTTGGGCGGGAGATGAGGCTAGAATCTTGTATTCTCTTCGCTTCATAAAGATGAGAAACTGACCAGATGCCCTAACAGCAGGGCTTCTTTCTGCTAAAAGGTAATTAAACCTTACAAACAAATGTAGTGATTTGAGATCTTATAGAACCAGAACCGTTAACATGGTCGAAAAAACACCAGCATGATCATATAGTACATAGAAGCTGAATGAGTCACTCGTAGAATTTTCAAATATTTCTCTTCCTTCTCATTATTTCTCCAAGTAAATAATTAGCTGCCCTACTCTTTCCCTTGTTCAAATGAAATAATAGCTCGAAATTAGAAAATAAAATACCTGCTAACTTATGTGAGGAAAACAGGTCCCTGAGATTCAAACTGTTCATACTTGTGTAGGATGAACAACTTCCCCAGTTTGCCTAAGGATTGTCCTGATTTTCACACTGAAAGTCCTGTGTGCCTGGAATACTTGCATACTTGTTGGGGGGGGGGGGGGGTGTGTCTTTAACTCAGAACTTTATGAAAAACATGGCTAATTTAATTGGAGTGATTTAAAACACAAAATGAAATCAAAAACATATATATTGTGATACAATTAATTTAACCATAAATATATGCATAGGTATATGTAACAATGTTTGACTATTAAATAAAGTTCTAATATCAATATCTTTTCCTTGTCGCTCACTTAAAAAACTAGAACAAGCCACTGTTGCTTAGAATGTTTTATTCATTTTTGTTCCATGAGTATCCCTTTGCTTCCTTCCAAGTTCTGCTGTCTTCCCTCTGCGTCTCACACTCCTTTCATCTCACATGGCTGTGCTTTTCTCTTTCTGTTTATGAGGCCCATTGGCTTCCTGCCTGTCTGTCTCCTCTCAAAATCTCCTGTTCTGTGACTCTGATCATACTACAGGGAAGGGATCTATGTTTTATATTTTGAGAAGCGACTAACTTCCTGATTGGCATCCAAATTGAAAACTGATTTTCCCCATTGGCCAGAATCACGGAAAGCATTGTAAGTTCTATGGAACGTGTGTGATAGCGTTAAACAGACTTTTGGCCACGACAATTTTAGATGGCTCTCTTCTTAATGGTTTCCACTCAGCATCATGTGTGACACATGTGCTAGCCCTTAAGTATATGTTATTTAAAACACCCATGTACACATATTGATTTCTTGTGTTTTCTTTTTAAATCAGCTTTTGCAATATATATTTGAGTGTTTATACACATTTTTAGTCAAATTTTATAACTTTCAAATACTTTCTGTAAAAGTAGTTTTGCCTATTTCTCTCTTAAAAAAATGACCATTTTATACACCAAAAGTCCTATGTTTTATTACTAATTGAGCACTCACAGCATTTGGGGTGGGGGGTGGGGGGTGGGGAAGGGAGGTTATGTTTTGTTTTTGTTTTTTTCTTTATCTTCAGCTGGCTTCCTCTCCACCAGACACATACTCCTCATTATCAGTACAAATTAATTATTTGGATATTCTAGAATCTATGGATATTTAAAATTTTATTTCATCATAGGTAATTTTAAATAAAGATTACATCTAACTTTCTTTTTGTTTGCTGATTTCTCATGATGAAATCAATATTTGTACCATATTATAAGATTTTAGTTGTGTTTTAAGCTGTATTTGCATAAGAAAAGTAACTTCCTGATAGTAGTTAAACCTGGAAAATAAAATACATATAAAAAAATTGAATAGTGAAATTTGGCATCAAGCATAAAGGTTTCAAAATAAATTCAGTGTTCCATGTAGCTAATATAAACCATAAAAATTTAAAAATAGCCAAATAAACATCAACAACAAAACAGTAATAAGCTCTCTACTTAAATCTATATGTAGCATCTCTATATATAAAAAGCCAGCAACCAGAACACCAGGATGACCGGAATTACTGGTCACTATGACACCCACTGTGGCTAGCCAACCGGCCAGATTGGATTGGGGGCAGGGCCAGCCCGCCAACCTCCTGCAGCCCCACCTCTTGGCTGGCTCCATTCCCTAGCCAGCGCCCTGCCCTGGATTGGCCCTCTCACCCTGATCGGGGGTGGGGCAGGCTGGCCAACCTCCCACATCCCTCCCCCCGCCAGCCTGGCCCTCATCAGCCCCCGTCGGGCCAGGCCTGCCAGAGACCCCACCCATGCACAAATTCGTGCACTGGGCCTCTAGTTATCATTATAAGAATATATTAAGGATGGGGAATAGATCGAGTCTCTTTTTCTGTGTAGTTTGGAAATATTTTGCCAAATCTAGGAAATCTTTCTTAAAACAAACAAGCAAACAAAGTTTATTGCAAATGTCCTACATACCAAATAGAGAACATCAACTTCGATCTGTATCAACCAACAATCTGTATGTCCTACCCACACACAGGCCAACATGTTCAGGTATTGTATTCCTAAGGGGTTACAGGATTGACTTGAAAAAAAGGAAAAGGGAAAAATAGGCAAAAAGACAGCAATGATCTTTTCCAGATTAATTTACCATATTGAAACCTTATGATTTCTTCTGTTTATACCTGAAGATTTCTAAAACTCCTCAAGAGAATCGTCAGAGAACATAGAGCTGGTCTGCAAATTAATGGAGCTCCCTTTGCCGCTCTAAAGGAGTTACAAGAACAGAGAAGATATCAATACAAAGTTCTAGCTAAGGAGAAAATGACCTGCAGGGCACTAATACTTTTTATTATGGCAACAAAAACATGAGATCTACCTTCTTAACAAATTTTTAAGTGTACAGTACAGTATTTTTAACTATCAGCATAATGCTATAGATCCCCTAGAACATTTTTGTCTTGCATTATTGAAATTTATACCCATTCAACAGCATCTTGTTTTAACTACTAAGACTTCATGAGGCTTTTTAAACCCTGCTACTCAAAAGGCGGTCCTCAAACCAGCAGTTTCTGCACCCCCAGAGACCTGAGGAAAAGGCAGGGCCTCAGCCCCACCCTCAGACCTGCTGAACTGGAATGCCTGGTCTGTGACCTCCATCCCCATCGGAAGGTACTTTAGAATTTAAAAACCATGGCTCTAAAATTTCTGCATTACTTTATGCCTCTCAGGCAAAAACCTTAGAGAGAGTAAACTCCTCTGTTGTGGCATAATATGATGAAATGTGTGAAAACAATGCTAATTTTTTAAATGTGTGGTTTGGGGCTACTGTTCTCATGGAGTCATTCTGAAGACGAAAGACAAATATTGCCTTTCAGAGAGGAATCTTTTTGCTTTCAGGAGACCTCTGAATTGCTGCCTCCTAAAGAGCCTGCGCGTTTGTGGAGATAATCCTGTTTCTATGGATTTACCTGCAGCGTCTTCAGCCAGTGTTCCAAAATGTACCGGTACCATCAGTACGGCCATGCAGGGCTGCTTCTTTATTTCCATTATTCTTTTTGTTGCTTTTCGCTCCGCTGCTGTATAGACTGTATGTCCTGTAATACCAAACAGTCCAGTGTGCTATTCTAAAAGCATCATTCACAACAAATAACTGCCTTGGTCCGATTTGAGAAAAACGCCATAAATGTGCTCTTTTATTCCTTCAAAGGGCTACAAGACAGGAAACACCACTGAAAGTCATTTTCTTCGGGAATCATTTATACACAGATTCAGGGAGCTATTTGGCAGAGACAGCTAGTTAGAATACGAATGTCGCTAGGCCGTCCTCTGAAGTGAGCGGGTGGAAAGCATGACAAGACAAATGCATTCTCCTCTTGACTTTGCATCAAGCTCACGTGGTTTCTCGATTCTTCGGACAGCACTTGGATTTCTGACTGTAGACAAAATAGATATAACAAAGCTGGGCATGAAATCTCAACAAAAGTATAATGTAGAACGAACTTTCTCCCCACTTATCTTTTTTCTTCTTTCCTAAATCTATTTTTAATATTCCATCTTCTAAGTGATATTGGGCAATAAAATGACAAAATTCTAAAGACTTATGGTACATTATTAGTCTCTCATATTCACCACAATTAAGCTTTATTACTAGGCATTTTGTTCATATTTTTTTAAATTAAAAAAGTAAAAGTTTCCCTAGAATCACTACTCAAAGAAGGACTCTTCATATTTTAACCATATTTTCTAAACTGAAAATTGAACATACGAGTAAGTGATGTGGTCTCTCTCTGCCTCTGTTTCATAGAGGAGGGGGAGCAGGAAAGTGGGTCGCTTCTAAGGACTGACGGTTGTGGGAAGGATCCAGGTCATGGATAATCCATTTGGACTTCTCAGAATGCGAATGTGATCGTGTATTACATTTCTCATTACCTGGGTAGGCTGAGCCTATAAGCCCAGCCCATTTTCTAATCCTTTCAGAAGGCTAAATTGCTGGGAGCTTTGCAAGGTAGCCTCATGCGCCTCATACTTCTAGCAATAGGGAATGACTTATAGTGTTGGAAAAATCAGAAACTGGCAATAATTGCATCTGTCTAGGACAAGTTTCTCTCAATGTTATAATAAACAGAAAATGTAAAATATAAGTGTCCTGGTAATCATAATAATTTAATAAGTAAAACAATTTGCATCTTTGATCCAAAATCACTAGAATAGTAATGGAGTTCAAACTGTTAGCATTTAGACATTTTATCTAATCTCTTTAAGTTACTGATGTTCACGTTTTAAGTAAAGGTAATGCAACTCCATGGCAAAAACTTCTATAAAAATATTTAGAATTAGAAAAGTGACTTCTCTCTCCCATTTCAGGTGCAACTACTCCACCTGCAACCATCATGCATTAACTTTTATCCCTTACAATGTTAAAAAAAAAAAAAAAGCGCTATATACATGTAATATCTACATTAGGAGCCTTCTTGTGTTTTTAATAAAAGAATTAAACTTTGAAGAAAAGTGAAAGGAAAAGTTGTTCTTTTTTTAAAAAAAAAAATCACGGTACAGGTAAAACCTATGGGGATTCAACAGAACTTGAAACACTACTTTTAAGTATTCTTGATCTAAATGATCTAAGGGGATTGTGAGAATTAATGAATAGTGGGTTGCAGACTAGGTCAACACAGAACTTCTCTACCCTATTACCCTGAAAAGTTTTATTGTAGAAGCACATTCTTATCTCACTGTCTGATATTTGCATTTCAGTTGGATATTTGCATTTCAAATGGTCATTTAAATATAAGATAGTTTATGGAAATCTAATAAAATTACAGAAATACAGGCATTCATTTTTCAAAATATGCCAGAATTATTTCTATTAGAGAAATTAATTTGAAATTTGAAATGTAAGTTATGCAATTTCAACATATATTGAATCCCTGTTTTGTGTAAAACACAGTATTAGGTAGGCACTAGAGCAGTGGTTCTTAACCTTCTGGCCCTTTAAATACAGTTCCTCATGTTGTGACCCAACCATAAAATTATTTTTGTTGCTACTTCATAACTGTAATGTTGCTACTGTTATGAATTATAATGTAAATATCTGATATGCAGGATGGTCTTAGGCGACCCCTATGAAAGGGTCGTTCGACCGCCAAAGGGGTCGCGACCCACAGGTTCAGAACGGCTGCGCTAGAGGGAAGGTGATAAAGTTTAAGGTCATTGCTAGTTCGTCATGTACACATCACACAATCAGCACAAAAGAGCAGGAGTTAGTTTCATTAAAATCACAATCCTATATAATAAATAGCTAATATGGTAATTAGACCAGATGGTGGACCGGCCTTCTGGAATGACCTTCCTGAACGACCAGTGGACAGGGCCTCAGGGTCATGAGGCAGCTGTATGAGGCAGCCGGGCTGTGAAGGCTGAGGCAGCTGGGGCTGGGAGGGCGGAGCCCCTTGCATGAATTTCATGAGTCAGGCCTCTAGTGAATTATATAAGCCTATAATACTAATTGTATCTCAATCACTAACTGTGAAATAAAAAGAACCAGTAGTATTGTGAGGCCACATATTTTGAACAAATAGGATGAAATTATGTAGTACACAAAGACGCAATATTTTAGATGAAAAAAGCAAGCCAATCTTGACCCTTCAATTAGTCAGCAAATTTTCTTTGTAAAGGACCAAATTGTACATATTTTTGGCTTTGTGGGTCATTCAGTTTATGTTGTAACTACTCAACATTATACGTGGAGTGCAAAAGCCACCATAGACAATAGGTAAATATTAATGAATGTAATGTGTTCTAATAAAACTGTATTTACATAGATAGGCAGTGGGGCTGGATTTGGCCCATTCGCAATAGTTAGCCAGTCCTCTCTACACAATGTTTAAATTACTTAAATCACCTCTTGAAAAGTAAATTCCTGCATGACAGTATCTGTTGGTTGTAAGATTCCTATCCCTGATAAACAAACCACCTCAAAAACTAGAACTCTGCCATGTGTGTATTTTGTGCTGAGTTGAGCATTGAAATTACTCAGTATGTATTGAACCAGGACCATTTAATGGCTTAATTTGGGAAGATAAAACACTAGAGGATATATTTCATGTGACAATTTTATATAGACTCAGGGGATAAACTAGACAAGTTGCAGCATTTTTCCCATTTCCATTTCCTATATTTTCTGTACTTTTATGACTTATTCAAGATGAATTAATGAAACAGTTTTTTACTTAGATCTCAGGTATTGAAGTTTAATGTGCTACAACCACTAGTCAGAATAAACTATTTATTTAAAATGACAAAAAAACATTGATTTTACATTTTCTTAAAAGAGATGCATTATAAACACATACATACAAAAAAATCGAACTAAAGGTACTATAACCCATTGCAAATACCAACAGGTTCCCTAAATTAAAAGATATATTTGGCATCTCTAATTTAATTCAGAGTTTACCACATAGAGTACATTTTTTTTTTTTACTTCCTAGGAAACTCTAAGATTAAAATGCTATAGCTTTTATTTGAAGATGAATAACCAGGAAGGGGGAAAGAAAACTGTATGAAATACTTTCAATAAAGAACTCCATATATATCCTATAAGTAGAGTAATAAAATTATGTTTTGCATTGCAAATGATATCCTCTGTGTTTCTTCCTAGTTTTCAAATGCTGAAAAGGCAACCTTCTCCTCTGAATCTTTAACATCTGATTAGAAAAAAGTGTAATTTTTAAGTTGACAACTGTAAAGGTTTAGTACACATAAATTTTACAAACAAATAGTACAAGCCTGTGACATATGGAGGGTGATTTATAAACAAATGAGATATATGTCTACTTAGCTTACTTCTTCTGATGCCTTATAATTTATAGACATAAGTAAATTTATAAGAGAATTAAAACCCTTCGCTGAAAGATCCCAGAGCTTTTAAAATAACTTTAAGCAAGAAATATTTTAAACTTATTCTTCTAAATAAGATATTGAATTTAACAAGTTTAGTAATGTGCATAAAAAAACTAAGAAAATATTTAGATTCTATGCCTCTACAAATGTTCATGAGTGATCTAGCCTTTGCAATTTTATATTACAACACAGTCTTGAATATTGGTCTACCTTACATTCTTAACATTCAAGGTCACATTGACGCACTTGAGATCATGCTAGGTTTCATATTGGCAGGCTCCTGGTGATTTTCCATGTTGAAACAAAGTAATAATATCTATCTCATAGACCTATTTCATACTTGCATTTACAAAACTACCATGGCCTGAGCTGATGTAGATAAAGAATATTGGTAAAAGGCAAATAAAAACAATATCTTATTTAGAATTCTTATAAAGAACTATTTTTCTGACCCTAGCCAGATAGCTCAGTTGGTTGGAGTATTGTCTCGTGCACCAAAAAGTTGAGGGTTCAATTCCCAGTCAGGTCACATAAATAGGTTTTGGGTTTGATCACAGGTTTGGGCACATATGGGAAGCCAACGATTGAAGTTTCTCCCATCCATGTTTCTCTCTTTTTCTCTCTCTAAAATTAATAAGCATATACTCAAGTGAAGATTAAAATAACAAAAAAGGTGGAAAAAAGAATTATTTTTCCAGAAGGTGTTCTGGGATAGTCTCTAATTAGAGACAGTTTGCTACATGGCTCTTTTTTTATTGATTGAATTTTCCCTCAAGTATCAGTCAACATCTCAGGGAATGCCAATTTTGAATATGATATTAACATCTTTTTTTATTAATTTAAGCTCTATAACAGTGATTTGGTTTCAAACTAGAAATAAACTGAGTAGATTATTTTGTAAATAAACCTTATTAAAATGTGTATTTATTTCTAATGTATCTTTAGTATTGACGTTAATCCTGAATAAAAAGAGTAGAATATTTTAAAGTTATAACATTTCTACATTTTTCTCATGATTTCCTTTTCCATGACATATTTGCTTCGGAGTGTCCATGTGTTATGAAACCATCCAGTGGCCAAATGAGGTGAACATACGTAGAAAAATTGAATGTGTCATGTGCTGCTGTGAACAGTTTTAGATTGAATTCTTTCAAATGGGTTCCGCAATGTCAAAATGCTCACTTTGTGATGGATGTGTATTTATCAGGCAGAATTTTGTGACTTTTAGGTTCTCCTCAGCACTACCACTTCATGAGGTAAAACATAAAGTAAATTATAGAAATTTTACAGTTAATTATATTCAACAATGTTTAGAGTTTAAATCCAAATTCCACAGTTATCTTTGATTCTTAGATACATTTCTAATTGAAGATCTGTTTCTTCAGCTGAATGAATGGAGAAGTGAGCTGGATAAATTTTGGCAATCTCTGCTACAGTCTTAAAATAGTGCTTTTAAAACTAAGTATTATCAATTCAGTTTCTGGCTATTTATTGCTTCACACAAGGCACATAGGCATGCTTCATTTTCAGGGTTTTATGATTTAATTTTCTTGCCAATGACCTCCAACTAAATCACAATGCACTTTTTATTAAGTAACTCCTAATAAAACTAATTATTCCTTAAGAAACCAATTATTCCCTATTGTATGGGGCCAGGCCATTAGTGAAATATCATAAGGGAAAAAATTAATATAAGATACAGCAAGAATAGACACCGGCTTATGTAGGCATGTATTTTGAGATATGGCAAAAACCTTTGCTTATCTAGATACTTGAATACTTAGTTTCAATTTAAATATATTATAAATAGTTCCAGACTAAAGATAATTTATTGGATAAAATAATCATTTAAATACTGACATATTATATGCAATATGGGGAAAACGATTATACATAGAATGATTTGTCCCTATTTTAAAAAATGAACTACTTCTACTCTTATCTAATAAACTTCAGCTCACATAGTATTCTTGTAGAAGTCTTGTTTTAAACTTTTTCATTTATTTGTATCTCCATTAACATTAATTGCTAACTTCAAGAACACTTTGGCAGCTTATTTTGGTTAAACTTAAGAAAACTTTCTTCCTATTTTACATATATATATATATATATATATATATATATATATAATATTTTTATTTATTTTTTAGAGAGAAAGGCAGAGAGAAGAATAGAGAGAAACATCTGCCCACAACCAAGGCATGTGCCCAACTGGGAATTGAACCAGTGAGTTCTTGGTTTCTGGGTGGACACTCAACCTCTGCGCCACACTGAGCCACTCTTCCTAGTTTATACGCATGCTTTTATTTTTATTATTATGTCCACAGCAATGGTTGGTATGCTTCTTGAAATGAATTGTCCAGAATAGATATATCACAATTATATAAAACTCATTCAGAATGGAAAACAATCATTAAAGAAAAAAAATGCATATTACAAAGCCAGAGAAAATTAGTATCCAGAGCACAAGACCAATACAAATGTTTTATTTTCAACTAGGGGCCCAGTGCACAAATTCATGCACCTTGAAAAGAACTGTGGACAGTGAGGCTGTGGTAGGCACAGGGGTGGGTCTTGGCCCATCCTCCACGCCCCTGCCCAGCCCCACTCCCGCCGCCACTCCCATACACTGACGGTGCCAGCCTGCTCATACCTGCTGCTGGCATGGAGTGACTGGGGCCTGATGGCGCTGAGTGACTGGGGCTGGTGAAAGCAGTGGGTGCGAGTGGGGCTGGTGCTGGCAGGGTGTGAGTGGTGGCTCCAGCACCCGCAGTGGGTGCGAGCGCCACATGGGACTGCAGCATGGGAGCAAAGAATTTTCAGTAACCACCAGAGACTCGCCCTCATGACAGCATCCTCACTCACCTGCTCCACCATCCCACCACAGCCGATGTCTGCCATGTACCGCACATGCTCCCTGGTGGTCCGCACACGTCAAAGCGACCAGTTGTGCAGTTGTTCGGTTGTTCAGTTGTTCTTCTGTTCGGTCTATTTGCTTATTAGGGTTTTATATTTATACTAGAGGCCTGTTGCATGAAAAGATTCGTGCAATAGGCCTGCCCTTCCCCTGGCTGCCGGCACCGGTTTTCCTCTGGCACCCGGGACCCAGGCCTTCGCTCCGGCCGGAGCTGCCTTCAAGCCTTCGCTGCTCCGGGCTGGAGCCACCTTCAGTCTTCGCTCCACTGCTTCACGCCTATGTATGCAAATTAACCGCCATCTTTGTTGGTGGTTAATTTGCATATCACTCTGATTAGCCAATGGTGAGTGTAGTGATGGTATGGTCAATTTGCATCTTTGTCTATTATTAGATGGGATATAGATAGTCATTAAATTTAGTGTGTGTTTGTACACCAGCAAGAAAGTAATTTGTTTTACAGTAGCAATGAGCAGCTTTAACTACAACTTTTCCCAATATTTTTCAAACTGGTAAATATTTTTTAAATTGGACTAAATGTGAATATGATTTAGCCAATGGGAAATATACTTATAAGAATTAAAAGAAAGCATGTGTCATATCATTGTTTCAATAGTTACCGAGATTTCAAAATTACTCTCCATCATCTCATGAGAGTATCTGTAGCTTCATGATGTAGAGCACCTATGCTATGGGGTATATTTCATATATTTTGCCAAATATTATTTCTTCAGATGTAAATTATTATATTTTAAACCCAGTTCAAAGAATATAATTTTCTTGAAATATAACATATAAAGTGTTCATCTTTTTACAATAAAATTGGGAATCATAAAATTCATTTATGAATGAATGATTAGAGAGAGGATAATCCCAATGACGCCATAATTAGAAATGACTTCCACAGTCAAGCTGGCCTGCCATCCACCCTGTGGGAGAGATGTCCTAAAGACGCATGCCAAGAGTGTGAGGGCAGCACGCTCCAAAGGAAAATTGGCAAGCATTTGATTCACTCATATTGGAACTAAAAGTGGCATCTGGAAATAACTTAGAAGTAAGTTAGCTGTGCTTTTGATATGAGAAATGCTTTAATTCAAACTGAGTTAAAGTTGAAACAATTTAAATGGACAGAGAGAATGTAGTCTTTTTGTTATTATACCACTTCCTATTGATGATGACATTGTGTTAGGCTGTAAGTTCAGAGTATAGAGGAAGTATTGTTTTAATAGAGAGTTTCCAATATGTTTACCATTTGTCACATGTAGCACATCTGCTACAGCCAAACTATGGCCAATTGATGCTCCCCACTTCATTAGGGACCAGGGCATGGGGAGGTGATGTGTGCATTGTCATGAATAGCAACAGCATTGTATCCCATGGCTTCTAATCACCAAACAGAAAATATTTTAAGGATGATTCCTCACTCTACCTTGTCCCCATAACATTCAGAACTTGAACAGATTACAAATCCTGATAGACATCCAGGGATTGGCTTATACCATATGCAATTTCCACTTTATATGTCAAATACTAGCAATTTCATGTGGCTCAAATTTTGAATGAATCATGTTAAATTCTAAATGGGATCCTCTTTTTAAGAATCACCACTCAGAGGTCATACCTGAGAACAAGCAGCGCAAGGGACAACACAGTCCAGGTTCTGAGACTGACCAGCCCTTGCTGAGAGGGTAGCCAAGCCGAGGCACTAGCACTGCCCAGCTCACCACCCTCCTGGGCAGCACAGGAGGGTCCCTGGGGAAGAGATTGATGAGCAAAATCACATTTTCAGTCCATTTAGGGTTTTTTAAAAGAGAATATTCTCTTTCCTCACATCCCTGCTGAGTAAGGGAACAGTGGTGCATCTCCTCCCACAACAGAGTCAAGTATAGAGCCCATTAACAAGGGATTGCTCATCAAATTAGGTGGTAATTATGGCAAATGTTATTTACTTTTTGTTACCTGACTAGATATCACTCAGGTGCCCAAGTCATTGCTGGAAGAGTGCTATGAACTAAATTGTGCCTCCCCCCAATATATATATATATTGATGCCTTTATCCACAATGTGATGAAATTTGGAGATGGGGTCTTTGGGAGGTGATTAAGTTTAGATGAGGTCATGAAGGTGGGGTTCTGGTGATGGCATCAATGTCCTTATAAGTAGAGATATCAAAGAGCCCCCCGCCCCCTTCCTTGTGAAAACACAGAGAAGGTGGCGTTCTGCAATCCAAGATGAGAGCTTCCAAGAGAACCTAAGGAAACCTAACCATGCCAGCAGCTGGATCTCAGACATCCAGCCTCCAGAACTGTGAGAAAATATGTTTTTGTTGCTTTACATCTATGGTATTTGTTATGGCAGCCCAAGCAGACTAATATGCAGACCTTTAAAACAGATGATGAAATGGGGGTGGGGTCAAAATAGTTCCAAAACCACCACCTCAATTTTTCAGTTCCCAAGCGTTATGGAAGATAGGTCCAATGTTTGCTCATTGTCCTTGAATTTGGGAATAATGGAAAGTGAGTAAGATTGGAAGCTACAGCCTTGCCTGGAATCATAGTCCTCTCAGGCCCCGGGTATTATGCTCCCAGGTCAGTTTCAGTCACTGCAGTGGCCAAAGGGCCACCAGTGATAGAGAAAACCCCTTGTCAAAAGCATCTACTATGTGAACACCACCCTGTTCAAGAACATTTCCATTACTCCAAAATGTCATCTGTGTCCCTTTGCAGCCAATGCCCTTCACCCCAGCACTCCCTGTCTTGGCAATCAATGATCTAGCTTCTGTCACTACAGATTAGTATTGGTTGTTCTAGAAGTTCACATAACGGAAGCACACAGTGTGTCCTCTTTTTATCACTCAGCATGATCTTGTTGTGATTCATCCGTATTGTTGGCATGCATCAGGAATTTCATAATGTAAACGACAACATAAACAGAGCCACGTTAAAATGGAGCCCAAGCTGCCATGCCACAGGAATTACCTAGCAGGTCTTATGCCTCAAAACTTTGGAATGTTAAAACAGGGCAAACTAATCTTTGAACTGGGTCTAAAGCAACCACGTGCCTTGCAAAAGAACCATTTGCAAAAGTAACAAGAAAGCAGATATGACTACTGGACTGATGACTACTGGGCTGAGAATGAAAAACACTGTTTAGAACCGACACCACTACATTACGTGATCTGCACCAATATAAATGCCTTCCTTCTAGTCATGTACTTGTTCCCCTTTCCTTTCAAATGAATACCCATTGCCTTTTCTCCTAATTGGAACATTATTTGGGCTTGAATCAATGATTCCCAAATAGCTATTGTTATTGATCTCAAATAAATGCTTGTTTGCCTCCCAAAAAAATACATATTGGAAACAAATAACAGTGATTCCAGATGATGCTAACACAGGGAAGGAGATATGGCTCAGGGTAAAAAAAGCTCCACACTAAAGCTGTTAAACACAAGTCTGGTAGGATTCAAATGTTAGATTGATTATCTTAAAGTAACAAGAATAAGTTTTATAAATAGAATTATTCTGTTCTAGTAAACAAACAAAAAATGAAAAGTTAGGGAGTTAGACTGATATAGTCATTATCAATGAAGTCGGCTGAATGGAGTGAGAGGAGGTAACCACAAACAGTTGGTGGAAATTATTGGGAAAAGTAAAATTGCTAATAGACCCACAATTTGAAGCTCTTTCTAAAGCATTTTTACTAATGTTCTGGAGTATAATAACACACTGATATTATGGGTATTTGTAGAAGCATTCAATGTTTGTCATTCTTTTAACGTGTAGTGCTCTGAATTACCATAAAATTGCTTCTCTGGAGAATTACGGCAAATGAAAACATCTTTGAATTTTTGCAACAAAAGGTACCACTGAATCTGTTTCTGTAACCAACAAGCGTTAATTGAGTAATGACTCTGAGTTATTATTTCAAAGAAGAAAAACCATGTAATCCCTGACATCAGTAAATTCAAGGTATAGTAGGAGAGGCCAGTACTCTTTCAAACAATGAATTTTAATAATTAAAGATTTATAATATACAATTTACATTTTTTCTGATTAAATACATTTTCGTTACCATCCTATTAATATTATACAAAAGAATGCACTCTTATTAAATTGTTTATACAAGCATGGCAGTGATAACACATATATTCCAGAAGAGAAATTATATTCCAGTTAATTGATTATCTTAGAAAACCATGCTTTGCACACAAATAACAAATTTTGATTTAACATCTCACTGCAAATAGTTTCTAAACGAAATTACAAGAATCATTAGGCACAGAACCCGTGATCAAGATCATACTGACTCTCACTTCTATTTGATCTATTTTCTGTCTCATTACATAGCTTGGAAATAATTGATAACAAGTAAAAATTTTTGAGTGACAATTTGTGACATTTATTTATGAAGTTTATGCGCTTAAATTAGACCAAATAATTTCCTAAATGAATTCTATTGTCTGCACATAAAACTATTTTTGTAAGTATCCCCAAATTTCCAAAGACTAGGCTTTTGAAATCACAAGCATTTGGTCAATATGTTTTACCAAATTCAGTTAACTTCATTAACACCTACCCAGACAACTGAGCAAGAGGTTATAGATGTTTTTGTTTGTTTGTTTCTCAGCTCTTCTGTATCCTATAAATCTATCAAACCAGCATATTTCACCAATACTCTCAAGCCATCCTAATGCTTCCTCTCCTATTTCCCTTCACATTCCTATTTCTTGGGTTACTGTCTACTGTAGGACCTTCTTCCTGCTCCAGTCTTTACCTGCCCCATGCCATCCTGTATAAAATGTAGTAGACCCATTACCTGTATTCAGTATGCATAGAGTAAATCTGTTGTATTTATGTTGCTTCTAAGAAAAAAGTCCATATCTTTATAATGACATCATAGGTTCTTTATTGTCATTGACAGTCTCATTCCCAGATTTTTATTAATCTCTTTACCTTATATTCTAACCACATTTACCCCTCAAATATGGCATGAATGTCTAGTCTGTATCATTCAGGATTGAATAGGATACATTGTGGTAACAAATAACACCTTAACCTCAGTGACTTAAAACAACAAAGGTTTATCCCAATCATCACAGGTTGACTGAGGAATCTGCTTTATGTCCTTCTCATTCAGGGATTCAGGCTGACAGTACCTGCAGAAAACAGCTGGGAGAAGGGAACATAGAACATATCTTACTGGCTATTGTGTGCTTCCATTCAGAAGTGATGCATGTAAGTTTTGCTTTCATTCTACTGGCAAAGCAAGCCATATGATCACACCTACAAAGGAAAGCCAAAGTATGTGCAAAGTCACATCTTCATGGCTCTGCTTAATCTAATCTTTCCCTCAAACATTAAGGTTTTTTATATAATAAAATCCTTTTCATTCTATATGGAGGACCCCCCTTTATACTACTAATGGTATTATAATAATAGCATTGCTACCAATAGCATCACCCAAAGCATCATTTTTTTGAACACCCACTATGTGCCAAGCACTGTGCTAGGTACTTCACAAATATTGTCTTATTCAATCCAGACAAAAACCTTGCCATTAGGTATATGTCTTTTTTTTCTGCAGAGAATCAAACTTTGGAGCAATGAAGGCTAAAGGGTCTAGCTGTATTTACACATTTGGTAAATGGACAACTCAAGATCTGAATCCTAGTCTGTCGGGTTACAGAGACTAATTGCTCACGGCATTCTACCAATTTCTAATATGTTTGTTTGTTTCTCATCCCTTCTGTGTCCTATAAATCTAACAAAAGAAGTGGAACAGTCATCATTTAAATAAATGGTTTGGTTCATATATACAGGGAAAAGATTCTATGAAGCCTGGATTCATATTTATAGCAGAAATCTTGTTATACTTTTCTTGCCTTTAAACCCTGGCTGAATCTATTGGCAAAGAAAGTAATACCAATGCCCCTGGACTCCAGCTGGCCAGTCCTGAAAGTGCAAAGGAACAATGGTAATTCAAAAGATTCCAAAACCGCTATGGAGTGCCATTTTAGAGTTGCATCCACAATACAACTGTTTCTCTATGAGGGCAAGTTGGCTGCGATATTTGAAATATATCTAGTTTCACTGTGTTTTAGCAGCCCATTTACATGTTATGAACTCTGACTACATTAATTATAGCTGCCACTTTCTATAAATAAATATCAGTAGCAAATAAAACTAGTATTCAATATTGTTTTGTACTTCTCCTGGCATGCCTCTCAGTAAATGGGTTAGAGTCTTTGATAGTGATTTTACACTGAGCTTGGTTAGTGCCAGCATAATTGGCATGAAAGTAATGAAATTACATCATAATTTTAAGAGCAATATAGCTACCATATGCTTGCATTATACTATAACTTGATTTTGTTTGAGATGACACATACCCTAGGCATTCTTAGAGCAATTTCAATTTATTTAGAAAAACTTTTACATGCAATCCATTGGAATGATGCTCAGTTATTTTTTTAATTGCTTAATTAAAAAAATATATCCATGTTTACTTTCACAATTAATGATCATGAAAAGCAAAGTCCCTTAACTTTTTCCAGTGAAATTATAGATCAGCAAAGAGAAAATTCTTAGTGTTGAGTACAGAGAATTAACCAAAACAGAAAACATTTATACTTTTTTCTATGGTGGCCATTTGTATGATAACATAAATAAATTTTAAAGTTGTAACAATTTAAAATATCAATAGAACATTTTTTGTATTTTTTTTAAATATATTTTATTGATTTTCTACAGAGAGGAAGGGAGAGAGATAGAGAGTTAGAAACATCGATGAGAGAGAAACATCGATCAGCTGCCTCCTGCACATCTCCCACTGGGGATATGCCCGCAACCCAGGTACATGCCCTTGACCAGGATCGAACCTGGGACCCTTCAGTCCGCAGGCCGACGCTCTATCCACTGAGCCAAACCGGTTTCGGCTTTTGTATTTTTTTTTTACATGACATCAAGTTTCACATGGAAAAGAGTCAGATCAAGATTGGCTATGAAGACTAAAATAAAATAAGTGGAATTAAAAGTTGACATGACAATGGCAAAAATACAATAGTCCTATGGGTTAAAATTTGGACAAGTGGTTTTCCTTTTGTCCCTGAATCTTTATAAATAGTTACCAAACGTTTAAAAGCATCATAGCAAATGTTATGGCATAAAAAGCGAGTGGGATTTTTCTGGTCAATTACGTGGTATTTAATTTTTTTAAGATAGCATTCTCAAAGATTCAGGATACACAGCCATAAACTTAAAATGCACTCAGAAGAGTTTATTAAATAGTCAATAATTCAGAATATAGCTCATTGCCTTCCGCTTCACAGTTAGCTCTATGGGAGTCATTTATCGAGGGCTCGGAGTTAAACATGAGCCATCTACTAATGTGATTTCAGAGGCATACCTCCCGGGCTCACCTGGGCTATTCAAAAATGTTTGAAATTATTTTAGCATGGGACAAAAATCTTTAAACACATTAATAGAGATAAGCCTTAAAATGTAAACATTCATGGGTGAGGGATACATTAGGTAAGATTTGTAATAAGGTACAGATGATGATTTTAGTTTTTTACCCCGAGTCCATTTTTATAATTGAAGAGAACAATGGTAGATTAAAAACAAAGCCACTCTGCTATGATATATTTTTTGCTAACCTGGGTGGAGGCTGGAGAATGTCAAAGTGAAGCACTATGTAAAATAACATCAAGGAAGTAGACAGGAAGATGGACATTGAAATCTAAAGATAAATAGGCACATGAAAAGTTATCTACCTACTTGACTTCAATTATCACTTTCATTTGGATCACTCCCAAATGTAGGTATCTGAACCGCATACAGCACAGCCAGGGATGAACATGAGGAGGGGCGGTGAAGGATTAAAGAACAGGCTATAAGGTCAAGATTACAACCATAGCCTTTTGGCTATAATCGTGCTGGGAGGGCTTTGCCCTCCAAGATGGGACTTGTATGTGGCTTTGCCACAAGTCAGTCTGAGGCTTGAACCTGTCCAAACCTTGTAGCCTCTCATTTATTATTCCTTACTAGTTTTGTAGTTCTACTAGGTATATCTACTATCATCTCAAACTCAATAGACTTTAAAGGGCATTTTAGTCCTAAAATGATAATGAACAAATAGTATTTTTTCAGCTCTTTGAAAACCATTTTGATCCCAAGAGACAAATATTCATCCTCTCATTTCAAATCTGAATTCATATAATTGTCCCTTCTATTCCTCAGTCACTTATATGTATAAACACAAGGTCTTCCTTTATTACTCTAAAATTTAGCTTTCTATTCTTCTTCTCCATATTTATATCCATCATGTTATCTAGTCTTCATTCTGCATGTCCAAATCAGTGGATGGACCCCCCATTTGCTCTTCTTGTTTTCAGATCCTGAAGTTACACGTGTTTAAACTTGCTTAGGCAAACTTCCTTAAAGCATTCTTTTTTACTGGATCAGCTCCAAGCTCATGAATGTGTGACAGCTTATCATTGTCCACTATCTCCCATAAATATTGTTTTTACTACTCCCAAATATACAGATTACACTCTTACTATGTGCTATATATAATGCACTTTACATGTAATACACTTTATGTATATAAACCTATTCCATTCATTTGCTTATAAAAATTACTTTCTCTAGCTCATTTAGTGGTTAAAATTTTATAATCCTTAAAAATCCAGCTTGTTTTTGTTCTTCCATGATATTCTCTTCCATTTAGATTTTCCCTCTGAAGTCCTGTTCCATTTGCTGCCAGTGCTTACCCACTGTAAGCCAACTCTTTCTCTAATGGCTTCAAGGACCAGTTTCCTTTTGTTTTCTTTGAGGACAAGGGTCATATCCACATTATCCTATATGATAAAGAGGTAATATGCAAATTGGCTGTCATGCCCTTGCACAAGATGGTCACCCCCATGTGGGCACAAGATGGTCACCACAAAATGGCCAGCAGGGGAGGGAAGTTGTGGGCAATCAGGCCAGGAGGGGAGGACAGTTATGGGGGACCAGGCCTGCAGGGTAGGGCAGTTAGGGGTGACCAGGCTGGCAGGGGAAGGTAGTTGGGGGCGATTGGGCTGGCAGGGGACCAGTTAGGCGTAGATCAAGCTGGCAGGGAAGTGGTTAGGGGGTAATCAGGCTGACAGGCAGAAGCAGTTAGGGGCAATCAGGCAGGCAGGCAGGTGAGCAGTTTGTAGCCAGCAGTTCTGGATTGTGAGAGGGATGTCTGACTGCCGTCGGACATCTCCTAAGGGGTCCCAGATTGGAGAGGGTGCAGGATGGGCTGAGGGACACCACCACTACCCCAGTGCACAAATTTCATGCACCAGGCCTCTAGATTTTATATAATGTACAATAAATAGTCAATGATGGCTACATATCAGGTGCTGATATTTATAATCTTACATACTGATTACTACTGAGTTTAAGGCTAACTTACTAGACTAGATAGAAATAAGTTGTCAGAAATAACTTTCTGACTTCCATGTAAATGTTAAATCCCAATAGGTAGTTATGTTTTGTCATTTACATAGGATTTATGCCCTCTCTTCTACTCCTCTTATCCCCAAAGTAGGAGACCTAGATGACCACCAACTCCCTCCCCTTCCTGAGGTTTTATGATTCTAAAACTATACGACTCACCTGGAAAGCAAAACTGAGGACAAATCAGCTTGTATAGGCTAAGGTGGTCCATATAGAAAAAATTCTGAGGCAGGTTGCTGGAAAGTTCACAAAACAAACAAAAACATTAATAAATGTATACAATATATAAATATATATCATCTGAAATAAAAATAAAATGCTATGTTGACAAAATTGATAAGAATGATGGTAATGAGCTAGATTTATGATGTATGTGAGCATTGGCCTAGTTACTAAAACCTGAAAGAAAAAGTTTAGTGAAAACACTTAAACATGTGATTCAAGGTTAAAGGTAAAGCACATTTACTGTAATTCCACATTTGTGTTCTGTCAGATAGTTAAAATCCTTTAAGTAAATGGTTATTTTCCTATGCAAAATTGATTCAAACCCATTTGAGGCCAATAGGAGGTGAAAGCAAACTACATCTTTGTGAGTTTGCATTCTACACATGACTCCTAATGGCAACATTGGGATAATTAACATGGGAAATTCGTGTGTGCTCTAATCAATACTATTGCTTTAGAAGTTAAGGAGAGTATATTTCAGTAGGGGTTCACTTCAGCTGTAGAATATAAAAGATAAATCAGGTAATGTATTAAAGCCTGGGTTACTTTAATCTAAAGAAAATTGTAAGAACACTTTTCTAGGAATCTTTGAGGTGGTGGTGATAACTGGTAAGACCCTAGTTATAGCTTTTAAGGCCAGATGCTGAAGAAGGCATGCACTTTGAAAATTTATATCTGGCAGCTGCTCTCACTCTGCAACCAGAGAGCTGGCTGAAGAACAAAACAGGGTCTTTTCTCTCAGGTCAGGGGTTTTAGGAAATCACTCCTTACCCAGCTGCCCTCATTCTATACATGTACAAGTAAACTGGCTGGCAGAGACACCTGCACAATAGAATGCCAATGAATAGAAAACCAATCTGTTCCTTTTCTTCTTAATAGACAAAATTAGATGTCTGTTTTCTCCCTTGTATACTCTAGCACTGGCTGGGCCGCGCCTCTCTTTCCTTCCTCTCCTACCCCAGTCTCTTCTGAGTCTTCTTTCTTGTTTCCTACAAAGGAAACGATTTATGTAAAGCTATCTATGTAAATTTTAAATATGTGGAGGAGAGTTAACATCTTTTAAATAAATGGTTATTTTCCTATGCAAAATTGATTCAAACCCATTTGAGATGAAATCAACCACATCTTTGTGTGTTTGCATTCTACACATGACTTCTACTGGCAACGTTGGGATAATTAGCATGGGAAATTCATTGTAGTGGCTTTAGTACATATAGTATTGATTTCTGAGAGAAAGGGAAAGAGAGAGAGATAGAAACATCAGTGATGAGAGAGCATCATTGATCTGATGCCTCCTGCATGTTCCCCACTGGGGATCCAGCCTGCAACCCAGGCATGTGCCCTGACCAGGAATTGAACCATGACCTCCTAGTTCATAGGTCTATGCAAAACCAACAAGCCAGGCTGGAGTGGTTTTAGAGATGTACATCCAAAGTAGGAATTCTTGGTTGTTAATAAAAGTGCTTAAAAACCAAATTACTGAATAAAATAGTCTACACAACATGCTATCAAAGGACAATGTTACAGATAAAGTGTTATTAATATTTAAAGCCTTCTGACATTTTGATGTATTTGTTTTTTTATTTAATTTTATTTTTCCATCACCATGTATCCCCTTATACATTTTTATAGTAATATTTTTATATTACTTCAAGAAGGAAGAAACAGACCAAATTATGAATGGGCAAGTCTCTAGGGCAGTTTGGTTAACAAGCTTCTGTTTCAGAGAAAAACAGATCCATGCATATGGACATGAGATTACTTTCTTGGTGTCTTGATTGATCTTCCCCCAGTAATATGTATTAAAGAGACCCTCTGTTAATTAGACTGTAGGCTAGGACTGAGAATCAGATTTTGACTGATATATTCATGCATATATTATTTACATAGCTGATGAAAGCCCATTTATGGGGGAAATCATTGTATTAAACTGCAAATGAATTCTTAGAGAGGTAGGGGGAAGGACATAATGAACAGCCAGATTTTAAAAAATTAAATTTGAGACTAGATTTAAAATGTTTAATAAACACATAAAATATCTAGCTTTGCCCAGCCAGTGTGGCTCAGTGGTTGAGCATTGACCTGTGAACCAGAGGTCACAGTTCGATTCCTGGTCAGGGCATCTGCCCGAGGTTGTGGGCTCAGTCCCAGTGAGGGACAAGTGGGAGGCAGCGTCTCTCTATCTCCCTTCCTCTCTGAAATGAATAAAAATATATTTTTAATTTTTTAAAAAAGATCTAACTTTTTATGGTACCATCTCTCTCTTTTCATCTCTTTCTTTAAGGTGACAGGTCTGCTCTGGTTGAAGTATGGAAAAACCTATTAAACGGAGAATAGAATTAATTAGAATTGGTGGAAGATAGAGAATGATATCTCAGTGGGAAATAAAGTGTTAGCCTTTCTTTCTTATGTAAATTTGAACCAAAACACACAGTTTTATTGAGTTTTTCATTATCTTGCTGTGTCCTTTTCTTTCTGATAAGGTGGTAATCATGAGAAAAATTACTATCAAAAGTGTTTATTGTATAACATGTACTTTCTAGACTTTATTTCATTTAATGTTCATAATAACCCTAAAAGGTGGGCATGATTATGCCCATTAATAGATGAAAAAGTTGAGGTTTAGAGAGTTTGAGTTATACCCAAATTCAAACCTTGTTATAGTCGCAAAGCTAGAGTCAAAGCCAGGTGTCCTAATCCCATGGCTGGAATCCCTACCTACTCTGCTCTGCTACCTCACAAAGCTAGAGTTTATTATTTCCTGATGAGAAACAAAGGGAAGGAACTCTATGCTCTGACAGTAATAGAAATGCAATAATTTGAACGTGAAGATTTTAGTCTGTCCTCAGATTAATATAATTCAGGTTTCCCAAGATTTTCCACCATAACATATTTAGGATTTGATTTTAAAATTTCCCTCAGAACTTGTAATGTCTTTTGAAAGTTGTACATCTTAACTGAAAAGATGTTTAAGTCAAGATTTTTATTTTTTTAACCAAGTCTTTCATATTAATGAACTGGCAAGAAGAAAGCATTTGTAATTTGTAGACCAGAGGACATACCATCTATACTAATAAAAGGGTAATATGCTAATTGGACTGGACATATTCCGGACATCCTTCCAGATGTCTTTCCAGAAAAAGCCACAGTGGTGGGGGCTAAAGCAGAGGAAGTCAGGGGTGACCAGGCTGGCAGGGGAGGGCAGTTAGGGGTGACAAGGCAGGCAGTGGAGGGTGGTTAGGGGCAACCAGGCTGGCAGGCAGAGTGGTTAGAGGCAATCAGACAGGCAGGCAGGTGAGCTATTAGGAGTCAGTGGTCCCGAATTGCTAGAGGGCCTAAACTGGCCATTGGACATCTCCCGAGGGGTCTTGGAATGAAGAGGGTACAGGCCTGGCTAATTTGTGCACCCCCCCCCACCACTCTTGCATAAATTTCATGCACTGGGCCTCTCGTTATAATATAATGCCTAGTTTTATTTTATAAACACATGAAGAACACTAAAGTATGATAATAATCTTTAAAGATATATATGTTTCCTTGTCATGTGGGCACTTATTACCAGAACTTGTTTACCCTGATATTATAAAGTGTTAGGTATTATTCTCAAATTCAAAGAACCATAGGGCAGTGGTTCTCAACCTTCCTAATGCTGTGACCCTTTAATACAGTTCCTCATGTTGTGGTGACCCCCAATTTCATTGTTACAAATTGAACATAATTAAAGCATAATGATTAATCACAAAAACAATACGTAATTATATGTGTGTTTTCCAATGGTCTTAGGTGACCCCTGTGAAAGGGTTGTTTGACCCCCAAAGGAGTCGTGACCCACAGGTTGAGAACCGCTGCCATAGGGGCTTCCCACAGAAGTTTGAATTTGAATGGGTTCTAAAATGAAGACAACTTGGTTGAAAGTAGATGGGAGTCAGTTGCCACAAGTGCCAAGTGTGTTGTTTACGATCATTAGCAATGTCTGCTGATCTGTAAGGCATGTTAAGAGGCTTTGTAGAAACAGCCATGTGGTGATGAACTTGAGTAGATATTAATGCATTCTGATATTAAATTATACTTGACAGTGTATCTGTAGAGTTGCATCTAATTCAACAATATAACATTCAATAAGCAAAAGTATTTTAATGTCTTTTCTAGGCAAGTAAATGGAAGAGTAAGTATACATGCTTCTCAAAAGGGAATTCAAGTATAATTTACTGCTGCTGAAAAATACTAAATAAAGAAAATCCAATTTGATATATCAATGTTCCAGCACTAACCAGTAGTGAAAACACAATTCTGAAATAAGAAATTCATCACTTTTTTCAGGAATATGAACTTGCACAATTTAAGATAGTCAAAATATCATGTTCTCTTTCATTTTTTAAAAAAAGTTACTGCACTAAAATGTTTAATTAAACAATTTACCTATGGACAAAATAAGGGGACAGAGAGACGCTCTTGCCTCTAAGGACAAGAATTTTAGCCCTGACCGGTTTGCTCAGTGGATAGAGTGCCGGCCTGCAGACTGAAGGGTCCTAGGTTCAATTCCAGTCAAGGGCATGTACCTTGATTGCAGGCACATCCTCAGTAGGGGGTGTGCGGGAGACAGCTGATTGATGTTTCTCTCTCATCGATGTTTCTAACTCTCTATCCCTTTCCCTTCCTCTCTGTAAAAAAATCAATAAAATATATTAATAAAAAAGAATTGTAGGTAGGAGCTGGGAGGAGGCAGGGAAAGGGAGGGAAATGGGAGATATCTGTAATGCTATCAACAATAAAAAATATTTTAAAAAATAATTTCATTATTGGAGCATTTATTATATATAAGATAAAAGAATAAGTATCTAACAGACGTCATCTAATTAAAACCTCTCAACAGCCTTATAGAGGATGCTGTTTTGTTAGTATTTTACTGAAGACAATCGTTAACAGCCAGAGTTCCAACAGCTAATTTAATGCTACACAGCCAGGGAATTGTGGAGCTAGGAGTCAAGGCTCTGTCCCCACAGCTTTAAGGCAAATCACTGCCCAAATCTAATCAAGTAAGATGCTATACTTACTTGCACCATAAAATTCTGTCCACCCTGTCTAGCACTCATTATGTAATACATATTTTATGATTAATAATATTCTAAGGTAAAATTTTAAAGGATTCTGTGATGCAAAAGTAAGTGCAGTAGCCAAAATACAGTGGTCTCCTAATTTAGGAAATTCCCTTAAATATTTTACTATTACTTAACAAATGTTTTGGTAACAATAAGACAAGGATAGGAGCATGAGGAAAAAATAGAAATATAGCTTTTTTCCATTTTACCTTTTAAGGTCACTAGTAATAGTGTAATATTTTCTTATGTAAACATGTGTACATATACACATTTTACCTGAGGTTAATAAATAACTAAACTATACATTTTTATAATTACTTTCTTAGTTGAAAAGCTGCATATTGGAAAGGAGCATTTTAAATCAATATTATCTTTCAATTTCTGAAAAATCAGCTTAATTTTAGTTTTTCTATTAAACATCATACAGGTTACCTTGGGAAAGAGTAGGAAATGAACTTGCTACCTCTAGCTATTGATATTGCAAAATATTTAGCTGTCCTAGATAGGTAAGGACATATTAAACTAGATAAATAATTTATTTCCTGGCAAATGAATGAAACACAATTTACCAAAAACAAACAAACCAAAAAGTCCAACTCATGGGAGCAATCTCTGTAATAAGATTGCTAATTTCCTTTTCTTTCTTACTTCTTTCTTTCTTTCTTTCTTTCTTTCTTTCTTTCTTTCTTTCTCTCTGAATGAATACAAAGTATCTTTATTATCTAAATATTAATTATCAGGAGCTCTACTAAAATATTGTGATATGGAAAAGCAAAAGTCACTGTATAATGAAAATATTCTCTAATATGCAGTCAAGTATATCTTCCCACGCTAATTTGTTTCTTTAATACCTTCATATCTCTTTCCAATTTCATAGGAAATCAAATATAATCAGTTTGTAGTAAGTGCTGATCAAGAGACAACAGAAATAGAACTCACATGAATGTTTTATTGCAATTTCCCTCAGAGGCTATGTAGCATTGATGTCTGGGCTATTAAGGTTTCAACTTAGCTATACCTTGTGGAGAACACCATAAATGTTTTTCTCACCAATTTCTTACATAAAGCTGGACACTCAAGCTTAAGTCAGGAGGTTAATTTCTCCTACACAAAAACAGTATGATTCTTTTCACACCCCTGCCGGAGGCAATTCTGGCTGTATTTAATTCCTGAATGTACAGTTCTTTGAACTCCTATTCACAATCTCCGAGGGGAAAATTAATGTGCTTTATGTCAAAATACAGTATCTTTTCTTTCTTATTAAGACTTTATTTTTTAGACCTGTTTTTTTTAGAGCACAACAAACTTTACAGGAAGGCACAGATATTATCCATAACCTTCCACCCTATACATGCATAACCTCCCCCTTTGTAAACAGCCCCTGTTAGTGTGGTATATTAATTCCAATTGATAACCTATGTAGACACATCATAATCACCCAAAGACTGCAGTGTACACTATTTTTTTACTCCTGATGGGGTTGGAAAAATGCATAATGACATGTTTTCGTCATTATGGTGTGATGAAACATTTTTTACTGCCCTAGAAGCCTCTGTGCTCTGCCTATTCACCCCTCCCTGCCCACCAACCTTTAGCAACCGCTGTTCTCTTTACTGTACCTGCAGTTTTGCTTTTAATGAATGTTATGTAGTCAGAATCATACAACTGGTAGTATTTTCTAAGTAACTTCTTTCACTTAGTAATATGCATTTAACTTTTCTTCATGTCTTTTCACTGCTTGGTAGCTCATTTCTTTTCAGTACTGCATGCTATTCCATGCTATTCTGGATGTACCACAGATTAGTTATGCATTCATCTACTGAAAGGCATCTTGATTGCTTCCGAGTGGTGTCAATTATGAATAAAGCTGATATAAACATCTGTGTCCAGGTTTTCAAGTGGATATTCGTTTTCAACTCCTTTGGGTAAACACCAGGGAGTGTGACTGCTCAATCATACCATAAGAGTCTGTTTAGTTTTACAGAAAACTGACCAATGGCCTTCCAAAGTGACTGGAGCATTTGGGGTTCCCACCAGCAATAAGTGAAAGTGTCTGTTACTGCACATCCTTTCCAGTGTTTGGTGTTGTCAGTGTTCCACATTTGGACCATTCTAGTAAGTCAGTACTGGTATCTCATTGTTGCTTTCATTTGTATTTCCCACATATTACATGGAAAAAGGGACTTTGAAGATATAATTAAATTGAGGATATTCATATCAGGAAGTTTTCATGGATTATCCATGTGGATCTGATGTAATTACTCACAAGAGTCCTCAAAAGAGTTCAATAAGGGGGTGTGTTGAGAGAAGAAAAGAGAGAGAGAGACTTAAATATGCTGCAATTGGCTTTGAAGCTGGGGAAGTAGTCACGAGCCATGGCAAAACATAATTTTGCCTACAGCCTCCATAAGGAACACAGTCTTTCTGACACATTAGTTTGAATCCTTCTGGTCTTTAGATACATAAAATAATACATTTAATTTATTACAGCTGCAATAGAATAAAAAAACTGACATACTTGGTCATACAAGAAAACTAGTTTGGATGTACACACACACACACACACACACACACACACTGTTAGTCTAGGACTATTGTGTCACTGAATAATGCCAGTTACCAATTATTTTTTAAGAAATAGCTAAGACAATATTAGCTGTATATTCTCTGCACAGTGTTCTAATTGTGCAGAATATAATGAAAAATTCTTTTTTATTCCATCAACAAAGTGTTCTGTTCTATTTACTTTCAGCAAATCACTAGTTTGAAAAACCAACTAACAATAGCAAAAGCTATCGTGTGTGTGTAACTCCTGAACAGCCAACCACGTTTCTAGTTTTCAAGTGTGCACTGGACTCGTAGGCTCTTTCTACCCCTAAACATAGAACAGATTAAGGGAGCAAATAAGGTCTCCTTTAAGGTGTTGTGCTCAACTGAGCTAACTAAAGAGTGTTTCTTGAATAATTTTGTGTTCAATCACTCTGAGCATGATACATGTTCTCTTATGTGTGTGCCTATATAAATGTGTGTGAATGTATGTGTGTGCATTTTATCAGATGATAATGTTCATGAGTTACCAGAAAGAAAAACAATTGGTGTTCACCAGAATCTTGCTCACACAGCATCCAGCACAATGTAGTGATCTCAATGTTTATTATAAATTTAATGAGATTTATGATGATGGTTGTGGTGATGATACAATAAAGTTATTCTTCTTACTTTGTACTATAGTGTCTATGAACAAAAAGTCAAAGCCTAAATGTGCATTTACAAGTGAAAAAATCTCATGAATTCAAAAAGGATTGATTAAATCTGTTAATATTCAGCTAATATATATTCTAATCCACACTAAGCCCATAAACACAAACGCCCGGGTTATTAAAGACACATGGCGCTAAACTGTGTGCATGATTACTCTCTGGTAATCTAGCTGCCCAAAGAGCTCTAAAATGAAATGTAACAAATGAGATTAGCATCCTCATCTGAGTGCTAAATATCTCATTGCAACTCACAGCAGCCAAGGAAACCTCAAGGTCTGCTACTGCTGGGAATTGAGAGGGGGCAGGCTAATTCCAAAGCATTTACAGTTTTAGTGCATCACTTCTCCCATACTAAGCACTGTGCAACTGTCTCATTTTCTTCATTAAAATCCCAGTTCTGGTCACTCTAGTCTGTCTTCAGCAATAAGCAAGTAATTAATCAAACTCCAAGGAATAGTTAAAAGAATTCCCTTTACAAGCCTATATCTGTAGTGTAATTTTAGACCTCTAGCCTGCCATTTTTCATAGGCCCTATGAACTCACATATGTGCAGGGACAGTCTAACTGCCATCGTGAAGAAGCTGGAACAGGTTTCTGAAAGGATTCCAAGACGTGCTGTCCTCCCAGACCTCTTCTAGCTCTGTTGTTCTCCTTGAAATCCTGCTATGTCCCTCCTTATCTTCTTTCTTCCTTTCCTTTTGAATACAGCATGATAAAACATCCTCTAAATGTCACCACTTCTTCTGGGCCACAATATTCAGGCGCAAAAATTCTAAGGAAGGAAAGAATTGAAGCTGCTGCTGCAATTTTTTTGTTTGCTTTTAAGTCACTTTTACAATAAGGTATTATCCAAATAACTTGAATACAAATCTATAAGCCATTAAAAGTAGTGAAAAAATGAGGATAAAGCTTGTTTTCAAAGGGACCAAAATAAAGCACAACACAAATAAGAGAAGGCAGAACGATAGCCAAACTTAAAAAAAAATCGCATCTTGCCATTGTAATCTGAATTGACAATGTTTTAAACTAGCATATATGTGGGGGAGAGGAGAGGAGGGGAGGGATGAGAAGGGGAGGGGAGGGGAGGAGGCGGGGGAGAGAGAGAGAGAGAGAGAGAGAGAGAGAGAGAGAGAGAGAGAGAGAGAGAGAGAATAGTTTTAGTCTGAACACTGAAATGTGATTTGGTTGTTGCAAGTTACCTACAGATCTGTAGTCACAGGCTGTAAGAATGAATTAACCTATATGGCAGGAAGCAACCAGATGGCTCTGATCATATGAGCCCCACCTCACACTCTGCTCACATATTTATGTGGCTGCCAATAGATCTTCCATCTTCCTTTATTTCTTCATCTAGTTAACCTACCTAGTTATTTCACCAAATCTTTTATGTACAAAAGCCGAAGCACATTTTATGCATCACTCCCCGAGAACTAAAAAAATAAGTAAAAAAACTTTTGCTACTATTTCTGTGTTAAAATGACCACCAAGCATGTTTAGAGGAAAATACATTTTAAAAAATTCAATTAAAAATGTTTCCATCTTGGAGAAAAGTGCTTATTTCCTAGCACAGGTGTATATGCATGTGTAATACATCAGTGCCCCTTGATTGGCTGGACATATGTTCCAAAATCCTCAGTGGATGCCTGAAACTAGAGTTGGTACCGAACCCTATATATACTGTTTTCCCCTACATATATCTACTTATGATAAAGTTTAATTTTAAATTAAGCACAGAAAGAAATTAACAATAAGAACTACTAATGAACTAGAACAATTATAACAAATCCTGTAATGACAGTCATGTGAATGTGGTCTCTCTCTCTCTCTCTCTCAAAATATATTATTGTATTGTACACAGCCTCCTTCCTGTGAAGACGTGAGATATTAAAATGATAATCTTATATGAGTGAGGGTTACTTGAATACAAGCACTGCAATACAACATAAGGGGTGAGGAGATGCTACTGTATACAATTTACATATATTTAATACTTTTTAATGTTACATAAGAAATTAAATGCTAGGCCAGTTCTCAATCCACACCCCTCCTCATTATACTCCACAAGCATATGTTCCAGTATCAGAGGGAACACGTTGCCACTTTGAAAATGCATCTAATGTTTAAATTACCTAGTTTTCATAAAGCATGACCCCTACACACCAACTGGCTGCTTCTTTCTGTGCTTCAGCTAAAAATAAAAATAAAAATCAGTGATTGACTCTCTAAGAGGACTTTCCAAAGAATTGTCAAGAGGGTCAAGGTGGCTCCCAGCATAGCTCAGGCTGGTCACCCTGTCTCCCCTAAGACTTAGTGGACCCTGCTAACGAGGGTCCTTCACAAACTCCCTTCTTAGACGTGCCCATGTGTCCCCATGTTCCCACAGAGCCACTGAAGACAATGTCTGGCAGAACTAAAGAACCCCTGGGCAAGAGCAGGTGCCACGCCAGGGGCAAGTCCAACGGACTGTCGGTGGGCTGCAGCCGCTCCCTGTGGCATGCTGCAGTCTAAGCTGGGACAGTTGTTGAGAAAGCCCCTCTGATGCTGCCAACAATGGACAGCAGTGGACAGTGGTTAAAAGAGGTTTCTCCTCGACATCTTACTAGCTTTTCTTTGAAGCTGTTCAGTTTCACTCTTTTCCCTCTGTTTATCAGGAAAAATATTCCGTGGATATGACATAATGAAATTTGCTCTAGTCCTCCAGTATTCTTTTTTTAAAAATTTAAATATATTTTTATTTATTTCAGAGAGAGGGATGGAGAGGGAGAGATAGAAACATCAATGATGAGAGAGAATCATTGATCAGCTGCCCCTGCACACCCCCCACTGGGGATGGAGCCCAAAACCAGGGCATGTGCCCTTGACCAGAATCAAACCCCGGACCCTTCAGTCCGCAGGCCAACACTCCATCCACTATCCACTGAGCCAAACCGGCTAGGGCAGTGGTCGGCAAACTCATTAGTCAACAGAGCCAAATATCAACAGTACAATGATTGAAATTTCTTTTGAGAGCCAAAATTTTTAAGCTTAAACTATATAGGTAGGTACATTGTTATTAACTTAATTAGGGTACTCCTAAGGCTTAGGAAGAGCCACACTCAAGGGGCCAAAGAGCCGCATGTGGCTCGCGAGCCGCAGTTTGCTGATCACGGGGCTAGGGCATAGTCCTCGAGTATTCTTAAAACAAACAAACAAACAAAAAAACTGCTTCAAGTCCTGATAAAAAAAGCTGCATAGAACTCTTTTTTGTTTGCCAGCACAATCAGCCTAAGAATAAACATTTTCTCTATGAGGGTATTTCTCCAGGACAGCTGAAAGGCCATATGTATCCTACCATAAGACAAGCAATAGAAAAGCTGTTATGAATGTAAAGCATTATTGTGCGATGGTATGGACATTCTGTACACATCTTTTCTGGGCAGGCTATAATGGGAAAATACAAGGCTGCAATGTAATTAAACTTGTCTGAAAAATTCAAGTATGACTTCAATTCATTAATTTATAGTTTCACCTCTTTGAAAATCAGATCTGCCTAATATTCATAATGTCAGTCTTTCCCTTCATTTCAATCAAGGTTTCTCAACTCCAACACTATGGCCATCTTGGGCTAGATAAATCTTTGTTGCCAGGGGCTGTCTGTGCATTGTGAGGTATTTAGCAGCATGCCTGGTATCTAACACTTAGATGCCAGCATCACCACCACCCCTATATAGACAGCCAAAAATCTCTCCAGACACTACATGATGTCCCTTGGGGCCAAATTCACCCCAGTTAAGAACCACTGCGTTAATTGGACTACCACACCCAAGCAATTTCGACCAATATTTGCCTTAACTTTTTCCATTTAAACACATTTCTTGGACTCAAAATGAGAAATAAGGAAAGGAAGACTGACTTCAATTTAAACAGTGTTTGCTGCAAAAAAAAATTATAGAGAAATTTTAAGAAAATGCTAGAACCAAACTGTTCTAAGGAATAAGACTACAGACTGCATTAAATGCTCAGCATTGAATCTCTTTGAAAGGAAGAGTATGGATTGTATGTGGTCCAGGTCTGAATGGCTAGAGCAGAACTAGGGGAGGCGTTTCAGACTACTGAGTTCACTGCAGACCAGCCACCTGGTTCTTCAATGGTGAGGGCATCAGATGCATATACTACAAAACAGAGGTAAACCCATTGGACCCCATAATTATGTCAATTTTTAGTTACACCCATGTAGATTATCTAACGCATTTCAATAAACATACACAGAGCATTTATTAAGTGCCGATAATTACAATACGTTCTAGGAATACTAACTTGAATATAAAATATTTCTGACCTTTAAAGACTTCGCATTCTATTAGAGTAAGACCTTAGTTGAGACTGTAAAACTCTACTATTGTGTAGTTTTAAAAATATGGAATATTAAAGTGATCAAAAAGAAATGAGGATTTAATCAAAGTTGTGGAAACTGGATTTAGTGATGATATTTACCTGGGAGATTAGATTGGCCTCTGATGGGAGGGATAAACTTTGCTGATCACCTGTTTGCTATGATGCAAGCAGCAATTCATGTTGTCATTATAATATTGTGCAGTGACATGATTACCTTTTTTTTAAAAGAACAGAACATTGAGACACAGAAAAATGAAGTAGCTTACTTAAGATCATTCAGAATTTCAACCTTCATTTTTCTGATGTCAAACTTATATGAGTGTTTTTCATTTAGAAGTAAGTGCAAAAATTCAGAAAGTGTCAGAAATAAAAAAGTCCATGGAATACTTATGTAGTTATAGAATAGTCACAGGGGTGTAAAGTATAGCATAAAGAATATAGTCAATAATATTTTAATAACTCTATATGGTGTCATATGGGTATGAAATTTATTGGTATAATCACTTAGTGAGTTCAGTGATGTCTAATCATTGGGTTGCACACCTAAAACTAATATTATATTGTATGTCACTTAATTGAAAAGTAAAAAATTATTTAAATTTTAAAAAAGAATACCCATTCTTTTTTTAGTATTAACAGTTTTACCTAGTATTAGCAGTTGTCCCCATTTGCTTTGCCATACTCTTTATCACTCTCCCTTTATATGTATAAAGAAAGAAATATTAATAATATACAATACATTAGGTAAGAATTAATAAAATATAACACATTATATGAATTATATTAATATATTATATACTGTATATCATAAATTAATACATATTATGCACATAGTATTTTTCCTGAACCATTTGAGAGTGTGGAGATGAACAACAGTATGGTGATTGTGGGGAGGAGGGTGTGGAGATGGAAAAAGGCATAGAGGGGATAAATGGTGATGGAAAAAGTAAAATGAAAATAAAAAAAGAGAGTGAGTTTCATACATAACGGCCATTTACGCTAAATTCCTCAGTATGTTATTTCTAACAATAAGGATATTCTCCTGCATAACTACAATACAAACATCTGCTACAGTAAATTTTAATATTAATACAATGCTTTTATGTAATTTCACAACTATATTCCAAATTTTTCAATTAACACAATAATGTTCTTTTAGCAAAATTTCCCTCCAGTACAGAATCCAGTTTAGAATCAGACATTGTATTTTGTCATCATGCCTATTGCTTCTCCTTTGATCTGGAAAAGTTCCACAGTATTCCTTTGTGTGTGTGTGACATTGGTATTTTTGAGGAATATCGCCTCCTTCCCTCTTAGAATGTTTTTCATTTGAGCCTGGCCAATGTGGCTCAGTGGTTAAGTGTCAGACCTATGAACCTGGAGGTCACAGTTCAATTTCCAGTCAGGGCATATGCCCAGGTTGGGGGCTTGATCCCCAGTAGGGGGCATGCAGGAGGCAGCTGAGCAATGATCCTCACTCACCATTGATGTTTCTATCTCTCCCTTTCCCTTCCTCTCTAAAATCAATAAAAATAAAAATTTAAAAAGAATGTTTTTTGTTGAGGTTTGTCTGAAGTCTCTTTACATTTAGATTCAGATTTATCACTGGCAGGAGTGCTGGGTTCGTGAGGGTGTCCTTCCCAGGGCATACGTGGGAGGCATATGATGCCCTTCTGCCTTTTATTGATGATGCTCGTTTTGTACGAAATTGTTAACATGTCATCCCATTTCTCCATAGTACAGTTGCTGTTTTTCCTCTTACAATTACTAAGCAGTCTCTGGGAAGACACCCCAGGACAATACGAACATCCTTCCTTTCAAAGGTTTCTCTAGTTAGCACACATGGATGCTCTCCTGAACCAACTCCAGCAATCCTCCACGTTTACCAGGTGGCCCTTGGCACTCTACAGTAAGTAAAGCTGGCCCTCCTCTCTCATTTATTTGTCTATTTACTTTTGATTTAAAATTGGGAATGCTTATTTTTTGGAGACTACCCATAATTTATTGCCATCATTCATTATTTTGGGGCACACATTGTTCTATATTTGACCAGGGGGAGATTTTTCAAGCTGGGCTAGTGTCTTTGTAACGAGCTCCATCACTTTTTAAAACACATTCTAATTTTTTGGTATAACAAGATGTCCTTGCCTCATGTTGCACCTATCTGGCCCCAGTTTTTAGAATTACTGTTTCCTTTCAGTAGGAGATGGAGAGCAAGATGTGAGGCAGTTAGTACAGTCTCATTGCTGCTGGGTGTTGTTGCTTCTAGACCTAGCTGCTATTTAGAGCTATGCATTTGTGTATATAACTACATATATACCTATACACCATATAACCTACCTATATGTCACATAAACATACACATTAGAAATATATGCACATATTTTAGAAATCATGAGCCTACATCAATACCTTCAATTATATTCCAACCCCCCCTACACAAGATTTTTATTGTCTTCCCCAGTCCTTATTTAAATATCTCTTCTACTATAGTGAGAACTTAACTCCCACAATATCAACATATTTACTTATTTCCTTAATCCTATAATACTGTAATAATCCTATCATATAATCCTATAATAGCTTCAGAGTTACTGTGTCCATAGCATTAAAAAAAAAAAAGAAGTTAAGGATTTATTTGTAGTTTACCCCACCAATATACCACTAAAGATTGAAATATATATGAGATTGAATTAGGCAATTTTTCTTCCCCTCCAGTGTGGTTAAGATTTATTTGTGTCTGCTTCAGATATTTTTTAGTTCTAATTTAGTTCTAATTTTTTTTCAAAAAAACATTATTTAGTATAAAATTACTTTATTACAAACAACCCTTTGCAATATAAAAAAAGTACACTGTTTTATTTTAAAACCAGTGGTTCCCCATTGTTTTAACAGTAGTAAAATAAAATAACCTCTCATATTAAAATTATACTTTTGGGTTTAGAAATGAGAAGTGACTTTCATTCTTGTCATTAAATGTTTCAACTGCATGGATTAGGATGACATGCAATTGACTAAATATTCTATTAAATAGTGTCTTCTGAGGCCATTTCTCTCTGAATGGAAGTATTTTACACAAAGTACACTTTTCAACCAGTACACATGGGAATCTGACCCAGGAATGTCAGCTGACAGGTTCAGGGTCTCATCGGCCCCACAGATTCTCCAAATTATTAATAGTGTAAAGTTAATTAAACCGATGACATTATAAATCCAGCTGTTGTGATCTCTAGGTCTACCTAGGATGTCATATAGTGTGCTATGTTATAAAAATTTGCATATTTGGCATTTGACAGCCTTGGATTAAATTTATTTTTATCTGCACATCTTTAAGAAATATACATTTCCTAGTCTATATATTTAGGATTGTTGTAAATAGAAAAGAAAAATGTATATCTTTCTCTTATATTCTTACTAATGTGTATATGTTTCTATTAGACACTTATTGGTGCTAACTCCTTCCTTTTCAACATCATCCTTACAATAATCTTAATTACTCTTGGCTAAATTTGTAGGCCACACACAAAATCATACACTTTTAGGCCCAAACTAGGTAAATCTTTTTTCATGCATAAGAAGTTATCTCTGCTATATCCTGGAATTTTACATTATGGACAGACCTTGAATGATCACTGCAATATTTACTTTCTAGAAATAACATAATTAGGACTAAGGAAATCTCACCTACTTTCCTCCTTGGTCCTTCCAGGTCTCGTGATGATTAATTGTGGGGACATCATTTTCCCTCAGGGCCAAATGCAAGTTCTATCAAGAAAGATGTGGTTTAGTTCCCAGATGCCATCTAAGATTAATACAACACATCTCAAAATGGTGTTATTTTATTTTCTGGCACTCAGTTGATAACCCTGAGTGGGGCACTCACCTGATAACCCTGAGTGGGGCACTCACCTGATAACCCTGCTGATACTGGCACCCAAAGAACCAACGAATCCATAGTCCCCAAATCTGCCTATGACCACCAATGGGCAAGGTGTAAGTGATATGCACCCTCACTTCCACCTCCTTGAGTAATTTTCTTTCTCAGATTTCATCAATAGGATTGTGCTCCAATTTCCTTCTGAGGTCACTGGCTCCCTCATGCACCCTCTCCCATGCCTCATGTCCTACCCTTTTACTGGTGCTTTCTCAGACCTTCCAGACCTTATCTCATGATCTGCTTCTAGGGGAAACTAAATCAAGGCAATTAGCTGTCTTTTCACCCGCTTTTCTAACGGACGAGATAAAAAGAAGGTCAATCCTCACTAGCATGTCTTGTTTTAGCTTCCAATTTTTTTTACAACAGCTGACAAAAGTACACTCTAAGAATAATTAATAGTCTTCAGGAATTGGGAAGTCGAAAACCATTCTATATCTTCAGACTCACCCAATTTACCTTATGGGAGTGATCACTTATTTTCCAGCATCTGCATTTGGGAAGTCCTTCAGGACAAATAAGTAGGTCTGTTCTCTCCAGCTGCATGAATAGAACAAGTTGGTTGGTATTGGAGAAAGAGCCCTGCCCAGAGGTAAATACCTACATCCACTCCCAGGGGCAGGAAATTGCTAAAGCTTTTAAACGACTGTCCAGCAGCACCACACTTTCCTTTGAACACTACTTTTTAGTTGTGTTTACAAACAGGGATTCAAGCTTAGCCATCTTTATTCATCTAGCATCTTGCAGAGGCTGGTATGGTTAAGAAATAGTTATCTCAAATTCAATGGAAATGGCTCCTCTAGAAAGTCTGCATTTACAATTTGCTACACTAGCCAGTGCAACTGTGAGGCCCTTAGTTAAAATAACAGCTACATTTTTTAATTAATTTTGAAGCCAGTCAACAATTAATGAATGGATTTCAGATCACATAGATTTAAAATAAAATATAAAGATTAATAATCTAATTGAACACAAATCTAGTGATTTGTGGAACAATGTAAGTAAGGATTGTATATACTTTGAAAAATCAGATTCTGGAGGTGTGCAAATTTTAGTTGAACTAGTTGTCTAGTAGAATTAAATATGTTAAAAGTGATTTCTATAAATGGAAATGTACTGAAGAGTTTTTAATAACTACAATTAATGCATATTTGCAAATAATTATTAAATGTTATTGCTTTATTTATAAAATTGAAATAAATTTGTTATAAACACATCCTATGGAATATATAGAGACATATGGATATTTACGTCAGTGTATATATCTCAAACTAGTCTATTTTGGAGAAAGACATCTTGTGATATGATAAGTGTCTGAATATATTGTAAATATTAATGATAATGAGGTTTCTGGTTTATAGGGTATTAGTATGTGACACAACCATGCTATTTAAAACCATAAATGTATTTTACCTAATTATATGTTTTGCTTTAGCTACTCTACCAGAAACACATACTTTGTTCTTTATACCAAACTTACACAACATTTATATATTTTAACTCCATTACTTTCCAAGATAGAAGAATGTTTGGTTGCATGGTTACAATTTGTTGCTTTGTTACTGTGGTTATAATCTGGAATATTTATTTCACTTGCCATTACAAATGTCATTAATGTTAATAAATACTTTGAAGGATACACAGAAATTACAGACATTATGTTCTTATGAAAGCTGAAGAGCTACCTCGGTACAAGTCTAATTCAGCTCTTTAAAAAGCTGAATTAGACTCATCCTCTCAAACATTTTCAATAGTGTATTCAAAGAATATACACTGTTAAGAAAATAAGTATAAAGGAGAGGATATTATTGATTGAAAAGTATAAATCAGGATCAAATTAGAGTGAATTCATAGGAAACGTGTCAACATTGTAAGACTTAAATTGAAACATAGTTTAATTGGAATTCTGTAAGGAATAGACTAGGCTTTCTAATGGAAAAGAAAAATATCACGAATCAGTGATAAATTCCAGGAAGATAAGAAATATTGATATTGAAATGAAAATATTTTTATATACACGGTTACCTATTTGGTAGGAAGTTAAAGGGATCGAGCACATTGTGAAGACATTCAGAGCTGTGCTGTTGATAAAGACATTAATATACAAGTGTCCCTGCTCTTCCTCTGCTCCCCAGCACTGTGGGCATAGGTCTTGTGCAGCTCTCATCGCATTACTTGCTCTGGAGAAGATCCCTGGCACCAGCCTGGGAGCCCCAGGCGGGTGGCAGTACCCAGGCTGGTGCCAGCACTGAAACACTCATCTCAGGTTGTGTTCAGGATTTCTTGAATGCTTAGAGCAGGGTTGCGATTATTTTTCCCAGAACTTAAAGTTCATGCTCTCATAATGCTCAGTGTGCACTCTAATCTTAGGATATCACAAAATAGCTGCACGCTGTTATTCTATTAGCATAAGGAAAAAACTCACTTGAAATTAATTTTGAAAAGAAAACAATTCTATATTTGTCATTCACAATGGACTAAAATTCACTAAAAATAGTGTCTTAAAGTCTGTTTTTTTCTTCTTATAACTTCAGTCTAACATACAAAACTACTTCTTGCTGTGCTCTTTACTTGCCATTCCTTTGAGACCTCTTCAGTGGCACAAACAGAAGAGGTGGGAAGAAAGGAGAACATGTATTGCCATGTACAGGCCAAATCATATGATTTGTATTGACAGGCTAACACTTAGTAAGTATATGTGGTTGCACCTTTGTATTTGCCATCTAAATGGGTCAGGGCCTAAGAACAATTCCTGCTTGGTTTCTATTAGATTTCAGTGCCCATTAACAACAAAAACAAACAAACAGACAAAAAAAATTACATTCTTATTTTTGTTTCTTTTCACTTTCTTTTTCTTAATTATCACTTTCAAGAATTTCTAATTTTATTACTTATTCAAGAACATGCAAGTAAAGCACGTTTTATAATGACTATAGCCTTCTTGAAATCCAGCTCTCCTTCAAAAGGAAGAAATACATATTTATTTACATTATAAGCTTGATTTCTTGACCTCTTTTAAAGTCACAGAATATAATACATATGAATTAATAATGATTTTAATTATCATTTCATCTTCTATCTTAGAGAGAATATAAGCAAAGGGCAAGTTGGGAAAGTTGATATATCCAATAGATATTTTTTGCTCTCTGATGTGTTAAAGAGAAAACCAGAAGCCTAAAATGGCTGAAGTCCATGTTACTAACCCTAGACTTGATACCTGATCTAATTGATGTTTTAACCTCACCAGAAACATTATCTTAACCAGTCTGGAATTTTATGGTCCACACCAATGAGGTAATCTGTCACTTGAGTCCTCTCCACCTACCCCACCACTCCTTAGAAAGAAAATGCAATCTGCAGGGTAAAAACCTTGCCATTTCCTTCCCTGAAAAAGGTGCCCTTTCTTTTCTTTTGTGAATAGCTCCCTTGCCCCATCCTTCTTCCTATAATACCTTCTATTTTGAACAACCCTTCAACACTCCCTTCTACTTGCTAGATGGGATGCTGCTCCATTCATGATTTTCTTAATAAAGCCAATTAGATCTTCAGAGTTACTTGGCTGAATTTTGTTCTTTATTAGATTCTATTTGCACATCCCATTGGATCATTGAGCTCTCGTGACTTAATACAAAAAATAGTAGATTTTGACTGGATTTCCCATTCTCATTACTGAAAGCCACATCAATCATGCCATTAGTAAAAGGGGTGGGGGAGGGAGAGATTATATTTTAGAACATTACATTTGTGTTGAAGACATAGTAAAGAGAATTGAGTGTATTGTTAAGTATTCTTTCTCCGATGTGTTGTAAGCGTAACGTGTTGACATGTGGAGAGAAGAGATGTCACACTGCAGCTCATTCTTGTTGGATGAAGCACTACTGAAGTATCACTTTCTAACAATTAAGAAATTAGTACTAACAATTATGTGTCATTTCTTCTGTAGAGCTCACAGCATGATTAGTTTATGCCTAATTAAGGGCCTAAATCAGCAAGGCTGTCTGGCTGCAGCCTGAGGGGGAATTCCTGTAGGCTACTTTCTAAGCTTTCTTTACTTAAATTAGAAAGTAATTCAATTTTAATGGTCTAAATGCCTCTTCAACTATTTCACAACTCTGATTTCAAACAAATCTTTGATTTCCATCTCCAATCTTTCTCCCATGTGGTCTTTTTTAACTTGTTAAAATAAGACAGAGAGAGAGAAGAGAAAGAAACATAAGGCTGAAGAAATGGCCCGGTAAGTTTGTGTAGCAGGCTATGCGGGGGAGGCAAAAGGAGGCCAGGTAGACAGGCATGGGACCCTGGGGTGAGGAAGTAGAGCCACGGAACCCAGCTATGCGGAATTACTAAGGCAACCCAGCCGGGTGGGGAAAGAAGGGCTCATGTGGGAGACTTTATAATGTATAGATGTTGCTAAGACAGTTTACAGATAACTAATCACAAAGCAGTGAGGCACATAACCAATCCCAAGAATGTTGTTAAGGCAGAATTATTTGAAAGGACCAATAAGGAGCTAGCAAGGCTGTTTCTAACCCTAGACAAAAAAGCTCTCTCTCTCTCTCTCTCTCTCTCTCTCTCTCTCTCTCTCTCTCTCTCTCTCTCGGTTCCTGATGTTCCTGTGGTGGGGGATGCGTTCCCCTGTGCCCACGTGGCTTATGGCCATGTGGGACTCCACACATGAACTAATGGACTTCAATTCGCTTGGATGCTGAAATGCACTCACCTAGAACATGGAACGGAAGCTCTGGACACTGGCCTGCGTTTGGAACCCCAGCTGCACCTTTTCCAGGACTGGCTTCTCTCAATAAACTGCTTCTGCTAACCGTTTTTGTCCGCGAATCCATTCTTTGGTTTTGTGAGACAACGAACTCAGACTCAGATACCAAATTTTGGGTTCAATACCATCTGGCTTTATGTAAGTACACTCTAGGATGTTCACAAAGGACAAAATGGACGTTCTCTGAACATATTTCTCAGAATATATACCTGTTGTTAGGAGGTGCATGACTAATTTCGAATTCCTCAGAAAATCTTTTAAAACTGGAATCTGCAACTGAGAACCAAAGCCACACCCTTTCACTCAATTTAAAAAAAAGTAAATGTTTGTTTTTATATATTTAATGTGTTTTATTGATTCCTTAATTTGATAAAAGGTTTTGTTTTTTTTCAAACACCTTATTTAAAAATAGCAATAGCCCAGCTGGTGTGGCTCCATGGTTGAGCGTGGACTTATGAACCAGGAGGTCACGGTTCAATTCCCAGTCAGGGCACATGCCCAGGTTGAGGACTCCATTCCTAGTGTGGGGCAAGCAGGAGGTAGCCAATCAATGATTCCCTCTCATCATTGATGTTTCTATCTCTTTCTCCCTCTCCCTTCCTCTCTGAAACCAATAAAAATAAATTTTAAAAAATATCAATATAAGGAAATGATCAGGCACAAGATTACCAGAAAAATAAAATTGATAAATGACTTATATACACACACTACATATCTGTGCATGTATACATATATATGTATATATACACACATACATGTATGTACTACATATGTTTATATATACCTACACACTGTATACATGTATATAAGGCATTTGCACATACACATATGGAGTTTATTATGCTTTATATTCTACCATGCATTATATTATAATATTATCTCTATTTTACAGCTGAGGGAACTGGAAACTGAAGCGTAGAGTGTTTATTAACTTTCCTGCAGTCATACAGCTAGTAAAATGGCTAAAGCACAAAGTAAAGAAAACAGGACATACTAATATAAAATAAAGGTCAAAAGAGTACAAATAAAATTCCTAATTTAATATTGCCTTTATGATTAGTTACACCATTTCCAAACTAATTTAACTCTTAAGGAACTTCTTATTAAAAAATGTAAAACAAATGGCTCTTACAGTTTATCAAAAATAAGAAAAAGGTTTCTAATGCAATTTTAATTTTTCTTTTGACATTTCTTTGCATGACAAATTTAGAAAATATGACTGAGAAACCAAGAAACCTCCAACTGGTGGACATATAAACAGAAATGCCTGTGCATTAGAAGCTACCTACAAGAAATTTTCCATGTTTAACTAAAGCTGGTTTTATCTTTCTCCAATTTCCAGAGTGGAAATCAATGACTTCTAAAGAATAAAAACAAAAGAAAACTAGAAGAGCAAACAAAAAAGAAACAAATTATATATTTTTTAATTAGAAGGCAGACTTGGAAGAGGAAAAATGTCTTTTTTATACCACATATTAATCCAAGACTCCCCTTCACTTGAAATGTATTTATTTGCTTTGCCAGAGTATACTTGGGTTAAATGCACCCCCCCACCCCTGCCCATTTGGGTAACTAAGCAAGAAAGCACTTTGTTTTTTTTTTCTCTGAGAAAACAAAATGAACCAGCTTAAATTCTGAAGATTTGCTTATCTCTTCCAGCCCCACAATTTACCTTCAAACAGCTTTTCAAAAACTATTGAAAGTCAGGCTACTTTTGCTGGAGGCAGGTCACAGAAACACAGCATTATTGTGTCAGCTGATTAATTATTTTGATTCTGCTTTGTATTTCAAATATATTTATTATTGGGGGAACATTGTTAGAAATAGTTTTAAAATGTTTTTTAATTGATGTGTTAAAGAATACAAATGTGTCTGTACATATATATGCAGAAGTATCTATAATAATGAAAGGGTAATATGCTAATTAGATCGGACGTCCTTCCTGACGAAGCCGGGGCAGGAGGGAAGCCAGGCCGGGTCCCAGGTGCTGGAAGCTGGGGGAAGGAAGGCCTACTCTTGCACGAATTTTTGTGCATCAGGCTTGCACCCTCTCGCAGTCCAGGACTCCTCAGACATCCTTCTCGCAAACAAGGACCACTGGCTCCTAACTGCTCGCCTGCCTGCCTGCCCAATTGCCCCTAACCACCTTTGCCTGCCTGATCACCCCTAATTGCTCACCTGCATGCCTGATCGCCCCTAACTGCCTCTGCCTCAGCCCCCACGGCTGAGGCTTTATCCAAAAGGACGTCTGGAAGGATGTCTGGAAGGTCATTCGGCTGCCCGGTCTAATTAGCATATTATGCTTTTATTATTATAGATTTACATACACATATAGTCAGGTTTTATCGTGGACAATGTTTTGATCCTGGGACCCCTGGTGAGCCAAATAGGACACAGTACAAAACATACCCATATAAAACCATTACCAAATATTCAATTAATTAAAGTAAAAAGTCAGAATTGATTTAAGAAAATCAGGAATTTGACCTGAAACAACTTCTAGACTGTTATATTTTATTTCTACCCCCTTGCAGATAAATTTTACCTGGAGAACATAAAATCTGGATTAGTTTTTATAGACATCACCACCATACTTGCAGAAAATACTAGCAGCAAAAGATTATTGCAACATATATTTTATCAGCTTCAAACTATTTCCTGCCAAGGAAGAAATAGGTTCTCCTTTCCAACTTTATATATGTAACAGATCAACATAATAGAATATTTGTTGACCTATTATCATTTTAAAAATTTGTTTGATAATGATACTCATAAAAATGCTGATTTCTTGGTATTTACTTTAAAGGAGTTATAGGGCAATTTCCAGTTTATATTGATAACCATAAAATAAATGGATTCTTGTATCTGAGAAACAGACAAAAATACTGTATATCAGTTTATTTCATACTTACAAGTTATACGATTTGAAAATATTTCTACAAAGTTTTGCCATTTTTATATCTTCAGAAAACATCCCATAATTTTAAACCAGTTCAACAAAGCTTACCTTTGTTCTCTTCAAGGGCTGCATTTTGCACCCCTTTGTTTTTCCTTTCACAATACCTGGATTTCCATCAAGTTTCTTAATAAGGGGGGTAGAGGTGGGGGAAAACAATGGCTTATTTATTTTACCCAAAGCCTTTCACCTGTTAAAAAGTCCCATGGAATTGACCCTGAGGATTAGGTTATGGCAAAATTCCAATGGACTTTTTTTTTCTTCTTCTTTTTTTTTTTTTTCGAATCAAGAACTTTGCAATACAAATGATTGTTAAAACTATTATATGTGTTTTAACTGAAATATATACTTCAGGTCACCATCCAAGAAAGAAATAAGAAAGAAGAAAAAAAGAAGAAAGAAAGAAAGAAAGAAAGAAAGAAAGAAAGAAAGAAAGAAAGAAAGAAAGAAAGAAAAGAAAGAAAGAAAAAAGAAAGAAAGAAAGGCTTATATAGAGAATATGGGATTAAAATGCATTGTAAATAACTACCTTTATTGGCATTTTTAATGTTACTTTTGTCCTACCTTTTTGCAGTCTGATTCAGAAAGCAGTTTATAATAAGGCATTGTCCATTGCAGACATCCAAATAGAAGGCCTTTTAATGACAAGTTTCTACTATACAGTAGTATTCAATATGCATTTGATTTAAGAGCATTATCCAGTGAATACAACTACTTTACAATGGCCAAATCAATGATTTATGTTGGACCAAAATATTCATCAATTAATAATACAGAATACTGTCTGTTCTTTCAGAAACAGAATCAACAACAAGTAAACACACGCAGACACACACAAAAAATAAACCATCAAAATCTGGTCCTTTTCGTCTCTCTCTCTGACAGTGGGCAACTTCTAAGATATTAAAGAGAAATATTAATTCTTAATGAGGAGAATGCTATGTTTGTTAAATATAAAAATAAAGGAAATAGTCCTTGGCCTGAGCTACTTATTTGGTTATGTTATTGGAAAAAAATGGTTGCATCTTCCAATAGTATCCCAATTAACATTATAGTTGTCCAAATAAATGGGCAATCACTTTTCTCAACCTGCTTGTTAATAATTTATAGAAGAACAAATGTTAATAAAAACAGAATACAAAATTTTCCATAGTCACTGCCAATTGTTAGAATTTGAGAAAAATATTTGGGTGAATTTTTTTTATTAATTAAATCTTTATTGTTCAAATTATTACATTAGTTACTCTTTTTCCCACCATAACTCCCCTCCACCCAGTTCCCACCCCACCCTCCGCCCTCACTCCCCACCCACTGTCCTCATCAATACGTGCATGATTATTGTCCAATCTCTTCCCTCACCCCCACACCCCTTTCTCTGCCCCCAAGAATAGTCAGTCCATTCCCTTTCTATGTCCCTGATCCTATTACAATCACCAGTTCATACTGTTCATCAAATTATTTATTCACTTGATTTTTAGATTCACTTGTTGATAGATGTGTATTTGTTGTTCATAATTTGTATCTTTACCTTTTTCTTCTCCTTCCTCTTCTTAAAGGATACCTTTCAGCATTTCATATAATACTGGTTTGGTGGTGATGAACTCCTTTAGCTTTTTCTTATCTGTGAAGCTCTTTATCTGACCTTCAATTCTGAATGATAGCTTTGCTGGATAAAGTAGTCTTGGTTGTAGGTTCTTGGTATTCATCACTTTGAATATTTCTTGCCACTCCCTTCTGGCCTGCAAAGTTTCCATTGAGAAATCAGCTGACAGTCGTATGGGTACTCCCTTGTAGGTAACTGATTGCCTTTCTCTTGCTGCTTTTAGGATTCTCTCTTTGTCTTTAGCCCTTGGCATTTTAATTATGATGTGTCTTGGTGTGGTCCTCTTGAATTCCTTTTGTTTGGGGTTCTCTGTGCTTCCTGGACTTGTAAGTCTATTTCTTTCCCCAGGTAGGAGAACTTTTCTGTCATTATTTCTTCAAATAGGTTTTCAATATCTTGCTCTCTCTCTTCTTCTGGCACCCCTATAATTCGGATGTTGGTACGCTTGAAGCTGTCCCAGAGGCTCCTTACACTATCTTCGTATTTTTGGATTCTTTTTTCATTTTGCTTTTCTGGTTGGGTGTTTTTTGCTTCTTTGTATTTCAAATCTTTGACTTGATTCTTGCGAACCTCTAGTCTGCTGTTGGGAGTCTGTATAATATTCTTTATTTCAGTCAGTGTATGCTTAATTTCTAGTTGGTTATTTATCACAACATCGAGGGTTTCACCAGTCTTCTTGAAGATCTCACTACACTTATCGGCTGTCTCACCAGTCTTTTCGAGGGCCTTATTAAATTTATTGGTGGCTTCTGGACAGTTCTTTAAAGACCTTAAAAGTGTGGTTTTGAACTCTATATCCAACAGTTTGCTTTCCTCCGATTCTGTCGTTTGTGTCCTGTTTCTTTGTCTCAGCATTTTTTATGCTTCTCTGTGTTGATAGAGTGCCTTTCTGTGCTAAGTGTCCCAATTACCTGAGGAGGACACTCTTGGTGCACCCCCTTGTGGGCTTTGTGCACAGTCTTGTTGTAATTAAGTCTTGATTGTTGTAGTTATCACTGTGAGGAATTGACCTCCAGGCCAATTGGCTGTGAGAATCAGCTGTGTTTGCAGTAGGAGAACTTCTGTGCTGGAGACACCCCTCTGGGGCTAGACTTGCTTCGATGGGGCTTTGGTGCTCACTGAGTCTTCCCCCTGAAGACTTTTATGGTTCCAAGGAGCTGCAAACTGGATGGTACCACTCTGACCTCTGGGCTTCCTGGCTCCTGGATCTCTAGGGAGGTGCTAACCTAGCCTTTGCCTGAGGCTATCCAGCAAAAGTCTCCCTGCAGGGCTTGGGCAGGGCAGGTCTCACGGATCAACAGGGCGGGGTTAGCAATTATGGCTGCTCTCCGTCTTGCCCTCAGAGGCTCTGCTTCTCAGTGTCCCAGTAATTGCTGCAAGCCCCATGGAGAGAAAGCTGCCCTAGGGTTCTGAGCGATGCCAGGCAGTCCCGCTTCTCCCGTATGAGTCTGGGTCCCTAGAGACTTGCCTGGAACTGGAGCTCAGAGCCTGAGACTCCCTCCCAATTGAAAATGACAACCATGCCCTCAGCTGCCAGCCCGCTCCGCATGCACTCTGCACCTTAGTATTTTACTTCAGCACTGTGCCTCCTCTGAGTCTCGGTATGCTTTTCTCTTTCCTCCTAGTTGTAGAATTTCCACTCAGCCAGCCTTCCTGTGGTTCTGGATGATGTCCGTTCAGTCTTTTAGTTGTATTTTTGAAGTGGTTGTTTGAGGCAGCAAACTCCGGTGTTTACCTATGCCGCCATCTTGGTTTCTCCTGGGTGAATTTTTTATTTTATGAACTATGTACCTTTAAGAAAAATGACTTGGAAAACTTAGATGAATTTACATGAAATACACAATAATATAATTTAATTAACTTCCAATAAATAACAACTTCTATAAAGTGAGTCATGACTGCTTTAAGGACCACATTCTAGTACCCAGCACTATGCCACAGGTCTGTAAGTGAGCATAAAAGTAACACAAGCATTTGCCTGTCTGACTTTGGCCCTGTTGGTAGAAGAAATTGAGTTGAATACAGGTAGAATGACCTTTACTTGAATCATAAATTGAAGCTCTGTGAGATCAGGAAACTTATTCTTTTTTTTTTTTTTTGCATTTATTGCTTCCCCAGTACCTTGCACAGCGTCTAGCACATACTCAATGGACTCAAAGTTCTATATGGTCGATTATAAGGCCTTGAATTAAAAATTACACATCCCAAGACAAATGAGAATGTGTAGGGTAAGAGTTCCAACACTGACATAAAGGAGGTTTGAGCGGGGAATTTCATAGAGTCTCAGAGCTTCCCTAAATGCCTCCTAGTTCTGGAGCATAGCAGTTTGCCATGTCAAAATGATAGTAAAATTCAACACCTCCTGTTTAGACATGGCTGGATATCAGTGTGTAGATAATGAAAATAAATGTTACCTCTTAAATCATGGAGTCATACAATAATTCCCAACAAATAATTGTGTCTCTTTTTTTCCCCAGCAAGTCCTGGGGTATTGTTAATAGTGTGAGTAGTTCCATCTGAGGGAAAATATCAAACTTTGTGTCTTTGGGAAGTTTAGTTAACTTATCTGAACCTCATTTCCTCATCAGTAAAATGTACAAGTACAGAGCTTATGGGTAGTATTGTGAGAATTAATGCATTAATAAACTTACAGCCACATTTGAGAACAATGACTACTATATATTAAGTGTTAGGTATTAGCTAGAGTTAGGGACATAAGACTAGAACTCTAGAGGTAGCTCAGTAGTGGGCAAACAGGCTTAAGATCCCAAGATTTAAAATCCGATGACAGTTGGTAAAGCCATGAGAATAAATGGGTTATGTAAGAAAAACAACACAATGAGAGAAGCACACAAGCCAAATCTAAACACTCAGATATATGTACACTTATTAAGGAATAAGAAAGCTGTGTGGAGAAGTAGGAGTGTGGTAATGGATAGAATACTGGCAATGAAGTTTAATGGAATCAGAATTCAAATTTTACCTCCTATTTTCTAGCATAATGCTGGCCTGATTTTATTATCTCTGATGCTCATTTTTCTAAGCTATAAACTGGGAATAATATCAAAATATCAGACTTGCTGAGATGATGAAGATTGCATTAATTAATTAAAGCATGTAATGCAAAAATATTATTAATATATGGTAGTTTTTATATTCAGTTAGTAGACAAAGAATGAGACAAAATAGACAAGAAAGAAGGAAGAAGTAAAGAGAGAAAGAGGAAGAAAAAAAGGAGAAAAGAGAGGGATAGAGAAGGAAAAAAGAAAAGGAAGAAGGAAAGAGGAAAAAACACAAACAAAAAAGAACAAAAAGCCCTGGACGATTTGGCTCAGTGGATATAGTCAGCCAGCAGACCAAAGGGTCCCAGATTCAATCCTGGACAAGTACATGTACCTCAACTGCAGGCTTGATCCCTGAATGCATGTGGGAGGCAACTAATCAATGTGTCTCTCTCATGTCAATGTTTCTGTGTGTCTCTCCTCCTCCCTTCCACTCTCTTTAAAAATCAATGGAAAAATATCCTCAGGTGATGATTAACAAAAAAAGAAGAAGAGCGAGCCCTGGATGGGTGGTTTAGTTGGTTTGAGTGTCATCATGTACACCAAAAGGTTGCAGGTTCGATTCCAGGTCAGAGTATATACATAGGTGCTGGTTGGATCCCCAGTTGGGTTGGGGAATGTATGGAAGGCAACCAATCAATGTTTCTCTCTCACTCTTTCTCTCTCTCTCTCTCTCTCTCTCTCTCTCTCTCTCTCTCAGGAATAAAAGCATATCATTGGGTGAAGATAAAAAAGAAAGTAAAGAAAGAAAAATGCAAGAAGGAAATAAAAGTAAAGAAAAAAGGTATATTGCCAGAAAATTTTAATTTTGAGGAAAACATGGCAGAGTGTTTCAAAATGTGTTCAATATTCCAGGGGGTGGGGGGAGACGTGAGGGGAAACAGAATCATAAAGGAAATTTTACTACACTAACTCTTGTGTCCTCTGTTATTTTCATCATACTTTGAAAAATGTGTTTTGAAAGAAAGTTTGCTATATGTTTATATAAACACACACACATACATATAGACAGGAAAGTAGCAAGTTTTTGTGACATTTACTGTTGTTTTGTTTTTTGTTGTTTGTTGATCAAAATGATGTTTTTCATTACAAAAAAGTAAAAGATTGCATGGAATATAATACCCCAGACATTTAAAATTATTATTTTTTATATAGCTTTCCATATTTTCTAAGCATATAGGTGCATGTGTTTTTGTATGGCTTCATATTTTATGTGCACTTTTTTCATTTAGCCATACAATGACTGATATGTTTCTACAAGTCATTCTAAATGATTGGATAGGATGCACTATGGTTCCTAAACTAAGTTCTTATTGTTGAATAATTAGGTTGTTTTCCTTATTTTACTACTGAAAACAAAATTGCACTGAGAAGCCCAGTACATAAATCATGTCCAGAGAATGTTTTTAGAAATAAAATATTTTTCAAAGCATTTTAAAAGTTCCTGTAAATCAAAGGCAGTCATTTAAATGGAATCAATTGAAAGAGAAAAGTAAGGAAAATTAACACTAATCAAGTAATACATGTTAATATATAAAATACTACAAATTAGGAGGGGGGGACTTTGAAGAGTACCAGTAAGTGGCACACTTTATGCAGACAATGATCGAGGAGGGATTGATCTCACATTCTTCAGTAGAATCTCAGGACAGCAAGAAAACAGGCAACAAAAAGTTGTTGGTTAATTTTGTTTCTAATTGTTTTACCGTATCCCGTCTGGGCGTAAGCGGAGAAGGAAAAATGTAATTGTCTCCAGATGGTGATGTCTGCATCCCCCTTGCTTTCCTCTGCTGTGAGGTCTGGCTTTGGAGCCAAGTGGAGAGAACTGGAATTGTGAAGGGTAGAGGGAGAAGAAATGTGACAGATGGGCAAACAAGAGGAGAATCCAGTAAGAGGGCAGGAAAGGAGGCTGTGAGAGGACTTCTGAGTGGTGTGCCCCTGCTTGGAAGTGGAAGAGCAGCGTTAAGGCTGCTAAGAGCTCCATTGCTAAAGTTCTGATAGGAGTCTCTCAAAAGGTTAGGCCCGTTTCCTCCCCTACACACTTTGTTCCTTCTCGATTAGAGAGAAATATATTTACCTATTTGAGAAGGCTTTTTAGAAAATTTGGAATCCTTTTGAGATATCAGCACTCTAATTTCCAGGAGGTAAATAGCTTCTTTGCTGGCTATTAAAAATGTTGTTAAAAATTAAAAAAAGATAGTTTCAATGAATTTTATAAATTTTTCTAAATGTTATTTATACAAAGTTTAATTCTAAATGTTAAATAAAAGATAAAATTGGAGTACAATAAACACATTTAATATTTACTAGATATTCAATAGGGAAGCTCCAGAAAATGGCTACTCTGGCAGCTTGGTTCCAGCAGAATGACTAAGACAAGAAAGAATAGAGCCCCAGTCAACCCATCAGACATATAGAAGGAATAAAAAAAAACCAGGACAAAATAAAAACCTTTTTCATGAAAGCTACTGTAGCAAAACCAAGGTTAGCCCCAAATAATGCACACCCCAAGAGAAAAGTAAAGGGAAGAATCAAGAAATTCACATAAGATAAAGCATAAGTGAAATAGAGATGAAATATGTACAGATAAAAGAGCATTCTCCTCACCAGTCATAAAAATGTTAAAACAATCATTGTGTATGTGTGTGTATTATGCATATATTATAAAATAGGAATCAACAGAAGGCGAATAAGGATGACGAGCTAATGACATAACTTTTTGATAAATAATCAGGAGCCTTAAAGAAATAATCAGAGCTGCCTTCAACTTCTTATACATGGTAGTTTTTCATAATGCTATTTATTACTATGAGGAATTTTTAAAAAACACAAAAAATCTTTGTTTTACTATACCCAAGAATAAGACAATGGTTAAATATGTTTGTGTATGTTCCTATTGTGATTATTATATAGACATTAAAAGTGTATGTTTGTAGGTGAGGATGTAGAAATCTAGATTTTTATATAAATCATACACATCTGTATAATTTCCCACACTTTGTGAGCCTCTGGTATGTAGACCAAATGTGTGTGTGTGTGTGTGTGTGTGTGTGTGTGCGCGCGCAAATCTGTGGCTATTGTTTGTGACTTTAGGTGTTAGATGTCAAGACAAAATCAGGCAATGAGAGAGGGGAGAAGCAACTCTGAAAGAGGGCATCTACTGCGAATGTACTCAGCAAAATGCTATGCCCTGTGCCCTGGGATCCACCCCTGCAAGGCCATCAATCTTCAGTCATGTTAAAAAAATTCTTAAGGAGCGTTTTATGCACATTCCCTAAAAAAATTTATTGTAAACATATGCTCCTTAGGTTTGGGATTTGGGGTTATGTTTTAGAAAGTACTGAATTTGCGTCGGAATTAGAGATAATCTGAATAGCCAAGAAGTTAATGGAAACGATTTAGGGAGAAAAATGGCAGAAAGTGAAAATTTCAAAATATTAACAGTAATATCTCTGGGTGGTATAATTTTAGGGAATTAAGTTTCTTTCTTATTCTCTATTATAGTTTTCAGATATTATATAGGATGTATACTGTAGGCTGTACACCTACACTAGTTTATAATAAACATGAATGTAACTTTTTAAAGCAAGTTTTAAAAAAATCATTTCTATTGAGAACTTCTTAGCACACTCTAAAAGTTTTTATTGTATATATTAACCATTATTTTAAACAACTACAAATAAGGACTCATGCCATAAATTCTTATTTGAATTTAGTATTAGTGAAAAGCTAAACTTGTGCCCTAGCCGGTTTGGCTCATTGGATAGAGCATCAGCCTGCAGACTGAAGGGTGTCAGGTTTGATTCCTGTCAAGGGCACATGTTTGGGTTGTGGGATGGATCCCCAGTAGTCAGCCGATCAATGATTCTCATTACTGATGTTTCTATCTGTATCTCTCTCTCCCTCTCTTTCTCTCTGAAATCAATATTTTTTTAAAGCTAAACTCGCTTAATGAATTAATTGTATTATGGTAAAGAAACATCATCTTGTGTCCCTCCTTTAAAATATTTTTATTTTGTTTGCTTTCTTTTTGTTAATCCACCCAAGGATATTTTTCCATTGACTTTTAGAGAGAGTGGAAGGGAGGGAGAGAGACACACAGAGAGAAACATCCAAGTAAGAGAGACACATCGATTGGCTGCCTCCCACACCTGCTGGGGATGGAGTCTGCGTTGAGATATGTGCCCTTGACCATAATCGAGCCTGAGACCCTTCATTCCGTGGGCTGACACCCTATCCACTGAGTCAAACGATCTAGGACAAAAATATTTTTATTTTTCTGCCAAAAACAACAATGAAAAACAAACAAACGAACAAACAAACAACTCAGAGCTGCTTTATGCTTACTAGCAGCAAATTTCTTTTTCCTGGATTTCTGTACATCTCTTATTTAAATTACATTTTAACATTATTTATTATTATTATGGTGGTTTCATTGTGCATTTATCATGTTGTAAGCTGCCTCCACTTATTTTGAAAGGTTTACTCCTGTCATGCTCCTCTTCACATGTAACTAGAATTCATCCCTAGGAACGGAACGCACCTCCATGCCTATGCATATATTGTTTTATCTGCCTAAAGTATACTTTTCTTTATGGCAGAACTGGTGAAATCCTTCTGATTCTATTTGGTTCAAATTCATTATTAGTTCCTCTGAGTCCAACAACAATTTGTACATTACTTCCACAGAAGTTGTTAAATTAAATTGTAATGATTTTTTACTCTTTTACCAGGCTGTGAGTTTCTTGGTGACTATAGTTACCTTATTCATTTTCTCAGCATCACTGCATACTGCCACAGAGTGGATGCTCAATAAATATTTAAATAGTTAATGTTAAAATATGAGACAAATATGTAAAACTAATGAACTCAATCAGTAACTCAAACCATTGCATCCAACATATAGTTCAGGAATTTCTGTGCAATTTTTTTGAAATTGCAAATAGTTATCAAAACCCTGTTGCCTTTTGAAAAAAATTTGGTTTCCATTTATGCGGTTTCATAGCCACTTCCTGTCCCATTTATATTTGTCTATTTGCCAAATCTACACTAATAAAAGACAAACATGCAAATTGACTGTACCTTCGCTATGCTTTAAGCCACACCCACCAGCCAATCAGAGCGATTATATGCGAAGTAACCGAACCAAGATGGCGGCCGGCAGCCACGGAGCTGGAGCAAGCAGAAGGCTTGGTTGCCCCAATAATGGAGGAAGTGAAGCTTCCCGCCTGCCGCTGTGGGCTCTGAGCTCCACTCAAAGCAACAAAGTTTCAATTATAGAAGATAAATAAACCCCAGATACCTGCTTTCAGCTGGAGTGGCCATGGAACTGGAGCCTTGGGTTGCCCCTGGTGATGGAGGAAGCCAAACTTCCCTCCCGGGTGGCTCTGAGCTCCACTCCAGGCTACAAAGTTTCAATTATAGAAGGTAAATAAATCCCAGAATAATAAAAAGGAAAAAATGAGATGCTGGGAGCTTCCATCACCGGGGGGGGGGGCTTGGCCAGTCTGTAAACGGCCCTCAGCCCCTCACCCAGACTGGCCAGGCACCCCCGACCCTAAAGGGGGTCTGACCAGCCTGAAAACAGCCATCAGCCCCTCACCCAGGCTGGCCAGGCACCCCAGTAAAGACCCCCACCCTGAAGGGGGTGTGACCAGCCTGCAAAGAGCCATCAGCCCCTCACCCAGGCTGGCCCAGCACCCCAGTGGGGACCCCCACACTGAAGGGGTTGTGACCAGCTGCAAACACCCATCAGCCCCTCACCCAGGCTGGCCAGGCACCCCAGAGGAACCCCCACCCTGATCCGGGACACCCTTCAGGGCAAACCAGCCGGCCCCCACTCGTGCACCAGGCCGCTATCCTATATAATAAAAGGGTAATGTGCAAATTGACCCTAACAACAGAACGACTGGGAATGACTGGTCACTATGACACACACTGACCACCTGGGGGCAGATGCTCAATGCAGGAGCTTCCCCCTGGTGATCAGTGTGCTCCCACAGGGGGAGCTCTGCACAGCCAGAAGCCAGGCTGATGGCTGCCAGTACAGTGGTGGTGGTGGGAGCCTCTCCCGGCCTCCTCAGCAGCGCTAAAGATGTCCGACTACAGCTTAGGCCTACTCCCCACTGGCAAGTGGACATCCCCCGAGGGCTCCCAGGCTGCCAGAGGGATGTCTGACTGCCAGATTAGGCCCAATCCCCAGGGGAGCGGGCCTAAGCCAGCAGGTAGTCATTCCCCAAGGGGTCTCAGACTGTGAGAGGGCACGGGCCTGGCTGAGGGACTCCCCGAGTGCACAAATTTTTGTGCACCAGGCCTCTAGTCTATATAATAAAAGCCTAAGCGACCATTATGGCAGAACAACCAGAAGGACAAGTTGCTATGATGTGCACTTACCACCAGGAGGCAGACGCTCAGTGAAAGAGCTGCCCCCTGGTGGTCAGTGTGCTTACACGGGGGAGAGCCACTTTGCCAGAAGCTGGGCTCACAGTTGGCGAGCCTGGCAGTGGTGGTGGGCGCCTCTCCCCTCTGTGTCACCATTAAGAAGCAGAGAGCCGAGAGGTAAGGAGCAGTGAGCAGGTGGGTGGTAAGGAGCGAGGGGTCTCGGACTGTGAGAAGGATGTCCAACTGCCGGCTTAGGCCAGGCCCCTAAGCCGGCATCCGGACAACCCCTGAGGGGTCCGGGACCCCTTACTGACCACCTGCTCGCTCCTTACCGCTTGGCTCGCTGCTCCAATCAGACCTAAGCTGGCAAGCTAACATCCCCTGAGGGCTCCTGGACTGCAAGAGGGAGCAGGCCAAATTTTGTGCACCAGGCCTCTACTATTTAATAGAACTTACTTTGTGCCTAGTATTGAGCTAGACCCAGGTAATCAACAGAAAATAACATAGGCATGATTAATGTCCTCATGAAGTTTCAATAGAGTAACAGACGCAAATATTAAACAATTTAGTACAAAATTTTTTTTAAATCATGGTTATGAAAAATACCAGCAGAAAATGTGGCATGTTCTAGGAGTTCATAATGGAGGTTGACAATGTTGAATTCCACATAGCAAGTTGGAAATTAATTTATTAAGATAGATAATGAAGGTTGAAGGGTGGGGAGGTAGGGCCCATGGGAAATCAGTGTGACTCTCCATCTCTTTCAGTCTTGAAATAGTGTAGTGGCCAAGTTATAAATAATACATTTTTAACTCATCTGACTATAAAAACAAGTAAATCTAATACCTGTGCTGTATAGAAAAATTACTTTCACAGTAAAATTCCTCTCTAATGGACACCTGGAAATTCTCACAAGGAGAATTTTTCTTTTTATTGTATCTATAGGAGAAGATGGATATATCTGAACCTATTGTAATTGTTTCACAATACATGTAAATCAAATCATCATGCTGCACACATTAAACTTATACAATGATGTATGTCAATTATTTCTCAATACAAACAAAAAAATGTGCAGAAACACATATATTTAAGGAATAAAAGGCAAAATCATATAATGACACATGAGAAGAAAACTAAGTTTTGATACAGCATGCAATTCTAATAGACAATCTATTATATTTGTATATAGTTTTTAATCAAAGCTCTTTAGCATAAATGATCTTTTTGTAGAGTAATCCTTCTTCTAAATACTTTTAAGTTCTTATAAACTCCTAGTAGAATATGATTTACATTAAATCAAGTGTGTCACCACTGAGCTAGGAATACCTATATTTTATTGCATTACTGCCTGATTATTTTTAGTACTTTCTATTTTGTCTCCAGTTCTAGAAACTGTACCTAACAGTGACTAACAACACTCCTTTACACAGAAGTGTCAACCATTTGCTGATTGATTTATTATTCTTGGTTATATTTTATTTCTGCTATCATCTTGATCTTATGCAATTCTTAATATATTTCGAATCTTAAATTTGTTTTGACAGACAATTTATTTTATTTTCCATGTCTTTCCACAAGCATATATAAGCCACTGACTAGAAGTTTTAATAAACTTATTAATATGTCCCAGATTAACCAGAATTAAAGCATATTGCTAACTACTTAGATCTAAGTGATTTTGCATATTATGCCCATTTTTAAATGCATTATTATCCAGTATACCATAACAACTTCTTCAAAGTCCCCTTGTTCTATCAATACATAAGCTCATATTAGAACTAATTTTGACAACAGATTACTTATCCATGAGCCTAAAAGAGCTCAACCGCAGCTGTTACTTTCTAATTATGGAGTCCCATATTTTGGCATTTTTAAATAAAAAGGCCTTTGACCCAAAATATGGCAATGGCTTTTTTTGTAATTAAGAAAAGGAAATATTAACATAATTCTTCTATGAGTAGTGTGAAGGCTTACAATATGTTAACTAACAACAACAATAAGCAATCTGCTTTCTGTTTCAGTGGGGTGAAAACCTCTAGAGAAATAAAAGACTGATCCAATAGAAAATAATATTTCAGGAGGTAAATTTTTCCTGTAACTCTATCAGATTTAGTTGCAAAAAATTATAAAAATGTTAAGTTTTGTATATATATACACAATTCTTACTTAGAAGTTTATAAATGAACAAACAAATTTGAAGACTGTTATGCATAACTTCATTAAAACTTATTTAGTGTTATGGAAAATTGAATTTGCACTATCAGTCAATCTATTTATTCTAAAATTTATGTTGCAATTAACACTAATTAAATATTTTGCATCTCAATCAAGGAATTTGTGATCCAATGCCTTCTGCATGATATGAGAATTTTTTAGTTGATTGTTCACATCATCTCACAGCATTTATTATCCTATCTAATAAAAGAGAAACATGGTAATTAGCGTACGACCTCTACCCTTCCCATTGGCTAATCAGGGCAATATGCAAATTAACTGCCAGCCAAGATGGCGGCCGGCAGCCAGGCAGCTGACGCAAACAGGGAGGCATGCTTGCTTCAGTGATGGAGGAAGCCAAGCTTCCCCGCCTGCCTTGCCGGCCTCTCAGCTGCACTCTAAGCAACACTGTAACAAATATAGAAGCTAAACAAAATCCCGGGCTTCAGCCAGCAGGACCACAACATTGTTTCAAATACAGAAGGTAAACAAAGGCCAGAAACCTACTTTCAGCAGGTCTCATAGCTAGAGCCGAGCCTCAGAGCTAAAGCTGGTGCAGAATAAAAAAAAAAAAAAAGGAAAAAAGGACAGGTTGGGAGCTTCAGTCACCCGCCAGCCAGAAAACAGTCCTCAGCCCCTCACCCAGGCTGGCCAGGCACCCCAGTGGGGACCCCCACCCTAAAGGGTGTGTGACCATATGCAAACAGCCATCATCCCCTCACCCAGGCTGGCCAGGCACCCAAGCGGGACCCCCACCCTGATCTAGGACACCCTTCAGGGCAAACCAGCCGGCCCCCACCCATGCACCAGGCTTCTATCCTATATAGTAAAAGGGTAATATGCCTCCCAGCACCGGGATCAGTGGAGCCGCAAGGCCTCCCAGCACCAGGATCAGCGTGACAGGGGGCAGCGCCCAAACCCCCTGATCACCCTGAGGCTCTGTCTGTGACAGGGGGCGGGGCCACAACCTCCCTATCCGCCCTGCTCTGTGTGTGACAGGAGGGAGCTCCCCAACCCCCTGATCGCCCTGCGGCTCTGTGTGTGACCGGGTGCGGCACCCCAACCCCCACCCCCCATCAGCCCTGCCCTGAGTGTGACAGAGGGCGGTGCCCCAACTCCCCTATCAGCCCTGCTCTGTGCGTGACAGGGGGGAGCTCCCCAACCCCCTGATGGGCCCTGCTCTGTGCGTGACAGGGGAGAGCTCCTTAACCCACTGATCGGCCCTGCTCTGTGCATGACAGGGTACAGAGCCCCAACCCCCCTGATGGGCCCTGCTCTGTGCGTGATAGGGGGCATCACCCCAACCCCATGATCGGCCCTGCTCTGTGCATGACAGAGGGTGGCGCCGCAACCTCCCTATCGACCCTGCCTTGAGTGTGACAGGGGGCGGTGCCCCAACCCCCCAATCGGCCCTACCCTGAGTGTGACTGAGGGTGGCATTGCAACCTCCCCATCCGCCCTGCTCTGTGCATGACAGGGGGCGGCGCCCCAACTCCCCAATCGGCCCTGCTCTGAGCCTGACCAGGGGCTGCACCTAGGGATTGGGCCTGCCCTCTGCCACCCAGGAGCAGGCCTAAGCCAGCAGGTCATTATCTCCCGAGGGGTCCCAGACTGCAAGAGGGCACAGGCCGGACAGAGGGACCTCCCCTCCCCCCCGAGTGCACAAATTTTTGTGCACTGGGCCTCTAGTTAATAATATAATGATAAAAATGTTAACAGTCACTTAGAAGAGGAGAAGAGCATAAACCAGACTGTGTACTAATCTCAGTTTCAGTGAGCCATGGCATCACATGGAAATTATTTAGTCATTCATCAACTATCTCCATTACCACTCAGATAGCCTCACACTTGTTAAACCCCTCCAGAATGCATTGTAGGTGGTTTTTCCAAGATACAAACACTATTCTGTCCCTTCCCTATTAAACTCCATCATCTTCTAATATCCTCAGGACAAATTACAAAATGTTTACCTCTTGCCTTTTGCTTGCCTAATTTTTCTTTCTAAAATGTTCTCACTCCTCCCAATCTTTTTACCTATTAATATGTCAGTTCAAGCATCCCTTCCGTGTATCCTGTGTATCCTGCAACTGGCACCTTTGGGTCCTGTTAGTTGCCTATATCACAAGGCATCTTTTCTTCATTACACCTATCACCTTTATTCTTTATTTTGATTTTACTCTCTACCTCCCTTACTGGATTCATGAAGGTAAGAATAGAGTCTGGCTTTGCTTAGGATTATACCCTGTTTCCTAGCAAAGTTCATAGCATGTAGTTATTGCTCATCAACCCATTTGAATGAGGATTGAATCAGGAATTGAAATCCCTGTTCTCAATTTTTATCTGACTACTTAAGAGCAGTGTGAATTTGGATTAGTGTATGTGTGTCTTACCCTGAGATCACAGAAGGGACATTTCTATAGATTCTCAGCCTCATGGATAATTGTGCCTCATTATCCCTTGTACATTCCCCACATTCATTGGCCAATCTAAAGGTCACAGATTTTCTTACCGTAATTAGAAAAAAGGGCTTTACTCAAATAATAGTAGACTGTAGTCATATGAAGTCCATCAAACCTAGTTTGGAACCATGGCAAGGCAAATATACCAGGAAGCCAAAGTCATTGAGTAATGCAACCAAAATAAAGCAGAGAGTTGTTCGCCCTAACCCGTTTGGCTCAGTGGATAGAGCATCAGCCTGTGGACTCAAGGGTCCCAGGTGCAATTCCGGTCAAGGGCATGTACCCTGGTTGTGGGCACATCCCCAGTGGGGGGGTGTGCAAGAGGCAGCTGATCAATGTTTCCCTCTCATCGATGTTTCTAACTCTCTATTCCTCTCCCTTCCTCTCAGTAAAAAAACAAAAAAATCAATAAAATATATTAAAAAAAATAAAAATAAAGCAAAGAGTTGTTCTAGAAGAAATAAAGAAATAGAATAAGAGAAGTAGAGATAAGGGAGCATGTAGCTGGGGAGAGGAAGAGAAGGGAAGAGGAAGGGACATCCAGATGAACAGAGTGTGCAATAGTTACCTTGTGACTTTCCAATTACATGTGTCCTGCTCTATGCCCATTTTTTCTCTGATATTTTCTTGTGTCCTTGTAAAAACTCCCATTTTTGTCTGAATTAGACTGAATTTCTGTTCATTTTAACCAACTATTCCTGACTAAGATATTGAGTTTCTTAAACTGACTCTATACATTGTCTCATTGCTAAAAGGGATTAACAACAGGTCTGGTACCTATCTCATAATGTTATTGTTAGAATAAAATACAATAATGTATGTGAAAGCACATGCCTTTATACAATTTTAATTGATTTCTTCAGGTAGCCATTCAATAAAAATTAATTATATGCCAAAAATGGGTCAGATATTGAGCTTTTATCAGAGATTCAATGCTGAGTACGTCTGTACAATATCTGGGAAATTCATCATCTAATAAAAAGCACTACACACAATTATTTATTATTGTGATATGAAACTATAAAAATATTTTTATTTCTACTTTTTCTTCAGCTCCTAAAACTTTTTGTGTCATGTACTATCTAGTCAGTCAAGGACAAGATATGAATTACTTCATTAAAATCTCTTTTCCACACTGTAAAGCTTATTGTCATTGCTATGTAGAATTTTGTATGTAACTTAATATAAATAAGTAGTTAATTATTCAAAAATATCTAATAATTACTAATGCAAGGAGCTGGTTATTTTTTTTAACATAAAGCACATATAGCAAATATTATCTTTACACAGAAACAATATAGACTTCACCCTTCAGAAAGGACTATAGTTACACTCATTGTCTGAGTATTTTAATATAGCACAAACTTTGAGATTCAATTCAGTATTGCTAAAATTCTGCTACAAAGACCCTAGTATTCTGCAAGGTTCTTGTAAGTATTATGTAAGCAATTTTTGAGGTAAACAAACAACTAGACTTCATTCTCTTCTCTTCTCTTCTCTTTCATATATATATATATATATATATATATATATATATATATATATATTCTCAGAATATTATATCCCTGGGGGAAAAAAAATTGGAAACTGTTAGTCTAGAAGTCATCTTGTGTGTTTTTTTTTATTCGTTCTTACCATTATGGGGTGCCAGCAATTAGGAATGTTAGGGTAATCATTCTCCCAATCTTTTAAACCTTGCACAAGGCACTGGGACAGATATGCTTGCAAACAAAACAGACATTGCTCTTGCCCTGTTCCTCAAAAGACAAGTAAATAGAGAGTAAATGAGAAATATAAATATACTAGAGACCCAATGAATGAAATTTGTGCAAGGGGTTCAGCCCTCGCAGCCCCAGCTGCCTTGGCCCTCGTAGCTCAGGCTTTGTCCTAAAAGGTTGTCTGGATGGTCATCCAGAAGATCGTCCAGATGGTAGTTCTGCTGTTCAGTCTAATTAGCATATTAGTTCTTTACTTTCTACCTCCCTTACTGGATAATAACAAAGTGTGATAAGAACTATAAATAGAAAAAATAGAGAAGACCATGTGAGAACTTTTCTGTGGGCAGGGGCAGGAGTTGGCATGAGAAGGGACACATAGGGAAGGGCTACATAGGAAGTAACACTTCAGCTGAGATCTGAAAAATAAGGTTAAGCCAGTATCACAGATTGCATTCGCTGGAAAGCAGACTTTGAGATAGAGATTAGCCTCTAAAAAGTGAACATCTGTACAGGGGAAGGGAAGGTGCTGGATTAGCAGAGTGAGAAATTGGGTTTATATTGTCTCAGTGAATGCCTTCATTGTTCTGACAGAAACCTCTGAAGCTGGAGTGGCCCTATGGAGATTTCCACTATTGGGAGGGAAAGGGAAGATCGGTTAGGTGGTTAGGGAAAATATTTATTGGATTTAGTGACATGAAGGTCATTAAGATGTTCAGAAGAGAAATGAAAAGTAGGACTGCCAACTAGAGTGTTGAGGTCCTTTTGAGGTTAGAGAGATTAGAGTTCATGAAATGAAATGTGTTATTTTCTCTAGTAGTGTTAACTGTACTCATAGAAGATAGATGTTGAAAAGGTACAACACTAGAATACTTTGCCAAGTTAACAGACGAAAATGGGGATAAGGATGTATTTTACATGGGTTAATTATAAAGATAAACTATGGAACTTAAGAGTAATGAGAAGAGAATTAAAGGCAGGAGGAGCCTGAATAACAGAAAGGAAATAGTGTGGTTAATTGATTAAAAGACTAAAAAAATGAGGTCTAAGAATTTAATAATCAGCACTTGAACTGAAGAGATAGGAACTTATGGTTAGAGAGCCAAATATTTAGAAAGATGATATTACCTCTTGCTGAATATAAACCTGGTTTGTGCCTGCTGTTCTAACATATGATTGGTGAAATGATTAATAGCATATCCTTTCATTCTCAAAATTTTCCCAGTTTGAATAAGTTATATGACTACTCTGAGAATATTTAAATACATGAATTTTAAGGTAGAGTATATTATGGTGTAGACAATCTGCTGTACAGGTAGTTAGGCAGACGTGAGCAGAGCAAGGACGATGGGCCAGGTATAGAAACTCACCAGGACAGAAAGCCCTGAAGGACTAGCAAAGGGCAAAACTGGGAAAACAGGAACAGTGCTCTCAAGGTAACCTTTCCTCCCCTCACATATCCTTGGTCATGTGGTTTGGACACCCTGACTTTTCCTGTTTAAAGATAATGTCTAGGCCTCCATTGTATTTCAGCTACAGGCCCAGAAAAGCAGCAAACCAGGCAAGTGATGCCATGGCTGCCTCAGAACCAGCTACATTGACTAATGCCCACTGACTTGACACCAACCAATCAGTGGAGACCATGACCCTGAAAGAGAACACCTGGAAAGCTGATGAATATTCTCTTGAGACCCTCCCCTGAGACCTCCCCTAAGTTCCCACCGGCAAGAAAAAGACAAAGAACCCAGGGTGAGCTCTCCCCCAGGGGAGCAGCCCTTGCCATTCCCTTCCCCTTCTTCCCTCTAAGGCAGCAGTTCTCAACCTGTGGGTTGTGACCCTTTTGGGGGTTGAACGACCCTTTCACAGGGGTCGCCTAAGACCATCAGAAAACACATATATCTACACTAATAAAAGAGAAACATGGTAATTGGCGTACGACTGCTACCCTTTTCATTGGCTAACCAGCGAGATATGCAAATTAACTGTCAGCCAAGATGGCGGCCGGCAGCCAGGCAGCTTGAAACTAACATGAGGCTTGCTTGCCTCAGTGGCGGAGGATCTTTGGAGGAAACCAACGTTCCCCGCCTGTGGCTGCAGACCTTTAAGCGGGCAGTTTAAGAAACATTGTAACAAATACCGCCGGACTTCAGCCAGCAGATTCACAACATTGTAAGAAAAGGCCAGAAACCTACTTTGAGCCCCGGAGGCCTAAGAGCTGGAGCCAAGCCTCAAGGTAAAGCTCGCCAAGAATTAAAAAAAAAAAAAAAAAAGAAAAAGAAAAAAAGGAGCGGTTGGGAACTTCAGTCACTCCCAGCCTGAAAACAGCCCTCAGCCCCTCAGCCAGACTGGCCAGGCACCCCAGTGGGGACCCCCACCCTGATCCAAGACACCCTTCAGGGCAAACCAGTTGGCCCCACCCATGCACCAGGCCTCTACCCTATATAGTAAAAGGGTAATATGCCTCCCGGCACCGGGATCAGCATGACAGGGGACAGCGCCCAAACCCCCTGATCACCCTGCGGCTCTGTGTGTGACAGGGGGCGGGGCCCCAACCCCTTGAGCAGCCCTGCTCTGTGCCTGATAGGGGTGAGCTCCCCAACGCCCCCCCCCCCCAACGGGCCCTGCTCTGTGTGTGATGGGGTAGAGCCATAACCTCCCCATCAGCCCTGCCCTGAATGTGACAGTGGCGGCGCCCCAACCCCCTGATTGGCCCTGCTCTGTGCATGACAGGGGGTGGCGCCACAACCTCCCCATCAACCCTGCCTTGTGTGTGACAGGGGGTGGTGCCCCAATCCCCCAATTGGCCCTACCCTGAGCGTGACTGAGGGTGGCATCACAACCTCCGAATCTGCCCTGCTCTGTGCATGATGGGGCGGTGCCCCAACTCCCCAATCGGCCCTGCTCTGAGCCCGACCAGGGGCTGCACCTAGGGATTGGGCCTGCCCTCTGCCACCCAGGAACAGGCCTAAGCCAGCAGGTTGTTATCTCCTGAGGGGTCCCAGACTGCAAGAGGGCACAGGCCAGGCTGAGGGACCCCCCTCCCCCCCGAGTGCACAAATTTTTGTGCACCGGGCCTCTAGTAATTACATATTGTTTTTGTGATTAATCACTATGCTTTAATTATGTTCAATTTGTAACAATGAAATTGGGGGTCACCACAACATGAGGAACTGTATTAAAGGGTCGCGGCAATAGGAAGGTTGAGAACCACTGCTCTAAGGGATCCCACAAGACTTGCAACCAGGGGAATTGCAACCAGGGGATCAAGGGACAGCAACAGCTCGTCCTGGGCTAACTCCAAGGCCCCTTTTCTCTGACTTCTCAGTGAGCCAAAGCAGCCCAGCCTAGGCTGCCCTATTGCTTCTTGTATGACCTTCCTTGTTTCACTGACCTAAGTGTATTTTTGCTACAGCCAATAAATTCTTCCTTTGCTACACTTTGTCTCTTGATTGAGATCTTGCCTTCAAAAACACAAGAACTGAGGTCTCTTCATCTCCCTGGTAACATTTGGTGCCACAACCTGGATTTTTCTTACTGCGACTCAGATTGTTTCATCACCACCTTGGCTGGAAGGACATGACTAACTATGTTTTCTCTCTCTCTCTCTCTCTCTCTCTCTCTCTCTCTCTCTCTCTCTCTCTCTCTTTCTCTCTCTCTCTGGATTGCCTCATGGTGAGGGCATGGGACAGACTTTAAAAGGTGTTAGGGCACACCCTGCTAGAAGACTCCTGTGGCAGGTTGAGTGAGCAGGTCATGGACAAGGGAAGTTTGGGCTAGGCACCTCGCCGGCTGCCAGACAACATCCATGAACCCAGAAACACTGTAAATCGCACGCGGTCCTTCCTTCCCTGAGATCTCTCAGGTCAGGTTCCAATGGAGAAAGAGAGAGCCTTGCCCTTTGGCTGGAAGGATGTTCTTTTCTTCCCTTTTTCTTCCTTCCTTTGTGTCTGGAGTTAAATGAATGGTTGAGAAGAACCTGGGTTCTAGAGAAGGGACAAGATAACTAAGGACAGGAAAGACATGGATGGCTGCTTTTTAACTTTAGTTTCTCAACTGGAATTGCTTTTGGAGGGCCATAAATGAAAGCTGCTTAAAATCACCTCAAACCATTAGTCCACCCATTTACCACTACTACTACTACTACCTCTGGATACACCAGTTCTGACTATTTTCCTTTTCTGCTCCTTTGCCCTGGTCGAACAGACTTGCCTGCTCCCGGGTTCCGAGGCATTTCCCACCCCAACCAGGTCTTCAGAGACACCCAGCACCCAGTAAGGTTTCACTTCCCCTCCTCTGAGATGATGGAGAGATTATGTGGCACCCTCTGTCTCTCATCCCTGCTAGATGGCAGAGACATCAAACGCTAGCTGGTCCTTGAGCAATGCGATGCCAGGCTCCAGAATTGACCCCAGGACACTGGGATCTCTTAGTTCCTAACCTTGTCTTCCTTCCAGAGGGGAATCAACAATCTATACCAGACAAGATTCCCCTGGCTTGTATCCTGGCTACCCGGGCATACTTACCCAGACCTTTAAAAAAGAAAAGACTGATTTTCCATTGTAATTCAGTATGGCCGCAATACAAGCTCCCTGATGGGGAGTATGGCCTCGAAACAGGAGCATAAATTATAACACCATTCTCCAGCTAGATCTTTTCTGGCACCAGCAGGGCAAATGGTCTGAAGTCATGTATGTCCAAGCCTTCATGGTCTTAAGGGCAGGCCCAGGCCTTTGTAAGACGTGCAGTTTTGTAGACCTGTTTTGCTGGTCCCAGGGAAATGGACAGAGGCTCCATATACCCAAGTCTTTATGGCTCTCAGGGATGACCCTAAGCTATGTGCTACCTGTAAACTACATCTCTTTGTAATTGCTACAGGGCCGGAAAGAAAAATATACCCCCAAAGCATTCCCAAAAATGGGTGAATGAATTTGTCCTTTGTTTGCCAACACTTAGGTGGCAACCCAATTCTTGAAATATTAAGAACTTCCGTCCTTATTTATAAATGAAGTCTTTACAGGGCCAGAGTTATGGCTCCACAAACAATTCAAAGTCCACCAAATCTTATCTTGACCATCTTTTAAAATGCAAGTTTCTAAAAGGTAATCCTAATTAAAAGAGAAAAACCTTAGCCATCTAAGCAAATCAAACTGACTTATTTTGACTGGTAAGCATTAATTGCTAAACAAGTCTTAAGTTCACCTTTTGGCCTTTTATTACAAAAAAGCTAGAAAATATATTTGGAACTGTTAATACTTGCCTTATACTTTGCTAGGTATGTCTCTTAACGGTAGAGTGTATTTGCAAGTAAAAGAACCTATATTTCTAGAAGCCATAAAATGTATTTGCCAATCTAAACAATGTTAGTCACTTCTCCAGCCTTCTTAAAAGTTGTCAAAAGTAAATGAAAAAGATCGTGTGCCCTCTGTACAAAAATTAGTATTATTTATCAAGAATTGTCATCTCTGATCATTTGCAAATATGTTACGTCTTTGGAAAGGTTCATAAAAAGGACTGAGCTTACTCTAAATTACAGGTTTCTAAGCAGGTCATCATAATATTGCTAATTTTAAAATCTTTTGCTTTCTAGATATAAGGAAACTTGTTTTGTTCCCTAGAGCAATTTGGCAAATTATACCCTCATAAGCAATATTGAAACATATATATTTTCCTTCAGAATTTGGCAACTCTTAATGAGTATTATTTTCATGGCTATACATTTCTTTGCATGAATTCAATAAGACCAATTTCAATTGTGGTTTTACTAACCAAACCTTTGACTGGAACATCATGTCTGAGAGAGAAGTGCCTGGACTTTGGGTGTTACCAGCAAACCTTAAGTAATTAAGATTGACTCCCAAAACTGATTGAAGCTAATCAAAAGCCACTTGCAAGAAATGTCCTGGAGCCTTGCTTGGTCAGTGGTCCATGGAAGTCTTTTCAGGTGAGGCTGCTTTCCTGAAAGATGCCAAGCTGATGAATATTCTATTGAGACCCTCCCCCTGAGACCTTGCCTAAGATTTCCACCTTCAAGAGAAAGAAAGATATTCTCAGGATGAAAGACACGGTGCATTCTCTCTCTCCCAGCGGAACATGCCATGTCATTCCTTATCCTCCCCACCCCTACCCCACGCTTCTTCCCTCTAGTGGACCCCACCAGACTTTGCAACCAGAAGGGCAATGGGCAGCAGTAGCTCATCCCAGGAGAACCCCCTGAACCTGTCTCTAAGGCCCCCTTTTCTCTGACTTCTCAGTGAGCCAAAGCAGCCCAGCCTAGGCTCTTGTGCCACTTCTTCTATGCCCTTCCTTGTTTCACTGTCCTGACTATATTTTTGCTGGAGCCAATAAATTCTTACTTATTTCACTACACTTTGTCTCTTGATTAAAGTTTTTCTTTCAAGAAGACAAAAAACAAGGTCTCATTATCTCCTTGGTAACAAGTATCATATGAGGTATATTGGAAATGCCTGCTTTCCTAAAATATCCCATATTATATGTAGATATCCACTAAATAGTATTTACATTTTATAAAGAACTAGTGGCCTGGTGCATGGGTTCGTGCATATTAAAAGGAAATTTGGAGCCCGTGCCCTCGTGCCCAGGAAGTTTCCACATTCCCGTGAACCACGGGGAAGTTGAGTGGGGAGTCTGTCCTTCTCCCCACAGCTTCTTGAAAAAATATTTCCAGATGTTCCCTCTGCAGTCAGGGTTGTGCCTTGCCGGCCTGGAGGTCCCTATTGGACACCTAGGGCCATGCTGGAGGCTTTCCACCACTTGGAGCCAGATAAGAGATGCTCCGAAGTGAACAATATAAAGTTGGGGATCTTGGAGGGCAAGGGTGCTCTCTCGCCCACGCCTCTGAAAGGGCGAGGACTACGCCCTCCACCTTGCCCCACGGTAAGGGCTACGCCCTCCACCTTGCCCCAGGGTAAGGGCTATGCCCTCCATCTTACCTTGGCCATGTGCTCAGCAAGGCTTCTTCCCGGAAGCCAAGCCACTGCTGGCCACGCCCAGGATTTCTCTGGACTGGCCAATGATAGTCAAGGGAAGTGCACGCCATCACTATGACCACATCCTGTGTAATGAGACACCGACTCGCGCCTGGCCAATCGGCAGGGCCCACAGTCCTTTCTCCTCCCCTTACCCCAACCCCCTATAAAACCTCTCTCCACACAGAGTTTTCCCTCTCTCTGCCACCTGCTGCTGTGCCAGTAAGGGGGGGCAGGGGAGCCAAACCTAGGTTTGAAATAAATGACTCTTTGCTTTTGCATCGGACTCGCTGGCTCCCTGTGGGTTCTTGGGAATCTTGAAATCTGGGCACAACAGCCTCCACCCTTCATATCCATCTCTCTGCTTTTACCCTGATTGTCAGTCGCCACCTTATGGCCACTTTTGTATTGCTGCCTTCCTCTGTAGCTCTGGGGCAATCAGTAAGGGAAGAGAATTGATCTTTATGCCTGAGGCAGACTTCCAGGATCCTGGCTATGATATCAGGCTTGTCCTGGTTACTCCCAGTATCCATGCTTCATCCATTCCTCAGAGATTGTACCTGTAGGCTTATGGGGTATGTGTCTTGTGGAAAGTTCTGGCTGAGCAGTGGGCGTCCTGCAGTTGGGGACCAGCACTCCTGGGGGAGCCCTGTCCTTGGGCCCACCCACCTGCAGGAGCTCCCCAGGATCCAGGGGGAATGTAGGATCCTGGATGACGGCCAGGCCCAGGAAGGCCAGGCCTGGGAAGGGTGCAATGGGCTCTGTCGTGGACATGCCTGGGAGACCTGCTCGTTGGATTGGGATTTTCTTACTTTTTCCGGGGCTCTCTTCAGAGGTGGGGACCAGTTCAGCTTGGAAGTGGCAGCTGGGGGTGGTAGGAAGGAAGGAGGGAGAAGCTGACCTTGGTCCCCCGGTAAGGCGGGTAAGGCACGTTCTTAGTATTTCAGTTCCGCATCGGAAGGAGCATGGTAATAGCTAAGGGGTGGAATGTGGCCCGGATGCCCAAGGGGGAGTCCCAGGGGGCCGGCGTCGGTATCAAGGTCATCCCGTCACCCATGAATGTTCCATGCTGCATTTGTTCACAGTAAATTGTGCCTGCAGGGTATAGGGGGTGATTTTTCCACGCAATTCCCTGCCCAAGTGTGGAGCTGGCTGAACTGAACAGGTCAGGCCACACCTGCTGGTGCCCCTCTGCCCACCAGAGCCGACCAGTGCTCTGCAGGGATCCAGGAGCACATAATTGGTGCCAGAACGCCTCGCTTTCAAGATGGGGGCTGGCTCAGGCAGTATGTGCGTGAAGTGCCTCTGTGGGTTTTTCCCAAGTCTGCATCTGAAGACCCAGAGGATAATAGGTAAGGTGTGCAGTGTAGCCACAGGGTCCGAAGAAAGAGTTCCGGTGGCTGATCTATGGTCATTCTGGCTACACCCCCACCACCTGGGTGTCAGGACTGCAGTCTGTTTGCTGGAGATTGTGCCTGCCAGAGGTGGGAGAGGCTCATGCACCACAGCTTCACTTGCCAGACGTGAGCCCGGCTTTTAGCTGAGCGGTGCTCCCACTGTGGGAGCACACTGACCAACAGGGGGCAGCTCCTGTGTTGAGTGTCTGCCCCTGGTGGTCAGTGTGTGTCATAGTGACCGATCATTCTGGTCTTTCTGCCATAACGGTTGCTGGGCTTTTATATATATAGACTAGAGGCCCGATGCACAAAATTCATTCAAGAGTAGGCCTTCCTTCCCCCCGCTGCCAGAACGGCTTCCCTCTGGCACCCAGGACATGGGCTTCCCTCCCAGCCCCAACTTCATCCGGGAGGTCATCTGGAAGGATGTTTGGTCTAATTAGCATATTACACTTTAATTATTACAGATAGTTAATCTCATACTATTGTTTTAAGTCTAAGTCTTCCCAATGCACAGCATTTTTTATAAAATGTAAATATTTAGTGAAATTCTGAGGCATTCAGTAAATCACAGGTTAAATGCTAATTGATTTGCCATGAAACTATCTTTCTCTATGTCAATAGAGACCTAGGGAAGTTGGAAGGCACTGAAATTAAAAAGAAAAAAAGAGAGTTGAAAATTTGTAATGAAATGAACCAAGGAGATATAACATGGACCCATGATGTAAGACTGTATTGAATACAGACTTTAGTGAATTCATACTGCCCTTTTGAGTCCTTTTGGACGCTGAATCCATATAGAGCCAATTTATGAGCCTCATTCCAAACATGGCCCTAATTTCCTTGCTCTTGTCTGACCTCTGAGGGGTTAAGAAGTCCCATCCTGATATCTGACCTTTTATGCCCTTCCAAAGCATGTGGATTTGTTTACCTCTTTAGAGTTTGCCAAAAGAAAAGAAACTGCCCCCATTCCTTGCCCTAAAATAAGAGATTTATTAGATTTATTAGAAAGGATACCTTGTAGCAGAGATAAAATATCTGATTAACTGCAGGCTAAGAGATACCAGAAGCTGTCCTATTGGCCATTTGGCCTCCATAAAGGGTCAGTCATCTTTTTCTGCCACAGCTGGCCTGACCCTGCCGCTACTCCATGACATTTCTGGGAAGGGCAGTCAGTGGGCTCAGCAGACAGGCCACGTGCCGATTTAGTTCCTGATTTTGGTTAAGTCCCACGAGGGCCTCTGTGGGGCCTCACAGATCAGAATTATATTGCCTTTCCTCTCCTATTCTTACCACTGTCATTTGCTTTTCTAGGTATGAACCGCAATCATTCTTCAAATAAGTAGTATGTGAGAATTGGAGCAAAAAGACCATTATTTTCTGGATTTTAGTAATACAAGGTATCTATGCTCAGTTTCTCCCAGCCAAGCAGTGGCTTCTCAAGTAAGCATGAATATAAGGGGTTGCTAGGAAGCTCTACCTGCACAAGTTATCCGAGGAACTCAACGTCCAGGAGAACAATAAATCATTGTTCCCATAATCTCTTCAGAGTAAAACTAGGGCATTCCTCTGTTGACAAAGGCAGAGTTATTTGGTAAAGGTCAGGAGGATGTAGCTTAATGAGTGATTTGAAAGAAAAGAAGTTAGAGTGTATGTTTGATAAAATATTTTTAAAAAGCCTCTTGGACTGCTTCAGTGTGTGCTTCACCAACTCTCCTTACCTAGAAGAAAGGGTGTATCAAGGACTTCCCTTGTTAAAAAGGAGTGGTGTTAAGGACACAGGGGTAGACATCTGTTAGCCCAACGTACTTAAAGACACTTCTTTCACATGGGTTATAGTTTTGGTTTGAAAGTTCTAAAATATGCCATATGTCATATTAATTACTTCTCTTTACTGGGATTTACATTTACACAAACTGAAGATTTGTGGCAACCCTGTGCTCAACAAGTCTGTTGGAACATTTTGCTAACATCATTTGCTCCCTCCATGTCTCTGCCACTTTTTTTTGTAAATCTCCCAATATTTGAAGCTTTCTAAATTGTTATTATATTTGTTTTGGTGATCTGTGATCAGTGATATTTGATGTTATTATTGTAACTGTTTCTGACCCCATGAATCACACCATGTAAGATGGCAAACTTTTTAAAAATAAATTGTTAGACCACTTTATTTTATTTTTTATTGATTTCAGAGAGGAAGGGAGAGGTTGAGAGAGATAGAAACATCAATGATGAAACAGAATCATTGATCAGCTGCCTCCTGCATGTCCCACACTGGGGATCGAGCCCGCAACCCAGGCATGTGCCCTTGACTGGAATTGAACCCGGGCTAATGCTCTATCCACTGAGCCAAACCAGCTAGGGCAAGATGGCAAACTTAAGCAACAATTGTATGTGTTCTGACTGCTCCACTGACTGGTCATTCCCTAGTCTTTCTCCTTCTTTTCTGTCTCCCTCCCTCTCCTTGGGCCTCCCTATTCCCTGAGACACGACAGTTTTGGAATTAGGCCCATTAATAACCCTACAATGATCTCTACATGTTCAAGTGAAAGTGAGAGCCACCAATGTGGCAAACTTCCTTTTTGTCTTATTTGAAGATATTACTACAACCACCCCAAACTTCAGCAACTGCCACCAGCATCAAGGCAAAACCCTCCACCAGCAAAAAGATTATGACTCACAAAGGCTCAGATGATGTTAACGTTTTTCACAGTAAAGTATTTTTTAATTAAGCAATATACAGTGTTTGTGTTTGTGTTTCTTCTGTTTTATTTATTTAGACACAATGCTATTGCACTCGTAAATTACAGTCTAGTGTAAATATATCTTTATATGTACTGAAAAACCAAAAAAAATGTGTGATTCATTTTATTGTGATATTTGGAAACCAAAAAATTCATGATATTCACTTTATTGCGACAGTCTGGAACCAAACCCACCATATCTCTGAGGTATTCCTGCATTTAAAGTAACTACTTATGGGAATCATGGTGACTCACTTTTCTTGTTTGCTATATTTATTTTTTTCACGTAAAAATATTGTTCACTTGTTATATGAGTCACATTATGCTGCATAACTGAAATCAGAATAAATTAACACACAAGAGCTCATGTACTCTGCTATATACCCAAAGGCGCCCAGGGTAGCTCCCAAGTGATGACTCAGGGATTCATTACCTCCACCTCTGGCTCTATGATTTCAGCATGTGGCTTTCAGGTCACCATCACAGGAGGAAAGACTGAGTATGGTACTCATGTGTTCTTCTTAAATGCCTTGACTCATAAATGATACATTATTTATGTACATGGAAAAGATCACAGAAACTCCACCTAACTAAAAGGGGCAGGGAAATTTTGGGTAGTAGATATATGACATTTGGTAAGTAGTAAATGCCTCTATTTTACTTGGGCAAGATATTTCTCTCTCCTTTGCTCCTCAATATTAACTGTATTTTTAAAATTATTATTCCATGTTAGGCTTCTTATTATTTAAATGAGAAAGGATAATCAGTAGTAAACTTACTCATTCTATTTAAAGAATCATTACAACTGATGATTAGTAATGGAAAATTTTAGAAAAATCTTTTCTATGTGATTATGTTATCTAAGATTTAATATATGCTTTCAAATAATAGGGATAAAGGATGACCACAAAGAGCATGTAGAATTTTTTTTTGAAGATTGAGGTTTAGAAGGATAGCCCCCAGAGAATACATCTCCATTGTTCTCTTGAAAAAAAAAAAAAATCCAAACCAAATTTGTCCAGCTATAAAATTATGAAATCTGAGCAACTTCCTTTTACCCATCATTCTTGATGTTTCAGCACTCACATAAATGATAGCTTGGCTCCCCAGTTCCTTGCCATCTCATTGACAATCCATCTTTGCTCTAAACCACATTATTAACACATCTCCATGATCTCATTCAATGGATTTGTTGTATAGGTTAGTTAGGTAAACATGAACAGAGCAAGGACAATGGGCCAAGTACAAAAATCACCAGGGCAGAAAGCCCTGGGTGCCTAGCAAGGGGAAAAACTGAGAAAACAAGAACCTAATCTCCAGGGTGACCTTTCCTCCCCTAGCATATTGTCAGTCCTGCAGTTTGGACACCCTGATTCTTCCTCCCTCAAGATAACATCTAGGCCTCAGTTGTATTTCAGCTTAAGGCCCAGAAAAGCAATAAAACCAGACAAGTGACACCTTGGCTGCCTCAGGACCAGCTATATTGATTAATGATCCCCTGCTTTGGCACTGACCAATCAGTGGAGACCACACCCTGGAAAGCTGATGAATATTCTCTTGAGACCCTCCCCTGAGATCCCACCTACAAGAGAGAGATAAATAGGCTCAGGATAAAGGACACAGTGCACACTCTGTGAGAGTGCACTCAGGAGAGCATGACCATGCCATTCCCTTCTCCCTTCTTCCCCTTAAGGGACCCATGAGACTTGCAACCAGGGAAGCAATGGGCAGCAGCAGCTCATCTCAGCCTAGCCCCCTGAACCTGTCTCTAAAGCCCCTTTTTCTCTGTCTTCTCAGTGATCTAAAGCAGCCCAGTCTAGGCTCTTGTGTTACTTCTTCTATGCCCTACCTTGTTTCACTGTCTTACCGAAGTATGTTTTTGCTGTGGTCAATAAATTCTTACTTACTTTGCTATACTTTGTCTCTTGATTGAAATCTTGCCATCAAAAAGAGAAGGGAGGTTTCGTGATTTCCCTGGTAACAATACTAGATAGCTGATCACATACTATTATAGGAATAATGGCAGAGATCTAGGTTGTATCTGCTGACTTTATAACTGAGCTAGAGGCCCAGTGCACGAAATTCGTGCAGGGGGGTGTCCCTCAGCCCAGCCTGTACCATCTCCAATCTGGGATCCCTCAGGGGATGTCCAACTGCCGGTTTAGGCCTGATCCATCAGTTGGACATCCCTCTCACAATCTGGACTGCTGGCTCCTAACCACTCACCTGCCTGTCTGCCTGATCACCCCTAACCGCTTCTGCCTGCCAGTCTGATCGATACCTAACTGCTCCCCTGTTGGCCTAATTGACACCTAACTGCTCCCCTGCCAGCCCGATCACCCCCAACTGCCCTCCCCTGCCAGCCATCTTGTGACAATGTGGGGGTGGCCATCTTGTGATGTGAGGGTGTGAGGGTCAATTTGCATATCACCGCTTTATTATATAGGCTTTGTTATAAAGGGCAATTAAAGAAATTAAAAGAAAACTTATTGATAATGATGAAAGAAATGTTTTTATCCTATATAATAAAAGGCTAATATGCAAATAGATTGGATGATGGAACAACCGGAATAACCGAACAACCAGTCGCTATGATGTGTTCTGACCACCAGGGGGCATGTGTGGAACATGGGGAGCGTTGGTCATGGTGGGATGGTGGAGCAATTGAGCAAGGGCACCAGACCAAGGCAAGGTGCCAATCACTGCCATTGGGGGGAGCCTCTGGTGGTTACTGAAAATTCTTTGCTTCCCTATGCCGTGATCCCGCCCAGTGCTCAAACCTGCTGCCAGTGCTAGAGCCACCACTTGCACCCACTGCCAGCGCAAGCCCTGCTTGCACCTGCTGCCGGTGCCTAGTGCTGGTCCCAATCACTCGGCACCATCAGCGGGTGCGAGTGGTGGCTGTCAGCCCTGATCACCCCTGAAGGCTTCGCCACCTCTCCCTGCTCCTGAGGGGTGATCAGGGCAGCAGCCACTGCTCGCACCCACTGGCGGTGCCAGCCCCACTCGCGCCCACTACTGGTGCTGGCCCCAACTGCTCTGCACTATCAGTAGGTGTGAGTGGGGCCGGCACCATCAGCGTGTGGGAGCAGTGACAGTGGAAGCGAGGCTGCCAGCAGACAGGGGATCTGGGGCTGTGGTGGGAGGGGCCAGGTGGGGGTGCGGAAGATGGGCCAAGACCTGCCCCTGTGCCTACTGCAGCCTCATGGCTCACTTCTGACCCTAGGGGTGTGACCCTAGGGGTGTGAGAAATCTATAGAATTCTAAGAGATTGAAATGCAGTCTAGGAAAATAGCTTAACTGTTATGATAATGAAGTAGTACTATACTCATACAAGGCTGAAGCAGTTGCTATAGTGTTGTCCATCTCTCTGCATGCTTAAGCTTTACATATTTTTACCTGAAGGCAAAACTTATTAAATGTTTAGTTTGTTATCCTCAAGCTTCTTAATCTTTAATCTAATCTAGATCGTCTTTAGCCCAGTTTTGTAGTTGTAAGGATTCTGGAGATAGAACTAAAGATTATAAGGTGGAAAAAGAAATTATATCTAAAAGAAAAACCTCATAAGAATTGAAACTCTGCAATTAAAAAATAAAGAAGGTAGCAACTGTAGACCACCAAGAAAAGGTAATGAGATTAAATTGTTAGCATATTTAGAGGTAAAATAGCCTTATGAATAAAGGCATGGACTGTGGTAGCAGATCTGTATTTCTTGGCTTCTCTTACATGCCAACTAGTTGTGTGACATTGCTCATTTTATGTAACCTCCCTGAGATAAAGTTTTTATTTTCTATAGAGAAGGATAAATAAGACTCACCTCAAAATGTTTCTGGGAATTTTTAATGACACCTGGTTTCTACTGATGATAAGTAATGTAGGCAATGAATATAAGGACTCCCCCACCCCATACACTGCACACAGTGAAATATGTGTCACAAAGGATCAGAACAGATAAAAATTTTAAAACTTATCTTTGATTCAAAACCAAAATGTTTTGTGTCTTTGTGAGATGACAAACCTAAATCAAAATTAACTGTATACACTTAGCATAGACATTTAGCTTAAATTATGTATGTTGAATTGTATTATTAAAAAGAATCATTTTTAAGAGTATAAAGCATTTAGTGGTATCCATAATACATTATAAACTGAATTTTTCATGCAAACTATTAGTGTGCATATGACGAGCAAATGCATTTTTAAGAAAGAATGGAACATGTGAAGTTTAATTTTTAATCCAAGCCTCAGTCTCCCAACAAATTTGGTTATGGAACAAATAAGACGGATCTCAGCTTGCCTGTGTCATGCCTGATTTTGTTCTATTTCCTTTATGATAATCTTAGAAAACTTTGTTTTGTATAAGCATTTCTTTTCCAGGAGATGTTCTTGTATAATCATTTTCCATAGTTATGTCTTTGTGAACAGATCTTTTGCAGACTAGTCAAGACAATTGTCTTTGATTTATTCTAGAAAAGAGACTGGGAATGTATAAACTGTCTCAGACTGCACTCTAAGCTTTTCCCTGACTTAAAAAAAAAAATCACATCCATGAGATAGAATTCATGGAATCTTAACCTTCATGGAGCAAGAAAAAATAGCACTGAGATTTTTATTTATTGGGGGGGAGGGACACTGAATATTTATGCTTTTATCAAAAGAGGCTATACACTCTCTGCAGTAACATATGCAAATAAAAACTTTATTTTAATCGAGAAAATAGCATCACAGGTAATGCAAGAAGTCTCAGCTGTGACCATAGCACATTAATTTTATTGGTAATAATATTCAAAAGTCAGCATGGTTTAGGGATTCAGTATCCCCCCCGCTTTGGATTCAGACAAACCTGGGTTTGAATCCTGGTTCTTCAATCATCACATTTGTGACTACAGGCTATTTAACCTTTTGAAGCCTCAGGCATCTCATTTGGGAGGAAGAATTGCAATAATTCGTGATATGATGAAAGCTTAAGATGCTGTCCAGAACATGATCAGAACTCCATAAACATGAGCTAATAGTCATACAATGTGTGTGGTGGGAAAGGAATATGGGGGGAGGGGGCCGGGGAGCAGCAGGGGGAATCCAAAATATCCCATTAAGGTCTTTGCTTTTAGTCTTATTTTGAAAAGCTAAACTAGGGAATCAACTTCTTTAAAATATCTCTTTTTCATATATTGGAAAGAAAGCTATTAAATGAAATATAATCAGAGGAATCCACTCAACTTTTCTTGTAGCTAATAATTTTTCCATTTTTAAAAAACCAATTGCTAAGTAGTATTCTTCTCTTTTTCTTAGATATATTTCTAAACTTGGCATTGATCCACTTCATAGATTTGACAGAAAAAAAAAAAAAAGCACTTACTAATGTCAAACCTAAGAAACAGGTTTTCTGCCTCAGCTCTGTTACTGAATGTACCTGCAAGATTGGTGACATCTTCAATCTGACATACATAATGTTGAAGGTGCCCCAATAGTAATCCTCCTATTCTTCACCTGGGCTCAGAAAATAAGGAAGATGAGTAAAAATCCTCTGTTGCTAGTAAAGCTGAGATTAGAGAATGTGACATCCATGCGGCATCACTGAGCCTGCTAGTGCTGAACATCTGTTAGGCTAGCTTCCCCAGTCCTCCTTGGCCCCTGAACCTCCCCACCCCCTTCCCTGCCTGCTCTGTGGGCAGCTCATTCCCAAAGAAAGGGAAGAGAGGAAGAACCTGCCACTTTTTCTCTTTGCCAGTTACATCTAGGTTTCTCCTCCTCCCCAGGGAAGGGTGGAGGCAGACCAGGAGTGTTATGCTAATACAGGTTTCTAATAAGGATCTGTTAGAAAGGGGAAATTAATGGATCCCTCACCAGGATTCTGCAATATAACCCACTGTTTAGGCTATAGTCTCATTTATCCTACTATCTCCCAGGGAGGGCTTATTGCACTGGGGGATCTAGTGGAGACCAACAGGCTGTCAGACAGGCTTACTGGTACCTTCCTAGGTCTACGCCAACCACTTCGGCCAACCACTAAACTACTTTTCTGGGTGTTCTCTTAAGGAACATTTAGTAGAAAACAAAGATTTTTGCCCCCAAAGAGCTTCAAATAGTTTTAAACACTACATTAAAATCAATGGCAAGTTCTGTTCCTAAGACTAAAATACATTCTATTTCTTATCCTAAAGTATGCCTTTTCACATTTTCCATTATATTTCTTCAGAGAGTCTGCATATGAATAGATATATTCCAATAATTATATGAATAAGCACATTCTAATAATATAATGTCAGAAACAGAAACTCCACATTTGAATAAAATATTTCTCTTTCTCACTTTCTAAGAGCAACCAAGTTTAAAATTTACTTGTAAGACTTACGTTTAAAGACTAAAGGGAACTAAAATACAGAATCAATTTTTTTTTTTTTTTTTTTTTTTACTTATGAGCTGAAAGTACAAGGTATTATACATCTTTATGGTTTAAAATTAATAAATTCTGGCTCTGGCCGGGTAGCTCAGTTAGAGCATCATCCAGATACACCATGGTTGCAAGTTCGATCTCCAGGCAGGACACATACAAGAAGCAACCAATGAATGCATAAATGGAACAACAAATTGATGTATCCCTCTCCTTCTCCCCCTTCCTCTCTCTCTTTAAAAATCAATGAATAAAAAATATTTTTAATTAATAAATCTGTACCACCTATCAATGCATAAAGATCTATGGAGAAAGGGGCCCTTTCTATGCTAGATCTTTTCCTCTCGATTTATTGGGGTTGCTGAAGCATATTTGGTCTGCAAAGGTTCCTGAAGAGCTTGAGCACATGACAAAGTGCTCATCATGGAATTATCTATCTTGCTGTGACTAGTGTTGCTCACACTTCCTGAGTCCCACAGTACTCTGCCAACCTCTTGTAGGTAAGTGAGCGAAAGGAGCAGGGAGGTAAGACACCATGTGTGTTCTACTAATGGATGTCCCTCTTCGTGGAAGAAATGATCAGAACCAGGAAAGAATCATTTCCTTACCTTTCCTGATAATGTATACTAGTACATTTTTTAAAATAGACTTATAGAATTACTTTAGTTGCAAATTGCTCAATAAAGTGTACTTACATACTCAAACACTTCATTCAGAAGTAAAATTAGTTAATAGTATTATTATCATTACAAATAAATTTATCTTAAAATTCAGTACCAGAATTGTGAGTTTAAAAACTCAGTTAGGTTTACTGAAGTAAACAACCATTTTTAAAAATTTAAGTCATTAAGAGTTTTATTGACTTACTTTTATTTTAACTTGCATATTTGAACTTAATTATAATAGATTTTTCTTTTAATACATGCAATTAATGTTTAAATCTTGTAACAGTCTTACAATGGACATAATCCTACCAGTGATAAATTAGTAATAATCATAAAGGCTAATCTTACAGTGGAAGCTTTTATGGATGGCTAAAATTAATAAATGATAGAAAACATCATTTTAAATTATTTTATTGTATTTATAAATTTATGTTTTAATTGCAGTTTATATTCAATACTACTTTGCATTAGTTACAGTTGTATACCATAGTAGTTAAACAATCATGCTTTATAAAGTGCTTCCCTGGATATTACCAGTACTCACCTGGTACCATACATAGTTATTACAAAATTTTAACTATATTCACTATGCTGTACTTTATAACCCCACGACTAGGTTGTAACTACCAATTTGTATAAATTATTTTAAATTATAAATCACATGCGAGTCATAAAGAAATCCACGTTCTGCCATAACAATCATAAAATATTCCTATAGGCAAAATATGGCAAATGTTTCCCTCATTCTTTGAGATTTTGGTGACTTGGGTAGAAGTTTGGCTGCTGTGTTTACCTTTGACTCAGTGCTGGCTGGCCTTGCTTATCTTGCTTCTTGAAGCTGAACATTAAGGGTCCTTGAGACTTTGGCTTGGGTACCTATGAATGATTTAAGCACATCTAAGTTTTCTTCTTCAGCCAATGTGCCACTTAAAAAAAAATCAAACCACTTTATCCCACAACCCAAAAATGTTGTGGAGGAGGTGCTTAGCATGTTAAAGAGCGTGTTATTGTGGTGATCATCGTCACTACCGACACTCACTAGGGCTTTTCATCTTCAAAGTGCTCTGTACGCACCAGGAAGTCCCTCCTTCTCACCTCCTGTCCACCTTTCCTCTCAAAGGACTGTGATGGATCTCTAACTTCACATGGCCTTTGAATTTTTATAAAGTGCCGTCATTGATGATGACTAACCTTTCGAGGTCAGTCTTATCTGGTGGCAAGAAGGAACATGTGCCTTCGGGGTCAAAATTAATAAGAAATAAAATGCCTTCCAAGTGGAATTCAAGAACTCCTTTGAAACACATCTTGCTTTGCTCACCCCTCTCGCCACCCGCCCCCACTTCATGTCTTTAAAGGAATGCAAACATGCCGCACGGCTCCAGCACGTGGGCTTGTACACAGAGATAGGGGCACTGCCAAGCCTGGGCCCAAACTTTTCACTGCCAGGCGCTAACTGAAAAGCCAATGAATGTTTTTAAGAGTAAAAAGAGAAGAATTCCACCAAACATTCAACAGGGTGTAGAATAGGTTAATACCCAAAAATATAATTTGTGAAGATGAGGTGTTTAAAAGAAATGAGGCATAAACTCAATCTGCTGAAGGACTGTCTGCTGTTCTTCATCAATGTCTTCCTCTGGCGGATGATTCATGAAGGAGAATTAATGACCAGTGGCCCCGAAGGAAAGAGCAGCCTTGAGCCTATAAACTCTCATCAACTAACTAGCTGATCATGTAGAAGCCAAAAACAGGCGTGGATATTAAAAAATGTGCTGAGGAGGCATTCCCGAAATACAAGCCAATTTCGTTTTTGTCACAATTACAGATTCTCACCTGTTAGGCGCTAACGCAGGGATTACAGCCTTGTCAGCAACCTACAGCCTCCTTCCAGAGGGCAATGGAGAGGACAAGGAGAAAGGGCAGGGACGACGGTGTTTGTAGTTGGGATGCTTTCACATAAATGCCAGCTCCAGAGTGAGCCTGAGAAGGTTCTGCTACTTACAGGGGTGCCTGGGCTCTTTTAATGTTTGGAGCCATAACTCTGATTGCAAGGGGCTAAAGGATAGGCAGTTCCCAAGGGGCCATATGAAGTTATCCGTGTTTGCATCTTCTCTGCCTTCTCCCCTTCACTCTGAGAGGATCACTCTGTAGCAATGAAAGAATGTGTTTCTCCTTTTTGAAAAAGAGGGATGGGCCTGTGTTGTGTTGTTGTTTTTAACTGTTTTAATCTGGGATAGGTTGGTAAGGGTTGTAAAGTGTTTGCCTTGGGCAAAAATACACATACACACACGCGCGCACACACACGCACACACAAAACCCCACATTGTTTGTAAAACTCTTCAGCAATGCATTAATGTTTAGCAAATGTCAGTCCTAACAAAAGTTAACCTTTGATAAAGTATTACAGTGCTTCAAAGAACACTCACAATTATAGATTTTGTATGCTTTGTTTGGTTTCCAGTGTCCTTAAAAAAATTTTTTTTCCATCCCAGAGAAAGTATTCAGCCTTTGTTAAAGTCACTTTGATAAAAACCAATTGTGAGTTAATCAGTTCCACATTTCTAATTGTTTTCTCAAAGAAGCTAAGGATTATTAATTTGGTGAAAGTTGTAAATGTTTGGCACTGGAGTTTCTGGGGAATACTTCAGTAAGATTTGTTGGAACCATGTCTTATAAACTATGCTCTACACTCTGCATTGATAGAATAATAGGACCCCATGTTTTTAAGCCTAATTGCTCTGTAGGGATCAAAGACATGTTACTTACTCATCTTACCCTAGGTTTTGGGATCAGAAGGAAAAGTAGCTTGATTCCCCAAAAAGTTGTTATGAGGCAAAATGGAGTGTAATAACCCATTTTTGAGCCAGGAAAAAATGGGGAACATAGACTCCTAGTCATTTTTATACAATGGCTGATATAGAAAATATGTGATCAGTAGGGGAATAAATGATTGTAACACATACTTAACTTGGCAATTATGATCAGTGGGTTTACAAGGACACATTGGAAAGTATTTTTTAAAAGATACTTTTCAAATGACATGTATTAGCTGAGTTTTAGATTACCCTTCCCAAACTTAATCCTTAAAGGGAAAAAAAAAGGAAGGGGGTCATCTGGATTAGAGTTTTGCACAGATCTAGACTTCTAAAATCCCTCATTTACTCACTTGCTTGTATATATATAAAAAAAAGAGTAAAAAAAAAAAAACCACCTAATTAAAAATAAATGATGTGTAAGCCATTCTTGAGCTATTAAGAGAAGTGGAATCATTTGTTTCCTAAAACTTAACAAATCAAGTAACAGAGTTTCTTAATAGCTAAGAAATATGTAGATAATAGCTACTATCTCCATATCCTATATAATAAAAGCCTAATATGCAAATCGACCCACCAGCGGACAACCTGTGGAATGAATGGTCACTATGATGCACACTGACCACCAGGGGGCAGACACTCAACGTTGGAGCATCCCCCTGGTGGTCAGTGTGCTCCCACAGGGTGAGCGTAGAGGCGGTGGCAGGAGCCTCTCCCGCCTCCTCAGCAGCACTAAGGAGCAGCGAGCCAAGTGGTAAGGAGCAGCAAGCAGGCAGGTAGTAAGGAGCGAGGGGTCCCAGACATCCCCCAAGGGGTTCTGGACTGCGATAGGGCGCAGGCCAGGCTGAGAGATGCCCCCCCATCCAGTGCACGAATCTCATGCATGGGCCTCTAGTATTTAATAAAGACTCCCAGAACTTTCCACTGAATCCTCTCAACTAACTCCTCCCACTCTTTCAATACATGTTCTGTGGAGTCATAATTTTCAACCTTAAAATGAGAAAATCACATGGAGTATTTAAGAAAATCTACATTAAAAATAACAGCTGACATTTATCGAGCTTTACTGATCACTTGTGACACTGACTTAAGAACTTCATGTTCATAATTTCCTTCTAAACTCAGAACAGGTCTAAGAAGTAGAGTTATAATTACCCTCACATTACAGATGAGGAAACCAAGTCACAAAGGGTTTTAATGACTTGCTCAGTATGTGGCAAGATGGCTGACTTCAGAATCCTTGCTCTGTAACCCATGACTGTAATCGCCAGTTTTATAAAATCAGAGGCACCATTTCTTTTATTTGTGCTAATTATGAATCACATGTGGGTCTCATTTCACCTAAATTGTTTTTCCTTTCACTTCGACCTTCCTCCTTGACTCTACCTTTACAGTTAGGCAGCATCATTTAATATCTTGATATCCTCATGGAATACAAAATATTTTCTTGCTCAAATCATACAGTGTATGCATGTGAAAATTATACTGATAATCACTGTAAAAATTACTCCTTTCAAAAGAGTCACCAAGTAATATAATATACAGATGATGTATTGTAGAATTATATACCTGAAACCTATGTAATTTTATTAACCAATGTCACCCCAATAATTCAATTTAAAAGTCAAATCTCTGATATTACAGATAACAGATTTTTTTAAAAGCCTTTTTTAACAAGTAAGAGCTTGTTCTTATATTTTCATTCAAAAACGCAACTTGCATGATTCTTTCTTTCTCTGTCCACTGAATTTATCTGCTAGCTCCCCGTTATCAAAAGCAGTCATTGTCCACTTTATTATAATATGGTACTGAACTGAGCTGACCTATAGACCACTTAACTGAAATAATCACTTAGGAAATAATTAATATTAACAGAATTTCAGTAAAAAAAAAAAAAAAGCTTAACATACTAAAACAAATGTCTGTCTACTACACACAACTACACATAAACGTATTGGCAATCATAGCCTAATTTAAAAGTAAAGCAGGTTCCAACAGACTATTGCCATAGCTTTAGCAGGGTTTTAAGTTTTCTATTTATATTTGAAAAAAGACCCATTTCTGTGAAAAATTTAGAATCTTAATTAATTCCAACTGGCAATGTGACCCCGTTTCATTAGACCGCGTTGGTTGTGTTCCACGATCCAGTGAGTAATTCTCTGTAGTAATTTTCCATTTTCATGCCCCTGATATATTTAGTGAATCAACTTAACATCTGTTAAACTGTAAATATTCAAAATGGGCTTTCCTTTTTACTCATTAGACTAGGTTCAGGTAGGCTCGAAAGCTTAATAAAATGCTTGATATGATGACTGGAGAATGATAAAAATGACAAAGATAATCTAAGTTTGAGGTTATAAATCTCTGAGCTTCTTTTACTAAACTAAAGCAGTAAATGCAGAACAGAATGTAAAAAGCACAAAACAAAGCAAAAAAGCCCAAACCTGCTCAACACTGTCACTTTTGCCTTACCAATTTAGTAATTATTCATTTTTGGAGTAATCTGATTATAGATGTAGTTCTCTGTCTCCTCTCCCCTAGATGTGTTTTTGTCTGTTTGTTTTTTAACTTAAAATCACTGACTTTCCATGGCTTACCATGGAGAACATATTTTGCAAGCCTCCTTCAGAAGGGAAGCACTCCAGCACCCGTGTATGACCACTGGAACTGCCCCTATCCACATCTCAAGATCTCTAAAACAATACCTACCCAGCATCCCTAGCGTTTCCAATAGGCAGCACGTATTTGGAAAGCACTATTGATTTTAAATGGCTCTGGCGCTTAGAATTTTTCTTCTTAAGATCCTTGGCATTTTTCTTTTCAAAGGGCTTCAATGTGGGGACCTGGTAAAGAAGGATTAATGTAGTTTCACAAAGTGAAAAACTAATTGAATCATTAACTCACTATTCAGATTCAAATATCTTCATTCCAAACTGCATTCACTATTTACACTTCTGCTTTGCTCCTCTGCCTGACTCTTTTCTTCCCTCTTTTTGGTAAAACTTCTTAGTCTTAGGTCTAACCCTGGAGAGGTCATGTGAAAACGCACATCAAGCCTGTCAGGGGAAGTCAGGGCTGCCCAAGGGAAGGCTCAGGAGGATTTTGCTCTAGAAGTTTGAAAGCTAACATTTCAGTTTCTTTGAATATTTTAGAAACCTGTTAATTCACTTCAGTTGACACAAAAACATAACTGGGCATCACTTCTTTTAAAAATTAGTATTTGGGAAGTTTTGAGTTGCTTTATATGCCGTATTGAACCTATTCTTACTTAAAACAGAATTTGAATTCAAAGCTACAATTCAATTTCTCTGAAATTTTGCATTTGACAGTAGCTTCTTCTCATAATAACACTTCCGCACATTTACTATCACCTTTTTTTATTTATTTAAACTGAGGAGAATAGTTTAATATGTGTATACAGTGTGGACAGGCGATCAGCTCATACCTAGAGAAACCTGGGGTGGGGGAGGGGCGGTCCATGTGCAGAAGGCTGGTTAACAAGTGACCACTAATGAGACCTTCCCAGTAGTCACCTTCTGCTTTTCCCCTCTCACATTTTATCAGACCATTGGCAAATTTTAATCTTAGATACTAAGCCAGTGATAATAACATCTTAGGTGGTGTGTTCAAAATGTTACACAAAATCATTACATTCCTGTTAGTTTGATCTATTGCAGGCGCAATGATTTCTTCTAGACATCCACATGCTAGCTTATACTGATAACACAATATAACATTTAGTTGACTAGAAATAATTTATTAACTAAAAGAACAACCCATGGACTTTTACAAATAAGCAGTTTTCTCCTGGAGCACACTGGTAGATTCAAGTCCATTTTAGTTCATTCATCTTCACAATAATAGTCATAAAACAAACATTATGAGCAATTACTCAGATTTGTTTTAATCCCCTAAATGGAAATAGTTGGTTCTGAACCTAGATTTAAAGCAAAACTCACTCTCAGTAATGTTTAATCATTTGAAGAAAAAGAAAAATCACTGCTTTCTTCAATAAGCTCATGGCAGGTAAAAATTAAGTCCTAATTAAATGCAATTCCATTTGTGGAAGCACCGAATGCAGGGCCTTGCATATGGCAGGTGCTCATTTGGTGATAATTATAGTCATTAGCGGCATTGGAACTAGACCAAAGGCTCCAGGACTCCTAGTGCCTTCTCACCACATCCTATTTCCCCCTGAAACCTCCCGCACCTCATCCTATGAAACGTATCATCCTCACACTAATCCCACTCAAACTGCAGTTTCCAAGAGCAGGAGAGAAACAAATCAGGAAGGCTTGTGTGCAGTATTACCGTAGTCTAGACTCTAGACTCTCCTGAAAAGGCCCTGCTTTCAAATTATTTAGCGTTTCAACCACAAATAGTCATTATTTTTCTATTTTATTGACATTGCCAGAGGCCAAATTTATACCCAAATATCAGCACCAAAATAACAATTTAAAAAGTTAAAATATTTGTATTTAATGAAGAAAAGCTCCAAAGGAGCTTACTGAGATTTTGATAATGATGCACCATCAAAGATAATGAAATATATTTTTGCATAATGGAGCAAAGGAGCGAAAGTCTAGACCTTCAGTTCCCTTCTAGACACACCTCGAATTCAGTGAGAAGAGAGAATAGAGACAAGGATCAAATGAAAAAACAAGGATCAAATGGGAGTTTTCTTTGACGTTTTTAAAATAACACAGAGCCCTAACCGGTTTGGCTCAGTGGATAGAGCGTTGGCCTGAGGACTGAAGGGTCCCAGGTTTGATTCCAGTCAAGGGCATGTACCTTGGTTGCGGGCACATCCCCAATAGGGAGTGAGCAGGAGGCAGCTGATCAATGTTTCTCTCTCATCGATGTTTCTAACTCTCTATCCCTCTCCCTTCCTCTCTGTAAAAAATCAATAAATTTTTTAAAAAATAACACAGAATCTTTTTTTCTTTTTTTAATACCCCCCTTTTGTAATTTGGTAGCCTTCACTAAGCTAAAACAAACCAAAGAAACCTCACACAGGAGCAAACCCTCCGGGCAGGCTCTGCTGCTTTCCCACACTGCCTTGGGCTGCTCCCTGGTGCTGAATTCAAGGCCAGGAGGCCAGGAGAGTTGAGATGATTCCTTCCAAGGGTGGGCATCTGAGGCCTATGCTTCGTACTGATGCTACATGAAGAAAATGAAATCAATGGCTCCCTGCACTTCCTTAGGTTTGGTTGCCTCGTTTAAACAAAAGAAGAACATAATTTGGATTTACCTCATTCTCTCCCTCCTTGCCCAGGCAGATGTCTTAAGCACTCTATTTTAAGGATTCAAAGACCATAATATTACTAATAACTCCACATACTTGTTTGCGTTTCCCATGTTACCTATAAATGTCAAAATCAATGACTTGCAGCCCCCTTTAATCTCGTGACAGCTTTATTATCATTGGTTGGCAGAACTTCAAGAAAAGTTATGACAGTGGCAAAGTTCTGCAAACTGCAGCACATATTTCGGTAATTAGGTAAAGGAGGGAGAGCTGCATTTCGAATGCACAGCTGAAATTATTTGCTAAACATTTAAGATGCTGAGGTATATCACATTCCTCCCAGGACAGCTTTTGAAGGATGATTTACAAAGCATTTCTTTTACCGCCCCCCCTCTCCCCCAAGTTAGGCTGCTCAAGCAAGAGCTCTTATTTGAAAAGGGATATTCTTGTTGTAGGCTGCGGGAACGGCACCAGGTGTTAGACCCATGGGGTCACACAGGACCCTGGGTTGAACAACCTCAGTACTTGAGTTCTGGCTAGGAAAGAATTCAGAGCTAAGACTCAAACTATATGAGAACATCTATCTATATATATAAAAGCCTAAGCAACCATTGCAACCGAATGGATGACCGTATAGGCTGCGTGGGGGCGACCAGGCAGGCAGGGGGGTTAGTGAGGGGCAACCAAATGACTGAGCAGCAGGCTGCGTGGGGTGACCAGGCCAGCGGGGGGGAGGGGGCAGTGAGGGGCAACCAGGCTGGCAGAAGGGGGCAGTGAGGGGGGACTAGGCCGGCAAGGGGGCAGTTAGGGATGACCAGGTTGGTGGGGGGGTGGGGGAGTTGGGGGCAACCAGGCCGGTGGGGGCAGGGCAGTAAGGGGTGACCAGGCCTGCGAGGGGGCAGTTAGAGGTGACCAGGGCAGTGGGGGGGCAGTTAGGGGCGGTCAGGCAGGCAGGCAGGTGAGCAGTTAGGAGCCAGTGGTCCCGGATTGTGAGAGGGTATAGGCTGGGCTGAGGGGACCCCCCCGCCAGGCACAAATTTCATGCACCAGGCCTCTAGTATATCTATAAAAGCCTAAGCAACTGTTACGACCAGACGACCAGATGACCAGACAACTAGCTGGTAGCTATGACATGCACTGACCTCCAGGGGGCAGACACTCAACATAGGAGCTTCCCCTGGTAGTCAGTGCTCTCCCATAGCCAACCTCCCACTGCTGGCCAACCTCCCTTGGTCCCTCCCCTGAGCCAGCCGGCCCCAATTGAGACTGTGTGAGATGGCCCCAATCAGCCCCAATCACCAGCCAGGCCAAGGGACCTCACCCATGCACAAATTCGTGCACTGGGCCTCTAGTTTATTTATAAAATCATGTAATGGTAATGTGTCTGAGGAAAAGGGGAGGGGAAAGGCAAAGAGAAAGGAAAAGGTGTGGGCATGGTCCCAGGTGTGGGTCTTCTGTCCTAAGGGTTTTAAGGGTGGAGATTTTAGAGGAGGTCTGAGGGGAAGATCTTAGTAAAATATTCAGCAGCTTTCCAGGTGTGTCCTTACAGGGTCAGGGTCGCCACTGATTGATTGGTCGGTGACAGTGAAACCAAAATGTGGTGTTTGAGTCTGAGTTCGTTGTCTCACAAAGACCTAAGAATGGATTAGTGGGCAAAATAAAGGTTAGCAGAAGCAAAGTTTATTGAGAGAAGCCAGTCCTAGAAAAGATGAACCTGGGGTTCCGAACGCAGGCCAGTGTCCAGAGCTTCCATTCCATGTTCTAGGTGGGTGTAGTTCAGTATCCAAGCTAATTAAAGTCCATTCGTCCATGTGTGGAGTCCTACATGGCCATAAGCCACGTGAGCACAAGCAATGCATCACCCCACAGGAGCCAGTGCAAGAGAGAAAGAGAGAGAGACAGCACCCACTTTTTTGTCTAGGGGTAGACACAAGCCTTGCTAGCTTCTGATTGGTCCTTTCAAAGAATTCTGCCTTAACATTTTTGGGATTGGCTATTCAATTCACTGTCTTGTGATTGGTTATCTGCAAGCTGCCTGTTTTAGCAACATCAATACATTTTATAGGTCATGTCTCCCACCATGCTCCTCTTTCCCAGCTTAGCTGGGTTGCCTTAGCAATTCCACCTAGTTGGGTTTAGTTCTAGATCCTCTAGTTTGTTTCAGTGATGCAGTCAGCAAGTTGTATTCTGCCCACATCTGCAAGGCTCCACTTCCCCATCCTTCCCCCTCTCTCATGCCCCTGACTGCCTAGCTTCCTTCTATCTCCTCACCAGGGCAGAGGGGCATTATCCAATGCAGCTGGTCCTGAGGTCTGCCATGGGGTCACTTGTCTGGTTTTGCTGCTTTAATGGGCCTGGAACTAAAATACAATTGAGGCCTAGATGTTATCTCTAGGGCGGAAAGGTCAAGGGGTCTAAACCAAAGGACCAGTGAGATGCCAGGGGAGGAAAGGTCACCATGGGGGCAAGTTCCCACCCTACAATTGCCCATTGCTAGGCATCCGGGGCTTTCTAATACGGCTCATTGTCCTTGCTTTGCTCATGTCTGTGTAACTGCCTACCACAGAATTATCCTGATTTTCAACTGGTGTTCTGCAAGAATTTTTAAAACATACCTGATTATTACTCAGAGGCACTGACCTCTTTTCCCTTACAATGTCAAATAAAAAATGAGAACAGCCAACACAACTATAGCTGTCAGGTATAAATACCCTGTTTTGAACCATAAGTATATAGGTCTTATAATAGTTATATTTTGCTGGTCATATTGTATAAGAAAGTTGTGTCTGATTATTTAATTCTTGTACCAGAAATCCTTATATACAAGTATAGGCACCTGATTTTTTAAAAGTCACTTTGGAGCAAAGGGTAGGTATTTTCTATTACTATTATTATTATTTTTTGTAAATTAATCAAATTATTCCTATTTTTTGTCTGATTAGCACAAATATAATATTTTTTGCTGTGCTGCAGAATTTTAGTAATTAGTTTATGTGTGCCATGGGATGAAAAAGGTTGAAAATGGCTGGCTTAGGCTAATTAACATTCCACTTTTGAAATTGGGGATGGGGCTATGAAACAGACAGCTGCCCAATATCTGTACAAAATCAGAGTGCTTAGTAAGAAACAACACAGTGATAAGTCTGGAGTGTTTTCCAACAACACCAAATAATTCTCCAGTTCTCAGTAGACACCAACTGGGTGTCTTACAAATTTAACTCAATTCTGACACAATGGACCTTGAAGATAGCATCAGATACCACAAGTCCCACAAGATGGCCCCCACTTCAATCACCAAATGCAAATGCAGACTGCCACTTGTACTTTTGACTGACTTCCTAATCAGGTTCCATGCTTTGCTAGAATGGCACACAAAGCTTATGAACCATTTACTGTGTTTACCAGTTTATTATAAAAAAATATTGTAAAGGATACAAAAAAAAAAAAAGCCAGATGAAGAGGAAGGTAAGGCAAGGTCTGGAATGGTCACCCAAGCACAAGAGCTTCTGTCCCTGTGGAACTGAGGTGCATTAGGTGGTTGCATTTACTAACCAGGAAGCTCATCAAATCTCATTGTTCAAGAGTTTTCTAGAGCTTAATCTCCACCCTACCCTCACCCCCCAAGCCCCTTCCCTTTCTCAGAGGTTGATGAGTGGGGCTGAAAGTTCCAACCCTCTAATCACTTGGTCTTTTTGACAAATGGGCACATTCAGTGGCTACTTAGGTGCTCCACCCTAAGTCACCTTATTAGCATCAACTCAAGTTGCTCAAAAGAGGCCTCTTATGAATAATAAAAGACATACCTATCACTAAGGAAATCCCAAGGGTTTCTGGAGCTGTGTGACAGAAACTGGGGACAAAGACCAATAATACTGCTTATTATACCACAGTAAGACACAATGACTAGAGAACACACAACCAACAATTTTGATTTTATCTACTTCACTAAAGCTGCTTTGTTTGAATGAGTGTCCTCCTACTAAGTTGAAATCCCTGGGTTTCAGTCTAGTGTTGGGTTTGTACTTTTTCGCATCCCTTGCATTTAGCATTTTGAAACAGGAAAATTGGACTGGAATGCATGGTGTTCCTCTGGGCAGGATGGTTCCCCAGCTCTTGTCCGGTGGAGTCCAAGAATGAAACCACGGACGAAAGGTGGTAGAGCAAGGGTGGAAATTTATTGAGAAACAAGCACAGACTCCCATGTGGGGAGGGGGAAAGAGTCCCACTGAGTCCTTTTTCCCCCAATGGTTTATAAAGGCTGCAGTTTTTTGTGCCTCAATATCCCCCATGATTGGTCACTATTCCCCTTTGATTTGGTCACTATAGCAGCTCCTGAGCTCAAATCTCCTGTGAAGTACTGAAGTTCCCTCCTTCTTCTCCCTTATTGTTCTCCCTCTGGGCTTTTCTTCCTCCCTCTATTTTGTAAATGTGTACCTTTTGCTGCTCCCAACTTCCCTTATCTTATGGAAATGTACCTTCTGCTACTCCCAGCTCTTGTATCTGATGGAAATGCTCCCTTGTCTTATGGAAGTGTAACCTTTGTAGCTCTGTAGCCCTATGCTTTTTCCATGGGCCCCTTAATTCCTCAAGTTTCCTAGACCTGCCTATTTCACCCTAAAAACTCCTATTTATTCCCTAATAACTCCTTTCAATTTAAAGTGTGGTCGGAAGAGCAAAGACAATGGGCCAGGTACAGAAGGTCACCAGGGCATAAAGCTATTGTTGTGTTGGCTGGCCTCATTTTTTATTTGACAATGTAAGGGAAAAGAGGTCAGTGCGCTGACTAGTAATCAGGTATTGTGTGTTTTAAAATTTCTTGTAGCATACCAGTTGAAAATCGCTGGCCTAAGGCAATCAAGATATTCTATGGTAGGCAATTAGATGTGAGCAGAGCAAGGACAATGGGCCAGGTACAGAAGGTCACCAGGGTGGAAAGCCCCAGGTGCCTAGCAATGGACAATTATAGGGTGGAAACTTGCCCCCATGGTGACCTTCCCTCCCCTGGCATATCACTGGGTCCTTCAGTTTAGCCCCCCTGACCTTTCCTCCCTAGAGATAACATCTAGCCTCAGTTGTATTTCAGCTCTAGGCCCAGAAAAGCAGCAAAAACAGACTCCTTGGCTGACCTCAAGACCAGCTGCATTGGATAGTGACCCCTGCCCTGTCACTGACCAGTCAGTGGAGACCCCCGATCCTGAAAGGACACACCTGGAAAGCTGCCGCATATTCTATTAAGATCTTCCCCTGGAACCTCTCCTAAAATCTCCCACTTAAAACCCTTAGGATGGAGGACTCAGTGCCCTCTCCCTCCCAGAGGCATGTCCACACCTGTCCCTTTCCCTTCCCTTCCCCCTTCCCCTACCCAACAAGTACATTATCACTACCTTCCTCATTCCAGAGCTCCAAGAGTTCTTTCTTGACCTCTATAACTTATTTCCTAAGCCCATTTTCCTAAGCACATTTCTTTCTCTTTTTTTAAAAAAATATTTTTTAATTGATTTCAGAGAAGGAGAGGGAGACAGAGATAGAAACATCAAACATGAGAGAGAAACATTGATTGGCTGCCTCCTGTATGCCCCCACTGGGGATTGAGCCTACAACCTAGGCATGTGCTCTGACTGGGAATTAAACCGTGACCTCCTGGTTCATAGGTTGATGCTCAACCACTGAGCCACGTGGGCCAGACAGCACATTTCTTCCACAAATTACTTTTACCTATGTGATTATATAAATAAATGTTCTCTTATAGATTGAGTCTTGGTTTTGAATTCTTTCATAGCCAGAACTCACGTACCAAAGTTGCTGAACCCAAGTCTTGTCCAAACCCACCGGTCTAACACCTGGTGCTTGCCAGTATCTAACAAAGCTCAACTTAAAGAAATATTAGTGTGAGATCATTTAAAAGATATATAGTGCATTTATTTTATTTTATTTTATTTAATCCTCCCCTAAGGATATTTTTTTTCATTGATTTTTAGAGAGTGTGGGAAGGAGTGTGGAGGAGGAGAGAGAGACACATGGATTTGTTGCCTCTAGTTCACATCCCTACTGGGGCTGGGGAACCTGCAACAGAGGTATATGCCTTTGAGTAGGTATCAAACCTGAGATTCTTTGGTCCAAGGGCCGATGCTCTAACCACTGGGCAAGCAACCCAAGACATTTATTGGTTTAAATAGTAAATAACATACTCCTGAAGTAAGCCAGGCCATTAGAAAGCATTCTAGCCTACACATAAGAAAGGATTTACTGAATTGAGTCTCGGTAGAAAGGCACGGGACTAAAGTATGATAAAAATCTATGAAGTTCTTAGTGTTGCTTACTTTGTGCTAAATGACCCTGTTTGTTGCATAATTGTGTAAAGTGTCATTATAAGTATTGAAGGGGTTCAAAACAGACCTGTGCTTCTTTGACATGTGGATTATTTTGCACTGAAGGCAATCAAGACACCTGCAGGTTCACAAGAAACTTTTACCTCTCTAATAAAGAATTTAAATTTGGGTCTTGCCCCTAATAAGAGTTATCACCTATCAATAAGGAAGAGCAAACTTATAATTACTGAATATCTGCTCTTCTTATCTTTCTGGGAAACTACCCTCTTCCCCTCCAAGCCTAAGGGCACCTCGCCTCATTCCTTGGCTCAGGATGTATATATGCAATTAAATCTGGTTATATTCTCTTATTAATTTGTCTCATGTCAATTAATTATTAGACCAGACAAAGGAACCTAGAAGTGTTATAGGCAGTTAGACAGACGTGAGCAGAGCAAGGATGATAGACCAGATACAGAAGGTCACCTGTCAGTCTGGCACCTTTCACAAGCACAAAATCCACCTGAGAAGCAGAGTGGAGGAGGATCTTCAGTAGAAAGTGAGGGTGTGTAGCAGTCATCTGGGGAGATGAGACTTCTAGAAGTACAGGACGTAGCACAATATGGAAAATGGAAGTGGCATGGCTGTTGAAAACGCTCATTATAAATGCTGAAGTGACTTACGATACATTAAAAGAAATACAAGACCAAGGCTTGTATAGGAACCAAGTTGCAAAAAATAAAATGAACACTTTATCCTAACACCGTGCCATCCAGCCTGTGGTTGTCTTTACAGCTGATACATCTTATTGAAATGATGGCCGAAAGGGAGTCTGCCTGAGAACAGCATATTTTGGAGTATGAAAGTAGCATCATTTACTACATATTGCCCAGTTGAGGATCACAGGCAAAGAAATATTAACCTTAATATTTTTAATATTGACATAACTGTCAGAGAGCCCTGAATTACAGGAGAAACTTCACATATATCTGCTCAAAACCCAGGGAACTGACATCTTTTATCCTTTTTTTTTTTTTTTATCTGTGAAATTCAAATACTACCTCAAATGACAAAGATAAAAAAAATGACTATTCAAATAATCTCTAATAGGTATTTATAGGTGATCTAAATTCATTCCGATATTTCTGTGCAATGCATTACATGTTTTTAGCAGGCGATCAAGGTCAAGGGAAAATAGTATGTCTTACATAGGGAGAAGTACAGGGTAATGGTTTCCATATCAGATCTGAGAGTGAGTCAATCTCAGTTAAAATCTCACTTTCATTATTTACTTTCTCTGGAGCTTTAAGTGAGTACCATTTCTGTGCCCTGGTTTCCTCATCTGCAGAATGTGGTCGAAAATAATTATAACGCCTACATTAGAGATTGTCATAAAGCTAAAGATTTAATTAGTGTTAAAACTTATAACAAGGTTTGGGACATAACAGGTGTCTAATAAATATTAGCAAATGTTGTTTGGCCATTTATCTTCACCAGGCTCAGTCTCTCTCTCTCTCATCTTCCATTCCCTATTGCTTAAATACTTAGTCATCCTGTATCACCATCAACATCTATAAGAAAGAAAGGTTGAGAAAGATTCTATTCTCCTAAAATTTAAATCAATGTATTACCTCTCTCGGTGATATTTAACTTTTAAAAAATTTTCCCCCTCTAATTGTGCAATTAAAAGTTTGCTGTCTGTCATAGGTCACGGCAACAGCTCTGAATGAGTATGAAGGTATTTCAGTTCCGAAGGTGTTATTTCATATTGAATAAATAGTCCTACTTTCCTAATTCTACCTGCATCCAGGGCCTGTCTTTTCTAAACACTCACAGGAATGTAAAGCAGATATCAAAGTATTAAAATAAGAATTTTTATGTGTTTCTCAAAAACTTTTAAAATGTTTCACAATAGATTTTTAGTTAGTGCCTTATTTAAATTTTCAAATCATTTTTATTCCATATAAAGGTTTCATATAAATTCTATCCCCCTTTTTTTTTCTCCAACTTCCTAAGAGATTTGGAGAAAATAGAACCCAAAAAGTTAGTTCCCTGAAATATCACAAAAAAGTAACAACTTTCTTCCAAAATACAATTAACCTACTTAAAAACCCAGTAAATAAAATAACAGGAGATAGGATTAGTGAAGTCTAAAATAAGTCAGTGAAAAATAAGTCAAGCTTCCTTAAGAGAGCAGAAATGAAGGAAAATATGCATTAAAAAAGATGAAGAGACATATGGGTCTCAATGAAATGTTCCAATAAGAAGTATGATTGGAGTCCTGGAAGAGGAAGAGAAAGACAACAGGCAGTAATCATATTTGAATAGTCACTGGCTGAGAATTTTCCAAAACTGTCAAAAGATATCAGACCTCAGAGTCAAGAAGCCGTACAGCCCCGACTAGGCTAAATATAGTGAAAATCACATTAGGTACATCATAGTGAGATTTTGGGGAAAAAAAGACCAAAGGATAATCTTAAAAGCATGGGGGTTCAGGGTTGCAGGGCAAGAGCTAATAGACTACTCACTTGCTAGAAGAAGAAAAGGACATAACTTGGCAAATTGTGAGGCTGGATGAAATTAGGCATCAAAAGACTTCTGTGAAGCTCATAACTCAACATCCTTGGAAAGTCTGATGCAGATTAACTTGCGACACGTGCAACCCTCAAACTAACCCAAATAGCAAAATGGTCAGCTAGTTGTAAAGAATTATAACAATTGCATGGTGCGCATGATGGCTCTCTGTTAACTATGGGGATAATATCTACCAGAATAAAAGAGCAATAATAAATGGAATTAAAGAAACAATTTTCAAAACCTTTCATTAGGCTTTAAAATGGCCATAATTTTGGCATATGTTACCAATGAATAACGTTGGGAACCTATTTTTGAGAGTTGTAGGTGTAGAAGAGCTTTTGAAATGATATGACCTTCCTTCCTGTTTAAAGAAGGACCAGAGACTGCTTAGATCAGCCTGAAACAAACAAACAAACAAACAAAAAAACCATTATAACCTAAGTCCTTTACAAACTGCAAAATTGTTACCAAATTTATTTCTCCCAATCATAATTGTTCACATCCTCTTCCAACAATAAATGTGTGTGCCTATTTGCTGTGGTAAAGCTATAAGTAGAAACAAAACAGACCAAAGCAGAAAATTTTCTCCAAATATGGAGAAACACCAATGGGCATGCTATATATGTGTATGCCTATCACTGTACACTATAAGTATATAACTTCCATCACTGCCTCATGTGCTCCTCCTGAGGTGAATTTACTGTTCTAGTGGTCTGGACTCTTCTGATTTAATGATATTCAATACCTCTCCTTCAGCCATTTATTAATTTCCCCCCATTTATTTTGTAGATATTTATTGAACACCCACTGTGTGGTAGGCACTGCTGTAGACAGGGTGCCTAAATGGAGGAAACAAGGTAATTAAGTAAAACACATGGATTGTTAGATATTGATTAATGCTATGGAGAGAAATTAGGTAAGAAAGAGGTCAGAAATTGATGGAATGATGCAACTGTAGATAGGATAGCCCAGGAAGATATAGTTAGGAAGGTAAAGTTAAAGACTTGATAGAGGGGCCAGGAGTGGGAGCTGGGAGACCAGTGAAGAGACTATTTCAGTGGTTCTCAACCTGTGGGTCACGACCCCTTTGGGGGTCGAACGACCCTTTCACTGGGGTCGCCTAAGACCATTGGAAAACACATAGTGAATATATAATTACATATTGTTTTTGTGATTAATCACTATGCTTTAATTATGCTCAATTTGTAACAATGAAAATACATCCTACATATCAGATATTTACATTACTATTCATAACAGTAGCAACATTACAGTTATGAAGTAGCAACAAAAATAATTTTATGGTTGGGGGTCACCACAACATGAGGAACTGTATTAAAGGGTTGCAGCATTAGGAAGGTTGAGAACCAGTGGACTATTGCAATAACCCAGGTATAGGACAATGGCACCATAGCTTGAAGGGATACTGGTGCAAATGGTGAGAGATTATTTGATTCTGGCTATAGTTCACCCATAGAGCCAAAAATTTTTTTTATTTATATTTTGGTTGTCAAATGATCTTTAGTTAAAATATTTTTCTTTGTAGTTCTTTTTTTAAAGATATGTTTTTATTGATTTTTAGAGAGATGAAGTGGAAGGGCTAGAGAGATAGAAACATCAATGAGAGAGAACTTAATTGGCTGCCTCTTGCATCCCCCCTTACTGGGGATCAAGCCTGCAACCCAGACATGTGCTCCAACTGGGAATCAAACTGGTGATGTCTTGGTTCATGGGCTGAAGCTCAACCACTGAATCACACTGGCTAGGCTCCTTTGTAGTTCTTAATAGCTGGGCATTCCATTACACCATCATTGATGTCATGAGGGTGGCGTCATCACTATTACAGCTCACAGACTGGGGAGTCCCTAGGATCTCTTTAATGATTCCAGAGAGTTCTCTAGCTAAAGTTCTGTGCCACAGCTGTTGGGCAATGCTGACAATCTCATCAAAAGTGATATTTCCATTGTGCTTAATGTTTTGTTTTTTGTTTTGTTTTGTTTTTTTTTTTGGTCAGGTTTTCTTTTCTTTTCTCTTTCTCCTCCTCCTCCTCCTTTCTTTTTTTTAAATATTTTTTTTTTATTTTTTACAGAGAAGAAGGGAGAGGGATAGAGAGTTAGAAACATTGATGAGAGAGATCAGTCAGCTGCCTCCTGCACACCCCCTACTGGAGATGTGCCAGTAACCAAGGTATGTGCCCTTGACCGGAATCAAACCCGGGACCCCTCAGTCCGCAGGCCAACGCTCTATCCACTGAGCCAAACCGGTTCGCCTTCTTCTGCTTCTTTCTATCTCTTGGTGGTTCTTTGAGTGCTTTGGTGATCAGGGCAGACGCAGAAGTACTACCTCAGTCTGGACCTGTCTGTTTGAATTGTCAGTTTCACTGTAATCCTCAGACCCTTCCCATCACTGGTTGCTTTAGAAATATCATCACCAACATTTTTTTTGGAGATAGACCCAGGGGGTTGACCTTGGGGTCTAACTTTCCCACCCATGCACCTCAGGTATACGACTTTGATTTCACTGGAATCAAACTTCAGCAGTGTGGTGGAGGCAGCCAAGGTCAGATTAACCCAGATTTGGGCAACCAAAAAAGTTGCACCTAATCCTCCTCCAAGCTGAAAGCTAAAAAAGCCAGAGCGTAACAATTTTCTTCTTTTTTTTCTTTATTGATTAAGGTATTACATATGTGTCCATATCGCCCCATTGCCTCCCCCCCCCCATAATGCCCTCACCCCCCTGTTGTCTGTGTCCATTGGTTAGGCTTATATTTTGCTGATGGGTCAGCTATGAGGAAAGAAAGAAGCTAAGGATGACCATAAACTCTTTGGTCTAAATCAGCAATTTTCAATCAGTGTGCCACAAGAATTTTTAAAACATGCAGTACCTGATTATTTAGTCAGGGGCACTGACATCTTTTCCCTTAGGTTGTCTAATTAAAAAATGATAACAGCCAACACAATGGCCGTCCGGTGTGAAAGAAACAAAATTATACCTATTTTTTTTGTGTGTGTATGAGATAGGCAAAATTCTAATATTTAGTTTATGTGTGTCATGAGATGAAAAAGGTTGCAAATTGCTGGTCTAATTAGCTGGAGAAAATGTAGGAGTATCCAATAAAATGGTGCTCATGGGATGGGAGATGTGGAAGATCTATATTGGACATGTTGGGTTTAGATGCTAAATATCTAAATGGCACATCTTATTCTGCATGTACTAGGGCAAAAACTAGTTCAGGGGGAAAAGTGATTTGTAAGTAAATATTCTTTGTAATTCTTCACAACTAATTATTTAGATTTATAATGTGTTGTTGGGAGACAACTTCTTGGGTTTGGCAGCTCAACACAATTTTCTCCACTTTCTCATGATGTGAAACTGTTGTGTTTTTTTTTTTGCACCACAAACAAGGTCCATGTGATCCAGCCTTGATTAGTTATGAATCTTATTCTCTTTGACAATATGATATGCTCCAATCAAACTGCTTCCTGCTACTGATATATTGGTACTGATACATTGAGGTAAGAGAAATACTCATTCTCTAAGGTTCCAAATTTGGGATTATGTAAATCTGTGGTTGCCATTACTATGTTTTCTGACTGTAGGCTATTCTATGGTAGAAGACCATGAGGACGACACCCAGCCAGAAGGACTACTGAGAGGGGGGCATCTTTGATGTCCTGTACCAGCCTCCACTAAAACAAGCTTCACCCAGGACTTCACAGTTACCGGTGCTTTAGTCAGTAAATACTATCTTTTCTCTTTCCCTTCCTCTCTACTTCCCTCTTCACTTCCTCCTCCTTCTCCTTCTTTGATTAGAACTATTTTGAATTGGCTTCTCTCATATAGAACCAATACACGTAGAATTTTTTCAAGAACAAAAGAGTCTTTAGAGATTCATCATACATGTTAAAGCAGAGGCATATCAGGCTAATGGCATTTCTTTTGCTGCTTTTTTGCAGAATTTCTTTGAGAAACAACTAAGATCGTGCATTACAAAAATGGGCATTGTTTTTGAAATTAAAATTTGATAATAATTCAGATTCTTTCTTCTTAGAGCCAATTTTCACCCACCCATATCAGTGGAAAACAAAACTACTAAATAGAAAGTGATGTCCTCTCAAAAATTCCTAATCTACATTTAAGTCAACTACTTTCATTCACTATCCTAATTTTTTTATAGAATTTCCAAGCCATGTGTGAGTTAGATGTTCATAATTTTACCAAACTTCTAGGGTCATTTTTTTTTTTTTGAAAAGACCAAATATAAAATTAAAGTGGCTATAGAAGCCAGATATGCACAGGGTTTGCTGAACCCGTCTATTCTATAATTTGCCTTGAATGATTAAGAATTTATTGTAGTAACATTCAAGAGCCCAGAAAACATTCCAAGACAAACTGAGTTAAAATTAAATCAGCAATAGATTCTTGGCTGAACTCTGATTGCTATTATTATTTTAAATCTCCAGTGAGTTATTTTAAATCTTTCAGTTTATAATT